>NW_026844319.1:31362901-32562901 GCF_029955315.1 Cylas formicarius | reverse complement strand
AGGTCGGATTGAATTGTTATATTATGGCTGGAGGAATCTACTACATCATCATCTTCATCTGAATGAGTCCCAGAAAAATCATATTTCAAATTATCTAAAGCTCTTATATTATTATGATCCGATTCTTTCATAATATCATCCATAGCAATACAAAAATTTATTTCACAGTGTTTATCATATAATTTTATAATAAGAATTTTAATTCCTATTTTACTACTGAAAATTAGGTTTTTTCTTTAAAATCGTCTTCTTTCTCAGTTCCATGGATAAAAGAAGAAGTGCTTCTTCGAATTGGAAACATGTTAGTACCGTAAGTTTCAAGAAGAAGAATAATCATTTTGGTTAGGTTGTATCAACGGGAAGTAGTACGGCATCGGTTTTATAAATTAGCGATATGCAGGGCTCACAAGATGAAAAACAACCAGACGAAGAGGCAAAGGTAAAACTCGAGGACATCAAACCCTCAACTAGTGGCACAGTTACGTTTCCAAGCGAAACAAAATATTCGCATATTAGAAATAAAATAGTTCGAAACCAACAGTTCCAGAAAGCCAAGAAAGCTCAAAAAAAGGTGACCTAGAATATTTTGATTATTTTTTGTGCTCATTGTGATGTTTAGGCCAAAAAAGAAGAGAAAAAGCAACGGGCGTTAACAGGGCAGCCTAAGCAGGTTCCTCATACAATAGACACTTTGAGAATCAAAGACGAGACTGTAGTTGATTTAGAGAAGGAAGAGAATGAATTGATTCGACAAGACTTAGACCACGATGAGTTCAATGACTATTACAAACACACATATGAGCCGAAAATACTTATCAGTTATGCTGATAATCCTATGAGAGTGAGTGATACATTTTTCTAACTTAGTGTGTCTGTATTCTAGGACATATTTTTAGAAAACTAGAATATTTGGCCGGGAATTAACCAGAATTATTCCAAATTCAACAGCATTGTATAGGAACCGTTCTGGGGTTAAGAAAATGGTCCGCAGCGCCATTAAAAATGAGTATACCGATATTTTAATAATTAATGAAAATAGAAAGGAACCTGACGGTCTTTTGGTTATACATCTTCCAAATGGGCCGACTGCACATTTTAAACTTACTAATGTGAGAATAACTACCGAATTGAGAAAAAATCATAAAGATATTACAGCCCACAGACCAGAAGTTATATTAAATAACTTTACTACGAGATTGGGTTGGACTGTTGCAAGAATGTTGGGAGCTTTGTTTCACTATGATTCAGAGTTTGTAGGTCAAAGAGCTGTTACTTTTCACAATCAGCGCGATTTTATTTTCTTTAGACACTATAGGTGAACTTACGTGTAAGGTTGGACAGTCTTGGTACTACTAAAGACGTGCTTTTAGGTATGGTTTTGATGCGGAAGGTAAAAGAGCCAGATTAAAAGAACTGGGACCAAGATTTACATTAAAATTAAAGTCTCTGCAAAAAGGTACTTTTGATAGCAAATTTGGACAGTACGAATGGATAAAAGATGGTAGAAGACACACGATGGAGGCCGCTGGTAGAAGAAAATTCGATTTATAATAATATTTTATTTTTATACAATAAATTTAATCTGGAGTCTTTATAACATTTTTTGGATAAACTCCCAAAAGTGAGACCCTAGCTCAACTTCTAGATTCATTTCTAAGATCAACCTAATGACTAGAACGTCATATTTTCAAGAGATTATTAGCCTTATGCATATAAAATTGTAAAATGTCCTTTTAAAGTAAACGAGTGTTACATTCTATTTCTAACGAGTTAAACTTACTACTAAAAGAATCGTCACCCTTCATTGCCAAAAAAGAATATACAGCGTAGATAATGAGTAACAAAAACACAAAATAGCAACAGCAACGTCAAAAATGAGGAAGACAGACCTTGCCTGCAAATAGTTCGGATATTACGGTAATCCAAAGCGCCAGAACAAAGAGAATATAAGATATCCCAACTTGATGACTGTTGGGCAATTGATAGGGCTGACCTCCTATTTCATCTACATGAAAGCCCATTGGAAAAATCACTGCAGCTAAGCAAAAGAGAACCACTAAAACAAATATAAATTATTTTCTGTTTTGGTAGGAAATTACGCAACTTACTTGCTGTAAATCCCACCCATCTAGCATAAGGGACGACATTACGATCCCAGTGAGACGATGCCAGCAAAATAATGGTGGTTGTTATGCAGATGCATCCAACAAATATGCACACAAGTGCCAGCAGCCATTCAGGCTGAAGATCCGGTGTGAAACATACTTGGGGTCGATTATATAAAGTCATACACGTCCACATTAATCCTAATCTTGTATCACCTACAAAGAAAATGTGCGGAATTCTCGGAAATATCCCAGGTGATAAAAAAAAATACCTCCAACATCTGTAATGATCCAATCTGGTCTGGCCAAACTTACTATTGCGAAAATATCGGCGGTCATGAACAACGTACCAGATATTAGAGTTAATTTATCCATGTTTATCAATTAAAACATACCCAGATGAGACACATCCAAGATATGTTTTGACAGGTAATAATATAAATTCACTTGCTGTCAATTCAGGGTTTATTCTATGGTTAGTTTGGTTTTCCATCGTAGGGGGCGCTGTTGCTCGAAAAACTCCGTCAATACCTAACATTCGCGGTTGACAAAGTCGTTGACAATAATTTTTGTTTATCCACGAAAAGTGCAAATTATTTTCGGGAAAATATGGTGAAAGTTAAATAGCAGGTGAAGTAGTTATCATGAACTGTTTTTAGTGAACTATACAGGGATTTTAAGGTGAACATTTTTAACGTTTCCTTCATATTTTCAATCCAACCTTTGTTTATATATTGCAAACAGAGTTGTTGCTATTTGTACGCTAACGCCGTTTTCGTGCTGTAAAGATCGCCGGCCGATTCCGATTTCGCCCGCCTTCACGTTGGTATAACTGTTAATGAACAATGCATGAGGTCATGTCTCCAATTCGATTTGGTACATTCACCTTTTTAATCAATTTAACATTGTTATGGTCAAATGCAGAAACAGGAAGATGGACGAGGATCATTTTATTTTCAGGTTTTCAAAGGCCTTAGTTTGTTGAATGGGGCTTGCTGTGCCCCCAGTTTCTTGCGCTGGCTCCTACTTCAACCACCACCATTACCCCGTTAAATTCAGAAGGTAAGTCTTTATTTTACGGCATTTACTCGTGCTTTCGTTAAGTCCAAGTGCGAGAAACTCATTTATTGTGAAATATAACCCCAAAAAACGGGGTTTTGTTTGACACGAGGATAAATATTATGTCAAAACTGTTTGTGTGGAGACGCAGTCCTTGTGGTCCCATTCTGGGTGGATTAGTAATATGCCGGTAAACTGTCAAGATTTTGTGAGTTAAATCATAATTATTAATCTAATTATTTACATTATGAAGCGCGAATATAATTGTTTAAACATAATAATACAAAGAAAATGTTTTGTTTTAAAATTTTTGTGATTCTTAGCAACAAAACACAGTTTTATTGTTCTTCCTACATCTTTTAGCCAGAGGAATTAACTACAGCTATCGAACTAATGCGGTTTGGCAGTTAACGCATAAATCCTTTCAGCGTTGCGGTTTTCCCATTGTTGTATTTTTCTGCGGTGCCAGGGCACGCACGCGGCCGAACTTTGTCCATTGTTTTCTGTCCCATTTTCTCGTCGGTGAATTCGAACCGCCATTAAACGCTTTTGCTTATGACCTTGATTGACTTCCGCCTCTCTTGCACGGTTGAAAAAAAAAAGCAATTTTCTGGCCCGATTTTCACGCTTTTTTAGGTGCGATATTCTCCGTTACTTTAGTTTCGGGTCACAGCTGGCTTACTATAATATCAGAGACATAGACCAAAAAATGTTCTTTATATTTTTAGAATTAAATTCACAATTATTTAGAAAGAAGTCCATTTATTATCATTTATTGTAATTTTTGGTGATAGATATCTTTACGCGTTAAATTTTGTGGCTTTAAGTGTCTCAAAAATTGCAAAGTTTACTAATATTTAAATGAAAATGCCAATGAAAAGCACATATAAAAACAATCTAGTATGAAATGTTGACTTTAGTAAATATTTTTGTTATATGATTGCCTAATACTGATTAATGGTTTTTTGAAATTTTTACAAAAAATAAGTCGTCTTTTTTATAAGAAATATAGTAACAAAATGAACAAATTTGGTAAAAATATATCAACATCTAAGTTTTTTATTTACAAAATTTGATATTCGAGAGGATTCGCTTTACCAATAATCTCAATATAATTGCTGGAGTATTACGATCACAAAAATATAAAATTTAAAAAATTTTGTTTAGAAAACTGGATCCAATATGAATTTGATTAAAACAAATCGGGACTTATTTCTGACATTAAAGGGATTCGAAAATGGTACGAGTGCAAAGTAAAAGAGCTTGCTAATATTGAACATTTACATTTGGGAATAGAAAAGAAGATGAAACATTTTTGCGCAAATTGTGTTGGAAGTGGACCAAGTCATGTGGAGTCGATTCACGGTTTGTCAAGGTTGGTCAAATGAGTTAAAATGTACAAATTTTGGGGTATATTAACGATTTGGTTTCACATTGGAGCAAGGGGTGCTTCGGATGTTTTATTAATTTTACGTCTGCACAATAGTTAGCAGCCCTGCGAAAAGTATAGAATCAGTTATTCATTTGGACCGAACTTGTAAGTCGAAAAAAAAAATGTCAATACAAACACTCCACTCGCGTGTCATTTTTCATCGAGAATTGATTTGGGAAATATCGGCCAAAGTCGCCCTCGCAAACCAGAACGAGTTCACTTTGTTATGTCGACAAGACAGGCCATTAGGAATGCAAACAAAATGACTATGGAAGTGGGTCAGATGCGGGAACACGTGGGCCCCAACGCAAACACCGCCGCAAAAGCTCTAACCTCCAAAAACGCTTAGAAAGTGCGTTTAGATTGCGGGATCGTATTTTAAATGTTCATCCAATGGTTTCGAATGTTTTCGCGAGCAAAAAAAAAGATCTCCTTCGAGCCGGATTTGAACCAGCGACCTATGGATGTCAACGGGTGCATGCCTCTACAGTCCACCGCTCTACCAACTGAGCTATCGAAGGTTGTACTTGTGAAAGTCGATACGCGATAGCCTGGCGAAATTCATACTTTACCGCAGATACTACGAATTTTGCCTTTGTAAAAATTATCGTCTCTCGAATAAAAACCGAATGATCGTTTCGAGTTTTATGTTCAACGTGTACTTTACGTAACTGTTTCATTACCTTTTCCGGGCCGTGCAATAGACGAGCAACCGATCGATGGTAGTATCGTCTCCTAGCGGCCACGGATCCCATATGGCGTCGGTGGTACCGTTTTTTGATCTCCTTTGATCGATGCGAAAAGCACGACTTTACTGGTTTGAATCGCCATGTAATTCATATAATTTTGTAAAATTTGAATCATGACGAAAATGCAAAAGTGTACGGGAAAATAAAAAGTTGTCCATGTTTCATGGTTGAATTGTTCTTATTAATAAAGCACGGCCATATCTCGGGAACCGTGAGTCCTACAACTTGAAAAAAAAAATTAGATCGACCAAGAAAAAAACTGGAAATTATTTCATAAAATGGCCGTCAGGGGGCGTAATCTCCACTGTAAAATGGAAAAAACGGATTTTTTCAAAAATATTCCAAATTAACCTAGATCGAAATTAGTTTTAACGTAATCTACTCTATGTTTGAGCTATATTTTTTCTATGTCGTCAAATTAAGGATGGGGGATGGGTCAAATATTGGTTTAGAAAAAGTTGAATAATATTTTTTTAGGCTTCATATCAAAGACAGCTATTTTTGTGATTTTTCTCGAAAATTTCAAATACAGTGGTATTAATATTTTTAGCTAGGATGAAAGAGTGTAAAAAAACACAGCAAGTAGTATAATAGAAGCAGTATTAGAGATAACCAAGAGGTGACGTATTATGACGGGATAATAATTTATAGTAAAGGTTCGATACTTGTTTTATTTTATTTTATATATAAAACGTTATTGGGAGGAAATTGGGTTAGAAAGAATTATTCAGAAAATGCCTCAATAAATTGATGTTTGGGCTGGGTTCCATAGTAATGTTGCCGTTACCATGGCAACCGCTAAGCCTACTTAGTTATTTTACCCTTGTTTCCAATATTGACATGTAATATATTAATAAATTATATTGACGATTTATTTTTTAAATATTATTGGCTATTGGCGATTATTATGGACACATTAGGACAAAATCAAATTTAACTCTAGTAGAAAATATAAGCAACCCACGTCACTTTTGTCGTCACTGGTACTATTACTATGCTACGGTTGAAATATACGTTTAATTAACACATTTTTATATGTATCTCCACTACTTGCTGTGTTTTTTTTTACGCTCTTTCATGGTAGCTAAAAATAGTTATACTATTATATTTAAAATGTTCAATAAAATCATAAAAGTAGCTGTTTTTGACATGACCCGCCTCCTACCGTTTCGTAAAAGAATTAATATCGTGATATTGACTCGTGAGTGGAAGCTCCTATAAATACTTTTTAAAACTAATCGATATTTGACACTTCCCCACCCTTAATTTGACGAGATAGAAAAAAATGTTCAAACAAAAAAGTTATCTAGAGTAGATTAGGTTAAAACTAAGTCTGATATAGGTTAATTTGGAATATTCTTGAGAAAACCCGCATTTTCTATTTTGCATTAGAAGTTGCGTGCCCTAGCGGCCATTTTATGAGCTTGAAAATAATTTTCAGATTTTTTTCTTGGTCTATTGAAATATTTTTTATAAGTTGTAGGACTCATGGTTCCTGAGATATGACCGACGTCCTTTATTAATGAGTCTTATGGTACGGAGAGTCCAAATCCAATATATTTGCTGGTCTTGAGTCTCATTCAAGACGACGATGGTGTTTTTCCTATGGATCTTGAACGATGGCTGGTATTATCTATAACCACATGGGCGTTAATCCACCAATCATTAAAATAAAAAATATTCTTCTGCTTACCAACAAACAATTACATAATTTCCAAGTAAAAGAAAATTGAGATCTTCCAAATTTCTCTATGGTAATTTTTGCTTTTTAAAATTGAAATGTTGAAATGTTTAGTCCGTTATTAGAGCTTATTTTGATTAAGATGAATATCGATGACACGTAGTCTCTGTAAATAACACGCAGCGTACGCGTCATTAAGTTCTGGTTGCACTTTCGGTGGTTTATAAACCCCCAACGTACGACTATAATTGTTTTTTTAGATAATATTTATTTTATTTTTTTATTAATTTATTTATTAATTTACGTATTCGAACATAATGACTTCGGAGTTCTACTAGTTCCTCATATAAGAGACCATTTAAAATATAAAAAAAAAACTGGTTCTATTTTTAAAACATCGTGAGATTTGAAAAAATATCTATTTGCTGGAATAACATTTATGATATAAACAATACCGAGGGCAAAGTAGAATTTATTAGTAGCAATATAAATGTTCTGCTACGCAATAAAAAAGAAAAGAAAGTGTATTGTTATAGCTTTTTTTATCATGATGCCAATGCAAAGAATATATGACCATTCAAGGGGGAAAATTTAATTTTATTAATTAAGATTAATATATTTTTTTTTTCAGAGCATATTTCTAAATGTTCACCTAATGTTAAAATTTATATATCATAATCGTAATTTTTTAAGCGGGAAACATAAGACAATGCTCCAAATAAAATATCAAACTTAAGCAGTCTCAAACGACTAAACTTTTCAAAAATTACTTGATAAACAAATTTCCTATTGTTTGATTCCCGAGGCAACACTATGCTATATTTTTGTTTGATATTAGTTACTACTTATTTTATGTACTTCTGTTTTTCCTCTCTTTTTTTGTCCGAATTGGTAACATTATTATTATTGTTATTATTTTTATTATTCTTGTTGTTATTGTTGTTATTATTCTTCTTATTAAGGTGTATTTATCTATGTTCATTGCGTGCCTGAAATTGAACTCAATTCGTGTGTTTAGAAATAGGTTGAAAATTTAAATTAATGTATTTTTTATTCGTCGAAAAGCGGAAGATTTGTTTAAGGGCGAGGGAGCCGGTGGGTTTAGTAAAAAATCCGAAAGCATCCCGCTTAAATCGCTAGGGTTGATGACAACCCCCGGCTTCGAAGTTAGACATAGTTTCGGTGGGTGATACGTCCTTCAACTATCCTTTGCGTGCGCTAATGGGACGGCGCTTTGTGCGAGGCGCATTTCACAGAAAGTTAACTTTACGATCCATTACGGTAGCCAAGTTGTTTCTGGAAGACACGGCAGGAGATGCCGTTTCGTAAAATGACTTAAAAAAAAAGAGACCGTTACCCCGATTATACTTATCTATCGGCCATTAGATGACGGGTCGAGCATTTTCTGTACGCTTAATTTGCCGAGGAATTGTGTAATTAACGTGTTTTGCCTTCGAGAAAGGCACGCTGAGACCAGTTGGTATATATACGCGCGTTTCATTCGTCGGAAATGTCGCGACGACGCGATCGACGCTCCGAGATCGCTTTCCGTCCGATCTGACCGCTTACCATGAAAGAGCTTATAGGTTGCGAGAAATAAAATATAGGTTTTAGTTTATTTAATTTCTATGAATTTCTAATTTTGAAAAATAAGTCCGAATTTATAATTTTAGTCCGAATTTCTGGAAAATAAGGCAGAATGTCTGAAAAATAAGTCGGAAATTCTAATTTTGGTCAGAATTTCTGAAGAATAAGTCAGAATTTCTAATTTTAGTCAGAATTTCTAAATAATGAGTCAGAATCCCTGAAGAATAAATCAGAATTTCTGAAGAATAAGTCAGAATTTCTAATTTTAGTCAGAATTTATGAAAAATACGTAAGAATTTCTGGAAAACAAGTAAGAAATTTTGAAAAATAAGTCAGAAATTCTAATTTTAGTCAGAATTTCTGAAGAGTAAGTGAGAATTTCTGAAGAATAGGTCAGAATTGCTCATTAGTCAGAATTTCTTATTTTAGTCAGAAATTCTGAAAAGGAATTCAGAATTTCTAATTTTAGTCCGCATTTCTGGAAAACAAATCAGAATATCTGAAAAATAAGTCAGGAATTCTAATTTTATTCAGAATTTCTGAAGAATAAATCAGAATTTATAATTTTAGTCCGAGTTTCTGGAAAACAAGTCAGACTTTCTGAAATATAGGGCGGAAATTCTAATTTTAATGAGAATTTCTGAAGAATCAGTCAGAATTTCTGAAAAATGTGTTATAATTTCTGGATAATAAATCAGAATTTCTAATTTTAGTCAGAGTTTTTGAGAAATAAGTCGGAATTTCTGGAAAACAAGTAAGAATTTATTTAAAATAAGTCAGAAATTCTAATTTTCGTCAGAATTTCCGAAGAATATGTCAGAATTTCTAATTTTAGTCCGAATTTCTGGAAAACAAGTCAGACTCTCTGATGTATAAATTTCTGAAAAATTAGTCAGAATTTCTAATTTTAATCAGTCAGAATTTTTAATTTTAATCCGAATTCCCGAAAAACAAGTTATAATTTTGAATTTCATAATTTCTGAAAAATAAGTCAGAGATAACTCGTAAAAGACTTTCCGAATCGGAACTTTTGGTATATAAGGTAATTAATAAATGGGTAATGTCTAAACTTTGAACTACCCAGTGAATAACAGCTTTCAGGGTCAAAGCTCGAGAATCTGGTACATAAATACGTACTGGAAGGAGCACAGTCAAATACCTCTCTAATATATACGAACATATATCAATTTGGATTTAACCCTTAACAATGATACATATCATTATCATTATAATAAACGCCTCTAATTATTGGAAAATACCCTACAGCATCATGCTTAAACAAATTTAAAACGGTCCATTTACGTTTCAAATAAAAATTTCAAGTATTTACATTATTCATTAAGGTTTATCTCGGGCAAGACATACTTAATGCAGAATAAACATCTTAAGGTACTGTAAAATACTTAAAACACTATATTTTTGGTCGTATTGTACTTGTAAATAACGCGGACCCTGGTCGAACGTTGAAGAAGTGCCGACTCCGCCTTTCCCGGCCTCGCCCCGTCGTTCCCCTCCCCACCTCAGGCGCAACCACCGCGGTACCGACGTTAATTGTTAACAACAATCGCACGCGCGCGTCAGTGCGCTATGTGGCGTCGTCGTAACAGGTGATCTCCGCTTCCTTCTTCGTCTCCACGCGTTCCGCGTCTTCGTTCGATTTCCGAGGCCTACCGCGACGCGTCGTGTGTGCGCGTGCGCGATTTTAAATGTGCGACCGCGTCGCGGGTTGCTACGAAGTTGGCGTTTTCTATTGTTTTTCGACGAAATATGGGCCGCGAGTTCGCCAACTCTGATGCAGCCGCGATATAATATGTCGCCCTATAGCCAGTACAGGCCGTTGTCGCTCGGTTCGGATCAGGCGGGCGGCGGCGGCGGCGGTTTGGCGGCGGTGGTTCTACAGAGGACGTCGCCCGCGTGCCGCGAATCCGCGCAGAGCGCGTGCAGATTTTTGCGCTGGATATCCAAGTTCGGACAGCAGCCGGTTAACAAGCCCGGACTGGGAGGTAGGTGTGCGGACGCCTCTTATTTTTTTTTTTTGGACGCTTTTGAAACTTGTTATTTTTTATTTTGTAAATACATATATCGAACTACACAAATTTAAGTGGACTTCGCTGTGATTTGAATTGCAATCTATAAAAAAGTCAAAATTATTGCTAAAAATGATCTTTAAAGTGCCATAATAAAAAAAGCTCTAGTCCATTTTATTTTTCGGCGTTATTTCTTAAGAAATTATATATCACTTAAAAGTGTACCATCTCGGCGTGATTTATCTTCACGACCCTACAAGAGACGATCATTGTTATACAGTGGGTCCCAGATTCGCTTTTCTATTCAGGGATCTCCGCTCCCATAGTTCCTACAGCGAATGTTAATTAAAATACTGTTTTACGCAAACTTTTCGTTAGATATGTAACAAATAGCTCTTCTTCGGCATTTTCCTTTACGGCGTTTTTCTCCTCCACATTTCTTTTACATTCCAGTCCCCCGTCTTAGTTTTGGCCACCTGTGCTCCGGCATTCTTTGTCAAATCTGTGTTTTAGATGTCAGTTTCTTTTACATGGCGATATAGCCCATATAGACAGCTTAAACTTTTGTATTTTAAGTATGGTACAGGGTGTTCGCGATATTCCGTGCAATATTAAAAAACATAATAATTACTCCAAAAAGTGGCAGCTACCGACTTCAGCATTGGGAGAGAAGTAGAAGTCTGGACCCGCATTTAGACTCTTTAAATTGGGAGTAATAAAATAACGCGAAGTATTTTTTTTATTTTTGAATTTTTTTTTTTTTAGTTATTTTGGCATTAATTTATTTCAACGCCAACAAACGTTACACTTGTTGCACCTGCGATGCAAGCGATCGACCTGCCTCGAAATCTGCAACTGAGGGATTCTTCAAGTCATCATTTACCGCCCATTGTTCAAACCCATCAAACGGTTTATCTTCACATGGTAATGATGCGGCGATATTGCTTTTCTTCTCTTTTCTCTCGTCATTTTCTGGTTTTGTGATTTCTTCTCCTTTATCATTTCTGGTTTACGTTTTTTTCTTCCCGGTACCAAGTACCCCCCAGTGGAAGCCCGAAGTCCAATAGTCCCAAAGGCTTTGCTTTTCTTTCAGTTGGTTGATGGTCGTCCTTGCGTTCTTTCCAAGTACTAATTTAATTAAATTAATTTGATTGTCCATTTTTTTACATTTAAAGTCACAACCTTTGATTCGGTTTGACATAATTGTTCCTTTGTTCTTCTGAAAATTCACTCGAAGTTATTATTTGATAATTTTTATTATTTATTAAGTTATGCCAAAGTGTGACATTGTTCAGACACTTTTTAAGACTAGTAGGATAAAGTCTTTTGTTATCCCGATTTCTGAAAAGAGCGTAAAATTTTCAATTCAGTCTCTCAAGTGGACAATATATTTTATCGCACTTTGTAAGGTGAGGTCTTAATTATTTTATGAGTAGGCCATGATTTATTTAACGTTAAGATTAACATTAAGATTAATAATAATACATAAAAAAATGCACTAAATTTTCAATAAAACAAAAAAGTCAGAAAAGTCTTAAAACAAATCGCAAATTTTTGTAAATAAACAAAAGTTGTTAAAATGTTCAAAATTTGCAAAATGTTATATATAGTACATAAGTGGGCTTTTATATCCAACGATTGGCCCAAATGTGTTGCTTTTTAATAATAACTCTTGCCTGCAGCGTCTAATTTTATTAAATACGACACACGGTCACACATGCACACACACACACACACACACGCACACACGCATCTACACATCGTATGTCGTTTAATAAATCGCAATCGCGTTGGCCTTGGATTTCCCGCTGCGTTTTTTCTCACCTCCTCCTCAATTTTCGCGTTTTCGCCAGTAAACGCGTTTCTACTGGGTCCTCGGTTTTACGAAAATGTATAAAATATATATAATATCGAGGTCAATATTAATTTATCGATAAGAGGCTTCGTTTTCTGTCGGGTTATCGATTATTAATCAAACTTCGAAGCTGATCGGTTTTATTATTTATTTATTTTTTTGTCGGTTATCTTATCGGGGTCGATTTTGGTGAGACGAGGCATGAAACTGGCGCGGGTATTTCATGAACGTAGTCGATAAAAGCCCCCCCAAAGGGTTTCTTTGCTTTGCGAAATAAACAAGCGGACAAACGCGCGTTTTTTAGGGCGTCTCTTCCCCAGATACTTACGAGATACCCTGTATAGTGTCATGCAAACAACTTTGTGTTTAAAATTTTTCCCGTATAGAAGCTGTATATTGAATTGAATTGAATGTATATTGAATGAATGTATGTTGAATGACTGATGTTGACTTCAAACGTGGATTGATCAAAATTTTCTGTCGATCGTTCTCGTTTAGAATGCGTTCGACGATTTGCTCGGTAGACATTAAAGGCGGGTTCTAAACCATAAAATTAGGTTTTATTTATTTATGTGTTTTCTTATTTGCTTTTTGGGACATAAATATAAGGTTGTTCGGAAAGTCATTTCGTTTTTTCCCGTCGGAGGACTTAATTACGTTTTTTCGAAACCAACTTCACACTTAAGCCGCATAACCATTTATATGTCTTGAGAGCTGATATCGCAAGGCTTGTGTGTGAAAAAGTTCTATTAATTCTACGCAGTAGTTTTTGGTTGGTGCCCTTTTAAATATGGAGAGCAATAAGCAGCATTTTCGTCATATTTTACTTTTTTACTTCAGAAAAGGTAAAAATGCTATCCAAGCGAGAAAAAAATTGACGGATGTGTATTGAGAAGGCAATTTTGATGTCGAAGATGCACCACGGTCTGGAAGGCCGGTCGAAGCTGACAAAGATGCGATAAAGGCATTAGTTGATGCAAATCGGCGAATAACCACACGAGAGATCGGTGAGAGATTAAATTTATCGAATTCGACTGTTTATGGCCATTTGAAAGGCATGGGCTTAACCTCGAAGCTCGATGTGTGGGTGCCCCATGTCCTTTCGGAGCGAAATTTGTGTCGTCGCGTTGACGTGTGTGATTCGCTCCTCAAACGTCAAGAAAATGATCCATTTTTGAAGCGGATTATTACTGGGGACGAAAAATGGGTTGTATACAACAATGTTAAACGCAAGAGGTCATGGAGCAGAAAAGACGAACCGGCTCAAAGCGTGTCAAAAGCCAACATTCACCAAAAAAAGGTGATGCTCTCCGTTTGGTGGGATGTCAAAGGAATCGTTTTTTTGAGCTTTTGCCGGACAATACAACGATTAATTCAGAAGTCTATTGTCATCAACTGGACAAATTGAATGATTCACTTAAAGAGAAGAGGCCCGAATTAATCAACAGGAAGGGTGTAGTGTTCCACCAGGATAATGCGAGACCTCACACAAGTTTGGTCACTCGCCAAAAACTTTTACAGCTTGAATGGGACGTACTGCAACATCCACCATATTCTCCAGATCTGGCGCCTTCCGACTACTATTTGTTCCGGTTCCTGCAACATTTTTTGGATGGCAAAACCTTTACCTCAAATGAAGATGTCAAAAACCACCTGAACCAGTTTTTTGCCAGCAAGGACCAAAACTTTTATGAGAGGGGAATTAGGTTACTGCCAGAAAGATGGCAAAAGGTGTCGGACCAGAACGGCCAATATATAATTTAATAAATCATTTATTCATTATACCAAAACTGTCTTTCATGTTCCCCAAAAAAAAAAACGAAATGACTTTCCGAACAACCCAATATAATAAACCCACAGCAGTATCCTCTGAAAAAAAAAAAACTGCTTTGGGAGGTTGCGATGAATCAAGTTCAGCATAAAAAGAATAAAATAAATAAAGAGTAAAATAGAAAAAATTAAAAATAATTCGAAGGCAATGATAGGTAAAGGCATGATTTGAAATTGTACAGGCGCTACATTGTATTTTAGCTAATATCCCAGATTCCACAGGAGAAAAATGTCATTCTTGTGTGGTGTTATCTTTCTGTTCTGTTCTGGTATACGTGATACCAGGCTCCAAACGACAGAAGCGAAAAGTACAGTGTGCAAGAGATAACTGCAGATGCTGTTGAAAACTTTTACTTCTCGACCAAGATCACTCTAGGATCCCCTTAAAGCTGGCAAACTGATGCCGATATCGCCCAACCTTTGCCTCGATATCATCTAACGAGCATTTTGGTAGTGGTCCTCTGCTTCTTTGTACAATGTGTGATGCAACCATAGAGTACTTGTAGATGAATGTCAGAATTGATAAACGTCAAAATTCAAAGTGTGGGAAATATCTCCGAAAGTATTCGATTGCTCCCAACCCGTGCTGTAAAATTCCGGAAATGTCCGAAGTGAATACAGAATACAGAATAGTAAATACAAAAGTTGTCAAGATTGTTAGGATGCATAATTTACAGGATGGCTCATAAAAACGTGACGAATAAAACGTATATTTTTTTAATTTTCATTACCATTAGCATCGATTCCGTTTCATTAAACACTGAAGAAATTTTCTAGTTGCCAACGAAGTATTTTTTCCGGCTCACTCAGTGTATAATTCAGCTTTAGGAAAATCCATACTGTTTTTTTTTTATTTTATGCATTTATTTACTCAGTTGTTAGGTAAAAATTTGGCATTGTCATTTTCTCAAAGGCAACTATTGTTATAGAAAAGTCTTAAGCATAAAGAAGGGTAAATATTGGAAAAGTTAAAATAAGATGTTTTAGAAAAGATAATAATATATATCGTGTGCCTTTCAAGAAAAATCGATATATTTGAATTTAAAATGACTCAAATATATTTGTTTAATTTTATCACCCTGAAGCATCTAATTCAAATTCCGTTGCCTATATCTTTTACGTAATCTTCAAATAACGCTAATATCATAGTATAATAGAAAGAAAATAAATTTTGGAAAATCTATTGGGTTCAGTCTCAAGGAAATTCCCAACACATAGCATTCTCTCTAGTGGATCTTATTCGGTTTGCTGTGTGGATTGTAAATCTCCTTGGTTTCAGGCCGCAAGTAGTATGCAGGTGTTTGTTTTTCTCTCAGTTTGGCTCTGATTGCCCAGCATCATTGCGTGCCCTAAGTTGGTCTTCTCCATTTATCTAGAATTTGAAGCAATAGGCATTCGATTTCAATGCTGAGGATGTCTTTAAAGTTTTACCTCGTCGGTCTACAAACTAAATTTGCTTTGCAATAATGTAAATAATAAATAGCAACTGCCCCAAGTGGGAACCGTGAGGGAGCCCAGTGTACACTGTGTCCCATTTTGTCCGTTGTTAGTAAAGATAGGGCCTGGCAGCAGATCTTTGGTACTTTTTTGTGGAACGAAAGATGACGTCATGACTTGCTTAGTTTTTCAAACATTGGGTGATTTTTGAAATTTTAAGTTTGGGACACCATAAATCACCTAAAAAATGATTGTTTCAAAATTTCATTAAGGTATTTGCGTTAGGTCTTGGAAAAAAAAATTAAATATCTAAAATAGTTACCTTATTTAAATATTGCAATTTTTTGTAAATCTAAACATAATTATTTTAAATATAATTTTTTACTTAGAAGAAAACTGACTACGAATGCTGCGTAAAAATCTATGTCGAATGCGCACTTTTAAGGAATTTCATCCGAGATACGAGGGGTGCTCCATAACTTCAAATTTACAAAATCACTCTATTTTAAAAGTTAAGCAAGTCATAAGATTTTGTTAACGTCATCTTTCGTTTCACAAAAAAAGACCAAAGGTTTGCGAAAACGCAAACCTCGATGTTCACTAACAACATCCAAATTTTTACCATTAATACGGACTATAAATTTTCAACTCATTCTAGACAGTTACGTTGTTAATGATAAAGGCAAAAAGGCAAATCTAATGCGCCAAAATGTACGGGCAGGTAGTACCGTGGGTCGTTTTGCGATCTAATTGACTAAACAACAAGCAATTAAGCGTGGAAATAATTTAACGTTAAACGGTCACAATTTTCATTGCGTAAGGAAGGACAAATTGCGCATTGGGAAACGTCTTGAAAAATTATGTCGTCTCCTTAGGACACTACGGTCCGAAATTCCGGTCGAAAAAAACTACGCAATTCGGATTGTAATTTTTATTATGCTTCGAAATAATTGAAATGATTACGTAATTACCTTAAGAAAAAGAAGGAGTTTTGGTGCTCGATTTGAGGAGTTTTTGTTGGATTTAACACGGAAATTTAAAAAAAAATACAGTGTACTCTATGAGTACTCTATGAACGAAAGTACGCTATAAAAAAAACCAAAAAAATTGTATCGGTACGTACATATTTTTATTTTATATAAATGTAAAAAAATAATAAACACTAATATAGGTACTACAAAAAGAAAGTGACTAAAGTACCTAAACTAAAAACTTATCTATCTATATAAACCTACAAGTAAATATACGTATGTACTTTTTTTTTTGAGTAAAAAAACCTTCCAGGACGCTTTCATAATATCATCAGTTACATTATCAGTAAATTGTAAAAAAATTGTAACAATTTTAGCGACGTAAAGCGCTTCAGAATAACTTGGTACTTCGTCCTGTTGAACATCATCGTCGCTTTCGTTACCAGAGCTTTGAGGATGACTTGGCTGTAAAACTTCAGTAATTATCCGTTAATAACTCCGTTGTTATTAAGTTATCATCAACAGTTGGGAAGCTTTTCGGCTCAGGAAGATACATTTCAATGTCGGTTAGATCTTGGTGGCTATTGCGTAATCAATTAATTAGGGGAACCTGGTCATTATTTTTGTACTTCTCGAACCACTGAACCAGAGGTCTGAATCAAACTCATCTTCCGATTTTATCAGACCTGCATGTCGAAAGCAGTTCGAAATAGTGGTCGAAGTAACATCATTCCAACATTGTACAACTAAGGTTATGATCTGGAGTCGTCTTGTAGAATAGCCCAGTCTCGTCACCATTAAAAATGTCCTCAGAGCTGTAATTTTGGGCAATACTGGGCCACTTATCCTGTTAACCAGTTCAGCACAGCTTGTTTGTACGAATTAAAAATATTTCAAATGAAAAATTCACTTATCTGCCAAAAACGCTTCTATAAAGTGTGACATTTTGGCGTGAAAGAAATATAGTAAAAATAAAAAGTCATTTTTTTAAAATGCGTATCTACATTTGTAATCTCTAACAGCTAGAGGCAAGTCATCCAGGAAATCTGCTACCACAGTACGCAGAATGGTCCTGTCTGCATCCTCTTGGGCGCGCTGTTTCAAAATCATGCCAACGGAATTTCTTGAAATACCAAAATCCTTTGCCGCTACTTGCGTAGAGGCTTCAGGATACATATCAACGTGAACTAACGCATTGATGTTTCCCTCACTTGAAGTAACCGGCTTTAGCAAAATTCTCACAGCTTTTTAATATACTTATATTTTTCAGAATTTTTTTTGGATATGGATATGGATAATTTCCTTGTAATTTTTCGTCAAGAAACTTCAATACTTTCTTTAAAATGGTAAGAGACTGCTTACTTTTTATTAATACTATATTTCTTTCAAAAGTGCACTTTTCCGGCGTTCCCTGTATAAAATATTGTCGATATTACAGCTTTTGAGCTTTCGAGTTAATTGAATAATTCGTTTTCTCCCCAAAACATTACACGTTTTTGGCTAGAACCGGCACAATATTTTTAACTTGCACGTCAGGACCTATTGCGGTCACAGTTATTTTGTTTCTCATAGGATTTCTATTGACCACCGTGGGAAATCTTGTATATTAGCAAAACATATAATCAGTTCCCGTCAAACATTTGTAAAAGGCTTATCAACTGGTATTAAGGCCCTTGTGAGAAACTATACGTAGATTACGACATCAGCTTAGATTAAGATCTTCAATATGTATGATAACTGAATATGATATTTTCAAGATATATTTTTCATCGTAGTAAATAGCCTTATCTTAAATTATTTGATTAATTTCTGAGAAACTTCGACACTCTACTGCAATACTATTTATATATTATAATTGTAATTAGATATTTGTTACAATTTCATACCTATTTTGAAAATATTTTGCATTCTGTTAAAGGCATCTAATAGAAAAATGAATAAGACAACACCTAAAATACTTAACTGGAGAATATGATTCTTTCGTGTTCTCATTTCCAATTTGACATCCTCAATTTGCAAATACTTGAAAAAACGTAAATATATTGAGAATTTTATTTTTTTCGTTCGTTTTTTTTTCTGCTAACCTTTCAGTCGCGTCAAACGGAAGATTACCACGAGACCATAAATCCGGATGACTTTGAAGACTGTTTTGATGAAATGATAAACAATTCTAATTCAGTATGAGTCAATAATAATTGCTTCAATGATTTAGCAATATCGTCGTTTGCTCGCGTCGAAGTGGTTATGTATTTTTATCCACACGTGTCAACCCGCTTCGACCCGTTCCTTACGTATAAATTATGCACCCCGCGGTAGGGGGCCGAACCGCTTGTCAGGATCAATGTGGCATGCATTTTTGAACACCAGTATCGTGTAGGAAATAATCGTGAATTATAGAAGAGATAGTAGTAATTAAGCTATGAAACTAAGATACGTTGTTGCCTAACTCAGGCTACAGAGAGCTAGAAGAGTTTCTACTTTTCGCGTAGTTCCAGTTTTCGACGTAGGTTAAGCGACACTGGGTTTTGGTGAATTTATTTAGTAGGTTTGTATTCACAATAGCTTATTTAACACTAATAAATAAAAGATTTTTAGCATAATTCGAAGTATTAAGACCCTCAAATAGGACAGACTATATTTAATTATTTTATGCACGTAAGCTTTGAAGTATAAAGAGTTGTTCGGTATAGTAGTCGTATGCACTATTATATGCAGATAACATAGCCCGCAATATAAGAGATGTACAGAACTTCAAAGCAGAGGAGCCGTATGAATTGGTTTGCGTATGCATTTACAATAACAATCTTAACTACATTTAATTATTGAGAGCATGTAAACTTTGAAACTTAAAGGTTGTATGTATGTATAGTATTTCAAAGCATAGTTATTTTATTTAATTTTTGTAGGCACGTGAAGTTTAAAGGAAACTGTATATGAACACAAGTTCAAAGCATAGTCGCCCTATGCACTGTGAATAGCGCTATTTGTATTCATTTACCCTAACAGACATTACATGTAAGTTTTAAGCTCAAGGAATTAATTTTTCTGGGCATAGAACGTCATAACATAGTGGCCGTATGCACTATCGTTGTTGTTGTTGTATGCGCTTGCCATAACGAGCATGAACTTTAAAAAGAAACTGTGTATGAACACAAGTTCAAAGCATAGTCGCCGTATGCACTGTGAATAGCGCTATTTGTATGCATTTACCCTAACAGACATTACATGCAAGTTTTAAGTTCAAGGAATTAATTCTTCTGGGCATAGAAAGTCATAACATAGCGGCCGTATGTACTATCGATGTTGTTGTTGTATGCACTTGCCATAGCAAGCATGAACTTTAAAAGAAACTGTGTATAAACACAAGTTCAAAGCGTAGTCGCTGTATATGCTGTATGCATGAGAAAATCTAATTATTATAGGCACGTGAACTTTAAAAGAAATTGTGTATGAACACAAGTTCAAAGCATAGTCGCCGTATGCACTGTCAATAGCTCTCTTTGTATGCATTTACCCTAATAGACATTACATGAGATCTCAAAAAATTACTTCTTGTAGGCTAGGCTAGGCTAAATTTGTCACTAGGCATGATTTCTGTAAAGTTTTATGTACGGTCCATACATATGGGGCGGATACTTTTACGCTGTAGGTAAATATCATTAATAAATTAAAAGCGTTCAAATCTGGAGATAAAGTACAGAAAAGAAAAATTGCTTACCAGATAGAAATGAAGAATATAATGTTAGACAACGACTGGTTTGTTACTAAGAACAGATCATCGGTATTTGTTGCTTGAGAATTTGTTGTCTTTTATTTAGTTTATTCAGTTAATCTTACTGGTTGGTACCTGTACAGGGTGTCCGAAATAAGGATCCCTATCCCCTTATCTTACTCAAATTGAAAAAAGTTGCATGGATTCATCTAGATTTTTGTAATTTTTAATTTTTCATGTGTACAAAGTGCCGTAGTTCTGGGAGTTTGACATTTGTGTTCTGTTTTTCCATTAAAACACAGAATGTATTAATTGTTATATATGTAACCACAAGAGAATATCACAGAAGCATTTCCGATAAAACAATTTTTGGAAGAACTGATCTATAAGATTTAAAAGACACAAGAGCCACAAGTAGGATTGTAAATTATTACGTAAATTATATAACTATTACATTTACATTATAAATAAACAAAGAACATTGGATTTAGAAATTGAATTCCGTTCTTAATTCTGTTTTTTTTTGAGTTAGGAAAATTTTATACCGGAAATAAAAATTTCCGCTATACAAGGTCACCTTCATTTTCGACTGCAAATCGGATGGAAGTATAAAAATATTGGGGTTCATTTCTGAAAAAAAGAGTTTTGACGTTTTTTACGAAAACTTAGATATATAACATTGAATTTATATTTAGAATTTCCCGAAGAATCAGAAAATATATATTTACATTATTGGAATATAATAATAATAATAATAATAATGATAATAATAATGATAAAAAGTGTATATGAAAAATTAAAAATTTGGATGACACCATGTAACTTTTTTTAACTTTTCAATTTAACTTTCTCTTCTACAGTTCGTAATATTTGCGTTAAGTGTGTGGGGGGGGGGGGGGGGGGTGTTTATTTCAGACACCCGGTACAAGAAATCCGCGAATTTGTTTTCGTTCCGGCCACGAGAGTGGGCGGCGTCGCGGTGACGGTTCGACCGAATTAAAAAAGAAAAAAAGTAATCGGTCCGAATCCGTGCCTGGAATTTCAATTAAACTCCTGCCGCACGGCGGATACACACCAGCTGGCTCGTTTTTCGCGTGCCCGTGCCGATAGCATGACAATTATTATTACCGGGTATCCTTTTACCG
The DNA here is from genome assembly GCF_029955315.1 of Cylas formicarius. Classification (NCBI taxonomy): domain Eukaryota; kingdom Metazoa; phylum Arthropoda; class Insecta; order Coleoptera; family Brentidae; genus Cylas; species Cylas formicarius. The sequence goes on along the minus strand of NW_026844319.1, from coordinate 32,541,311 downwards.
TTTGTACTGGAAAAAAAGAACGCACACAAACACCTTCCGGAACTTTAGACAGCGAAAAGTACTCGGATAACCTCCTTTTTCCGCCCGCACTTTGTCCTAAAAATGCCTCGTTCTTTTTCTTCTCCGTCCGGCGAACGGCACGTGTTTCGTACGCGGCAGCGTCTCGCCGGCGAAATTTTATTGAAAAAAAAAATCGTGAAAGAGTTCAACTTATTTATTTATTTATTATTACTGATTTACTGATATATCTGATGAATATTGAAAATAGGTACTTGTTAAGGGAACGTTATCAACTGCGTTATAGATGTTAATTAAGCAACAAAAGTCGAAAACTTAATTAAAATGATAATAACGCGATAAATGAAAGAAAAATTGCTAAAATCCCTTGTATAGTAAGGCTCGTTAATGTAACCTTCAAATATTATTACTTAACTAGGTTTAGGCGAAACCACATGATTCATTTAAATAAAAGAAAAACATTTTCCAAAGTCCTTCAAAAAAACCGACTTGAAACTTGAAACATATTGGAAGAGTTATTTCTTCCAAGAAACTTTTCCAAGAACTATTAAAATTACCAAAAAAGGCTCAGCTTAGATCTCAAACAAAATCGAGCCCAGTCAATTCGTCGAGAAAAAATTGTCAAATTTAAAAACATGAAAAATATAAAAGAAATACAATTTTTTTTCGTGAAAAGACCAACAAAGAGCGAAATGTGTCATGTAATGCAAACTTTTTTTTTTTAATGTGTTTTATTCATATAATTTTCGTACATTTTAAATATTGTTTGAATTTCTTATGTTCTACGAATCAAAAGATGATTTTTATTTCTTGTCGAGTAAGAATGAGTTCAAATTATTAAAATTAAGTTAAAATTATGCTAGTTCTAAAAATATCTCTCCAGGATTATACAGGTTTTAAGTTATTTTTTTTTGTTGGACAAGGATTCGGTCCGAGTCTATTGCTCTTCTCCAACTTATGATATGGTAAGAGATTACTGGGTATATTGATCAGTAGTATACATTTAAAAGAGAAGGGGTCTTTAAGGAGGATTTAAATGTTAAGATAGCAAATTAAGGGCTACTACACTATATTGGATTGAACCTCCTTAATTGACACTTAAGTTCTGTACTATATTTTGACACTTATCTCGTTTAAATATAATATGTATATGATTCTATACATTGGTTTATAGTTTCCCTAACACCAAGAAGGTCTATTTTTGTTTTTTTTTTTCGAAAGACGAGGTTTAACGAATCGTAAGAAAGCATTCATTTTCATAAAAAAAAACAAGATTCTGCCAGAATTTTTTTTGTGAATGAACAGAAACTAATCAAAACAATTATGCACAATCGTTTCGTTTCGAAATATATTTAAGTCTATGTAAGCCTTCTATAGTAAGAGATCCAAACTTAACCATGTCTGATTAGTTAACTTATTTTAGGGGACACCACATGATGATGACACTCAGTAAGCTTTTAGTTTCAAGAAAAAAAAATAGAATCCAGAAAATTTTGCAAAAAGAAAAATAATATAAATTGAAACCCCTATTTTGACGCACCATATGTTTTGCTAGAAACCGATAAGGAAGGGACAAATTACAAAAGTTCTTGCAAAAAAAAATATAACAAAAAAAATCTTGAAACATTCATATTTCTAAAATCCTTCAATCATTTTTTGATAAACTGTTTATGAATATTTTTAAAATATTGTCATCAAAATTTACAGCAATAAATAATTTTATAATAAAAAAACTGCATTGAATAATTTTGACTGATAACAGTGCCATGTACAATTTGTGGTCTTCGTCATGCATAAACGTAATCAGAACAATTAGTCGGTGTGCTTAATCTTAAGTGTTTAGTTAATTTAACTTTTCTGATTTTAATTAGGATTCAATTTTTGCGGATTTCTAATTTTATAAATTAATTTATGTGGGGTTTGACACGTACATGTTTTTTAATATTGTGGTAAAATGATAATGAACAAATAATAATATTAAATAAAAAAAAATTATATATATAATCAGTTCGAAGAGAAAACAAAGAATGATATTTTCAATATTAAATGAAAAGGAAATGTTCTTTGTTTGATTTAAAATCATTCAAAAAACAATCATCATAAAGCTCAGCAAAAAGGAATTAAGAAAATGAAACACCAACACTGAAACCTTCCACTCTTGTTTATTTTAGCGATAGAAAAGTGACTTTTTGAAGTTTGGCGGGCGTACTTATTTTCTTGTTTCGTGTGTTTCCGCTTAATATTATTTATCGTAGAAACAGCGCAATCGAAAATATTTTTAAATCGTGTAATTAATTTTTCCTTCCTTGTATCGACCGCTATAGAAATGCCCGTCGACTTCCTGCCTCCGGCACTGGACTACGAGGGATGTTTTTTCATCGCGAATTTTCCCATCTAAACGACGACCTCCCGCACTGCCCTCGAGTATAACGCAGCGGCCGTAGGGGGAGAACGCGGTTTAATGGGTTAGAATGGGTCCTCGGGGTGCACCGGAGGCGGTTCCGCTTTGTTCTCGATAAATCTCGACGATCGGGCCACGTTCTAATAATGGCCTGCTTCGATTCGGAATTGCATCGTGGCTGTCGTGACGTTGTGGGCGTCGGTAACGGCGTTTTCGTATCTTTTGGCAAAAAACATTTCGCTTTTAGCATACTGAAAAGTGAATTTCCGGATTTTTACGTTTTCTGAAAGCTAAACCGCCCGAAGTGCCGGAAAAATTTATCGCAAGCCGCGTATTTGTTTTTTCCCACCTACGCTGCTAATTTTCCAAGGAAAATGCACTTATTACAGTTTGACACTAGCGCAGCGTGTTGCATACTATACTTTTCTACTACCGTTAGTTTTTCGGTACATTTTCGCAAAACAACACGAATACATATGACCGTCAGAATTGACAAAAGTCAAAATTCAAGGCGTGGGCAGTATCTCCGAAAACATCCGATTGCTCCAAAACTCCTATGGTATTACTCCGGAAATGTTCTCCGGGGTTTGTCAGTTCTGACGGCCATGTCAGTGAACAAAAAACAGAAAAAGTACAGTATGTAACACGCTCCGCTGCGCTCCGCTCGTTTCAAATAAACTGTTCTGCAATTTTTGTATTTTTTTTATTTTGTTGAATTTTTATTATTCACCTTAAATTTGAAGCAGATAATGACATTGCATCGTTTAAAGGCGTGTATTATAAATAAAAGACAAATTTCGGCCATATTTGATCATTTTGGCAGTTTTTCAAATATAATTAAACAGAATTAATTGGTTTGTATCAATTTTGCTTGACAACTTGACAGCCTTTACATACCGATCTCCAGGTCCAAATGTATTTTGACAATTTTATAGCCATGTGTTTTCACCAAACCACATACGATTTTTCGAAGAAAACGAACGAGACGTCTTTGGTTAGTTAGTGTTGGGCATTTTTTTTATTTCCGCGTGCTCACGCTTCAAATAAGGGCTAGAGTGTAACAATCTCAAAATAAGGGGGGCGACAAGTCAATATTATGGTTTTTTCTTGAGCCAAGGTTCCCCTGCTGGTTCCAAGACGATAAAAATCTTCATCTGTTTGTTCAAACACACCAGCCAAGAAAATCTATTTCGGATCTATCCACGTCTGATATTTTTACTTTAACGGTTTTTCCACCTGATGTTACTCGATATTGTTTTATTTTATTTTATTTTTTGCAAATAACGATGAGCTTCCTCCCTATTCCGGTTAATATTTAAAGTTTCCGTTTCATTTTCCTGTGACGCGCTTTCGCCTTCCATGTAAGAAGTAGTTTAAATTTCAATTTCATTTTTAAATTCCTCAGGAGCGCCACCATTTTCTTCAATAACAGTTTCATTTCGTTTCCATGCACGTGGCAATCATATTTCGAAGGCCCTGATTTGCACGTTCCACTGATACTTGAGACTGCGTACGCTTTGGTTGGTTGGTACACATGGCACAAAACAAATTTAGTGAGATGGTCTTGATACACCATGATAAATTTAAAATGATTGTCGAGATTTAATTGCATATCAATCAGATCGATTTAACTTATCTAATCCTTTTCCAAATTTTATCGCACCAAATCGTTTTAATTTCCTTTTTTAGGTTTATGTTGTTTAGTTTCTTTCACTTCGTTAATATAGGCACTATACTTGTCAATGTTGACGTCAAAAAACGAGTTATTATCAGCCATTATAATGAACGATATTACACAGTAATTAAATTCTAGGTTAGGATTCGACAAACAAAAACAGAGATGTCTTTGTTTAGCGACATTTTTAGATTTACTTTTTGCGTCCGGTGAAAGTCTGAAATTTAAGCAAAATAACTAGTTTTCGAGCTTTTACCATTTGCTTTTGGCAATTAACTGATTATTTATTTTCTTGGGGTTTGTTTTTCTATTTGCACCTTCGAAACCACCTGACAGAATAATACGAAAAATACTTTATGTTTAATAAAGAAAAAAAAAAACGTAAAATACTTATCCCTTACGGATTTTAAAATAAAAAGTTGTCACATCGGAACCTCTCTTGACACTGCGGTTACGTCGGAAGGTATTCCACGGTTAATAAACTCTTGGTGAACCATTGTTTGATCGCGTTACCTTCGTATTTATCAAATGGTTCAATGCCCCGCCCGCCGGGCCACGAGGTATACGTAAAAATAACTCCCAAGAAAAAAATATGTGTATAATATGATAAGTCGTGTAAAGTGGAACGATAAACAAGAAGCCAGAGAACGACTCGAACAAAAAGGCGAACGTCGGCTTGTACGGCGGCCAAAATACGATAAGTGAACTTAATGTTCGAACGCGACTCTTTCGAAACTAAAACGGACTTAAGTGCAAGTGTTGCCATCAGTACAGTGACCGTAGGTATGACGTCAAATCAAAATGTCTAGTTCAGTGATTTTTGTGTATTTTTTTGTATATAAAAATTTCACAAGAATGTCACCGATAGCGTTAGTGGAAGAATTAAAAGACAAAAAGTTTATTACTCGTAACTTAATTTTTGAAAAGAAAACCCATTCTTCAAGCAAGTTATAAGGTAAAAATGATTCTAACTTTTAGTAAAAGGTATTAAATTTACAATGAGAGCAAGTCATCAATGATTCGGAGTGGCCAGAGAAATCAGGACTATGATTGCTGTGTATGTGTTTCAGACTTAGGTGAAGGAAGTGAGTTGTTGGGTAATATGGAGTTTCGTTCGGTGACCTATAGAAGTAATTAGGTGGCTGGGGTGACTGATAGGAATGTTGAAAGTGGGATTCATGTGGTGACGTGCGGAAAGGTTCTGATGTTGCTGTTGTTGGCTATGAGAAGAACAATAGCCTAGTTCAGAGGACATATTTATCCCTTCACCGAGTTCTTTCCGTGCATCGTTTTTTTCTCCACAACACCTCCGATACTTTTCTATAAATGCGAAGGTTTTTTCTTTCAACCACTCAATTTTTACAAGAGCGGTACTCTCGTGAATATGAATAGGTAGTTTTTACAAGACAAGCTCAACCAGTGGGGTGTCATTCGAAGGTTCCTTTGGTGGTTCACCACTTTTCGGAATGCCGTCCAAACTGAACGTAAAATGTTACCGGGTTCAGTTGTCCGTCTGGGCCCGGCTTTAGGGTTTGCATCACAGGAGTGTAGCGGGGCCCTCTGTATTTACAACAACAATCTTATACGAAAGCCTCGATTTATTTCTTTTAGATAAATTACATAAAGATAAACCCAAAATTTATGACGTAGAAAATTAAGTATTGCAAAATAATAATTCGTGTGCTAATAATTTTCCAGATTTTACTACTTTCTCATGGAGTAGCTTGGAAGTATTGATTATTTTGAGATTGCTCGATTGAGTGCCTGGTTTAGATTGGGGAGTCCGAGATCATCTCTTTTTTCTATCGCACAATCGTTAAGTTCTGTAGCGTTTGTTTCTTTGCCTACCCTTGACTTCCATCCGGACCGCTCTCTTCACCAAACCACCAAATGGTATCTACAGCTTCGTTGCCATGCGATGACGCAAAAAAAAATCCATTCAACATCTTGTTCCAAATTATTTTAATAACACTATTTATAAATCTTATGGAGTCATTTGTTGATGAATCGAAGTTGCTGAAGTTTCGCCGATAATCCTGTTGGCTTTTTGAGAGCTTAACTGAATCTTGCTCGCATTATACTCTGTACCTGCTTATATATTGTTTCAGGCGAACAGAACGGATGACTTATTTCATAGGAATCGAGGAGATTTGTAAATAGTATTTTTTTTTCTCATTTCTCATTTTTAAATTTCTTTGAAAAACTTTAATAACATTAGCCTCATACTTATTAGGAAGAATACCATACTTCATCCATGTCTATCAAATAATTTTTAAATTTCATCATGGTCACTGTGAAATCAATATAGTGTATTTTGCTTACCTAATTTTTTATTCGGACTACTATTAATATTTTAAAAATCGGCGCCTTTGATAATATTTGTCTTTTCTGGTATTAAATTTGAGTAAATAGAGAATTGTGGAAATAAATATTTCTTTCTAATTTGTAGCAGAGAAATTATAAGATAAAAAATCATGAAGGTAATAAAATTTTATCTGTACTGTCTTCGAATTTCACAGGAAGTCTGTAAGAAAATACCGACGTTTTTCACTGACATACTGTCTTACGTTTATTATCTAAATATGGAGGCGTTGTTGGTTAGCTTTTTACCACTTAAACATTAAAGATGAACGAATTAATGATGAAAAAAAAATTATCAATTTTTATATTTCTTTTGTAAACCATAACAATATTGCTAGTAATAATCAAGTCTTTTTGCAATATTAAATACTGATAACGCATCTGCCATAGCCGCTACAGGCGATACTTTAAAACAAAATAATATTTGAGCAACAAGTTTGACGACAAATGTTAAAAAGAGAAAATTTGCTCTAAATTAACAATTTCAAATTTTTTTCCCATGTGGCTCGATTGAAAATACCTAATAACGAAAATATTATAATTAAAGTTGATAGGTTAACCAAAAAACTGTAACTTATTTACAATGCAAAATATATGTACTAACAAAAACTTGTCAATTGTGAACTTTTTAAATAGAAATATGTTGATGTGTTCATATATATCGGAGGAGACACTTTTGCGACACCTTGTGTCAACAAAATTACAATATTTTAAATATTCAAGAGCGGCCAAGAAACTTTTGTACCACACTTTTTTTTCGTATCACCTATGGATCATTTTATTTGGCATACTGCTTACAACTTTGTTGATAGGATGTCATTGCCGCGCTAATGCGATGCAACGTTTGCCTTATTTTTTATTCACCGAGTAAAAGGTTATCCGCGACGTAACGAACGGCCAGGTACTTGTTCTGTTACGTATTTACGTGTCTAGTATGAGAAAATTCCCTCCACTAACACACTGGCCTAAATAGGAGTTTATTGTTTTAAATTCTTTTGTCGTACAATTTTTTTAACTGTTACGCAGCGGTCTCCGGTGATTATTAATAAGGCGATTGTTTTTTTGTTGTTGTCGTCGCGGTTGCATAATTTAACGTTTAAAACGCGCACGTGACAATGTCGTTGTACCACTTACTTCGCCGTTTTCTAGTCGACAACAGAACTTTAAACAGTTTTGATAAATGGGACCCGAAACGATTGTACGAATCTACGCCAATGAACCGTAATTGCGCTTTGAAGGTTGTAATTATCATTGATCAGTTTGAATTTGACATATTTTAGCGTCAATTATTTTTTGATTTGACTATGGCATAATATGGAAGCGCAGTTGAAATTTATATCTATCTGTCTACTATCACAAATAAATCAATAAATAAAAAAAAATTATACACAATATAAAAAAATTACATCCTATAACGTTGTAGTGTATGGTACCGTTCGGTGGGAGTCACCAACGTGTAGCCCAGTTTCCTGCCTGCCGCCTTGTACTTTTACCTCCTCCCTCAGTAAAATATGTGATTTACCATTTAGTCGCTCTTCTGTATCAACAGATGAAGGTCTGCCAGAAATTTTGAACCCCGGCCGAAAGTTTTTTGTCATCTCGTCAACCAATTCGCGAACAAACTGTAGATGTGTCATTGGTTCTTTGTTTTGGCCCCGTTGTAAAATTTTATATAATAAATATGCATTGACACTAGACATTTCGAATCCCCAGAAAAATAACTTTCGCCACCATTTCAAAGACTTCCTCAAGAAACAGTATGACGCGGGCGACGCCTCCTATAAAACTTAGCTTATTTACAACTTGTAAGTTACCTCCACGTATTCTTCTGTTGTCAGGCTGTGTTCCTGAAATATCCCACGAAGTAAGTGTGGTGACGACCCTTTTATCTTTCCACGCCAATAACATCAAAGCATGCAAATGTAGTATCTTCCCCAAATGTTGGTTTTTTGATAGACTCTGGTATAAATTTGCGGTTGATTTGAATAGTGCCTGTTAAATGAACATTTAGTTTTAACAATTCTTCTGCAAGTGGCAAGCTCGTATAGTATCCATCGGTGTAGAAATGATATCCTCTACATCCTGGGTTATTGTATAGTAAGTATCCTTGTGCTTACAGGCAAATCAGGTCTCGCTAAATCTTCCGATGTCAAGCTTCCGTAGTACGGCGAAATTGAATAAACATATCCGCTGTTAGCATCCGCCATTACATAAATTCTTATCCCCCAAGTGAAAAAATTAATCTAACAGGTTCGTCTACCAATATCTCTCTTGATGGAACAAAATGTTCTATCAATTGCTTGTCTCTTCTAAATATGTTACTAAAAAAAGATATTTCGCCGTTAAACTGTTGTGACCAATACTCTTGGATATTAGATAAGGTTATTGTACCCATATTTAGGACAACCCCAATAAATGCGGTAAACTCTTAGTATCTACCCAAGTTTTGACAATCTCTTCTGTGTTATTTTATGTCTAGCGTAGTTATTTGTTTGTTCCACTATTTTTATGATTAGCTCATCGATGAAAAAGAGCTTGAGAAAATGTTTGGGTTTTGTACAAGTATCACGAATTTGTGGTCCTACCATTTTTTCCGCAGCAGTGAATTGAATCCTGTCTGGTACCTGATCGTGGCATGTGACTTCCTGCCAAGGACCAAAATTACCAGGTTGTGTTATATTGTCGTTTTCTTCACTGCCGCTTGAACTCGATGGTAAAGGTCTTGGTTCTCAGTCTTTTAGTAACTATAATATCACTACCACTACTAGAGTCACTTTCGTAATATTATTACTATCAAATCAGAAACAGTCAAACTTAAAGTCTCTTATTGGGCTTGTCTACTACTACTACTACTACTACTAAGGTTGTATTTGTATTTTGTGTCAATAAATGTTATATAATAACAATATAAATAATTATACTAATGATAACGCTAAACATGGTAATAGTAATAATAATAACAATAATAATGATAATGATGAGGACAATAATGATAATAATAATATTAATAATGATAATGATGATAATAATAATATTAATAATAATAATAATAATAATAATAGACTTTAGACTAAATACATTACAAGAATGAATGAAAATGAATTAACACAATACCAAACACATTCTAATAACATTCATAGAGAGCAACATAATTATAGACAAACACCAAACAAGAATTAGCTAAAAAGAAATAATTAAATAAATTCGCAGTTAGCATTATGGAGACACTCGGGACGCAACACGGATGTACTCATCTGCGGTATTGAATGCGTTCTCCAATACAAATTGTTTTATTACCTTACAAAATTTAGTGAATGGCAGATCCTTGACAACGGTTGGTAGAACATTCTAGTAATTAATGTACAATCTATTTAACTCGGATGTGCGCAGCCTAGAATGGTCCTGGACAATTAATTCAGATCCCCTGGTAGTGATTGTGGCGATCACAGTGCTTAAGCGTATCCTTCTTTAGCTCATGTATGCGAGTGACTGTATAGTAAATAAAAAGTGATGGTAGGGTCAAAATATTAAGCTTTGAGAAGAGCGGACGGCAGTGATCACTAGGTTTTGCATTCGCAATCGCACGTATCGCTCTTTTTTGCATAAGAAAAGCCTTGCGGGCATGCACGGAACCACCCCATGGAATGGAACAATCCGAAATAAGCAAGTCTTGACATGATAGGAATGAGTGACTTGTTTAAGTATCTAATTAGAAACAATTGACTTGACAGTTTGTGGCAAAGGTGTTCAATGCGATCTTTCCAAGAAAGAGTACGATCGATCCAGACTCCAAGTACCTTAACCGGAGCATTGTTTAAATTGATTAAGATTGTTAACTGTTCATATGGGTTCCTAGCTCGAGATAAAAAAATTGTATCATCCGCGTAGAGCGTAGTTTTACATGGTATGTGGGAAGGCAAATCGTTGATGTAAACTATAAACAGCAGGGGCCCAAGCACCGAGCCCTGCGGCACTCCAAACGATACCGGCAAGCTAGAACTACTGAATTTTCCATTCACTTCGACACACTGAATAATAATAATAATGATAATGATAATAATAATAATAATATTGATGATGATGATAATAATGATAATATGTATTAATCCTGTGAAAACTGTGGCTATCCTCAGAATTTGGCAACATTGTCTGTGCCCGTCAAGATATTTGTATCGCCTTAAAATGTAAACATTCCATCTGCCTCTATTGATAATTGTGGTGGTTTCTGATGAAAGAAAGCCGACAGTTGAAAATCTAGTACTCGCACTAAACGAAGTGCTTCCCAATAATTAAGTGACTTCTTTAGAAAATTTATTATGTTTACTCTTTACTCACAAGGTTAGGAAGATATAATCCCATAAATCCATTGACTAATAAGATAAAAAGTCAAAGTGTACTTTCGTGTATATCTTGAACGTATTAATTTTTTGCATTTTGTTTTAAATTTAAATTTATTAAATCAAGAGTCATAATAAAAATTAATTAATATATATAAGACGTGTTCCTACTACGGAAATCAAGGACTAACGTTATTTATTTGTTTGTTTTGGTCAGGGAAGTAACACAATGTATTCTTTGGTCGCCTCGCCAAAAACATCGCTGACCCTGTTCGATTCCACCTAACTGGACCGGTCACTTTCACTGTGACGTGGTCGTTGGCGGATCTATTGTGTACTTAACATGTCAATTAGTATGCCTGTAATTCGGTATAACATCTTTTGCAAACCGGTTATGACGTCTAGATCGACACACTTTGCCATTTGCCATTATAGAAATTCGGTGACCAGATGCACGGAAAAAATAAATTTGGTGAAGTGAAATAAATCTAAATTTAAATAAAACGTTGAGTTTACTTTCTGCATTTTAACTAAATTTATTTGAATTGAAACTAATGAAAATAATCGAACAAAGTTGGTTATGTACATTAATTAATTGCTATTTAATTAAAACGTTGCGTTTCATTTACAAAGCGTGATTTAAATCCAAAGTTTTGAGATATTTGAAGCAAACAGGTATCGGTGTAGTAAGAAGTACCGGAACCGTTAAATCTCTCCAAAACTGCCGAAGCTTTATGCAGTGCATGCAGTGTTCAAAAATGGTAATACCAGTGTTAGAAGCGTACCAGTGAAAGGTTATATGTTAGCATTTTTGAATTCAACATATTCAGAAACCCCTGTATATTGAATTTTAACTTCCCAACTTTGGCAGTTTTATATATACATATTAGAGCATTCGAGTACTTTTAATTAACTCGGTATATTACGAGGTTAGCGCCAAAATTTCAGGGCCTGACATAGATGCAGCTCCAGTATCACGATAAAACTTTGTCTTCTTTTTAATATATATCTTAGTAGGCTGCGAAAAAAAAATTGAAGTCTTGCTTCAAATAGTTTTTTATTGACAGCATTTTAAACAAGACCAGTGGAGGTCATAAAGGAAGATATTGTTGCGATTGTGGAAGAGGTGATATTGAGCGATCGACGTTTAAAGGTCAAGGAAATCTCATAAATTACTAAGCTTTCTGATACAAGTGTTCGTCGAATCCTGCATGATCACTTAAGTATGCATAAGGTTAGTGCAAGATGGGTTCCTACAAACCTTTCGGCTATTCAAAAACAACGCCGTGTCGAGTGTGCGCGGTCATTTTTGGAAATCTGTGGATCGGAATCGAAGCCTGTGATAGAAACTATTGTGACGGGAGATAAACCTATGGTTCTCTATTATGACCCTCTATCGAGAAAAGAATCAATGGAGTGGCGTCGTAAGTGTGAAGCACCTCCAAGAAAATTCAGAGTCAGCCAGTCAACAAAAAAGGTGATGGCGACGATCTTTTGAGATTGTGAAGGAATTAATACCACTTTCAATGGTAAATATTGCGTGTAAAACGTCGAGGAAAACTGACCAGGGGCGTGCGTCTTTTGCACGACAATGCACCTGTCCATACTGCTGGTGTTGCACAAGCTGCCACTTTAGTGTGGGCAACAGATAGATCATCCTGATGATGATCATGATGATGGCTGTTTTAGCTCATTTTGCAGACACCAATAAAATATTTTTTAAAGGGATTGAGTTGTTATTAAAGAGATGTAATAAGTGTCTTGAAGGTAAGAGGGATTGTATTGAAAAATAACAAAAAATTGTTACTCTACTTTGTTTCTTTCATATACAGGCCTGCAAATTTTTGGCGATCCTTATTAACAACTTTAGATGTTCCGCGAATGGTAGAGTAGCTTCAGTAGGTCTCCATAAAATATTGAAAAACCAAATCTAGTCGCATTTTTGGTAGATTAAAACGACTGAATTTTTATAGTACGACGTACACCCCTGCGTTGAAAGCAAATCGACAGAAACGCGTCCACTCTTGGGGCCAGTTCCATATCGTACTCTCCATCATTTTCGATGGCATTTATACTTGCGTTAACCCACTTTTCTTCAATGGGGCAACCGAGCGTGTTGTTGCATGACTACCGTTTACCGCCGTCCATTGCGAAGGAGATTTAAAACGCTTCGCGGCCGATATGCAAACGAAGTGGTTGCCTATATACCGGGTTAGATAAATAATGAAAAAAACGCCTTTGGATTGTTACGATTTCACTTTATTCGGGGCCGGACCGTAAAGTCAAAATTACGCCGGATCTTAGTTTACAACCATCTGCTCATGTGAAATACAAAATCGATAATAAATAATAAATAAAAAATCGATAATACAACCAATAAATATGACTTTTCCTAACAAAACCCCAAATAATTAAATTCTAAGCAAAGTACGGACCTGTTCGGCCATATTTCATTCTTACGGCTTGCCCGGGTCTTTCCTTAATTCGTATCAGTTAGTCACTTCCTTATATTTATGAACCGACTTTACTGTATATTTTGTGTTTTTGAAACTTCTCGCACTTTTTTCCTTCGAATCGCCGCAGAACGCGTTTTCCATCAACGATTGATCTAGTTTTCGACGCATAACGGGCAGGACACCGTTAAGTGTCATTATGTTGATAAGCCTCGGCGCGTTAATAATAAGCGATTTGCTAGCCGTCCTTTCGACGCCATCACTCGGGGAGTCTAGTGCGTTTCGTACGTCTGCAATTTGACCGACAGTTTACGGCTTTGAACCAGATTAAAGAGTTATTAACGCGCGACATATCCGGGACATTAACGTGGTAAAACCCATCCCAACAGATGTTTATTCTGCATTAAGTAGGTCTTGCCTAAGATAGACCGTGTAGAAACATGAAATTTTTATTTGAAACCTAAAAGTACCGTTTTAAATTTAATTAAGCATTGATGCTGCGGAGTGTTTTCGAATAAGTAGAAGCGTTTTTTTTTTTACCTTCAGGTGTCCATTAACAACATAAACCAACATTATTCTTCTGGAAATTCTTCTTCAAATAACGAAGATCTCAAAGAATTTTTTGCAAAACGGACATGAAATATTGAGATTACCTCCGTATCATTGTATATTTAACTCGATTGAGATGATTTGGTCTGAGTTGAAAGCGCGTATAAAAAGAAATAACACTGCACCAAAATTTAGTGATAGTACCATAAACGTAATTCAACTGATGTTTTAGCTACCTCCTAGCTAAAATATCAGCACAAAGCTGGCGTAGCTGTGAAAAACGGGTACTAGGTGACTGATACTTTGTTATTATTATGTTTAATATTTAATAATAGAACGTAATAAATTGTTACTGTGTACTTTGGTTTATACAGATAGGATTGAAAACAGAGAACAACTGGTAGCTAGAATTATGAATGCCGCAGAAACTATTCGTGCTGATTCTGTGACTGTTAGCAAAGCTACCACTTCAATTTCAAGCAGAGCTAGACTCTGTACACAGCAACTGAGTGAACATTTTGAACAACTAACCTTTATTTTCTTTCTAAACAGCCATAATAACACAATCAACTCCTTTTTGGGTGAAAATTTGATAGGATTTGGACATATTTTGAGATAATATTGCCTTAAAAATGCCGCATCCAAACTGATTGACGATCTGTCTGTGGTTCAGATAAATTTGAAGGAAAACAATTGTTTTAAGTATTCAGTCTAGTGCATTTAGTGCATAATTTGATTCCTATTTCCTTAAATTATGTTGAACAAAAAAAAAAGTTGGATTGAAAAAACGTGAGAAAAAACAAGTTTTATTTTACTTTTTTTTTTAAATTGGCAATTTTATAGAAAACCTAAAAAAACTTTTTCCAATCGAATTTTTCCGTATTTTCAAAAAATAATGCGAATTTTGACTTTTGACTAAACTGATTAATATTTTTTTTACAGAATTTTGCACTAAACTTTTTTTGAAGTTTTCTTTCTTTTCGTTGTTGACGTAGCATTTTTGATATCTGTTGGATAATATTTTCATCTTCTTATAATTAACAAACTGTCTATAAAAAAAATTAAGAATTGTTTTTCATCTTATTTTTGATTATATAAATAATGACTTAATCAAACCGCAGGTCTGCTTTCAGCCGTTTCCACTTCCTTGGAGTTTTTTTTTAATTGCAAGTCCCATAAATTTTTGAAAAATTGATGATTGTAGTTGTGCAGTGACTTTTTGGCCTTTAGTAAATTATCACAAATTTCGTCATCGGATCATATTCGTTTCCGGCCCAAGGGAACAGCGGGCGCGTGTTGAGAAAATTGCCGGGTGACGGTCGGGCAGCGGCGGCGGGGGTGGGATTGGCGGTAAACCTTTGCGATCGCGTGCAACCTCCCTATTTCCGCATGTGGTCGCTTGCTATCTGGGTCAAAGAGTTGAACCGACTGCCCGGAATTAACTGGCACTTTCCCAAAAACCGATGCAGCAATTCGTTGCAGCAGCACCACCGGTGGCGGCGGCGAAGGTCGCGTTACGATTATTAGGAACTTTAAATTGCCTGGATGTAAAGGTGTCTCCTCGCCGCCTCTCAAAAATATTATCCATATATGCTGATTTTTTTATTTATAGTTGCTGTGTTATTTATCGTTTTTTCAACTTAAAAAAATGTTTTATTTTGTTAAACTGTGGAAACTATACAAAAATTAAGACTGAGTTATGATTATATGGATTTTTTTGATTAATATATTGTTTTATATTTTGAAAGTTTTTAGTTGCCTCCACGAATCGTAATCAATTAAATTTGTTCGATTTTAAAATGTAAAAACAATTATCAACTTTGACCATTTTTTTCTATAGGGGATAATTGGAGATCGAATGGAATTTTTCGATATTTCCAGAAAATAACGAAATTTTTAAATATGTTTAAAAATGTCAATTTTTTCTTTTGGCTATCCATAGGAACAAAATGTTGCCTAAACCCCCATAATAAGGAAATGCCCCCCATAGAAAGTCGACTTTTTTTTTTGGTTGCTGACAGTTTTTTTGATAATATTTGCGAAATATTTTCAAATTATTATTATTATTATAAGTATTCGTACTGTATGGGATGTTGTAAATAGTAATTTTTATATTCGACGTATTTTGGTCATTTTGGGCAATAATATCGATGTCGTGTTTTTCATATTTCTTCAAGTTTAGTTGTTTATTCTTATTTATCGGCTTTTCAATTCCAAAAATTATTTTATATTGTTATAAATAACAAACTGTCTATACAAACATGTACTAATTGTCTTTCATCTTGTTTTTGATTATGTAAAAATAGCATATAATGATGAGTTTGTCACGGTTCCGTTTTATTATTACCCTTTATTGGCGTATTTAAGATATTAATTTATTAACGATTGGGACTGCCGTATTATTTGGGCGAGAGTCCTTAGTGAACGTGGCTAACGCCGATTAGGGGCTTAGCGCGGCATCTGTGGGTTGGTAAAATACTGGTTGCATGGTTCTCGAAAATTACAAATTCGGATAGGTTAACCTTGCTCTAATCTGGCACTGTTTTCTAATTTTACGCTGTTAGGGGGGTAGTGTTTCTAGAGACGCTTGTTTTTAGGGTTTTTTTTATCTTCCCGGTTTTTCCGCTTGTCCCGCTTGTCCGGGTTTGGTTTTGTTGGTGAGCGGTGGAAGCCAAGGACGGTAATGCAACGGAACATGAAACTATGGAGCTTGTGAGGTACCGTTAGTTATATGGGATTTTGTTAATGCTATAAGTGGCCCTCCCCTGTTGTGACGCACCCGTATGAGTGGCACTAGCCCGATTTATTCGAACATAACCTCTGCTATCGCACGTTGCAGTACCTGTTCTCCGCGGGCGCTCTGTATACCCCTGGTGCACACTTTACTAAGTTTACTAACCTTGTACATTAGTAATGGCAGAAAAATTTTCTGT
Organism: Cylas formicarius; assembly: GCF_029955315.1. Taxonomy (NCBI): domain Eukaryota; kingdom Metazoa; phylum Arthropoda; class Insecta; order Coleoptera; family Brentidae; genus Cylas; species Cylas formicarius. The sequence goes on along the minus strand of NW_026844319.1, from coordinate 32,524,584 downwards.
CACAATGGTTCGCATAAGTTGTTTAAAAATTTTGATAGTATACATTTACCTAGTGTATGGGTCTTCTCTAGATATATATTTAACGTAAGCATCAATGTTTCTGTTGCTGATATTGCTTGTCTCTAAACAACGTATCTTGTTTTGATAACCTCGGGCTAATTAGATTCAGTAATAATTTACGGTTATTAAATACTTCATTCCATATATTCATTCTTGTCCTTCCGGTGCCTATCCAGCCCGGATGTCGAATGGTATTAAGTTCAAAAATTATTTAACCAAGAAATTCTTCTCCTACCAGGTCACAGTTTTCCTGGAATTTTTTCAAGTAATATTTCTTGCCGTAATCTGTATCTTTTCTCCTTCCCCGTTACGTAATCTAGTTTTCTTATTTTTCGTGTGTATAATTATTTCCGCCTTTTTTTTTATTGGTCTCGTGGTCTATCCAAGAGATTCTCAATGTCCTATACTTATACTTATTAACTTTTTTATATTTATATCTTCGTTAGTTTATCATGTTTAACCCTATCAAACATCACAATTTGTGGTGTGATTTGAATACCGAATAGGAGGGAGGGCCTCTCTGGTTCCCATGGAGTTCCGAAATCCAATCATCTATGTTTTTTATGAAAGATCTTAACGATTTTTTAGGTAAAGTTTTAAATTATGATTTAAGGCATTCCTTGATGTCGCTTTCTATATTTGAAGAGGGAAGACATGCACCTGTGTTCTTTGCCTCTGAGATTTTTTAGCTGCCGTAGCCTCCTCAAAATCAACCAACGAACAACCAAGAAAAATCTGGTCACATTGGGCAATCTCTCTTTTTGCTGGTTGACTGTTCTTGTACTTAGATTGAAGTGCAAGCAGAGTTTAAGGTAGTTTATTTCAACAATTGTTATTCTTCCTTTCTGGTGCGTATAAGCATTGTAGTTTTATTGTGCCTTTTCATATTAAAGTATAGTTCAAATAGACATGTCTCTGTTGCAAAGGATAGTCCACTTTTTTTTCGCGATTTATCTCGACTGTGACGACTACATGATTTGTTTGAGCTTATTTGCGTTGCGTGATACTACCTAGATAAGTCGTTTTTTAAACAAACACGTTGTTAATAAATCATTAAAAAACGGTGGTAGGTTCTTTTGCGCTCCTCTTTTATGTCGCTATGATTTCTAACTGGGCCACTGCATGTTCGAGATTTGAAATCTCGTCTTTGAAAATTTGTGTTTTTTTTTGTTTTAACAGCAGGGTGGTATGAGAACACGAGTCTCGAGAAAATTTTGACGGTATCGAAGTAACGTGTAGCCGATACTCACAACGAGAGTTTTTTCTTGCTTGGGGAATCAGATATCTGTATGGAAGACCCGTACGAGTTTTAAAATGTCGGGGATTCATTACGTCGGATCGTATTACTTTTGCGTTTTCGAGGAATCGGTGTCGAGCCATTCATCAGTTTTCTAATAAAATAATACGTTAGGGAAAGAATAACGCCGACGCGAATATATGGAAAGAAATACACAGGATGGGAGATCCCTTTTTAGAATGAACAATATTATTCTTTACTTACACCATTCCAAATAGAAATTTTCATGACTACAATTATGGCTATTGTCATTATATACAGTATGTCCCACTTAAGAAGTGTACACCCTTGTAAAATCTTTGTTTATGGTTCGATTTTGTTTTTTTTTTTGTTGGATAGGTATTTGAAAAATGCACTAAAATCTTGTTTTCCTTATTGCTTCAACTTAAAGTCATGGCCAACAGACTATTTAACAAAAGAGAGAAAGGAGAGAAGTACCATTAGGGATTATTAGCAACGAATTCTTATTCAGGAGTACTTAAAACCCAACTATTACTAGTTTTTATAACATGGTATTCGAAATATCGTTTACGTCCCGCTTAAGGCTGTACATCGTTGTAAAATCTTGAATTACGGTTTGATTTTGTTTTTTTTTTTGTGTGTGTGTAGATTAGATTTCGCCAATCATGCTGTAGGCTTCTTCTAAAAGGGCTTCTTTAAAAACAAAACGATTTTCTAAAAATTTAATATGATTAGAGACTTTTTTAATTAAAAAGGATTTTCTAATTGTCATCTAATAATGAAAATAGAAATATCGAGATCAATCGACGTCGGCATACTGTTTCCTTTGTTATTATTCGAATACCAAGATTATATTTTATTTTATAATATTTTTTTATACTAGATTTGTTTTTTTAAGATGAATCTAAAAAAAAGTTTTTTATCGTTAATTTTTGAAATTTGTTTAATTACAATTTGTAATATAATAGCGCATACAAACATTTTTTTAAAACATTAAAAACTTCAATCTATAAACAAAGATTTCACACTGTATATATGTTTTCCTTAACCTAATTTTTCAATCCACTTGTATTGCCGATTTTATTTTATAACTTTTAATAGTTTGATTTTTTTTTAATTCATTATCCACTCGCTTCTAGAATTTTGACATATTTAAATTATGTATGATTGCTGCATATCTACGTCGTCGTCGTGACACTATACAGTTTACAGGGTGATGTGTTAATATTATTGGGAATATTTTAACGTATTCTTTCAAAATATCAAATATCTTTTATTGTATTTAAATAAAAATGAGTATATACAAGGTGATCAGAAAGTAACAATAAAAATTTAAATTAAAAAAAATGTGTTTACCTTCAACTGCAAAAGTCCCATATTTACAATTTTATCGTATTTTCTTATTTGAAAAAGGTGTACAAAATGGCAATTCCGAATTTGAGGAGGTCCAAGAAGCCGTATCCCGCTTCTGATGGAAACATTTATTTGGTACAATCTATTAGGGTGTAGAGAATGGTTTTGAAATATTAACCGAGAATAATTTTTAATTTTTTAAATTAATCACACAAGAGTCGCATTTTCTTCAATTGATTTTGGTTAAATCTTGATATTTTGAGTTCGGGACTCTACATCTTATATCGACACCAAATGGCGTAATTCGTAACATAACTCTGTGTTACTAGGTTTAAGCCCAAAAAATACCAAAAGAGGCCAGACCTGTGTAAAAAGCTCTGGAAAACAGCAAAACATTCGAAGAGTTATCCAAAAACAATGATGTTTACTACATAGGTATTTGAGGACAATGTAAACGTTTTTTGGTCTGCCTTAGACAAGCATCTATAAAATTTTATAATAATAAACATAATTCCAGAAATGTACGGTATATTTAACATTCTCATGTATGAGATGTTTGGCTTAGTGAGGATCATGAGCAACAAAGGTCCTTGCAATGGAATCTAACAAAAATCTAAATCTAAATCTAAAGATGGAGCTTTCTATTTTCATAAAATAAAAAAAAAATCTTTTTTCCACATCAAAAAAACAAATTTCTTACTCCAAAAGTTTTATCCTATCGGGTTACAATCACGTTACATAATTTGAGTTCGACTTATTTCCAATTAATTATAAGTCACCCTGTGTATTGCCAATTTTATATTGTTTCGCCAATTGACCTCTTAAATGGACGTCAAGTACGACTATCATTTTTTAATGGCATACGGCGACAGGTTTTGGTATACGTGCGTCGCACCGCCTACAGTTATTTCGGCACCATAATTAGTCAGGACACTATTAGATCGGTGCTAATTTTTATCGATTGTTTTTTTTTATTTATTTATTTTCGGTCAGTTGGTACCAGCGCGTGTTAACGTTAGGTGACCATCTGGATATACGAAATACACTCGCGCACCTTCCATTCCATTTGCAAATAACGTAAAAATCGCTATCTAATCAATATCGAATGCAATAGTGGGTTTCAGTGCGTGTGATCCTACGAGGTTTTTGAATTTTTCGAAACGTGTCGAGTACTACCTTATCGCGCGGGATGGCCCGGTTCAAAAATAAGTTTTGCGAAGATACGGTTTGATTGAAATTTGATGATTTGATCGTCGCGTAAGTGATTCTATTATAACGATCTGGCCGCGTGTGTGTGTGCATGGTTCCTTTAAAAACGAAAATTGTTACCGATCGCGCGTGAACATGTGGTACCCCTGCAAGATATTTTTGCAGAGTATCAGCAAGGAGGAACCAGGTAATTCGTTTTTACTCCCGCAATATGTGCTTACGGGGATATATGATCACAATACAATGTTAATAATACGGAAGCGTCAGCTTCGAGATAAGTCCGTAGCTTCCAAAATCAAATTTTATATAATATATGATAATAACGATAATCATAACCTTAATTAATCTTTCCGAAATAAAATAAAACATCTGAGCCGATATGTTTCGATAATACAAATGTAAAAAGTCTAATGAACTTGCCCGTTTCCATCAACAGAATATTCGGATTTTGTTTAGAGATGGTCTTTTAAATAGCCATTTTTGTTCGTTAGTAGTAGTAGCAGTAGGTTTGTTTTTTTAACAACTTGCAAGAGTAATTCCTCACTAAGCTAGTCCCAGCAAAACATCTGCTACATCAGAATTGTTCTTTAATTCTAAGTATATTTATTATATTTGTTTTTATAAAATTTTATAGAATCCTTTCTACTGTAGTGGCTTCGTTTTTTTTTTTCTTGGGGTGTCTAAGGTGAACCTAAAAACGTTTAGTTTATGAGGTGTCGATATAATAGATCGATCGATAAAATCCTCAGCTAAAAAATATCGACATTAAATCAAAATCAATTAAACACGTGGCTCGCCACTGGTTTATTTAAGAAACTAAAAATTGTCTCAATTTTTAGGTAATGTATGTTAATAATAATAATAATAATAATAATAATAATAATAATAATAATATAGTTGGTCCGTGAACAAAGCTCAGGGTCATGCAACTTGGGTTTCCTGAAAATCGGGCTCTAAAAAGAATTTGTTGGCTAAGATTTGCAAAAAAAAAAGAAAAAATATTACATTTGAGGCTATAGGTTCCTCAAAAAGTTAAAAAAAAATGCAGTGGATTTATCCATTTCCGTCATCAGAACATTCGAATTTTGTTTAAAGGTGGTTCCATCTTTTAACTAGCCATTTTTCTTTTTTGTTTTTTTCTATTTTACTATACTAAACGGTGTAGCGTACATTAATTGCGACAGTCCTCCGGTAATCCCGTACAGGCTGGCGCTGAGATATCAGCAAATACAATAACCGGTGGGAGTTCTGACTCGGGCATGGCGAGATTTATTTTTTTATCTGGCTGGGTGCAACCGATTATTGTTTTAACGCGTTTAATAGATGTTACGCTTATTTTGTTCCGAAGGTAGTTACGTTTATGACGTTTTTCCTATGACAATTAGTGATTTGTAACTTGTTTCATACAGTCACGCGAAATTCTTGCTAATGACTAACTATAACACTGCGAAATTTAAATGAAAAATGAAAGGTATCATAAATACAGCTGTTTACATCTTTCAGCCCCTTCATATTTGTTAAATCGGCTTGTTAATAACATTCTCGAAGTTGACAATTGCTTTGGGCATGACGTATGGTTTCAGTACGTCGGTTTCATCGAAAGTGATTTTTTTTTACGTAGGCGAACATCTTCTTCAGCGATATTTAGAGTGTAAAATTCAAGAAAATATCTTTTGACATATGCGAAGAAGTGATCGGATATGGTCGATAATCGATAAGTTTATATTTATATCTTTCGCCTTATTTTATTTGGTTATTGCAAAAAGAAATGAGAATAATCTAAATTGGTTGAAACACACGGTCTCTTGTTTCTAAAATTGAACTGAGGTGGCTTTTACTTGATGAAAATCCATTTATCAAAATAAATAAGAACTAAAAGCTCAGATTTCCACGAAATTATATATTATGACATCACAATTGTTTCGACAACACCGTGTCTTTATCATATGTAATATTTACAAACTACCTGCTACTACATATACCGAAAAATGAATATAAAGCCTTAATTAATGTTTTTGTGAGAATTTAAGTTCAATAAAGGAGAGGTATTTAAATCTAATTGATCGTCTCATTTTGTTGATCTCCATGGCTTCCAATAAATTTAATTTTCTCCTTTTTGTGGCCCTATGTAAAATATCAAAATTGTCGTTTAAAGTGTGTTTTTCTGTGTTTAATAATTATTTACCAAACTAGACCTGATTTCAAAATGGATATTGTTATAACATCTCTGAGTTTCACTGAGCAGTTACATAAAATTCACTGTCGTTGCCGCGTTAGACTGTAAGAGGTGACCTTGACCTGCTTATAAGAGGTCCGACTTGCACCATTTGCAACAGTGACGCCATAAAAAACGTCAACGATTAACAAACCGTTTTTTTTTTACAAAGAGTGCTTTGATTTCTACCAATATCAAATTTTAAGTATCGCAGATACGCAAAACCCTATTAAAAGTAATTGTTGCTCCGGGCTAAATATGCGGTACCCCATAGTCACCGTCGTGCCTACTAAAGGTGAAAATCGCCTAAGTGGGACACCCTGTATGTGCCTGTAAATATCCTTCCAAATGACAGGAAGACAAAAAAAAAGTTCTTCACGTTTGAAAGCTATTAACTTTCTGGAATGGCGTCACCCTGGTTTCTAATAACGTATTTCTTATATTGTTTATATTGTTGTATGACTAGGTTGTGTTGCATTCGAAGGATTTTATTTTTAACTTGATCTTTTTCCAATTGAAAAAAAGGCGAGTTTATCTGAAGACACCAAGCTTCATGTCCATGAATCACGGTTTCTTCTTAGAAATGTATATTTGCTTCAAATGAACAACAGACAAGACCGGACAGATTTCAGTCAGAAAAGATTATTTTCAAAATCAAATCTTGGAGGACACGAAATCTCAAATAAATCTGTTAATTGAGTTCACGAAAAAATGTAGGGTTAGTAACCAAGTTTTTTTTCCAAGTGCTGTATAAACCAAAACACCATAAATTTTATGTCATATCTCGTATGTGTTTTTATATAATTTCATAGAGTACCTTGACTGACTGCGACAATAATAATTATTTACAAATCAAAGTAGAAGATGAACGCTTAAAATGACAAGACACACCAATGTAAAAAAAATCTTGTAAGTATTTCTAATACACTCTAATCGTATGATGTCTTGCATTTAGTAACGTTTCCGGATTGTCTCTTAACTGATTGATTGTTTCTTTAATCCTTTGCCGAAGTTCCACATTATTACAAGGAGTTCTGTGCACGTGATTTTTTATGTGTCCCCAAAAAAAAATAATTAAGTTAAGTTCCACTTTAAGAAAATTTTTAACATGCACAGCATATTTAGTGCTCTAAGGGTTGGAAATAATGATCTCCGGTTAAATTCTGGATTGGTACCTCTGGGTTTTTATTTCCTGTATTTGTCTAGGATTATTTAAAGACCAATATCGCGTATTTTGTCTATGACAACCCTTTCTTGTTGTTAACGAACTTTCATCAGTCCATAAAATGTTTTTCAAAAAATTAGTATTCTCGTGATGTATATTTAAAAAATCTAAACAAAACTAGTATACTCTAGTAATAGGTAGCCTTATTTTCTTGATTTAAAACAGTATGATTCCGGCATACCTTTTTAGCATTTAATAATACGTTACTGGATAAAGTCTAATAGTCTAATATTTATTATTCAGAAACTTTACTTGAAGCATATCACTCCTTTAACGTATGCTAAATTCGCGAAAAAAGTTGTTTATTAAAAAGGTTTCCTTTTCACGACAAAGACCGTCAAGCATTAAAATGTCTGAAGATGCTAAATCCTAAAGCAATTCTGGATCCTGAAATAAAAAAGAAATTCCCTTCCATTGCAGATTTACATTATTTCTTCCCAAAGATTTGTCCAAATAATATAACCGAAGTGGATAGAGAATGGCGAATGTTAAGAAATGTCGATTTTTCTTTCGACCAAAACAAAACTCCCGATATTATCGACTTTTGGAAACATGTACAAGAATTACGAAATGGAGACGAATCTCAAACATTCCCTACACTGTGTGAATTGGCAAAAAAGCTTTTGTGCCTACCACAGGTTATTTTCTGCTATAAATATTATGAAAACCAAATTACGCAATAGAATATCGACTACAACTATTAAAGGAGTATTACACACTAAATCCGAAATAACTGATTGCTATTCATTTGAAGCACATGAAGAAATTCAACAAAAACACGTATGATTTTAAAAATAAAAATGATTGTGAAAATTTTGAAGATGAGGCAATTGAAAATGAAACTGAAAAATAATTTTACTTTGATTTTTGTTTTATGTTGCTGTGATTAAAAATATATCAATTTATGTGAGTTCTAGTAACTAAGAAAGTGGTTTTTTCTTTACCTACCGCTTTCTACTGTTTTTTTCTTAGGCGAGTTGTTGTTTTTTAGTTTTTTGAGGGTGGCAACACTGAGCCGCGTGTTCTTTTTAGCTACCGAAAATCCAAAAGTGACGTCACCGTTGTTTAAATGTCCGCGAAAAAAAAACTTTATTGCCTGGTAACAAACTACTGAAACTGAATCGAAACACAATTGAATGTGTTTTTAATGTGAAACGATAAACAGTATTTTATTACGATATGGCGGTTACGCGGCGGCCAGTTAGTCTAGATGTTCACGTCCATGATAAGCTTGTGTAACAGTATCGGGTTATTGTGACTAATATCGTACTGACGATCCGCGGTATGTCGTCATTTTGCGTTTTAATCGTATCAAAATTGGGTTTGCGAAATGCCACGAGGCGGCTTTCTATTTCGGTGTGATTAACTTACGATTTCCGAAGCCGCGTATTTTGTGCATTAAAAACTTACCATTTTTGATAAAGACATAGACATGTCCTATCTTGAATAGTTTTCGAGTTGTTTCTGATGCGAATACAGTACAGTCCCGATTATTCGAAATAAGGAGATTTTGAATAATCGTTTTTTTTTTTTTTTTTTTTTAATAGGATACGTATATCATGCGATAGACTTAAAGGTATTTATGGTATATTTTTTTACATTTTACTGCAATACTGTCAGTGCCTTCTACTACTTGCAAACACTTTTAGTTAATTCCTGGTCATTCACATCATCTTGTACACCACTACCGTTTAACCATTCATAAGCTTCTGTTTCCTTAAACATTTTCACATCCTTGTGTAAAGAGTATAAAATTTATTACATTTCTTTGTATATTTGCTCTAGTTTAGTGGTTATGGTTGATTAATGCCTTATATATTATTGGCTTAAATTATAGATCTTTTTTTGCTGATTTTAAAAACATATAGTTTATTGACATTTCATTTAGCCGTTTTTGAGATATTTCAGTTTAAAAATAATTATTATTTGATTATTATTCGATTAAGATATTTCAAATGGGTTTTACTGAGGAAGAAAAACGCCAAATAATAAAATTATGTTATTCGAACAATAAAAATATCAAAAATTAACGCTAAACATTTTTCACGTAACCTCCATTATTTTCTGTACATCGGACAATATTTCATTTTAATTTTCTTTATTACGGGAGGTGATAAAATCAGGGTTTTCTCTGTTTAGATCATGTAAAACTTAACTCCTCCTCTTATCACTTGTAAATTTTATTTATTAAGTATCGAAACAAAAAAATGTCACAGGGATTCACGTCGGGGCTGTCGGCAGGCCGTTCGATAGTTCCTCGCCTACCTATCTATATTTATTATTTAGATAATCGGTAACCGGTTGGACATTATGTGGAGGTGTGCAAATTAAATTTAAATAATAACTAACTGGCACATTTTCCAACAACTGTTCTATTTCTGTTGCAAGAAAATTTAACGTCAGGTATAGAATGTTCAGGATTTTCAAAAAACTAGTAAATGTACGAGGGAAGCGCCGAAATTTCCCTGAAAGAAACAAAGTAGAGTAACATTTTTTTATTATTTTTCAATATAATCCCCCTTAACATCAATACACTTATTACATCTCTTCATTAACAACTCAATCCCTTTAAAAATATATTGTTTTGGTTTGTCTGCAAAATGAACTAAAACAACCTCTTTTAACCAACTGCGTCGTTAAACCGCCGTCCACGTAAGTCCTTTTACAAATATCCAAACAAATAGTAGTCGCTGGGGGCCATATCTGGACTATAGGGAGGATGATCTATCTGTTGGAACCCACACTCTAAAATGGCAGCTTGTGCAACACCAGCAGTATGGACAGGCCCATTATCGTTCAAAAAACGCCTCTGGTCAGTTTTCCTTGACGGTTTACACTTATGCAGTGTCGCAATTTATGTAATAATGTTGCGTAATATTTACCATTGACCGTGGTATTAGAGCGCCATCACAATTCCAAAAAAGCGTGGCCATCACCTTTTTTGTTGACTGGCAGACTCTGAATTTTCTTGGAGGTGCCTCACCCTTACGACGCCACTCCATTGATTTTTTTTTCGATAGAGATTCATAATAGAGAACCATAGTTTCATCTCCCGTCACAATAGTTTCTATCACAGGCTTCAGTTCCTACCCACAGAGTTTTTAGGAACCCATCTTGCACTAACCTTACGCATACCTTAAATGATCATGCAGGATTCGACGAACACTTGTATCAGAAAGCTTAGTAATTTTTGAGATTTCCTTGACCTTTAAACGTCTATCACTCAATACCACCTCTTCCACAATCGCAACAATATCTTCCTTTATGACCTCCACTGGTCGACCATCTTGATTCGAAAACGTTTTGCCCATTTTTCGCTACAGAATACGACGGGGAACCCTTCTTTTGTCAAAAACTTTATGACTGCTCAATTTGCGTTATTTGCGACATTTTTTCGGACGCGTCTTGTTTACAATGCTGTCAATAAAAAACTATTTGACGCAAGACATTTTTTTCGCAGCCTACTAAGATATATATTTAAAACAAGACAAAGTTTTATCGTGACACTGGAGCTGCATGGATTTCAGGCCGGGAAATTTTGACGCTAACCTCGTACAAGTTAGGAAAGTAGAATTCAAAGTCGTGATGTCAAGTTTCGTAATAGTATCATAATTTACCTTGAAAGTAAAATAATATATTGAGGTCTTCATCTATTGTCCAGGTATCCCGTGTGACACTATTTCAGTCCTCAAATTGTTTAATTACATTTTTAATTATATTTTGAAGGAACTCCTCTACCCGTATATATTTTTTCTATATTCTCATTTATCCCTTTCAACATTATGTCCATTTAAATGCATACATAATACAGCAAAAATCTTCAAACTTTTGTGTTTATACTTTTTTTTTATCTTTTCTATCATGAATATCCCAGTACAGGGATTGTTAATTTATCATTTCCGCGGTTTGTCTCGTTTGGACATGAAAATTCATTGGTTATTTACGTTTAAAAAGGAAAATCGCAATCGCGTTGGGAATACAAAATGGCCGGCAAATTACTGTCTACCTCACACGCACCTACTTTGTATTCTAATTGCGTAGGTCATGACCAACGACTCCCCCCGGCACTGTTATTCGTATAATAAAAACGGCGTATTTAATTTAATATACACCCGAAGATGTAACAGTTAGGTCATGGGAAAACGTATTGTCTGCCTACGCCGTCAACAACAACAACAGAACTTCCTCGTTTTAATCATTTTTTTTTCCTATCCATTTCAATAGCGAATAATAATTGTTTCTGTAACAATAATTTATTCGGCAAATTATAGCGCGACGCGCCTTTAGGTTAATGTAAAAGCGCTCCGTCATTTTTTTCCACTCGTTTTACGCGACAGTTTTTTTTACGCCGCCATTGCGCGCCATCTACGCGTAATTAAAGTGCGTTTTTATGCGTCAGATGTGTTGGCGTCGATGCTAAATCCGTAATATTACGTCACTTGTCCAGAAGACTGCGTGCAATGTTGCTTAGTTTGGTCGATCAGTTTTTCTTATTTCCTTTTGTTTTCCTAAAAAAAGTAGTGTTAAAATTTCCACGTTTTTAATGAAACAATGAATTTAGAGATAAACGCAATCCCGTGATATAGGCTTTAATAAAATTTATTGTGAATCAAGCTTATATTTCGAACTAACAACTGAATATGAAATTAGGACTATTATATCAAACTTAAAAAAAAAAATACTGCCCCTGGGCATGATCAAATTACGGTGCACTGATAAAGTCTGTTCATAGATATAAGAAAGTGACTAACTGATACGAATTAAGGAAAGACCCGGGCAAGTCGTAAGAATGAAATATGGCCGAACAGGTCCGTACTTTGCTAATAAGTAAAATAAATAAATAAATAAAGTGAATTGCAATAATGTGTATGTGGCGTCCCTCAGGGTTCAGTCCTGGGACCATTGTTGTACTCGTTATATGTCTTAAATTAAACAGTGTGCAGGGCTTACAGCATGGTATTGCACATATGCAGTGCTACTTTATAGTGGTGAAAGTGACAATGATTTACAAGAAATAATTCGTTCTGATTTTAAAAAATATACGCACTGGCTTTTGGGTAATAAATTAAAAATCAATATTGATAAAACTAAATACATGTTTTTCAAGCAAAAAAACAAAGTAATACAGATGCCAAGATTGAGTATTAAGAAGATAAATTTAGAACAGTGTTAAGAAGAACGTGTTAAACGAATTAAATATTTAGGCGTGCTGATCGATGATAGTTTCAACTGGGCTGAGCATATTAATTTTATATCGAATGAAATTTACCCAATGGTCAGTGCCATATATAAAAGCCGAAATTATCTGAGTTACGGTAGTAAAAACTTAATTTAATAAAATACGAACTCCACAAAATAAATTCTTAAAAATTTTATTTAATACGCAATAAAATTTGTAGAGAGAATTGGACATTTATAAAATAGACGAATTTCTTAAGCTAGAACAATGTAAATTTATGTATAAGGTGATTAATAAAATAAGAAAGTCAAACATGAAGATTATATTTTATAAATACGTTCACATGTAAATGTAAATAAATGTATTAAATTTGAAAAACAGTTGAAAATTCACTTGAATGTAAATTAAGTATAGGTATTCTACAATATAAGATTAAGTAGCGGTTTGTTCTATTTATTCTTTTTATAAATTTATTATTGTTACTCTTGGGACCAGTGCTTTACGCACTGTTTAAAGAATTCTCACTTAATTTTTTTATTTTATTTATTTTTTTATATATTTATTTTTTATATATTTTATCTCTCTCTCTCCCTCTCCCGCCCTCTCTGTTCCTCTCTTGTATTGATAGATTAGATTACATACTGTACGGTTGAATGTGATTCTTTAATTTTTTTACCAATGTCGCGCAATTGGAATTTCGCAATTTTTACCGCTCATTTTGCCCTTACTTGAAAACCTTAAAAGTGGCATCAAAAATAAACAGGCATAACTCATTTGTTTAAGCGAAATTTTATGCTAGCTGACTTGATGAAATATTGATAATTAATGATTTATTAAATTACTTATTTAATATAGTTTCTTCCTTCTAAAACTGTCTTATTTTTTATCGTTCAAATACCGCGTTTCAAAGATTTTTTATTTTATTTTTATTACTCTTAATGAGATTGGCGATATTTACTTGAAATATATTTCTCATTAAATATAAGCGAAAGAAAAAACTAAAAGAAAACTGAAAAAACGGTATGTGTACGGAGACTTTTTTGACCTACTGTATATTAATAACGATGCACGTGTCTCGACGTGATCCGCACGGCACCCGTCTTGTTTTCGTATAATTTCGCAGCATCCTCGGAACGGAAAACGCTGGCCCGGTGCCAGCTGAGCGAACGATCGGCCTTAAGATCAGCTGATGTCCGCTTGCGTCATCGCCTGCTAGATACACACCGGATTTTATAGGTCGCGCGTTTAATTGTTTGACACCTCCGGATCGTTACGGGCGGCGTCACGAAAATAAGTTCGGTGAATCGTGAAAGTTTATCTCGGTTTAGGTTTATTTGTTACAGTATGGAATTATGTCTACATACAAACCCTTATTCATTATTCTAAAGGGGGTTTCCTCTTTGGAAAAATCAAAATAAACATACGCAGCGTAAAATTCGCAAATATGAAGAGTGCTTGGTTTTCAATTGTTTTTTTTTATCAACAGTGCATAATGGCAGTCGAGTTTTATCGCAGACGCCCAGACCATTTGTTATTTGGCATTTGTTAGAGGGATTCTTAAAACTTCAATCAAATCTTACGGTGCCATAGCTAAAATCGTCGGGTTTTCTCGCGCTGTATAAACAATTATAAATATATTTTTCAACAAGATTACGATCCAAAGCATACTACTGCCCTTGTCAAGCAATGGATCTTGTATAAGGTTCACCTCTCGAGCTTCCAGACCTCAACCCTATCGAGCGTATTTGGGAGTAGCTAGAACAAAAGTTATGGAAACACAGCTCACTGATAAAGATTCACCAAAGGCTGCTTTACAGCAAACTGGGGCTGACACTTGCTCCAAGCATCACTGAAAATTTAGTTTTATCCGTGCCGAGAAGGGTCCAGGCGCTCCAACAAAATATCAAATTAAAAAAAAAATGTGTTTTTTTTAATTTTGAATTTTTATGTTGACTTTGGTCTCTTTGGTGTGCTTTAAATTTAAGAATTGTTCGATTAAATATATAAAATAAATAAGTTTTTTGCAAAACGAAAATTGGGTTTAAAGTAATGAATATTTTAAGAGTGTACGTAGGCTTTTATGACTCACGGTATTTCAAAATAGCATTCTAATAATAAAATGTGGAGTGATTGAAAAAAAAAAACAAAACAATCAATGAAATTTCATTGAATAAGTGGGTAAGGACGTTGTAGCAGACATATTATTATATATAGTTGAAGTTAATTTATTTTTTTTATTCGGGTTCGTTCTTGAACTTTTTATAAAACAAATTGTGCGGACTGCGGGCATTTACAATTTTATTTTTTCATATAAAGTTTAAATTGATTAAACCGGAGAGCCAAAATTTGAATTGTTGAAAGCTTAAATCGATTCAAAACTGAAACCGCTGCCATTAATTTAAGGTTTTTAATTTCTAACTTTATTTTGTACTTTTCGAGACACATTTACGTTTTCTAGAGGCCGTGTCTCATGGAGTACCGATACTATTAGTCATATATTTCCAAAACCAGGCAAGATAATAATGTCTGGTTTTCGATTGATAAGGATGTCCAGAAAGGAATCAGTGTTGTTATTTTCTAATTCCATTATGAAACCTCCCTCTTGCACAGTTTGGGTTTAGTTGGAACCTAGCAGTTCCATTGTTCCATTCATTGTATGTGAAGTATGTTCCAGATAAACATTTTTCCATTCAAATGCTGGGAAGTTTATTTGAAAAATTATTTTAGTAAAGTTCGCCGAACGATATACCGTTTTTAAAACCTTTTATGGTTTTCACTTTCTGAATGAGTTTAAGTCCCGCCTGCTGTAAAGCGGAAGGGACCATTCTTTTCAGCACGTGTACCACAAGCCAGGGCCGTATTTAAGCCGACAAGAACTGTGCCGTGCGCACTGTTGTGCTTTAAAAATATCTGTTTCTAGTTGGAAAAAATTACGTGGAACGGTATCATCGAAGAAGAAAATGAATTGTTAATGATTTTTCACTTCACTACACACACTTCTTTCGGCAATTGTATGCACGAAGTATCGAAGTACGGTTTTGGAACGTCATTGTGGAATTGCGAGTCTACTTAATGAGGATTACAAAGAAAAAACCCAAGCGAGGTTAGACCTTCAATTAACCAAAGTTAAATTCCGGATTGTCGTAAAAACGGTATATCGTTCGGCGAACTATAACAGTCAACATTGTACTATTACTATATAAATATAAAGAGCAGAGCTATCAAACTTGTTTAAATTAGGGAAGACGTTAAAAGTGTGTTATTCGATATTTTTCCATTGTTTATACAAATTTATATTGGATTCTGTCCTATTAGGAGTGGAAGGAGTGCCGTCGCAATCAATTTTCGGATAATTAGCGTCATGTTATAGACGTGAGCGTTACGTGTTGCGCAATAACAATAAAA
Source organism: Cylas formicarius (assembly GCF_029955315.1). NCBI lineage: Eukaryota > Metazoa > Arthropoda > Insecta > Coleoptera > Brentidae > Cylas > Cylas formicarius. The sequence goes on along the minus strand of NW_026844319.1, from coordinate 32,508,680 downwards.
AAAAATAAATAGAAAAGTAAAGCTAATTGGACATTTCCCATGGTAGGTTCTTCATGCGTGACTGGAAAATTAATTCGAGTCGATTTAGAACGTGGTAAATAATACGAATTAAACAAAGAAAATGTTCCGACCGCCTTTTTCATAACCGTCAGTGTTGATATTCGTATTTGTTACGCGGGATCTTCGAAACTAACCTTCGAATCTCCACAGATTAAGAACATATCTAAGCGGTCTACAGAAAACACACCTTGACTACGTATAAAAATACATACGCCCATGCTGTGACGGTAGCATTGAAATTCCCACGAGAGTGATGGCGGTGGTCGTGGTGGATATTTTTTGAAATATATTTTCGATTGTTAACTGGCGTTTTTTTAATAAATTCTAGGTCCTTTGGCTATCGAATGTATGGTAAAAGGTGCTGTGCTTTATTGAGCCCGTCATTTTTTAACTTTTGGATATTGTTATTACTAATCAAAAATAATTCTGTACAAACTTCTCTTAATAACAAAAATAAACAATATATATATATATATATATATATATATATATATATATATATATATATATATATATATATATATATATATATATATTCTCACGTATTGATTCACGGATGGAAAAATATGATGACACTATATTCCGGGATATCATCCGTTCGCTCGTTGAACTCCGACTGGAATCCTGCATCCGACTGGAATCCTGCAAATCCTGCATCCGACTGGAATCCTGCAGACGTTTCGCCAAAATCTCACTTGGCATCTTCAATGCTCGCGCTCCGAAAACACTTCGAACACTGGGAGGTTATCGGCGGTGCGTGCGGTATTTATACTCTGCGCCGGAGATGGTAACGGTGCTGCTTGTGCGTGGGAGGAGGTGGCTCCGCCCCCTGAATTGTCGCGTTGTTAATTTCGCCCGATCGTAGTTGCGATGTCCCCGTTGGCTGCTGCGCATCGCTCTGCTGTTTGATTATCGTTCTCCACGTGTTGGATAAATGCAGAGCGTCGTCTCTCGTATTGAGGTGTCCGGACTTTTCTATTTCGATGGCCTCTCGTATAATCCTAGTCCTAAAATCAGGAATATTAGCTATTTGTTTGCAAGTGCCGAAATCAATTTTATGGCCTGTCTGATGTTGGTGCTGAAACAAAGCAGATGTTGTTTGTTTGTTTCTTATGGCTAAACGATGTTCCTCGAGCCTGGCTGAAATCCTTCTGTTGGTCTGTCCCACATACGTCAGGCTGCACGATCCGCATGCTACACTGTATACTCCTTGGTTTTCCAGAGTAATTTTTTGTTTTGGGTTTCTTAGTATTGCTCCGATGGTATGGTCAGGTTTGTATGCCGTTGATATGTCGTGTTTCCGTAATATTCGGCCGATTTTGTCAGTAACCCCCTTGATGTATGGCAGGACAGCGATCGATCTTCGTTGGGTCTCGTCCTGCACTCTCTGCTGCGGCTGTTGTTGTTTACTGATTGCCTTGCTGATGGTGCGCCTTTGGTATCCGTTTTGTCGAAGACAGGTACTAATTTTCTTCAGTTCTTTATCTCTGTTCCTCTCGTTTGTGAGCCTGAAGGACCGAGCAATTAATGTATTTGCCACTGCCTGTATCTGTGATGGGTGGTGATGAGATTTAGCGTTCAGATATCTATCAGTGTGGGTTGGTTTTCTATAGACAGTGTGTTCCAAGTGTCCATCTTCGGTCCTTGTGATGTGCACATCTAAAAAGGGCAGACTGTTATCCTCTTCAAGTTCTATTGTAAATTGAATCCTTGGGTGAATGGAATTCAGATGGTCTAGGAATTTCAAAAGCTCCTCCTTGCCAAAAGGCCATACAACAAATACGTCATCAACGTATCTTGTCCATAGTTTTGGCTTCAGATTTGCCTTCTCTATTGCTTTCTTTTCGAAGTAAATCATGAAGAGGTTGGCAATCACAGGTGAGAGAGATGATCCCATTGCTGCTCCATCTATTTGTCGGTAAATTTTCCCGTTGTGCATAAAGTAAGCGTTTTTCAGGCAATGTCTTGACAGATCCATTATGTATGGCGGAAGATCTTCGTTTTCTTCTATAAGCAAGAGTGCCTCTTCTACTGGAATACTCGGGTAGAGGGATTTGACATCGAAACTTGCCATAATGTCGTCCTTGTCCATCCTGAGAGAACCTAAAATCTGAGTGAAATGTTCTGAGTTTTTAACATAGGAATCTGCCTTTTCCACTATAGGCTGAAGTGCACTGGCCAGATGTTTTTCCAGCTTGCATAATGGTGAGTTAAAGGCGCTTACGATTGGACGCAGGGGAACCCCGTCCTTATGGATCTTTGGGAGCCCGTAGAATTTTGGGCAACGACTCGATTTTTCCCTCGGAATAAGTCTCTTCTTTGTATCCTCGTTTATTGATGAATCGAGAATTTTGGACTTAGTTGTTTTTTCCAAATATGTCGTGGGATCTCTGGTGACTAGTTTGTATATTGGGTCGTTCAAAATATCCTCCAATTTTGCATTATAATCCGACGTATTCATGACGACAGTGGCATTTCCTTTGTCTGCTGGCATTATTAGAATGTTTTCGTTTTTGTTTAGATTCCTTAAGGCTTGCATTTCTTCTCTGCTTAAGTTTGGTTGCGGTGGTTTTGACTGTCTTAAGACTCTGGCGACATCTTGCCTAATTAACTCCGCATCTTGCTCGTCTATGTTGGAAAGACTTGCTTCGACGTTGGAAACGATCTCTTCGACGGGTACTCTTTTTGGAGCTATTGCGTAGTTAAATCCTTTATTCAGTACGCTGACTTCTGTATCGGAAAGATGGTATGCTGAAATATTATGAACTGTGCTGCTTCGGTTTGTATTTGGCACTTGTCCTGATTTTTTGGAATTTGACTGAAGGATTTCTAATTTCTTCCACAGTTTTTTTGACGTGATGTCCTTGTCTTTCTCAGTGCGCCATGATGTTAATAATTCTATGCGGTCCCACAGCAACTGATGGATCTTGTTGCTCAGTTTCAGGTGGAGTCTGAAAAGTTGTAGCTCAGTCTCACTAATTTCGTACCGGGTCCGCCTGATCTGGTCTTGGAGTAGGGCCTTGCTAGCTTTGTCCAGGATAGCTTGTGTCTTTCTGGTGTGTGTATGATAAGACAACCTTGTAAATGTTGGCAGCAAGTTCTGGTTGCGGCAGTTTTTAAGAAAATTCAAGTTGCACAGCGAAATAACCCTCCTTTGTCTTAGTTTTTCATAACACTTGGTGGCTGTAAAGGTCTCCTTCCCGTAAAGGTGTATGATATTCTCACGTATTGATTCACGGATGGAAAAATATGATGACACTATATTCCGGGATATCATCCGTTCGCTCGTTGAACTCCGACTGGAATCCTGCATCCGACTGGAATCCTGCAAATCCTGCATCCGACTGGAATCCTGCAGACGTTTCGCCAAAATCTCACTTGGCATCTTCAATGCTCGCGCTCCGAAAACACTTCGAACACTGGGAGGTTATCGGCGGTGCGTGCGGTATTTATACTCTGCGCCGGAGATGGTAACGGTGCTGCTTGTGCGTGGGAGGAGGTGGCTCCGCCCCCTGAATTGTCGCGTTGTTAATTTCGCCCGATCGTAGTTGCGATGTCCCCGTTGGCTGCTGCGCATCGCTCTGCTGTTTGATTATCGTTCTCCACGTGTTGGATAAATGCAGAGCGTCGTCTCTCGTATTGAGGTGTCCGGACTTTTCTATTTCGATGGCCTCTCGTATAATCCTAGTCCTAAAATCAGGAATATTAGCTATTTGTTTGCAAGTGCCGAAATCAATTTTATGGCCTGTCTGATGTTGGTGCTGAAACAAAGCAGATGTTGTTTGTTTGTTTCTTATGGCTAAACGATGTTCCTCGAGCCTGGCTGAAATCCTTCTGTTGGTCTGTCCCACATACGTCAGGCTGCACGATCCGCATGCTACACTGTATACTCCTTGGTTTTCCAGAGTAATTTTTTGTTTTGGGTTTCTTAGTATTGCTCCGATGGTATGGTCAGGTTTGTATGCCGTTGATATGTCGTGTTTCCGTAATATTCGGCCGATTTTGTCAGTAACCCCCTTGATGTATGGCAGGACAGCGATCGATCTTCGTTGGGTCTCGTCCTGCACTCTCTGCTGCGGCTGTTGTTGTTTACTGATTGCCTTGCTGATGGTGCGCCTTTGGTATCCGTTTTGTCGAAGACAGGTACTAATTTTCTTCAGTTCTTTATCTCTGTTCCTCTCGTTTGTGAGCCTGAAGGACCGAGCAATTAATGTATTTGCCACTGCCTGTATCTGTGATGGGTGGTGATGAGATTTAGCGTTCAGATATCTATCAGTGTGGGTTGGTTTTCTATAGACAGTGTGTTCCAAGTGTCCATCTTCGGTCCTTGTGATGTGCACATCTAAAAAGGGCAGACTGTTATCCTCTTCAAGTTCTATTGTAAATTGAATCCTTGGGTGAATGGAATTCAGATGGTCTAGGAATTTCAAAAGCTCCTCCTTGCCAAAAGGCCATACAACAAATACGTCATCAACGTATCTTGTCCATAGTTTTGGCTTCAGATTTGCCTTCTCTATTGCTTTCTTTTCGAAGTAAATCATGAAGAGGTTGGCAATCACAGGTGAGAGAGATGATCCCATTGCTGCTCCATCTATTTGTCGGTAAATTTTCCCGTTGTGCATAAAGTAAGCGTTTTTCAGGCAATGTCTTGACAGATCCATTATGTATGGCGGAAGATCTTCGTTTTCTTCTATAAGCAAGAGTGCCTCTTCTACTGGAATACTCGGGTAGAGGGATTTGACATCGAAACTTGCCATAATGTCGTCCTTGTCCATCCTGAGAGAACCTAAAATCTGAGTGAAATGTTCTGAGTTTTTAACATAGGAATCTGCCTTTTCCACTATAGGCTGAAGTGCACTGGCCAGATGTTTTTCCAGCTTGCATAATGGTGAGTTAAAGGCGCTTACGATTGGACGCAGGGGAACCCCGTCCTTATGGATCTTTGGGAGCCCGTAGAATTTTGGGCAACGACTCGATTTTTCCCTCGGAATAAGTCTCTTCTTTGTATCCTCGTTTATTGATGAATCGAGAATTTTGGACTTAGTTGTTTTTTCCAAATATGTCGTGGGATCTCTGGTGACTAGTTTGTATATTGGGTCGTTCAAAATATCCTCCAATTTTGCATTATAATCCGACGTATTCATGACGACAGTGGCATTTCCTTTGTCTGCTGGCATTATTAGAATGTTTTCGTTTTTGTTTAGATTCCTTGAGGCTTGCATTTCTTCTCTGCTTAAGTTTGGTTGCGGTGGTTTTGACTGTCTTAAGACTCTGGCGACATCTTGCCTAATTAACTCCGCATCTTGCTCGTCTATGTTGGAAAGACTTGCTTCGACGTTGGAAACGATCTCTTCGACGGGTACTCTTTTTGGAGCTATTGCGTAGTTAAATCCTTTATTCAGTACGCTGACTTCTGTATCGGAAAGATGGTATGCTGAAATATTATGAACTGTGCTGCTTCGGTTTGTATTTGGCACTTGTCCTGATTTTTTGGAATTTGACTGAAGGATTTCTAATTTCTTCCACAGTTTTTTTTTTTGACGTGATGTCCTTGTCTTTCTCAGTGCGCCATGATGTTAATAATTCTATGCGGTCCCACAGCAACTGATGGATCTTGTTGCTCAGTTTCAGGTGGAGTCTGAAAAGTTGTAGCTCAGTCTCACTAATTTCGTACCGGGTCCGCCTGATCTGGTCTTGGAGTAGGGCCTTGCTAGCTTTGTCCAGGATAGCTTGTGTCTTTCTGGTGTGTGTATGATAAGACAACCTTGTAAATGTTGGCAGCAAGTTCTGGTTGCGGCAGTTTTTAAGAAAATTCAAGTTGCACAGCGAAATAACCCTCCTTTGTCTTAGTTTTTCATAACACTTGGTGGCTGTAAAGGTCTCCTTCCCGTAAAGGTGTATGATATTCTCACGTATTGATTCACGGATGGAAAAATATGATGACACTATATTCCGGGATATCATCCGTTCGCTCGTTGAACTCCGACTGGAATCCTGCATCCGACTGGAATCCTGCAAATCCTGCATCCGACTGGAATCCTGCAGACGTTTCGCCAAAATCTCACTTGGCATCTTCAATGCTCGCGCTCCGAAAACACTTCGAACACTGGGAGGTTATCGGCGGTGCGTGCGGTATTTATACTCTGCGCCGGAGATGGTAACGGTGCTGCTTGTGCGTGGGAGGAGGTGGCTCCGCCCCCTGAATTGTCGCGTTGTTAATTTCGCCCGATCGTAGTTGCGATGTCCCCGTTGGCTGCTGCGCATCGCTCTGCTGTTTGATTATCGTTCTCCACGTGTTGGATAAATGCAGAGCGTCGTCTCTCGTATTGAGGTGTCCGGACTTTTCTATTTCGATGGCCTCTCGTATAATCCTAGTCCTAAAATCAGGAATATTAGCTATTTGTTTGCAAGTGCCGAAATCAATTTTATGGCCTGTCTGATGTTGGTGCTGAAACAAAGCAGGTGTTGTTTGTTTGTTTCTTATGGCTAAACGATGTTCCTCGAGCCTGGCTGAAATCCTTCTGTTGGTCTGTCCCACATACGTCAGGCTGCACGATCCGCATGCTACACTGTATACTCCTTGGTTTTCCAGAGTAATTTTTTGTTTTGGGTTTCTTAGTATTGCTCCGATGGTATGGTCAGGTTTGTATGCCGTTGATATATATATATATATATATATATATATATATATATATATATATATATATATATATATATATATATATATATATATATATATATATATATATATATATATATATATATATATATATATATATATATATATATATATATATATATATATATATATATATATATATATATATATATATATATATATATATATATATATATATATATATATATATATATATATATATATATATATATATATATATATATATATATATATATATATATATATATATATATATATATATATATATATATATATATATATATATATATATATATATATATATATATATATATATATATATATATATACTCGAACATTGTAATGCCCATATTATGCAGATGACACACATTACACATTAAAGTATATTAAAATATTCTGAATGCAAATAAATGTTGTTTAATTATATTTTACCCCAAAAATGACGTTTCTGGTATAAAAAACAATATTTTTGGCAATGTTTGAAATTTGAAAGTTATTTTTGATAATTCAAATTCAAATTTCAAATTGTATTCAACGTGCTTACGTAATAGTCAAAGCTGTTGTATAATAGTCGCCAGGTTTTGTCAATAACATTTTAAAAGATGTCATGTAACTAATTCCAGTGTATCAAAATAAATAAGAACTAAAAGTTCAGGTTTTCACGAAATTATATATTATGACATGACAATTGTTTCGACATTTGATAAAGACACGGTGTTGTCGAAACAATTGTCATGTCATAATATATAATTTCGTGAAAATCTGAACTTTTAGTTCTTATTTATTTATTTAGCCAATTAGCTCTTTGAAGTGTTGTGACTATGACTATGAGCTAATAAGAAAATCAAAATTGTACAACTCTCTTCCTGTTACTAAGTTATTATTATTATTATTATTATTAATATTATTATTCGCAGTGCACATTAGTCTCGAACAATTATATAGGGGCATTTTAGCATACTTTTTTCTCGCCATCTCCCACTTTTTACCCTGTTCATAATAATTCAGAAATACCGCAGCTTTTTTTTTTCATGCCTCTAAATTAATTAGGTAATATAGAGGCAATAGGTATCGGAAAATACTGAAAACAATGATTTTCTTTTCGTGCATGCCCCTTCAATTTCAGAAGCGCGCCATTTTCTCTTTTTCCGCCTTAATTAAACGAGTTGAACTGAAAACCGTTGAATTGTCTGTCAGCAGAGACCATATTGACTGACGTTAGAGGTTACAAGCAAGCTCCTTTGAATATCCTCCATAATACGTGTGGGCTTCAAAGGAGCCCGGTGAATTTTCGAAAATTATTAATGTTGTTACAATTTTCAGTCCCGTTAAAAAAAAAGCATTAAAAGTTTCATTGCCGTCATGGTCCAAATACCGCGGAATTTTTCCGAATCGTGACTCATTCCTCTATTATTTTTAATTTGAGCGCCGGTTATTTTGTTATTTCAGTCACGTTTTTCATGCAAATTCGCCAATGGAAGACCAGTGAACGACCTTATGAATTACAGAAGATTTAAATAGTTCCGTGCTATATCGCATCGATCACCTGCGCGTCTCTGCAGAGATGGCGCTGCCGTCTATGTCCATTCAAGGACGCCGCGTTTATAATTTTATTATAAAAAACACATTTGAGCCCGGACCTTGGAAACAACGATATCGCATCGATTCGTGGGAAACAACGATATCGCATCGATTCGTGGGCGTGCGTGATTTTCACATGATTCCAAGTTTACGCCGGGCTTCCTCGTTATACGTAAACACTTCTACAGTGTGAGGTTACGCAATTCCCGAGTCTTATTTAAAAGTGTAATCTGGCACGTAGTATTTAAATAGGTGCCTTCAACCTGATCTTTGATCTTACCATTTATAAATATTTATCAACAAATGTTTCTTTTTTTAATAACCATTTTTTTACGTTCGCGTTTCAAACACATTTTGTAATAAAGCACTGCAACCTTGGTCGGAAGCTATCGCATGGTAGTAGAGAGGACGGTGGAGGGACAATAGGGCGGGCCTTCGTTGGACTTCCAAGGCCACGAAGATAATATAAAGAGAACTTAAAAAGTTTAGAACTTTTCGAAGACCCAGGCGGCACATTTCGTGACAGTGTGAGGTTCAGAAGATTATGTTCCTTCTTACGAAATTGCATAGTAGTGCTCGATGTAGATTCGAATTGCCTAGGCGTACATATCTTCTCAGAACTAAGGGTTTGTTTCGTCTACCGTTCCCAAAGGTACAAAAAACAATGGTATTTGGTGCGGCCATTTTGCCATCCAAGAAAATGTTTAATTATTCACTTCTGAGACCTCAGTTATCGTGTCACAATCTTCGCTCATATGTTTTAATTGATCAAGGTTTTGGAACCATTTTTGATGTCATTGTGGCTAAAAATCCACCGCCATTCCAGTTCAAAGAAGGTCTCTAAAAAAGTAGAGCAAATATTCAGTATCAAAATCACATTAACAATAAGAATGAAAATTGCACTATCTTTACCAAATTTGATTAAATTTCAGCTCAAAAGCATGAGCAAAGTGGTCTCTTTCTCATCAAGTGAAGCATATAATATATATTACTAAATACATTATATATTACTAAATTACAGTCACTGGATATAGAAAGTAAAACCGAATAAAAATATTCAAAAACTCCAAAAACTCACTAGAGGACGACACTACCCAAGAAATCGGTGGAAGTAGTAGAAAAAAACAACAGTAGAAAACCAACAGCCTGGTGGTTGTAAGAGATTGAAGAACAAATAAAAAAGAAGAAAGAAACATCAGAAACGGACGAAAATTATGACCCTTATAAGACAGAGAGAAAAGGAACTGGGGGACCTGATTTTCCGAAATTAAAAAAATTAAATTGATAGTTATTTTACAACACGAACAAAACACAAAATTGAGGGAGACAACGAAATGATGCAGGCAATACAACAAGATAATGAAATATATTGGGGCTTCTTTGAGACTTGGAGAAAGCGTTTGAGGTACTTCTGCTCTTCACATTGATGAAATAGTAAAGAGCTGAAGAGCAAACGTAAGGAAATATGTGGGCTATAGATAACATGGGGAAATGTGATAGTATGTAAACTAATGCATAGCATGACGATCTGGAATAATGCTCTGGTGGATTTTGGAATGAAACTAAATAAAACTAAGACAAAAGTAATGATGATAGAAAATGTACACAAAGAAATATATATAATACTGGATGATGTATTGATACAGCAGTTTCAAAGAGCTAGGAGTAGAAATGGATAATCTTAACATTTAGTTGTGAATCGTGGACTAACCAACAAAAAAGCAAAATTCAAGCACTGAAGATGAAATACTTACGAAGAGTTAAAGGAGTCACAAAAATGTACAAAATAAGAAGCAAGTTGTGAGAAGCAAAAATACAAAAAATAGGCAAAATTTGTACATGAATATTAAACTAGTCATGCTTAAGATGATATTAAAAGTAGAAATGTAAGATATTCATTATTTTAGAAAATTCGCGAATGTTCGAAATATTTTGCTTTGAATCAATTAAGAATCATAAAAAATAGTTTGAAAATTGAATTTGTCTCTTGTATTATACTTTGTTTAGCACAGTAATGGTAGTGACGATTATTATAAACGATGATGATACCGATTTGGAACGATCAGTGCTCAAAACTCCAAATGAATGAAGCTTTTGAGACGCGTTTCTTCCTTTCTAGGTATATTTGTTTTCCAAAAAAAAAAACAAATAAGACTCCTAAACACGCGACGCTCGTGTGGCTTTAACTTGTCAAACTCCACTATTGCGGATCTGTTCTCTTCTATTAATAATGGCGTATTTTTTTCTTTATGGACGAAGATGGTCTGATTATCGAACGAAACATTCTGCTCGGACAATTACTCCTGCGGTCGCGCATTCCTGACACAGATGAACAACGGAGCGAGAAATCGAAACAATTCCGCATTTCGGCAACGTTATAACTATACTTCAACCAGAAATATAGTGCTTTTACAACCGACCCCGTGATTAACCGAAAGCACAGTTAATCACGGGGTCAGTTGTAAAAGCAGTATATTACTGGCCGAAGTATACCTATCATGTATTTTGATTATTGACTGGAAAAATAGATATTATATTATTATTTATTATTATTGTATACAAAATATTAAATGTAATAATAATAAAGTATCATTCTCTGTAAATATTTTCTTCTTTTATTACTCGTTTTTCACATTTAGACCAGCTTTGCTGATATTTTAGTTACTTCTTGCCGAATTACGTTTATGGTACAATCTCCCAATTTATAAATCATTTTCGTACAGAAATTCTTCAATTCCTTCTTTATTTGAAGAAGTATTTGGAATTTTTCTAATTTCGGCTGAATGATACGAGGCTGAAAAAAGTACGCAACGACTCTTTGGCATAACTAATGTTTAAGTCTGTTAGTCCTTTTTTATGCAGTTCTAGGGTTAAAACACTATTCACTCATTAGATCTGCGTGTTGCTCTTTAAAAACTCTTACGTTTCAAATAAAAATTTCAAGTTTCTACAAATATTCGTTACGGTCCATCTCAGGGTAGTAGGTCTTCTTAGTGCAGAATAAACATCTGTTGGGATGGTTTTTACCATGGTCTTGCGAAGGTCTGGAGTTAGGGTACTGTAAAAGACTTAGAACGTCAAAGCAATAAATGCACTATATTTTTGGTCGTATTATAACAACACTCTTGTTTAGGTATTTCGAAAACATTTTTTTCTACTGTGTTAATCGAGGCAATAGTGAGCATTAAATGCACTATATTTTTGGTCGTATTATAATAACGTTCTCGTTTGGGTATTTCGAAAACGTTATTTTTTTTTTACTGTGGTCCGTGCGTTAATCGTGGCTATAGTGAAAGGGACACGCACTGCCGCCGACTATCGGATAGGGAAAGTGTTTTTTTTTTCAGTTACGCCACAAGTTAAGTGAATTTCGCGTTCTTTCTCTTCTCTATAACGCTTCGGAGCGTTTTTTTTTCTGTCCCATTCGGTGAAATTCGATTCCGTCGATTCGCCTCCGGTATCGCCCCGGAGCGTGCTTCGTACCGTTATCGAAAGAGAAAACCGGGAAGCAATTAGGCTCGAGGAAGTGGCGTTTCAAGCGTAAACATTAGTTGGCGACAATGGGTGGGTTAAGTGTTAAATTTTTCTTCGCGCCTAGGGACGATGATCGATAATTGATAGCTGAATGTCGATAATCGGCGTCGATTGTAAAATCGATACTATAAAAGTCGACGTTTATCATGGTTATCGACCTGAACATATCGATCTATGTACAGGTTGTCCCATATTTGAGAGGAATTATTGGGATCTCGGAGACTGCAAGAGATACGAGAAAATACTGATCAGTTTCGCAGATATCCGAGAAAAAACGAAAATTTTTTCCTGACCTTGATTAACAAAAAATTGAAAACATCACACTTTCGCATTGCAACTTTTTCTCTCCTATAAACTGACATTATTAAGTTTTAAGTATGACGCGCCCATTATCAACATTATTTTTTAAAACACAGATTTGCATTTTATATTTAATGTTTTGGATGTGCCTGTAATTCTGAAAAAATACGCGTGAAATTGACAATAAAACTAGGGTTGCACAAAAAATAAGTTGGCGATGAAACAAAAGCAATAATATGTCAAACCGTCTTTGTTAAATATCAGAGTTTTAATTGCATTTTACTTTGGTAAATAATTATTACGGGGGCAAAAAAGACGTTTTTAAAATAAATAGAAAAAATCTTTTATACCCGCGTATCAACAAGGAAACCACAAAGAACCTGAGAAGAACCTACTTATTAAATTGAGATTGAAGATATAAAATTCCGAACTGATACCGAACTAAATTATATCTTCTGGACTTCTGGCATGCCAACGATTTACTGTCCCCTTATTCGGAAATAATATATTTAAGGTGTTTATATTTTGCCGTCTATTGTGAAAAGGTGCGTCGTTTTGTTGCCACCATAACGCTATGGCTACCGTCATATTTAATTGGCCCGCTAATTTTATTATTCCACAAGCCTACTTCTTGATGTTGCCGGGGATGTTCATCGTGCCTATTAAATGTAATTGCATATAATATAGGGGATAGATCAGTCGAAACAAAAATTTTAAAATAATGATAAAAATGTAATTAATTTCATTTTCTTCTTTTCCGTTTAAATATTTTGCGAGCGAACTCGTAAATAAGTAAAGAAGTAATGGTAGAGGTAAGATATCTAATAAGAAAGTATGTCGGAAGCCTAAATGTTAAAGTGGGACATTATAAACGTCTCAGCGCAGAGGTGAAATCAAAAACCTATTAAGATCAACATAAAACATCGAAACTGTACCAGAAATAAAAAAAAATACAAATGAAATGAATAAGAGAAAAATAAATCAAAATGATCGTATTACTAGAATACCGGAGGTTAGTATAGTATCGATAGAGATGAATCGACAAAATGAATGAAAAGCAAACGAAAACCCGACGAAGAACACCATTTTAACCGGTGTTTTTTGTAGAAAATTGCAAAATATCGAAAAAATGCCATAAAATTTGAGAAAAAATGAATTTTGGAAAACTTTGCAAAAACTTTTGCATTTTTCCTATTCCTGCTGTAAAATTAACCTTAGGACAAAAAAAAAACTTTTTTAGCCTGTTTATAACGGAATTTAGAAGAATATATATTTTTTTAATGAACGCAATCAGCAGGCGATATCTTGTTAACATGTACTAAATCATTAAACATTAATGAATAAAATGAATCATTTTTTGGAATCATGCTTAACCGAAAAATCGAAGACTAATTTTTCGTGTCGTTTTTTGTAAGCTAAGGCTTTTTTGAAAATATTTAAGTGATTTTCCCGCGATAAGCGATTCTTAGTAATTTCATAATACTCGCCGGATGTTTTCTGTTTATTTAGCGAAATTTTAATGTTTACATCAAACACCAAGCTGCTATCTGAACGTTTCGTATTTATGTACATACAGCTGCCATCAATTATAGGTGCGGCAGTAATAAGTAACATTAAAATTATATTACACTTATTTTGAAATCACCCTGTAACTACTGAAATAAGAACATAAGAACCTTTATCCGCTTTTCAATGTATTTTAATATTATATTTCAAATTTAACATCGCGTATTTTATTTTGAAGAAAATAAGAACGACTTTATACTTCATTTTTGTTTTAGAAAGAATGCCAGATATTTAGTTCGACTATAAGCGATGTCAGACAACAATCAAATCGAGATATTATGAAATCGACCATTTTATATGTTAAGTTTGTAATTAAATGTGGACAACGATGTTTATACGGTTCAGAAATATTGCACACCATAGAATTCTACTACTATTAACATTTCATCGAATCGGTAAAAGCCCGGTAAACAATCCAGGCGCCCACACACTGCATTCGGATAGTTGAAAATCAATTTGTCTTGGCCCGACGTTATCAGTCGATGTTTGTCAATCACCATAGCGGGCGAATAATTAACAGGTCCCAATAATTTGCGCCGGAAATTAATCAACCTGCCAATTTTACGAGACCGGACTACTCGTAATGGCGCAAATTACGCATCGATTAACTTTAATTTTACCCGTTAAAGCTACGCCGTGTTGAAATGAAATTTGAAGTTCCAGTTTAAGCATTGGGATTAAAAGTTAAATATCAACTGAAATTTTATGCCTAATCGATTTAATCTTTTATATTCAATATTCAATCTAACCTTTGCGCCTTGTTCCCTTGCCGAAGTTTTTGTTTATCACCCAATCCATGGATATGGATTAAGCAGCCTCCATTGGCATTTTCCCGTCTTTCGGAATTGGCTTGCTGACAATAAACCGAATCCTAAACTGTAAAATAAGTTCAACATCTTTTGTGATAAGAATGAATCGGTCTCAAACGAAATTCTGAAACTTCGGACTTATTCAGGTATGTCTAATGAAATAAACACTTTGTTTAAAACGGAGGAAAGAGTAACACGCACCGTATATCACCAAAAACGCCATGCAGATGATATTGCTTGATATTGGGAATTCCTTAAACTATACAGGGCAGTAAAGGTTATTGTCTCATTGACGTCCAAAAGTTATGAAGAAATTGTAAATACAAAAAATGTAAAGATTGCTAAGATTGCTAGGCTAAAAAAAAAGCGCCAATTCAAATTCCGTTGCGTATACCTTTTACGTCATGTTTGAATAACGCTATTAAAAATAACGTCTTTATCGTAATTATAGTGTGAAAGCTAGTTTTTTTTTTAAGAATTAAAATGTTGGTTAAACTATTAGGTTTAGGTGTGTATCATTGTTAATATAAATGTTGAAGAATTTAAAAAAACGGATGTTTTATTCGTCCCGTTTTTTTGAGCCAACCAGTATACTTAATTAATTCTTTTCTATTCTATAGCACTGCATGAAGCACGAGTATCTTCCACCCAGTCTAAATGCATTGCGCACGGGACCCACACTGTGTTCTGTGTTAGACTATAGAAGGAAAGTACAATTGTATAGTCGCTATGAAGTTCGCGTACCGTAACAATCTCGATTACATCAATCCACCCCAGCAGCTATTTATCAGAGTCCCACGATTTTCAAATTGCGACGTTACCTTTTTATGTCGGAATACCTAATATCATAAACAGCCAGTAAAATAATCGACGCTCAAAACAAACCAAATATATAAATACAATGCGATTTTTAGAGAGAAGCTCTTGCCTTGAAGTTCGGAGGTACGTTCGGCTCCATCGTCATCACATAAAACGAATTACAGAGTCCCACCCTCCACACGTTCAGTCGAATATGAAATATTAGTCTCAATCATCGTCACGGTCTCTACTGACGACGACGCGTTAGCACTTTTCGGCTTCGTATTTGCTTTTTATAAAAAGAAATTTAAAAAAAAAACGTACGGTATGGTGTAAAGATTGGTTGAAAAAAAGAAGCGTCCGTCTAAACTGATAGTTCAGGCGACTGGTCTTCAGGCGGACTGTTCAGTTCGAACTGACGGGCGTGCCAGATCGTCTGTAGCCGGCTTATGAAAAAAATTATCGTTTCTGGGAATAACAATTAAATTTAACACTAAAAGCACTAAAAACTGTTGATTTTAAAATTACTATCGACAGTTGTTTTGCTAAATGAAACTCATTCACCGTGTATAACGTCCATGGTGCATACACTCAATTCTGTATCGCCTTTCGGAATGAACTTTCAACTGTACGCTTTATTCACCACGTCTATCGGTTAAAATCGTTCCTCGCGTTTCGTACGCGTCGGGTTGTTTATCGGGTCACAGCTCCGCAGCGCGTTAAACTTCAGGCGACGGAGTAAAGTCACGCCACATCATCGATGCCGGCCAAAAAGAAAAGGTGAAAATGTCAGCCGTCGTCCTTCGAACTCTTCCACGCCACGTCACGGGAAACTTCGATTCTGCAACGCGGTTCTTCGTCCTCTCGGACGTGATCACAGATAACAGAATTTGGCGTATCGGGGGACATTTTTTTCCATTTAGTTTTCATCTCTGTCCAAATGTTTTCCTTTATGTTTAATGGTTGAACATTGCGTCAGCATTTAATATGTTATAATAACAATAATAAATCGAGTAAATTGTGGATTTTAAAGTATTCACAGAATTTGCTAACAAAAATATTAAAAACTCAACCATATTAAGTTGAACATGAAGAGCTCAAATAAGAGAATTACGTGTACAGCTGCCCCTACCTTATTTAGTATTTACCATTTTAAATGAATTTTTCAGATTACTAAATAATTTTGTCACGCAATAAGAACTCAGTGGGAGCGCGAGTTAAACCTAATTTTGATATTATGTACACTGTGTCCCATCTTGGTCGCGACTTGAAGATAGAATTTTTGGACTTATTTTCATGCCTTGCTTAGCTTTTAAAATAGCCGGCGATTTTGGACATTTGAAATTTTGGGGCACTACTCGTATCTCGGAAATGCAATAGTAGTCAGTATTTTTCTAAATGGTTTCTATATCTTGTAGGCCAATTTGAATCCGCTTGATATAAATGCATAACAATATGTGATTGTTTGTGTAAATGACCTCCCAAAAATGATTATTTCAAATTTTTCAAACAATAAATAAATAAATAATACTTATTTTATTTCATATTGCTTTATGACCTACATATTATTAAAAAAATATAAACCAAAACAGAACCTAGATATTAAAATAAATATTTAAAATGATGAAAAAAAATGGTTATATGGAAGATCTCTCATCATGATAAAACTGAATTGATTCATTTCTCACTAAGAGGCATAGATAAGAGCATCTTAGTTAAGTGTAATAATAAAACGATCGGGTTGCGAAATTTCTGGGAGTTTATTTCGATTCTGGTCTTCCTTGGTCTCATCAGTTGGGTCATATTCTCAAAATATTATCCACACACTGTTTTGTCACTTGGCAACTTAGAAGAAGGGTCGATTATAATCTTTTTATGGCTATATTATTATTTACTCCGACCACTGCATCTCTGACATCGAGTATGTTGGTCAAGGTCGATTGTGTCCCGTTTCCGTGGAGCACCCTTCGCGGAAGTCATGTGGCACGTTTAAAATGATTCTTTCTTATTTCAAGAAATGCTGGATTCAGTTGTACATTGCCTTCTTTAATATTTTCGATAAGCAACTTGCTATTGTTATAGGTCTATAATTATCGCTTAATGTGGAATCCCCTTTTTTGAATACTTGGATCACTTTCGAGTTTTTTAACGCTGAGGGAAATTGCCCAAACGAAATTTACTCATTACTCATTAATTACGGATCTAGAATATCACAACATGCCTTTATAAGTCGCATAGGAGTTTCTTCGATACCAGAAGATCTTTTGCTTTTTCAGCAAATGAATTAGAGCAGACGTTTGCTCATCGGAGTACGGTATAAAATACATGCTTTTTTCCCTAGCAGGTGTAAGAGTGCCACTTTTAACACTTTTAATTGCACGTGATTAGCAAAAAAATTTCCGAATTCGTCTTTATCATTGTTAATATTTTGTTTAATAATATTCTTATTAATTTTTTTAAACCCTAATTTATCATTGAGCAATTCCCACATTTTTTTTAAATTTATTTTCTGCGAGATTTATCAAGTTTGAAAAGAAAGCTTTTTTTTCCTTCTTTTAATCGTTGAATATGATGGGCGAAGAGCCTTTCAATGTGTTATCCGTCTTCTAATTTATTTGGGAAAGGCTTTATAGTCTTTTATAACTGCACGTTGTTGTAAAACTTTCCAGGGTGTTTTGCTGAAAATTTATATAAAACCTAGTTAGGAATAGTAATATGCATATAGAATGGCAATAAAAATATTTATATTGAGGCGAATGTTCTTTCATGCAGCGTACTTATCGACACACCCTCGTACACACGCTTAAGCGGTTTGTCAGTTTTTTTTGTTTCCACCCGATCGATATCGAAATCGACCCAGAATAACGCGCATAGAAGCAGACAATGATGTACCGGCCTCGGTAGGTACGGAATCCCGAATATTCCGCTGCCGCAGTCCTAATAATAGCCGCCTATTTCCATTACGAAAAACAGATTTATAATTAAAACTTGGCAATCCGGTGCACGATTGGAAACATCGACGTCTCCGGCACACTCTTTTGTTACGCGTCGATTTTGTTTAAAATCGCGTGCCTGTCGTTCACGTAACTATTGGGGTGTGCCGCAGGGTTCCCTTGCGGGGCCTCTATTCTATTAGCCTAAATAAATGCCCTTTCACAGTATCTTCCAGCTTTGGGACTTGGTCTAAACCTGAACTTTCAGCAGCACGTCATTAAATCGTCACGTCGCACATCTTCATAATCATCATCACACTACCAACTTTGACTCTACCCCAGTTCTATCCGTATCAATTTTAGTAATTCATTAAAAACAATTTGTTTTTGTCGGCTGACGGCGGACGGTTTCATATGCGCCGACAACTTGTCACTCAATCAAAATTGCTTTGAAATGGCAGCCGCTCCGTGAAATTGCCGATTTGTGTTTTCGTAATCGTTCTATACGAGAACGCGACGTCCAAAAACTGGTTTTATACAATGTATGATTCCCCATCGTTGCATATTAAATGTTTCTTAATTAAATCGGTCCGTTTTTCCACGGCGCGTAACTCTAGTAGTGCGAACCGCATGCTTCTTATTGTGGTCCGCTTCCTATAGCATCGTTCATCGGAACAATACCGTTGGTGTACCTACGGGCCATTTAAGGCGAGATAATTAATGGTGTGACATGATCTTCGCCATTGTTTGTTCCGTGACGAGGAGGTTGTTGGCATCGTTGTCGTTTTGCGGCATTGCCAGCTTTTGGACTCAAGTGTAACATTAACATTAACAAGAAAAAAGACTTTGAGACACAATTCTGCGTTCTGCGTCTGCTCCTTTTTGTTTCAGCGTTCAATGATTCAATGAAATCAACCAAAATAAACATTTTTTGTATGTTAAAGCTGACCAACGATCTGAGACATCAAAGTGAGAACTAAACTAAACTAAATTAAATGTATTGCCATTATATGAAAAAACTCCACTTCGAATGGTTTCGATGCAATATCAAACGCTAGAGAACTTCGATACAGAGAAAGTCAAGTCCAAGTGTCTTTTGAACTTTGGATTAAACATTTGAAAAACATTCTTAACTTTCTTGTTGAAATGTTTATATTCAAAAGACTTTTTTTAGCTAATGAATCTCAGTAATTCCTCGAATACCGTTTCATTGACTACGTCTATTTCTTATCCATATAGAAACTGTTTTTGTATGTATATGTATCCCTGTATACACTTGATAATGTTTTGGTTCTCTTTCTTCCTTTCTTCTACATCAAAAGTGCCCGTCGCGGCAGCGTCGCACTCGTCGTTACGAAACCGGAACTTTAAAATTTATTAATTGTTATATCGAAAACTAATTAATATCCACTCGCGTGTAGGCATCTCGCGTGAACAAGACAGACCCCGATAATAAATGAATTGGACCTGTATATATCGTGCCTATCTGGGCCACGTTAATTTCTCTTTATTTTCCGCCTCGAGGACGGCATCATATCCGAAGGGTACCAGACGTGTCGTTGATAAAATGTCTACAATCAGTGTGGAGGGGATAAAAGTGGTTCCCGTAGCTGTTGTTCGTTTATACCGGCAACCAGACGCCTTAAAGAGTGTAATAAGAAAAAATCTAAATCATCCCGTTGACTTCTTCAGAACTTAACTGAAACTGCCTCCCATTCTACTGATTCTGTTCTGCAACTGCTGATGAGCTTATTTCTCGTAGTCTATACTGTTTCTACGACCGTTAGTTTTTGCGTACATGTAAAATATCCATTGCACCCAAATCCGTGTGTGAAAATAACGGCGTTTTAATATATGGAAAAAAAATAAAAAAAGACAGGATAAGTATCGTGTCCAACAGTTAGTTATTAGTGCTGTGGAATATTTTGGTCAAACTGTTCAAGTGAACGATTTTTTCACGTTGGTTTGCAAAATACAATAATAGTGGCATAAATTGATAAAATATGGCGCTCTCAGGTGGTAAACATATCGAATGCCTCTAGAGCAAATTAAGCTTATACATTTCATTTCGATTCTTTTCACGGATATAAAGGTTCCAATATATACTGAAATAAAACGCTTTGCCGTATCCAAAATTTAAGAATGGCAATAAAATTTAAGTAAGTTTATACTATTAAAAGAACCACAGTTCACAGAAAAAATAATTTCGTAGTTCTATGTAAAAAATATAAGCAATTAAAAATTGTAAAAAAGAGGAGTTATCTTTGAAACGCGCTGTCATTGACTGTGACAATACGTTCGTCTTGGTTTTAATTTTAGTCTTGATCCTGTCATTTGCTTTTGTTATCTTGTGTTTAGTATCAAAAACAAAATGTTTAACAATGAGGTTTGAGTTTTGATATTTGGTATGCGTTATTTCTTTACATAAATAAATGAATTAAATTTTTAACCCGCCAACATCAAATCACTTGCGCAAATCGAAATTAGTTGGAAAACATGAAATTCAATTCAAGTTAATAATAATTAGTTAAATCTCCCCAATTCAATTAATATCTTTCGTATGCTTTTAAAGGCGCTTTTACACTGTGGGGTAGGTTGCATAACCCCCATAAATTTAATACGACAACCCGTCCATCCCCGGTGGGGCACTTTCCCAAGGTCGCGATAATTTTCAAAGGTCAGAAGTTCGAACGGCAAAGGTCGCGCAGCGGATTAATAAACAATGGTTTTATAAATAATGCTCGGACCATCGGCAGCGGCGGCATTTTAAATCCACGCGACGCCGAGTGGATATTTTCGATACACGCGTGCCAGATGTTAGTTTGTCTACTTAATTATAATTATTGTTTAACTTGGCGGCTGGATTGATTTTTTTTTAGGTGCTTAAATGACGTTATTACGGCTTCGGGATTGTTTCTTGAGAAAAAAAAAGCGCACCGCGGCTTTGTGTGAATCATCCCCGTGAATCACGCGAAAATGTTCATTCCGCTTTGTCGGTCGGTGAAACTGAGCCTGAAGCTCCCGAGTTTTACGTCATCGAGGCGCGAGGGTTAATTATTAATTTGTACGCTCGTCGCATCTTTATCAATCCTGCATCAATCTTCGTAGCTGTAATTCACGTGTTATCAAAAATTGTCATATTTCATTAGCTATGTGATTGTTACAACAATATGTAATATATTCTATGAAATAGAGCAAAACATAAACATTTAGCCTCAACTTCAATATTTTAACACATTTGACTTTGTTGGATTTTCATATGGAGTTGCCTTTGATTTTGTTAATATTATTTAATTAAAACAAACTAGACACAGTTAAATGTTGATTTGTATTTTTTTGAATTTTCTTAAATTGTTAATAATGGAGCATAACAATTTTCTGATGTTGTTGTGGTTGGTTTTAGTTATGACGTCATAAACACGTAATGTTTTAGTCATCTGCCGTGGTGTTGATCTTGTTGTTACGGGCGATAATGAAGAAATGCTTATTTTTGTCTATGGTAAAAACGATTTTATTTCAGTGGAATTCGGAGTAGCAACTATCAAACGTAGCCGCGTTGATAGAAACATTTTCATCATTTTAATCATAATGTATTGATAACTTTAATCTATTCAATATGGAGCGATTTATATCAAACATGTATACACGTTTCCTTTGTCGGTTCATATTTCGTGTACTTCGCTTAGTTTTGAATATGAAAAATTCGAATATGTACCCTGCATTCAATTAATCTTGATAACATTTTAATTCGCTGTAACTTTGTTGTTTTTAGAGATATCGAGGTAAACAAAAATACAAAATGTACGGTTAGTTTTTTTCCAAGTGACGTATAAAACAGAACACTATCAATTTTCTGACATATAAGCCTGCATCCATATTTTTTTAATGGAACACCCTGTATATTATATATGTGTTTAATACAATTTTCATCAAGTAAAAGCCACGTCAGTTCAAATCAGTTAAGAGACAATCCGGAAACATTACTAAATATAAGACATCATACAAATGTGTATGGGAAATGTGTTCAGGAAAATGGTGGTCACGTACAGCACTATGTGGAATAATTAAAAAAAATACTTTACCGTGTCTTGTCATTTTTAGTGGTTTTGTTCTGCTTTAAATTTGAAAACAATTATTGTTGTTGCAGTTAGTTTTTAAATTATATAAAAATTTCCTATTTTTGCCGATTTGTCAAAAACGAGAGGACTTAACATAAAGTGTAATCGGAATAAAATATTGTATTAAAGACATACATAATATGTGTTCTATTTTAAAAAAAATATGATGTACTCTTATATGTCAGAAAATTGATGGTGTTTTGTTTTATACGCCACTTGGAAAAAAACTTGGAACCTAATCCTACATTTTATTTTTTTGTTTCCCTCGATATCTTTAAAAACAATAATGTTACAGCCAATTAAAATATTATCAAGATAAATTAAACGCACTGTAAGTATCTTCATACCGCTCTAGTAGCATAGAAACAAAGAACCTGTGGAAGAATAGCCGACCACTATTGACTATTTCATGGTTGTCAAGCAACAGAAGACTTCTATCTCCTTATCTAACGCACGTTGTAACTGCAATGAAATTTTGAACATAAACTTTAGTAAAATTATATGTTTTGCACGATACTTATTAAGTTAAACCTTAAAGTTTTTTTTTAACTCCCACAATAACCAAATCATCTACCGACGACATGTGTGCGCTAGAGTAATGGGATTTGCTGTATTAATTTTACCCCAAATCCAATAAGCGACTATTAGGAAACACCCCGAGTTAGTCAAGCGTTTCTGTTAGACTGGACGGCTAAACGTTTATTTGTTTACTGCCTTGTGACGTCGCACTGTGGGTCATATGGAGGATCTAGGACGACATTACGCCTGAACCAATTGTAGATAGTTTCAGTTAGTAAAGAAAATGTAATGTAAAATCAAGAAAAAATAAATTATTTTCACCATTCAGTCGGACTGGTTTACTTATCCCAAGTTTCTTCATTTTTCGCTAAAAGGGTGTTATTTATTTACTGTCTTATATATAAGCTTAGAAAGACTATTTTTATTTGATAGAGATGAGTCCATAAACCCTACTTAATAATGGATCCATTATGATCGTACGGGAATCTGTTTGTAGGGCGACCATATCCCACGATTCCAATCGTAATCTCATAATTCGTCTTGACATTTTTCTATTTTTATGCCATTTATCTAGAACTCGCGCTCCCCAGGCAGAGATCGATCGATCTGTGATTGATGACTACAGATTTCACTGGAAAAAGGCTCTTAAAATCGAATCATTTACCTAGTAATAGTATTTTAATTGTTATTTTTGCGGCGCAGCTTAACTTTTTTTACTGTATTTCTCGGGTAAGGATTCCGTAAAAATGTTCTGGGAATCTAAACAACCAAACAAAAATCGGTATTTTTAACTACGGGACGTCAGCCAATTCAATGAAAATAAACCCGAATTGGTAAGGTAAAGCCACTAACCGCATTATTTCGACTAAAATTTAGTCACCCGTAATAAAAACAATTTCGTTCCATTCGAATACTTTCGAACCCATAGTTTAAATCAAATCTGTTCGAGCGGATATGACGGAGAAAAAACTTTTTTATTTTAAAACGGTTGTTTTGATATTTCTTTTTCGAAAGAGCTCTTTTTAGAAATTGAAGGGCGTTAAAAAAAAAATAAAGCAATTCACGGTTCTTTCATACCAAATAGACTAGTATTGATTTGTTTTATTTCTTATAAATATGTCAATTTTTCTCAGTACATTTAATTTATTTCCTTGGCTATAAAATCTCACTGTTTTAAATGACAACGCGCAAAGATTGTAGAACAAATAAATAATTAACTTATATGAACTAGTAGCGTATATAATATAATATCTCTATTGAACAGTGAATAACTATTGGGTTGTTCGGAAAGTCATTTCGTTTTTTTTGGGGAACATGAAAGACAGTTTTCGTATAATGAATAAATATTTTATTAAATTATATATTGGCCATTCTGGTCCAACGCCTTTTGCCATCTTTCTGGCAGTAACATAATTCCCCTCTCATAAAAGTTTTGGTCCTTGCTGGCAAAAAACTGGTTCAGGTCGTTTTTGACATCTTCATTTGAGGTAAAGGTTTTGCCATCCAAAAAATTTTGCAGGGACCGGAACAAATAGTAGTCGGAAGGCGCCAGATCTGGAGAATATGGTGGATGTTGCAGTACGTCCCATTCAAGCTGTAAAAGTTTTTGGCGAGTGACCAAACTTGTGTGAGGTCTCGCATTATCCTGGTGGAACACTACACCCTTCCTGTTGATTAATTCGGGCCTCTTCTCTTTAAGTGAATCATTCAATTTGGCCAGTTGATGACAATAGACTTCTGAATTAATCGTTGTATTGTCCCGCAAAAGCTCAAAAAAAACGATTCCTTTGACATCCCACCAAACGGAGAGCATCACCTTTTTTTGGTGAATGTTGGCTTTTGACACGCTTTGAGCCGGTTCATCTTTTCTGCTCCATGACCTCTTGCGTTTAACATTGTTGTATACAACCCATTTTTCGTCCCCAGTAATAATCCGCTTCAAAAATGGATCATTTTCTTGACGTTTGAGGAGCGAATCACACACGTCAACGCGACGACACAAATTTCGCTCCGTAAGGACATGGGGCACCCACACATCGAGCTTCGAGGTTAAGCCCATGCCTTTCAAATGGCCATAAACAGTCGAATTCGACAAATTTAATCTCTCACCGATCTCTCGTGTGGTTATTCGCCGATTTGCATCAACTAATGCCTTTATCGCATCTTTGTCAGCTTCGACCGGCCTTCCAGACCGTGGTGCATCTTCGACATCAAAATTGCCGGATCGAAATTTTGCAAACCAGTTCTGGCACTGGCGTACTGTTAACACGCCTTCTCAATACACATCCGTCAATTTTTTTCTCGCTTGGATAGCATTTTTACCTTTTCTGAAGTAAAAAAGTAAAATATGACGAAAATGCTGCTTATTGCTCTCCATATTTAAAAGGGCACCAACCAAAAACTACTGCGTAGAATTAATAGAACTTTTTCACACACAAGCCTTGCAATATCAGCTCTCAAGACATATAATGGTTATGCGGCTTAAGTGTGAAGTTGGTTTCGAAAAAACGTAATTAAGTCCTCTGACGGGAAAAAACGAAATGACTTTCCGAACAACCTTATACGATTTCGCAAAATATGGAGTCTCATTAAAAAAATTCACTTTTGGGATTTTCGTAGACTTTTTTGTGGAATAAAAAAGCGTATCCAACCTGACTATCGATCACAGACATCAAAAAGTTTTCTGAAGGGCCATCTTGTCAAAATAAGATTCCTAAGAATTTTATTATTTAAAATTTGCCTCCTAATATGTGATTCTAAATGCAGTGGATATTTTTATTGGGATTCCCCAAGTATCGTAGGCTTGTAGGTAAATTAAACATCACAAACGCATAATAATTTATTATAAAATACATATTATTATTTAATAATGATAGATTACACTTCAACAACAATACTAGGACCACAAGATGTTATTTAAAGCATTTCGATCGAATTTGAAGTCAATTAAGAAGTCCTTTAATAAACTCTGTATGTGGGTGTCAAAATATAAATGAAAACCCTGGACAGAAAGAGGCTAAGGATATTCCGGAAAAGGGAACTATTTGCAAAATTTCTGAATTCTGGATATTGTTCGAGGGGCGGAGCTAAATGAGGGACATAAACATTGTCTTGGATGACTCGTAGATTATAGAATTCTATAGATTCTATAGAATTCTATATTTTTCTAACCGATTCTTTGCCGAAATACTGTAAACTTCTGGTATCTCACATGGAATTTTGTCTTTGATGGACCGAAGATGTCGATGTTTCGATATTTCTTAAGAATTTTTCTTATGCGGTCAGTGATGTTTCGATTGTAAGGAAGGGCAACAGTGGCAACTATGGGGTTGCTTTCGGATTCGTTGTCTTTGGAAGATTGTGTTGAAGTATATTTTGTGACGGAATGTTTAATATCTCTAATGTAGAATTTATTAGAGAGAGGAGCAGAGGTCAGGTGTTTTAATTCTGGATTTAGTGAAGGTTGAGACAGCTTTACATCTCTGGAAACAAGAGAGCTGATAGCCGATGGTTGGGACAATGCAGTAAGCTATCGGTCTGTGTGCAAAGGTTTTCTGTAAACAGAATGACCCAATGTTGGGTTTGATTTTCTATTGATAAGAATATCTAAGAATGGGAGTAAGAGTTTAAATTTCTATGAAAATCTAGTACGGATTCTTGACCATGAGGTGATATGACGAAAGTGTCAGCTACGTAGCGTTTCCCTAATTATGGTTTTAGACGGGAGGTGTCGAGAGCTTTCTCCTCAAAAGCTTCCATACATACATTCGCTATGTCTGGTGATAATGGAAAACCTGTAGCTGTTCCCGACGTTTGTTCAAAAATTTGACCATTTGGTTCCAGATTGTTGGGTTTTAATATATCTGAAATGATGTTGAGAGTAGTAAATAGAGATTCTACGCCGAAACCAACACGAATATCCTGTGGATCTAATGTAATGCTCTTTAATTGTCCAATGAAATGAAAGGAATTAAGTACCAAACTAACTTTTTTCCCCGTAAAGGGTTTTCATGTAGAAGCTAGAGATTTTGCTAGAGAATGTGGCGGAGAACCAATGATGCTGACAATAGGTCGAGCGGTTCGGGTTTGTGAATCTAGGAGTCCGTAGAGACGAGAAATTTGAGCTTCTGAAAGGGGAGATTCCTTAATAACAGATTTCATATCTTTTTTGAGTTGACGATATATTTTTAGGATTACGATGTCAAGCAAGCTCGGCTCAATTCAGAAGCTTCGTAAATATCACCCTATATAATATTCCGTTAAAGCGACTCCTCGAACTCGGTTACGGTCATCGATAATATAAAATGGCCAACCCCTTGGCGTGTTACGCGGTTGACAAATCGATATAAAAATACGACCGAGACCTTCTCCGTCCTCTCGTGCACCACGTCCCCGTCGATTTCGCTTTTCGGACTCGGCGTTTCGGTTTTAGTCGCCGCGTGCCTGTCGTTACGATCGCCGCCGTGCGTAGAGAGAGGAGCTTAGAGCGATCCGCGTAGTCGACGTTGTGAAACGGATACGGACGACGTGGTTTTGTCATGCTCGAATCGCCGCCGCCGCCGCTGCCGCTGCCGCTAGAAGCCAGAACGACGACGACGACGACGACGACGTCGGTGCCGTGACTTTTATAACGATATCCCGGTGCGAGAGGGTTCGGGAACGCGCGTGTCCGCCGAATGGTGCGCGAAAATTCCGTGGATGTTCGTCTACTGTTTCGCCGTGGCAAAGTCCAGTTGCGCCTTTAGGTTGGGATTCTCGTCGAAAAATAAAAAAGGTATACTTCGACCAGAAATATAGTGCTTGAAAAACCGACCCCGCGATTAACTTTGCGTACAATTTATTACGCCAAAACCATTCCAGGACCGTACTAGGAATTTATCTACCTACACAAACAAGTATGTTTGTATCGTTATTAATATGGAAAATATTAAATATAATAATAATAATATAGCATCATCATTCACCTAGTTCAATGATCAACTCCGCCGCTAATCGTTCTCGATAAATATTTTCTACTGTTATTACTCGTATTTCACAATTATACCAACTTTGTACTGATATTTTAGCCTACCTCTTACCGAATGAAGTTTACGGTACTATCACTAAATTTTGGTGCAGTGTTATTTCTTCCTATATTTTTTGTTATAAGCGTCATCAAAGAGACTTAATACTCCAAGGTATCTAACTGCGATTATTCTCTCTAAATGAGTTAAAGTTTTTTTACAAAACGTGATGCGAAAGCATTTATTTCTATTTAAATTTAAACCATCCGATTTTGAACATCGAAAAATGGGATCTGTGGTACACCATATTAAAAATTCGAAAATCCTTACTCAAGAAGACATAGCTCGGTAAAAGGGGCTCCAAAAAAACGTCTTTTTCTTGTTATTGGGCTTGAAATACCTAAATGAAATTTAGACCGCAAATCCGTTTGATTGGGTCATAAAAGTTACTAAAAAAAGTTTGGGGGACCCACATTAAAATTTTGTCTTTTTTTTAGTTTCATACTCTAAATTTAAACATAATGAAAAATTTTTTTAAATCCGTTTTGAATAATTTGCCGTTTATAATTTATTTAAGTTAATTAATATAATAAAAGAGGTGAGGGCGAAGAGAGCTGAGAAATTAATTTTTTTTGTACAAGTACTAGAATTTAGTAAAATGAGATAGCTTTTTTATTTTCCTTAATTATATATGTATAAATTATCGGAAATGTGGAGGGAGGTGGCGACGTCTTGATTGATGTCCCATCAGACTATAACTATTTTATTCGGTAATGCTCCCAAATGAGTCTTCGTTGTCTTATCGATTTAAGACACATTTGAAATCGTTTTATGTCAAGGTCGGGCCAAGGACAATCGAATGTTTGCGTCCGACGCCGCATACACGCTGTTACGTGACAATGTAAACTTTTTCTAGTATAATTTAGAATTACGATTTGATTTTATTATTTTTTTTTATATTTCTTGCCATTCTGTCAAAATAATTTCCGGAAAGCGTTTTTATTTTGTTTTTAACAACGTTTCAGGTATTATTTGGTTCTAGTCGAGGTCAATTTTCGATAATATTGACAGAAGCTAAATAATAAATAGTTGTATTGATTAAAAATTACAATATAGCTATTTGGAATAAAAAATTATATATGTACGCCATTGACCTGAATTGGATGTGATTCCATTTTTCCACAGTTTTGGTTTATATTAGAATTTAACATTTCGCATGTTTTTAATTATAACGTTGTACGGTTAGAAAAATAAAACTAGACTTATAGTTGCGTATCTGTGTATATTTTTAACTTGGAATATTTAGATAAAATAAATCGATAGGCGAGCATCCCGAAATACCTAGGGATTGCACTTTTTCTAATGTACGCTGGGCATTGCGCCAGAGTTGTTATGCGCCATAAATTTGGGTGGGAACTGTAAATAAATAAATAAATACGCGTGACGCAAATCAATTATTCGGTTTTGAAAATATGAAAGGCGTGTCCAATTTTGGTTATAAATGCAAGCACTCCCGACTGAACTGACAAAGTCTCTTCTGGGTGCACATAGTTTTAATTGTTGTCGAGTGAGTTTGCAATTGGCCGAATGAGTTTTAACGTGGTCTTTAATCCACAACCCAAGTGCATGAAGTAGTTGAAGTCACAGGGTTATCGCAAGGTACAATGCCTTCAATTTGGTAGGGAAAATTGGCTCACAGTGGAGAATAAATGCAATCGTTTGATTTGCCCTGAAGATGAGAGACAAAAGAACTGTCAAAACAGAGAATTTTTCAAGGTGAACGGGTCCAAACGGAACGATCCCCGTTATTAGTGAAACGGCTGAGCAACGAAAATGAAAAGAAAACGTCATCTGAAATAGAACGAGATTCTGTTTCATTACGACAATGCACAGGGGCACACTGAGGCAGTTGTGATGGTCAAAAGTATTGTGATGAAGTTTCATTTATTACACCGTATTGACCAGATTCCGACCCCCAGTGATTATTCCTTGTTTTCAAACTGGGAGGAATGTCTTGATGGATAAAAGTTTACGCAAAATTTCACGGCCTGAATATGAAAGAATCAAAGTAGAGTAACAATTTTTTATTTTTTTTTCAATATAATCAATCCCTCATAACTTATTACATCTCTTTACTAACAACTCAATCCTTTTAAAAAAACATTATTTTGGTTTGTATGCAAAATGAGCTAAAACAGCCTCTTTTAACTGAACTTCATGGTTAAACCGCCGTCCACGTAAGTCCTCCTCAAATATCCTAACAAATAGTAGTCGCTGGGGTCCATATCTGAACTATAGGGAGGATGATCTATCTGTTGGAACCCACACTCTAAAACGGCCGCTTGTGCAACATCAGCAGTATGAACAGGTGCGTTATCGTGCAAAAGGCCCACAGCTCTGGTCAGTTTTCCTCGACGTTTTACACGTACGCAGTCACGCAATTTATGTAATAATGTTGCGTAATATTTACCATTGATATTGGTATTAGTTTCTTTAAAATCTATCAAAACAATTCCTTCACAATCTCAAAAGGTCGTGGCCATCACTGGCAGACTCTGAATTTTTTTGGAGGTGCTTCACCCTTGCAACGCCACTCCATTGATTCTTTTTTTGATAGAGGGTCATAATAAAGAACCCATGGTTACATCTCCCGTCGCAATAGTTTCTATCACAAGGCTTCGGTTCCGACCAACAGAGTTCCAAAAAAGACTCGGCACACTCGACACAGCGTTGTTTTTGAATAGCCGAAGGGTTTTTAGGAACCCATCTTGCACTAACCTTATGCATACCTAAATGACCATGCAGGATTCGACGAACACTTGTATCTGAAAGCTTAGTAATTTCTGAGATTTCCTTGACCTTTAAATGTCTATCACTCAATAGAATAGAGAGAAACGCGAAAAAGTACTTTCTCCTGAGAGAACCTTTGGCTTTTTGTTTTGGACTATCTTGTTTTTTTTTTATGTATCTGTCAACACCTGGAGAGTTTTTTTTTCTTGTGTTATATTTGTTTTCTTGAGAGATTGTTTGCCATTTTGTATTTTTTTTTCTCGTGTAAACTAAAATAAATGTTGCATATAAGGTGAAATTTTTTTTTACATATCTTTGATGGTGCTTGGTTATGCACGTATCTAATTGCTTGTTTTTGGCGCTATCTCTATTGGATTTAGGATGAGATGGGATGCGAAATAAACACGCTTCAGAAATATATCTAGACGAATTTGCAAGCAAGCTCGAAAATGTCGTGGTCTTTTTACTATCTCTGTCGAGGAAGTATCTCTTTCATGAGGAGTTTGGATAATTCCTAGTTGAGTTCCTAGCACTCTTAATACAGCGTTTGTTATCGCGTGGAGAGCCCCCTTACGATCTTCAATATGGCATAGATCTCTGCCTGCCAGAGGCGCAAGACAATTTTCTCCCACACAGAACCTCGTCCTTTGTAGGGATCCTCGTTTTGTATATATGGAAGCATAATGTATCCTCACTATATTATATTTAGCTATTAGAATGTTAACAAAAGTCCGACTCTTGATATTTGTCAAAATATACCAGCAATTTCGAACAAATGGC
Organism: Cylas formicarius; assembly: GCF_029955315.1. NCBI lineage: Eukaryota > Metazoa > Arthropoda > Insecta > Coleoptera > Brentidae > Cylas > Cylas formicarius. The sequence continues at coordinate 32,477,210 of NW_026844319.1, read as the reverse complement.
AGTGTTTTAGTGAAAAAAAGTAAGAGCCGAACGGTTTTGGATGAAAACATGCACCTACATATTCTTCTGCATTTTGATAATACTCCAGAGACCGCCACTCGCCTTGCCACTTCAGACGAACCCCACTTCAGACCTGTTTAAAAATTAACACAGTTATAAGCCATTTAAATTCGCACCAGTGCAAAAACTACAAGAAGCAGATTTAAAAAAATAAAAGTGTGTTTTTGAAGTCGACAGGCAGGGGCGAAGATCTTTGAGTGGGCAATCTGGAGATCAAGAATTCTAGGGCTCATATTTTACCATCAAAATTTAACATCCGTGCGGTATTTAAACTTATTCATTGATTACACCCCCATGAACCTTTTTTTTTGTGGGATAAATTGAAAGATATGGTTTATAAAGATTGAACACACATTATTGAACGACCCTCGTAGGATTCAAGCTTTTAAGGAAGTCTATTCGGTCCGATTGTTTACGGAAATTTTTGCGGATATTCGTTTCATTGTTTGGCGCGATTGACATTTGATGCGGTCGGCCTCACATTCGCTTCGTTTGGCGCGCGCGCGCGCGTCATTGTTCAAAACAGGATGCTTCTGCGTTTCTAACGGTTTTCAGCTTTCCCAATAATGAAATGAATTGAATAAATAATAAAGGCCAAGATAAGTAAACAAAGGAATCGATCCGCGTGCATGCGGAAAATGAGTAACGTTTACAGGTTCATAGACGGTTATTAAAAAAGTTCGGATCATTGTTTATTACTTGGTTTGGTATCGTTCGTGGGAAAAAATTCGAAACGCGTCATTTATTTTCGTCTACATCGACGTTGATTAGGAATCGCTTATCGGTACGGGTAATCATCAGCTGAGAACATAAGATAGATCCGTATTTTTTGAATTTCGATTTTTACGCCCAAGAATTATTTTTTTTTAATAAGTGTTTGACTCGCTAATCCTGATGTGATGAAGGGCGGGTCGCTTTTTCTAGTCATTAATCAATGAAATGCGATTCCTCGTTTAACAGTAAGTAGTAAAAAACACATCCTTAACCTAAATTCTAAGCTCTCATATTAAAATTCAATTTGAAAATGAAGATTTATTTACAAATGAAGCAAAAGACTTAGGAGTGATAATGGGTGGCCACATTCATAATTTATGTAAGAAAACTTGCATATCTCCCAAAAGGCTATATGCAAACAAACACATTTATTGCATTTTTAAGTAAGAAAAGAACTCTCTGAAGCATGCATCCATTCTAAAGTTATGTACTATCTTCTATTATATTATCCGTTGCTGATAAATTCAGATTGCGAAAAATCTTGAACAGAAATATTCTGTACCAACGTACCTGAAAGATTATTTAATGTTTCGGTATGAAGGACGGAAAAAATTTTGGATATACCCGACCATAATTCTTGTAAATTTGAACACTGCTTTAGCTCTAATTGGCTCATTTTGCTTCATAATAATTATAGTAAATATTTAGGAAAACATTTAAGGTGCATTTATTCTGTCCTAAACAAATTAATGTTTTGCCAATAATGCATTCCTAGACTCTTATTATTATTATATCTTGTTGTTTCATTATTATTGTAAGATCAAGCTTGACTTCGCCGTTTGAGATGTGTGCAATAATTGAAAATATTTCAAATTTCAAAGACTATGATTATTATTATTATTATTTTTGTTATTATGTTGAAGAATAAGGTTTATATTTTTTATGTTATAAACTGAAAATAGTATTTACTATTATGAAAAAGCACACTTTCTGCAAAAAAAAATATTTTTGAATTAGACTACTACCTAAATTTAAAGAAAAACTTATGCAATGAAAAATGTATTCTCTTATTTTGTTTTATTTAGAATCTTTTGTCTCCTGCAATTTTTACATAAAGTTTACAGTTTACAAAAATAACAATAAAATGTAATGTCGCAAAATAAAATATATTTTAGAAAAACAATTTAGTCAGTTCCATTTTGTACCAGCGTTCATCAATTATCTTCTAAACAATTGCGTTTTAAAAAAAATTACTAATAAACATTTCCGAAACTAATCTGATCTGGTGCTATGCATCAAATCATGGAAACAAATTTCGGGAGACAAAAATGCTTCTAAATAAAACATACAATTTTAAACAATATATATTTTATATCATTGCCAGTTTTCCCTTAAGTTTTGTTAAAAATAATGGTAGGGGTAGTCCAATTCAATCCCTTCCACTCATTTTAAGGAAAAAATATACAGAAGCAGTGTTTTTATGATGATAATACTTCCTTAATATTTTATTTCCGTTTTTAATATAAAAAATGTAAACGTTCTTTTTTTCGTCTGTCTAACTTGACCCAATATTTATATAGCTAACTACCTTATATACAAATCGACCCTTTCCTTTAAACAAGGAATCACTCGCCTTAATTTTTTTGCATTTGTTTTGAAACACCCTGTCTGATTATATTAATAATAGTTCATACATATATTCTCCTTCTCATTGTTAGTGATTAATCAAAATTTTAAACCATTAATTCCAAACAAATAAAAGTAAATATTTTAGCTTTGCCAATATTTAATTAGAGAGATTTATGGCTATGGAGCGGATCCTTCTATTTTTCTTTAACATCAACATTTCTAGACGTTTTAGAATTGTTATTTGTAATTTTGGTTGTTTAGGCAATAAAAAAGTTCCATTTCTAAGCACTGTACAAATAAAACTAAGAATAAATCTCTTTATTAATTTTTTTATGATTCGTTTTGGTTAGTTTGGTTTGATCGTTTCAATTTTGTGTAAATATGACAACTAATCAACCAATCAAAATTTGAAAATTATTATTGATAAACAAATCATAAGAGAACTTCTAATTATTTTTATTTAAGTTTCCCTATACCTATCTTTCGACATCCCCAACAAAAAAAAAATAACGTAATAAAAATTGTTTATCGACTTAATCGATGTGACCTTTTATCATCGTAGTAAGTGGTAAACACATTTTTTGGCGAAATTTATTATAAGCCGGATCGTAAATATATAAACGCGTTGTTTATTATTGACGACGAAATCTTTGTTGACCTTGCTGCCGCCGAGCGAAAACCAAAATGATAAATTGCGCTTGGTTGTCGCAACCAAACCGACGTTCTAGAAACCAAATGTCCCTAAGTCAAGGTTCAGGCACAACAGCGGCAACAATATAATAACAGACGGTTGTTCCGAGCGACTTTCACTTTTGCAAACGTTCTTGCTATGCATTTTCGGCTTCGGGAATGTCGAACGGAGAGAAAACTACAATAGCGAGCTTCCCCGCCTTCTCAACCAAGGAAGTTGCATTTTATAACCAAGAAAGTTTCATTTTATTGTTTCGAAATCCTTCCCGGTAAAAATCTTTTATTTCGGATGTCAGGTATGAAACTGACACTATTTTGGAGGGCCCATCGTACTCTATATTGAAAAATCAGATCTGTATGGTACGTCCCAAAGTATATCGTTTTGGTTTTTGCCGGACCAGTCGGTATTCTGTTTCAGTCCCAGTATGCAAGCAACACTTGAGTTTATGGGGGTCATTCCGCCCCGTCAGTTATACTGTCACATGGGAATAGTTTTTTTTTTAATGGAATTCGAATTTAACACCAAAACATTTTAGTTTTTGTACTTTAGGAATTTGGTAATTTTTGCAGCAGCGGCTGTGATATCTTGCAAAAAAGCAAATTCCTCTTTTGATCCCCAACGAATTATGGCGATGCCTTTTTCTTTTATTTGTAGGTGTTTGGCAATTTTCACTTTTGATACTGTATGGTGCATACTGATCTCAGTAGGTAAATTATACATCCGCTTTCAGATCTTTACCTTTGTTATAATTGGTGACGGTGAGATTGAAAATCACTGTGTTTTTTCTTTCATTCAATAACTCACTTCTTTAATTCTTTTCTGTATTGTTTGGCATGTAGTAACGAGTGGTTTCAACGCGACATAACGAAGGCATGACGATATACTTTGAAACACACTATACGTCGTCAATATTCATTTGTCTGTGCTTTTAAATGAAACTTATCGGAAAAGCTAACGACCATCCTTGTATTGTACACGGGTCTCGCTCTAGGCACCTCCCTTTGCTCTCATTATCCGATCCGTTACGCGTATCGATTGAGTAATCGTCTCTATCCGGCTTATGCGGCGGATTGAGATGCCACCATTCACTACGATCGATTCGGTAGTACAGTAGGTACCTTCGACATTGGTCGGTTGTCTTTTCAACGAATTGGTGGTTTGGCCAAGTGCATTTGCAAAGGTGGGCTTTTTAAAGTATCTGAAACTCCGTATATATACTCCAGCAGTTGTGAAGTTGCGTCACGTATAGTGACGAAATCAAAAATGATTCCTGTGTCTTAGCTGTATTGCTACCATAAAGCCTCCGATTGGACTTTACCTTTTTCGTCCAACATACTCCAATAAAATAATTATTATAGTAATAATAAACAAATATTATATAATAATAAAAATAATTGACTTGTAATGAAAAAATTAGACTTTTATATCAAATAAATATTGGCACATTTTTTTTAGTTCACAATTCAGGAAGTTTCAACGCATAAATTTAATTGAAAATTATACTTATATCTGAGTATATCCTACCTGAATTTAGGTAATTCATGAACTCATAAATCCGTTACAAAATTGTGCCGAAAAAGTTGATAATAAGGAGTTTCATTTGTATCGATGGAAAATAGTAATAAAACTCACGGGGGAATCGTTGTTTGACCGCTACCAACTCACGGCTTGGAAAGTTATTTGAGAAAAAGTGCTAGTAGGGGAAAGACTTACCTTGGTTCACTAATTTTAGCGCATTTTTCCCGTTTAATTGGTAGGTACAACGTTTTTTTTTTTTGGTACTTTCTAATCCCTACCAACTTTTTGTTTTATCCTTAGTTTTTTCCAAAACGTTTGCTTAGTTGTCATTTTAAAAAATCATTCTTCGTCTCTGAAAGACATGATATTGCGTCATCCAAATATTGATTGTTTACTTTTGACCATTTTCGTTTTAAACAATTTGTCACTTGCGTAAATACCCGTCCGTCACGTTTTTTCTTGAATTCGTCTTGTTTCACGCCGCCATTCCTTCGGTTTCGTAATTCAAGGATGTCCGCTGAAAAGAAAAAACGAAGTGTAAATCCCACGCCACGCCCGCCCGCAAGCGTTCAGTGCCGAAATCTTCGAGGGTCCTCCGCCCCTCATCTTCTACTAATCTCGGGCAAACAAAAGCCCGCACACATTTAGCAGATCGTGAAGAAATTGAAGATATACCTACCTACGTATTTATGTAAATATTAGCTTATGTCCTGAAAAAAGTATATGATTTCGTTGAGAAGCAAATTCGTTGTGTTGTATTCAGCGCGGAATGTATGGTTTAGTTCAAAGTATCGTTGTCACAAAAGCGAGCCTTTTGGACTATATCCGTACAATTTTTATTGTACTTATACCTACATTTTTCCGTACCCATCAATGCGTATGTGAATATAAAAAGTCTGTTCTGTATAGGCAGTTGGTTCAACATTGTAAATGTAAAAAAAAATCTAAATCCGTTTATTGTTTTGTTTCAGGGGTCTTGGACATGACCGCCACGGAGAACACCATCCGTTTCAGTGTCCACACCCTGGACAAGGCGACCAAGGCCAAGGTCACCTTGGAGAATTACTATAGTAACCTTATAGCCCAGCACGTGGAGCGAAAGCAAAGGTATTTTAATTGTTATTCACTAAATTGAGATTTTTCCAGTTTCAATCACATTTCTCCTTAGTCGTTTGCTATTTAATTTCTCAGTTGGACGGCCAACATTGTCCGCCGTTCTACCTCCTTAACCGTGCGTAAGTGGCAGAACCAATATAAGTTTTCATTCAATAATTTTATACGACAATGACATATAGGGCGTTAGTATGCCACTTCATTTAACATTTTTTGAAAGTTTATGAGCTAGTCGATTAAAAATATTTGCATTTACTAATAACTTTTTTGATCTCCCATTTGGTTTAATGTCTCGGGAATTTATTTATTTATTTTTTTTTTATTCAAATAGAAACGCTGACCCAGATATTTTTTTCTTCACGATAAGGATAAAATTATGAGAGAATACGATTTAAAATATTGCCCATGTTCGTTTCGCTTGTCTGTAAGTTTTGAGGGTTTAGGTTAGCAAAATTAGAAGAATCCCTCAAAGACGACAGCCTCTCGGAGGAGCAGAAACACGAGAAGAGGTTGCAGCATGCCCAGAAAGAAACCGAGTTCCTCAGGCTTAAGCGTTCCAGGTAAATAGACGAGATTTGGAAATTAATTACGATATTACATCCAGTGGCGTGCCATTAGCCTTCCAACATCTACCATTTTTCCACCATCAAGAAAATTGAGAAACTAAAACCTTCCTAGTCCCTTTTTTAGCACAAGGAAAAAATATTTCACTTAACTTTTCATTTTGGATTACGGTTTTTTAATCCTAATCCACAAACACGTGATATTTTAAATTTGAACATTTCTTCTTTACTATTTGCTTTAGTTTTTTTTTTCATTTAAACTTACACGGTCAATGAAATTCTGACACAAAAAATATCAATGCAGTGAAGTCCGGATATAGTGAACTCGAGAGATGCATCAAAATTGATTCGCTGTATCCGAGGTTTATTATAAGCAATAAATGAACTTTTGTACACAGTTCATGTTTACCCGACGAATGGAGGTTATTACATAATATAATAATATTAGTACGTTGGTTTTGTAAAAAAAAATGCCACGATATACTAGCATTTTTGTAGATATGTAATGTTTGAAAAAGTGAAAATTAAATATCATTCTGTACAAAACAAGTAACCAGTGAACAATAACAAGTAAAGAATATCTAAAGAAAATAAACTACAAAAAAATACATGTATCCACCTACTCTTGGATAAACAAGTCGGATATTTTGGTTTGTACTAGTGTGTTCTGCATTTGTTTCCAAACAAAATAACGTAAATTCTTTCGAAGTCGAAATATTAGCATCCTCCTATTCCTATCTCTGCTTCAAGGGCTTTCTTCTTTCGTTCAAAGTCATCTTCTGCTTCAAAGAATCCTGCATGTTTATAACAGTTTGCAATAGCGTTTTTGCTAACTTCCTGCCAAGCACGGTGAATTAAATTTACAGCATCCAATAACCTCACTGAAAACTATTGTTTACCGTCCTATGGTGCCACTTCAGGGAATGGATTATGCCTTGATCAATGGGCTGCAGTTTTGAACTGGTATTGGGTGGCATAAAAAAGAGTTTGATTTGGTTTAATGAAATATTGGTATATACTAAACAATTATCTAATTTTTCTGGTCTTCTTCTTCAATTCTGTATCCCACTTTCGCAGCTCTTCGGTAAATAAGTCAGATGTCATCCACGCTTGGGTTTACTGATTTACCGTGTCTCAGACACGCTTGCAGTAACCAGAACTGTTATGCGAACCTTGGACAATTTTCTTCCTGCACACCTTACTTCTTTTAATTTCAATGTCTTATCAGGGGTTAGTTTGTAAGAAAGGCCGGTCTCATCGATGTTAAAAATATTGTCACTATCATAATTTTTGCAAAGATCAGACCAAACCGTTGTGAGCCAGTTATTAATAACATTCATATCATCTGATGCAGACTCACCAATAATTTTTCCTCCAGAGATGCAACGTTCAATTCAACTTCTCAAACACAAAATCTCGTCCTACTTCCCATTTCGCTTGCTTTTTGCTGAAGAACTGGACCACCAGTTTCTTTTCTTTTTTGGATAAACCACTGTAAAAGTCCCTTAATGACGCCTTTATGAGCTGATTTTCTGAGCCTTTTACAACTGCATTCACTTAACCATAGGACGAGAGAATACTATCTTTTTTTTTTTCAGGTAATGGAGACAGTTGCATTTCACGACAAATATCACTTTGTTTTCATACCACTTTTAATTTTTTTTTATATAACATCGTATTTTTCTTTCAAAGTTAATGCTTTTCGTTTTTGCTTGTCCATTTGAAGATCTGTCATCAACATTCTTCACGAAAACTAAATCACAACTGAGTTCAAACCAATAACAAAACAAATGTGCTATGTATTTTAAGCCTCGAAAAAATTCATTGAAAACTGATAATGTATCTTAATCTTGACGAAATTTAGTTCACTGTATCCGAACGTTCACTATATTCGGGTTCACTATAAACACTAAAAATTTACATTTGTCCCATGAGACTTTTTGAGCGTATTTCAAAAAGTGTTCATTATAACCGAATGTTCACAATAAACGGGTTTAATATATCCTAACTCTAACAAAACAAATGAAAGATGTGTGTACATCCGGTTCTGCACAGGTTGGGAGTGGAAGACTTCGAGCCCCTGAAAGTGATCGGTCGGGGGGCGTTCGGGGAGGTGCGACTGGTGCAAAAAAAGGACACGGGTCACGTGTACGCCATGAAGATCCTCAGGAAAGCGGACATGCTAGAAAAGGAACAGGTTGCGCACGTGCGCGCCGAACGTGACATATTGGTGGAGGCTGATCACCAATGGGTGGTTAAAATGTATTATAGGTGAGTGCTATAGCATTGCGGCCCCGTTTTTGGAGTACCCCCAGAACTTTAAGAGAGTAGTGCAATATTCGGACGTCTTATCGCTAATAAATAAGAACAATTTTAGTTTTCTTAGAGGGCGTTGCCTAAATATGAATGGTTGCTATGGTAACCGAGGAACGTGGGACAAAATAATTGACAAAGTTTCTTCTGTGAATCATTAAAAATATGTATAGTGCGGTAGGTGAATTTAAAACACAAGTTTCAAGTGGATAATTAATATATAATAATTTGACTTCACCAAACTGTCCATGCTAATTTATTTATTATAAAATTGAATTTTTGGAACAACTAGGAGCGGAATGGTCTTGGGACTTTATTTTCTGCAAATTCTAGTAAGGCATATCACACTTGTAATGTAATGTAAATGAAAAATTATTATGTGCTTATTCTTATTGTTCTTGGGTACAAAGGATCGTTTTTAGATCGGCAATACTTTAAGCACAAAACAGTTTTTTGGAATGAATTGAAAAATACCAAATCTTCAGAATGATTTAAGAACTCAGAACTTTATTCTCATAATACGATTAATATTTATACAGGATGTTCTATAATATAATAAAAAATGGGCCCGAATTTAGGTTGAATCATATTTTTGGCATTTGTTTGAAAACTGCTTTGCAAAATTGTTCTTTTTCCAACATAAATAAATGTATTAGAAGTTACACATACAACAAATTTCGAAAACAGGTCTTCAGAGCAATATTTGAGGAAAAATTGTGTGAATAAAAAGCAACATTGTTTTTATTTAATCAAAGTACAGCGTGGAGCGTTCTCTACAATCTACGTTAATAATTAACTACCAATTCAAATTCTTATCTCCCTACTAAAAAATCACCTCGAAAAGAATTTAAGGATTTAAATTAAAAATAAATTTTTATTTAGATGACTTGTGTCTCGAGCTTTTGTGTACAATTAATTATAGAAAACCCTGCACAGTATAGTCTGTCTCAATCTTCATCGCGTCGGCTTCCGACAGAACCTCTCCAATAAAACTTTAACGATGTTATTACCTATTGTTATTAGGTAAAGCCATTAACAAAACATTCATTCTTACATGAGTGACAAGGCAAGGGTGGCACTTGTGGCACAGGTTGTGAAAAATGTGTATGAAACTTTAATAAGTAGAGAACTTATTAAACACGAAGCTTTAACTAAAGTCTGTTCATGGATATAAGGAAGTGACTAACTGATATGAATTAAGGAAAGACCCGGGCAAGCTGTAAGATTGAAATATGGCCGAACAAGTCCGCACTTGGCTTCGAATTTAATTATTTGGGGTTTTGTTAGGAAAGATACTAAACAATATGTATTTATTTATGTACGTATCCATGTTTAAATCTAAAATGGAATTACAATAATTATCACAGACGTATTCCTTTTGTAGGTTTAAGCTTGGTAGAACCTCAATTAATTGCTTTTTGGTATAATCTTCGTGAAAATAAATGTCGCTATGAGGAAGGGGTTTTAGTCAACTGTCTACTGTGATAACTTGCATTTTCCATTACAATGACGCTATTAGAAGGAATGTTTGGAACTAGTTTGATTTTAAACCAACTTTCAAATAAATAAGCGGTGGTGTCTTCATGGTAATCCAGAGAAGAATCTCTAATATTTTTCGCAGACAGAGACATTTGGAATCCGACCATCTTTAGAGCCAGCATGCAAAACAGTTATTCTTTTACCTCTTTTTGTTGGCTCGTTTGTTTTACACTTATTACTTGAGTCAACCCAACCTTTTTCCGGGGTATCATAAATGTCGAACCAGGTTTCATCCAAGTAAATAATTGCCCTTTGTTGTTGTCTGTAAATCCTAATTTTATCTAGATATTCCAGTCGCCATTTCCGAATTCTAAAAAATTCCATTAAAACTTGTCTTTTGACAATTTTAAACCCAATCTAAAACCCACGTGTTGAATGCACTTCCATAAGGTAGTTCTGCCACATTTAACACCGGTTTCATCTTTTTCAAGCCTCCTAATTAAGATATCTAATGCAGGCACGCTTTGTTCCTCGTATACTGGTAAATTTTACGCCGTATTATATCTTGATCACTTTCATCTACACTCGACAAAATGTCAGCATCGCTTCTTTTTTTCCTCGCTGAAATGGGATTATTCACAATTTTCCATACAGTTGATGTTGGAATTTTCGTCAATGTGGCCGTTCAATGAGAGTCAAATAAACATTGTTTATAACTTCCTTAGTCTCAACAGAATAGTGTTTTCTACAGTTGGGCGGGAGCGCCTCCTGACTAGACTCGCACATATTTTGCATAATTCGCACACGCTGTATTACACACGAAATAAGAATGATTACTAATAAACTTGAGTGGAGAAATAAAGAAAAGAAATTAGCGTAGTGATTGTCAAAATCGTCGTATAGAAAATGATGATATAGCGTCTTTATCAAGGCGAACCTTTGAGAGTCCGTCCCTGATATTATGTCCTTTAATACCTACCGGAACCGAATTTTATTGCCGCCGGCGGGTAACTTCCATAATTGCCGACAAAAGCCAGCACGATGAAGATTGAGACAGAGTATACCAATTGCACTAGGATGAAATGAAGAAGTGATCTGGTGCCGCGTTAGGTCTTTTATCCGTATAATATTGAGCATGTAGTACACGAAGTTTTAAAAAAATTTACTCATTTTTGAACCGAAATTTTGTACAAATTTTAATAAACAGAAATGCTGCCAATCGACTCAATTAAATTGCTTCCAATTTACAATCGGTATGAAGACAAGTCCAAATGGAATCATTTTATTAAAAAAAAAATTATCGCAAAAACGTTATACCTAGGTACACGATTTTCGTTCGCAAACCCTTTTAGAGTGTCCTGCGGGTTAGTTTCGCCAAAAATAGCCGACGGCCGTTCCCGTCAGTGCTCGTTAAACTCGATTAAAATCGATAGGAAATTTTTATTAAATTGCGGTGCTCTTTCCTAAATTGGTTTATTGTTTCATTGTTTACCGCGGCGTCTAGGATACCCAATGGCTTCTATCGTTAAAACGTTATTGTAATTACTTACCCGCCGACAATGGTTAATAACTTTCACCTTTCAAGGTGCGTAATTATCAGCACGAAATTGCGAGGGGCTCTTTACTGTGCTAGATGTGGAATTTCGATTCGTGTGACTGATTTCTGAAACGCAGTCTACTTAAAATAATATAAAAGCGATTTAGATAACAAATTAAGAAAAAGTATCACGATAAAACTTTGTCGTCTTTTAAATTTATGTCAAGACGCGTCCGAAAAAATGTCCCAAATAACGCAAATTGAGTCATAAAGTTTTTGACAAAAGAAGGGTTAGCACCTAAAAAGTAGTAAAAGAATGGGCAAAACGTTTTCGAATGGGGCAGGAGTCCCTCGAAGATGATTCAAGAACTGATGTCGGCAATGGGCGAGGGCCCCTACCGAATTTGTCCAACGTTGCAAAGTAAATTTTAAAGAAGAAGAAGTGTACTCGTGTAGTTCAAGCATTTCTACCTTTGTTTATACTCGTTGCAGTTTCCAAGATCCCATCAACCTTTACCTGATAATGGAATTCTTGCCCGGGGGCGACATGATGACGCTTCTCATGAAGAAAGACACGTTGTCGGAAGAATGTACGCAGTTTTACATAGCCGAGACGGCGCTCGCGATCGACTCGATACACAAGCTGGGCTTCATCCACAGGGACATCAAACCGGACAACCTTTTGCTCGACGCGAAGGGCCACCTCAAGCTGTCCGATTTCGGGCTGTGCACGGGACTGAAGAAGTCGCACCGGACGGACTTCTACAGAGATCTCAGTCAAGCGAAACCGTCTGATTTTAGTGAGTCATTGCATAATAAATTTTCTCTTTCAAAATTGAATCCGGTATTACATTTATAACACAATATTAAATTGTTAAGCATCTAAAGGTAACAACTGTTTTATCTCTTGAGCATATTTCGAATCTGGCATTGTGTGTGGGTGTTAAAAATTAAAAACTAAATTGGAAAATACGACAGTAGCATCGCCTTTGAGTAGTTTGTCTACGGAAATGTTATTTTTATTTGAATCTGAATAACTCAACTTATAAAAAAGTTTTTTTAGGCTCTTTGCCGTTTCTATTAATTATTTTAATCTATTAATTTATGAAGAACAATTTTAAGGGGCTTGAAAATTAATAATCACTTGTTCCTGAAGTTTGATCAAGTACTTGAAAACACCCTGTACCGATGTGGCTGCTGAAGACCTTTTGATTCGGGTCCTTTTATAATTAATCAGATTTAAATTGTTTTTGAGTTTAATGAGATGTATTGCTAGATTTTGAAGACATCGTATAAGAAAGTATGTACACTGTTTCCTTAAAAACCATTTTCTCTAAACAAAATGAAATTATTAACCGACGACCTATTTGGAGAATAAAAAAGCAAGGCAAAAACAACTTTTAAAATGATTTTTATAACAATGTGATTAAAATGAAAAAGCATAAATGCAAAAATCCAACAAATCGCAAAACGAAACTCAAGTCAGTGAGCAGAATTTCACTATAAATGTGTTTTTTGTAGGATTGTTTTTGATGCACCCTGTATATTCGAAACAGCGTTTCCATTACTTCAATAATTTTAATTCCTACCTCCCTCTTTTTATCACGTCCAGTCATTACGTCGAGTCCGATGGACTCCAAGAGGCGGGCGGAGAGTTGGAAAAAGAACCGGAGGGCATTGGCGTACAGTACTGTCGGCACACCGGACTACATAGCACCGGAGGTCTTCCTCCAAACTGGTTACGGACCGGCGTGCGACTGGTGGTCGTTAGGCGTCATCATGTACGAGATGCTCATCGGATATCCGCCGTTTTGTTCGGAGAATCCGCAGGACACCTACAGGAAAGTGATGAACTGGAGGGAAACGTTGGTGTTCCCGGCGGAGGTGCCCATATCCGAAGACGCCAAAGATACGATCATTAAGTGAGTTCCGATTGGTCAATCTCGAGCGATACGGTACGAATTTGGATTCGTAGGTTTTGCTGCGAAGCAGATAGAAGACTGGGTTCCCAGAAAGGTCTCGAGGATTTGAAGCTGATCCCGTTTTTCCGGGGCGTAGATTGGGAGCATATACGCGAGAGGCCGGCAGCTATACCGGTAGAGGTCAGGTCGATAGACGACACGTCGAACTTTGACGATTTTCCAGACGTGAAATTAGAAATTCGTGAGTACTTACTTGTTTTTCACATTTTGGAGGTAATTAACCTCCACTCCACTCTAATTTGAAGACAATTCTCGCAGATATACACTGTAACAACGAAATTAAATAGTTAATGTAAATAAAATATGTATAAATCATATTATATTTATTGAAAAATGTTAAAAATAAGTTAGACGAACTCCTCTACTCATATTAACTCTTACGTTTGTCCACACATAATCTGCAAATTATCTGTTTTACACTATGGTCGGTCCATGAAAATTTTTGGGAATTCTTGGTTCCGTTTTAAATCTTATGACATTTTCCCTAATCAACGACTATCCTAAGTCTCAAAGAAATTTTGTTCCGCTGTCTTTGCTTTTCGATTTTTCGTCTGGCACTTTTGCACTCCATAAAATAAATGCTTTTTAAGGCCAGCATAACATAAAGACAGGTTTATAAAGTTTTGTCAATAGTTCTTCGGGAATATAGGATTTATTTTTTCGTAATGTTCCGCAGAATCATTTGTTTCTCTAATAGTTTATCTGCGAGTTAAAAACTATGGTTATGCCATATCCGGTTCCTAGGTCTCTGACAAGATCTAAGACGACTCGTTCGCATTGATTTTTTTCTGCTGTATTATTAATTTTTCTGCAATTACAATAAATAAAATTGAGGAACCATTGTGTAAAGTTTTTAAAAAGAATATAAGACAAATTGAGTTCGGGTACATTTGTACCCCACACGGCACAACGAAGGTTAAAATGACGAGTGATATTTTGAGGGGTGATTTTTTCCACTACACTGCCACGTGGAAAATGTTAATTAGAATTTTATTGTTCGCCGTTTGCTCTCTGAAAGACTCTAGATAGGTTTCAGTATGAAATGCATCTTACAAATCTCAACAATAATTTGTAGAACCTTGTCTTGCAATAAATAAACAAAATAATTTTTCGAATTCCACAATTACCTTGTAATATTTTTCCACGGGGATGGATAGTAAAAAAAACTACTAATTAAATTTATTTTACATAAACAGATATACCAAAAATGAAAATTGAAGCAAATTATAGTTCTGGTTCTGTTCTCCAAATTTTTCGATAACTACTGTAGCAATTCCGATAAAATTTGGAGGGTAAAAGTTATTTTAAGGCTTAAAATTAAAACTCTGATTGAAAATAAACATTATTGTTTTACTTTATGTTTAGATTTTCCTATCTTACCCAGCCAATCAAAATCGACCGTTCCGTTTGGACAGTTCAACCAATCAAAAGGATTCACGTGTACAGTGGTCAATTTAAAGTTCAAAGTGTTAATGCTTACACTGGTACATATTTTACTACAAAAAGAGTTTAGACAACTTGACCAGTGCCGTGCGTATGGGCTATCGCTACAATCTTTCTATTCAGCATCTTACGTCTGATATTGTACGTACAGAGGCCTTCCTTAATTTTGCTTCTCAATCACATGCTATCCCTCATCATTCACTTTTATTTTCCCATGGTCTCCATTGTATGATCACTTGATTTCACTTTTCACTTTATTCACTTCACTTTTCCGGCATCTCCGGTTTTAGTTTAGTTTTTCTTCTGTTATCCTTTAATTTTGTGCTCAGCTTATGTCTTTCTGTTTATCTTGTTTACATTATCTTTTTTAAAGGTCCGTACTTGTGCCTCATGTGTGTCTACTGCCATTATTCATTAGTTAAAAACTCTGGTCTTCATATACTGTGGATATTTTTTGGTTAAAACTGAGGTTTCTAATTGCTGCATCGTTTTTTGATTTCTGCTGTTTGATTCCCTTTATCCATTTTGATCTGTTGTCCCAGATATATGTAATCTTTGACTTGTTCTATTATTCTATAATTCACTCTTTGGGCTTGCATATCTAGTTCTTCGATCATTTCAATCAGCTCGTTGTTTGTTATTGTACTATTATCATCAGCATATCGTAAATAGCTCATTTTTTGAATATGTCTTTCAGTGCCAAATTAAAAAGTTTCGCCTATATTGTGTCTCCCTTCCTAACCCCTCTATTTATTCATATTTGTTCTGTTCCTTCTTATATTTTAGTGGTAGTTGTTGCACTGTTGGACAGAGTATTGCTCCCCCACTGCGATTTTTATTTTTAATAGCAAAATTAGAAAGGATATTCAGTGCCTTTGTCGATTTAGATTTCTTTAATGAAATGAATGCATTCATTTTGGGTTATGTACTGTTTTGGCTATCTTTATTTTTTAAAGATTTTTAAGACCCGTGTTAGATAAATTGGGGATAAATAAAAAAAATAACCACTCTCCAACAACCTGTTGCTACGAAACGAAGCAGAATCGGACCCATGTGCATATGTTAATGTCATTTGGGTTTCAATGGGTTTGGAGAGTTTTTTGAAAAACGACACTTCGTTTTAACCATAATATTTGCAGCGATAACAAATGATATATAAAAAGAATACAATGACTTTTCAAAATACTCAAAAAAGTACACATTTTCTTCAAACGAAAACGAAGCGAATAAGCCGAGGGGACCTTTGGTTGATTGTGCTGCCATCTACGGCATCTCTTATTCGTTAATTACGAACGCTCAATATATTACATATTTTGAAAATTTAGATATAACTTATATATTATATATTATAACTATATAGAAAATAACAAGAAATTTAAGATGACTAGTACACGTAAGGATGAAATCTGAACACAATGCAATTATTAGGGATAGTTAATCGAGTGGGTATCAAAGTGGCTATTTTTTTATTACGTCATCGTGGCATATTTTTTGTTCTGTTCCCGTCGACATTGTCCCCGTTCTTTTCAGCCTCCGCGCCGATGCCCCAGGACGGCGACATCACCTACAAGGACTGGGTGTTCATCAACTACACGTTCAAGCGCTTCGAGGGTATGACGCAACGGGGCACGCCCACCAAGAAGTGAACTGATTAGTTAATCGTTTTCCGTTTCGGTTTTCCTTCCGCGCGCGAGATGTTATTGTGAACCGACCCTCACTAATTTATTTCGTCCGAATTATTTATTGCGCGCGAGCCGCGAGGGGGGCGGGGCACGGTGTGATCGGTCGCTCGGTCCCGATCACGGCGAGTATTTTATGTGTTCGTAAACGATAGGTCTGATTTCCTCCTCTCCTCGCGCAATTCGGTTCGAAATCGAAAAGCCGTGAGTGGGAAAAAGGCGAACGGAGGGGCGGGAAAAAGAAGGGTTAGTTTCAGAATCGATGCCCGCCGATTGCGACGTATTTCGTTTTATTGTTACAAAGTGATACTTTTTATTTTTTATTTTTTTTGAATTGTTTTTCTTTGTCCTGAGCGACCTATGACCGCGCCCTGTGTGACCGTCGACGCAAAAACAGTAGTAGTAGAGCACTCGGTTGGTTTAGTCCCTGCGTCCGTGAGAACGGAATTATTTTTTTCCCCCTCAACGTGTCGGCTCCGAGGCTACACGTTTTTTCCTCTTCAACCGTATATGTACATGGCGTCCCGTAGGTCGTGGTACAAACTCGTCGGGGTGATAGTAGAGGTCGCTTCTGTAGTCACATATAATTAGTTTTTGCTCTACACTTGCTCTTAAATCCACGCCTCCATTAATATATTTTTAAACTCTAAACGCCTCTATTAATGAAAGCAAAAGATTACCAAAAAAAAGTAAAGGAAAACAGAAAAACTTGACCTAAAAGTGGAGTTCCATTCAATGATGTTAAACTACTTTAACAATTAAACTTTAAGAAGAAAGTTTATTATAGGACCGGTCATTTCCCGCGATTGGACTACTACTAAAAATAAGCAAAATAAATAATCCGGAGACACAGTTCCGAAAGTTGCGGTAAGAAAAATTCAACATACAAGAATAAAAATTATTTGAAATCGAACATTAAATAGGTTGATGCCTCTCAGAGCTCTATCAAAGGCAATCGATTTAAAATTTTATAGGGGCTTTTGGAATCAATTATATTTCCTTCTTTTGCTAAGAGTTCTAAAATTATTTTTGCACTCTCTCGATCTGTTAAAGATAACGGCTATAGTAAGGAGACCATACCTTACAAACATATTCCAAAACAAAAATGTAAAATAGAGTTTTAAGGCAATGATTACTTGCAAAGTTCTTTTAACAAGGCCCAATGCTCTGTCTTCTTCACTTTTAACCGAAGTATTATGTAGAAAATATTCGAATTCAACAATATTTTTGACCCATAAAACATTTATCTACACTCCCGGCTTTAAGCCTTTTTGAATTTCCGTTCATTTTATTTCGTAATTGTGCGTGGTTGATAAATTCGTATAATGGAAAAAACGATTGAATATTTCTTTCTACCGTATGAAATACGGCAAGTCTTCACTTCACTTCACTTCATTAAAAATGGTCAAAATTATGAAAGCCCAAACTTTTATGCTTACGTTGAAGTAGTTTATATAAGCCTTATTGGATTTAAACCGTGGCTAATAGGGAGAAGTGTAAACATATCACTGAGCCATTAATTACTATTGTTTTACGCTTTTGCCTTGATTTACACCATTAGTATTTGTATTTAGTAAAATATCATCCAAAGCTTTTTTGCGGTTTTTACATATATTTTTAACGAACGGCGTTTATAGGTTTTGATCAGAAATTACTGTGCCTATCACCTAGTGCAGGTTGGACCAACTCCTATGCGATACCCTGTATAAATGTAGGTTAGGACTGATCTCGTTAGGAAAAAGCAGTCGCGGAGTCGTCGAATCGCGTCACTTTTTTTATGGGGCGGGGAATCTATGATGCGCGAGCAACTGCGGCGGGGGCGGGGGCAGGTGAGTTTTGCTCTCTAATATACGCGTCCATCGAGACACGACAATGACAAGTGGGGGGTTTTCGACGACTCCTCTCCCCTCCCGCCCTGCGGAAAGATGCATTCGTTATTTATTAATTTATGCGTTTGGCTGGTCTCGCTAACAGGACTTGTACATATTACGTTTACATACTTCCAAAACCTTGTAAAAGTAAAAAAAAATATTTAATAAACCTGCTTTAAAACACTGGATTTTCTCTACTTATTTCTATTCTTACAGTTGCTTCTATTTTATCGCGTTCCCACCGTAATACCACCAAAAAATGGTTTCGAATTTTCGTGTTTTTTTTTTTACTGTACAATGCAGTACAGTAAAAAAAGCTTTTAATTTCAACGGGCTGCGGTTTGTACTGCATGGCGTCAGCGGATGTCGGTAATGGGCGAGTGTCCTCAGCAAATTTGGCCATCGTGAAGAAGTATAATGGAATCTGTGCATTTAGACAGTTGGCTTTGGTAGGCTAAAAGCGGCGAGATTGTTACGAAGTTCGATTATGATTTTCGAAAAATTGCTGTAAACTGAAAAGTTTGATTGAAATTGAGATGTTCAGGCGTGGGTCTCGTTTCTCAACTTTTAACTTACAAAATTTTATGGTTGCGTGGCTAGGGTCAAACAATATCGTCAGCCTATTTATAAAACCGCCTAGAAATTTCAAATTTAGCGTGTCGATATGCGATTGTGACGAATTGGCGGTTCGCTCTGAACATGTTCCACATTTGGCCCACTAATAAAGTTTTCAGTTTTTAGGGTTGCTGTTTTTTGTTTTGGCATTGGTTGCTAAATAATATAAAATTGAAAACTGTTTTCTATTAAACTATTCTTTAAGTTACGTTAGGTCAGGTGGCCAAGCTTAAAAATTAGGAAACGCTTAGTTGAGCTGTTTTGAGGTACCTGGACGATTGGAACAAATGCATTCAAGTATCTTGTCGATGCACGCGCGAGCGTGTACAAATATATGTGACACTGAAGTGTTTATCAAAGAAAAGAAATGATTTTCGAAAATGTCATTTCTTTATTTGAAATTTGCAAATTACTGGAAATTATGTGTGGCAAATATAAATTCCTGCCTTGTCAGATTTTGATCTGATCTGGAGTAGAAAAATTAGCCTTGAATTCCAACCTAAAAAAACATTGATTGCTCGGCAAAAGAAGTTTCAAATTGTGTTGTACAAGATGGCACATGTTCTTCATGCGTTTCTTTAAGTTTTCAAATTATTTTGTTTTGATAACAGGCTTTGCTCCTTCCAGAACACTAAGTAGTTTATGTGTTTCTGCGTTTTTATGTCTTTTTGTGATGGTATCCGAAATAAATTGTTTTTAAGTAATATCTACATTGTTTTGTTATTATTATCTCAAGACATTTATGGGCTCTCGGTGTTGGTGCCTGTCTAAATTAAAAGTTTCCCTATACTTGTAACATCTTTGTTTAGAGGTCAACGGAGGCACTACAATCGGTCCATCCCGCGGTGTCTTCTTGAACTAGTTAGTTCGAAGGCAGGCGGAGCTAAAATCGGCGTGTACGAGAACTAGTTCGATCTCGTGGTGGTAGACGACGCCACTATCGGGCCATCTACTGGTGCGAGTCTGAACTAACTAGTTCCTTCTCCCAACAAAAGATGGCGCCACAACCGATCATGTACGGATACTCGCTCAAACCAATTGCTTCTTTTAACAACAGATAGTGCCACCTGCTGGTACTCGCTTGAACCAATTAGTTAATATTTTGAAAATCTATGACCCATGTACTATATACGTAAACTGCAGGATTACGGATTTTCATAATTAAGCAACTTCAAAGTTGTAACTGTATCCGCTTGTTAAAAGTATAAAGATAACTAACCTAAAAATTATGTAAACAATACATGCTCTCCCACTTACTGCAATATAACTCGGTGGTTGCGCCGGCTGCTGTGCCTTTTAACCACCACTCAAATTTCCATTCGCCGATATAACAGGTCACTACTAAATTTGACTCGCCTTCTTGTAAATGAAAGTTGGGTGCAAATTTTGACCCCGAGATTGCGCAACGGTTAAGTAAACGCTTCTGTGAAGTAGCTTGAAAAGCCTAATTTGAGCCCAACGTACATTTCGCTTCGATACATTGGTTACTGTATTGATTGTACCTTTGCCTCATTAGACCAGCAGTTCTGTGGGGGTCGCTTCATTTGTTCGCTATCCCTTTTTAAGCCCTAATATAA
Organism: Cylas formicarius; assembly: GCF_029955315.1. Taxonomy (NCBI): domain Eukaryota; kingdom Metazoa; phylum Arthropoda; class Insecta; order Coleoptera; family Brentidae; genus Cylas; species Cylas formicarius. The sequence continues at coordinate 32,456,426 of NW_026844319.1, read as the reverse complement.
CCGGCCAATTTTTGGTAAAATCTACGCCGGCCGCAACGTAATTAAAGACTCATAATTGAGGTTATATTAACGTCAGACTGTCAGTTGGGTCTCCCTTATAGTTTGCTTGCCTTTGCTTCTTACCTCTCTATGCTCGACACGTGGGAAAAGTTTCGTTTCGTTGTTGCTTTATGTTTTTTTTTTTTATAAATCGCCACCAAAGCCGCCAAGCGACGAGAGGGACTACAACGGCGTTAACTCAAAGAGACTCGACTTCAAAGTCAATTCGGGAAGCCGTCGCAGTATCGACAAAGAAAAATCATTAACAAGGCACTTAGAAACGGCGCGATATATATATAAGACGAGCGACAAGTTATTCTTTTAAAAATCGTTCAAGCAATGGTGATTAATTTTACACCTTGTTAGACGATACTAACGATGTTACGTCGTGTATCCTCGGCGATCTAGTGTAACTTTAACGTTTACACGCGACTGATTAATTTAAATTTAATGAATAATCGCACCAATAAATATGTAGAGTTTTACTTTGGAGCCGCCAATAGGAGGCATTTTTATTCTGCGCGCAGGTCTGGACTTCACGTTCAGGAAAAAAAAGTTTCAGAATCGTTTTTAAGGGGACATAATTTTTTTTTGCAACATTGCAACAACAGATGAGAATGGAAACACCGCCATCTATGAGCGTTGCAGCAAGCTGACGCGCATGCTGAGATTGACATCAATGGAGGAATACTTGTTTATATGCGTATTGTTTAGCAGTTTGTGAAAGAATTTATTTGTGGTGACACAACAATAAATAGTACTATTTAGAACGAAATTTCGGATGTCATATGGGTGGCAAAACGAAACTAACGGATCACATTAGTAGGTACAATGATTTTAAACGTCTTGAAATATATCATGCCATTTATTTTAGGAAAATCTCGTCATTTTGGAAGCCATTTCACTTGTTTATTAAATGTCTTCGGAGATAATAATAAATAATTTCGTAGTTTTTGTAATAAAATTAAATTAACAATAGTAACCCTCATACTATCATCTTTTTTGTCAATCGATCCATTTAAATACCCAATGATATTAATAAGCCAAAACTGAAAAAATATTTCAATAAAATGATAAAGAAGTAGTCAAATATTTAATAAAGTTATACTGTGAAATTAATTATATAAATAATAACGAGGATGTCATAAACAAATCGAAGTTTACCAAGACCGTGATTAATAAAAGCAAGGGGAGAAAAAAAATTGATCGCCTTTTCTGTTTTCACTGCTTAAGTAAACAAAATATACAAATAAATCATATCTACAGCCTTCTAGGAGAGATTTCTTGCCTAGAGAATATTTCGTAATCCCTAAAATTACAAAATAAATTTATAAATTACAAAATCAATATAAGCAATGATTATATATATATATATATATATATATATATATATATATATATATATATATATATATATATATATATATATATATATATATATATATATATATATATATATATATATATATATATATATATATATATATATATATATATATATGATGACACTATACTCCGGGATATCATCCGTTCGCTCGTTGAACTCCGACTGGAATCCTGCATCCGACTGGAATCCTGCAAATCCTGCATCCGACTGGAATCCTGTAGTGAGATTTTGGTTAGTTTTGGTTAGTCACTGTGAGTGAGATTTTGGAGAAACGTCTGCAGGATTCCAGTCGGATGCAGGATTTGCAGGATTTGCAGGATTCCAGTCGGATGCAGGATACCAGTCGGAGTTCAACGAGCGAACGGATGATATCCCGGAGTATAGTGTCATCACATTTTTCCATCCGTGAATCAATACGCGAATATATATATATATATATATATATATATATATATATATATATATATATATATATATATATATATATATATATATATATATCTTTTTTTTCACTGAAATGTATGAAGCCTTTGTTATCTATGAAACATTTCTAAGAATTTGTTAAGAGTTTTGAGTGCTTTCCATTAATGAAATCACTATAGACAAATCACAATAAACAAATAATACTAAAAAAATGCCAATATGTGCATAAATAACAATTTTGGACTACCTAAGTCTTGTGTAAGAACTATAAACTTAATCAAACTTTATTTGTGAGACGTCTCATCAACTAATGATCCATGGATAAAAAATTATATTCATTTATTTATCCATTTTTCATGTCACTGATTCGTTTGTTTCAGTATTTTTTTTTTATTATTACATTTATATTTACTCCATCCAAATTGCGACTAAACTGTAAAAAAAAAGGTAGCTCCCATGTGGAAGAAACTAGTTTCGTTGTATCTCTTCCATTTGGCATTTACTGTAATTTTTTTTAATCAAAATTTCTAGGGAGAAAATTACTTAATTAAACTTGAAGAGAAAGGAAACAATTGATTAATTTTTTTACAAAAAATATTTACAAAAAATATTTTTCGAAAAAAAAAAGGTATTATTTTTAAGTTAATAGTTATCTAATTACGACGGAATTAAAAGTTCTTTATTTTTATTCTTATTTCTTAACATTGGTGAAATTCGCAAAAATTACATTTAAATCTGTGAAATCCTTGCGCATTACGTGAACTCTGAAATGCGTGAAATATTTATGAAAGCCGCGAAATCTGTGAAATCTTATGGCTGCGTAAAATCTGGTTTACCAAGTTTTGTATGGTGATCATTATTATTATTACAAATTTAGTTCAAAAATGGCAGTTCTCGAAGTCCGGTCCTGCGCGATTCGTCCCTTTCGTGCCAAGGAGCAGTTTTCGTTTCCATCGCCGCTCTCCTTAATGTTTAATTATTAATTTCGCCGGGTATTTATAACGGATATTATAAAATGCTTTTCCTTTCTGTTACCCCCTCACGCCAGCTCGTTTTTCTAATTAAGTCGTTTACAACGACCGTTCGCTAAAAATTGTAAATCTGATAGACAAGCGTTTGCGCCGTATAAACACGGACTTTATAGGTTCGACTCAAATAAATTACTATAGAGTTATGTGCGCAATTAAAACCCCGATGTATGGAAATTAAGTTAGCCGGGGCCAATCTTTGCGTGAAAATTAACACGTAAAGGGAGGACGTGTGTGCTAGCGAAACTCTTTTCGAACCGCTCTTGCGTACACATACACGAAGCTCCGCAAATTCGATAATTTATATATTAATTTACGTCCTACCATTTTAGGAAAAAGAAAACGTATTTAATTAAGAACGAAAATAACAGGAGTGTGAGAAAATAGTCGCTGATTTCTCGCAGACCATTTCTGCCGGGTTATTGAGCATTTACGCCGTTTTATCGATGATTTACGCTGATTTATAAACTGCGGATGTCAGCCATTTTTATCTATGTAATTAAGAATGAAAATGAAGGAGTGTGAGAAAATAGCCGCCGATTTCCCGCATATTATTTCTGGCGGATTATTAGGCATTTGCGCCGTTTTATCGATGATTTACGCTGATTTATAAACTGCGGATTTCAGCCATTTTTATCTATGTAATTAAGAATGAAAATGACAGGAGTGTGAGAAAATAGCCGCCGATTTCCCGCATATCATTTCTGGCGGATTATTGGGCATTTGCTCCGTTTTATCGATGATTTACGCTGATTTATAAACTGCGGATTTCAGCCATTTTTATCTATGTAATTAAGAATGAAAATGACAGGAGTGTGAGAAAATAGCCGCCGATTTCTCGCATATCATTTCTGGCGGGTTATTGAGCATTTACGCCGTTTTATCGATGATTTACGCTGATTTATAAACTGCGGATTTCAGCCATTTTTACCTATGTAATTAAGAATGAAAATGACAGGAGTGTGAGAAAATAGCCGCCGATTTCCCGCATATCATTTCTGGCGGATTATTGGGCATTTGCGCCGTTTTATCGATGATTTACGCTGATTTATAAACTGTGGATTTCAGCCATTTTTATCTATGCAATTAAGAATGAAAATGACAGGAGTGTGAGAAAATAGCCGCCGATTTCCCGCATATCATTTCTGGCGGATTATTGGGCATTTGCGCCGTTATATCGATGATTTACTCTGGTTTATAAACGATTAACTGCGGCTTTGAGCCGATTGCCCTATTTAATTAAGAATGAAAATGACAGGAGTGTGAGAAAATAGCCGCTGATTTCTCGCAGACCATTTCTGCCGGGTTATTGAGCATTTACGCCGTTTTATCGATGATTTACGCTGATTTATAAACTGCGGATGTCAGCCATTTTTATCTATGTAATTAAGAATGAAAATGAAGGAGTGTGAGAAAATAGCCGCCGATTTCCCGCATATCATTTCTGGCGGATTATTGGGCATTTGCGCCGTTATATCGATGATTTACTCTGGTTTATAAACGATTAACTGCGGCTTTGAGCCGATTTCTCGCATATCATTTCTGGCGGGTTATTGAGCATTTGCGCCGTTTTATCGATGATTTACGCTGATGTATAAACAACTAACTGCGGATTTGAGCCGGTTTTCCCTATGTAATTAAGGATGAAAATGAAAGAAGTGTGAGAAAATAGACGCCGATTTCCGGCAGACGATTTACGGTGGGTTATTGAAGATTTACGCTGGTTTACTGACGATTAACGACGGATTTCAATTAGGCCGTTTAATTTGCGATATGGTGAGATAAAAGTGAAGCGTTTTATGATTTTCAAATAGAGTTTTCAATTCTAAAATAATGTATTACACAAAGTCTGCATATTAAGTAACGAGGTTGATTTACATACATACATACACGAAGCGTTGCGAATTCGATATTTTATACATTAATTTATGTCTTACTATGTTAGGAAAAGGAAAAAGTATTTAATTAATAACGAAAATAACAGGAGTGTGAGAAACTAGTCACTGATTTCTCGTAGATAACTTACGCCGAGTTATTGGTGATCAACAGCGGATTTAAGTCGTTTATTCCCAATGCCATAAAAATGATAAACATTTTATGATCTTTTTTTGCGATGCGATGCCATAAAAGTGATAAGCGTTTCATGATTTTCAAATGCGGCTATCACGGCTTAACCAACGAATATTAGACGAGCTTTGCAAATTAAATGATGAGACTCATGCATTTAATTAAAAATGAAAATAATAGAAGTGTAAGAAAATAGCGGATGATTTCTAGCAGATCATTTATGGCAAGTTACTCAGAATTTTCGCTGATTTATTGACGATCAACAGCGGATCTAAGCCCTTTTTTTTGCAATATAGTGCCAAACCTTTTTATGATTTTCTAATGTAAGGGCTTAGATGACATTATTATACGAGATTTATATGTATACGAAGTGCGATAAATTCGATATATTCTGCACTAATTTATGTCTTACCACATTAGGAAATTGAAAAAGTATTGAATTAAGAAGAAAAATAACAGGATTGTGAGAAAATAGCCCCTGATTTCCCGCAGATGATCTATAGCGGGTTATTGAGGATTTACTCTGATTTATTGACGATTAATAACTATTAACTCAACTCAACTGAGCGAAGCAGTATTTTGCGATGCGATCGCAATAAAAGTGACAAGCGCTTTATGATGTTCGAAAAACGAAAATATATTTAATTAAGAACGAAAATAATGGGAGTCTGAGAAAATAGTGGCTGTTTTTTCGCAGATAATGGGAGTTATTGAGGATTTACGCCGATTTATTGTAGATTAACTGTGGTTTTAAGTCGTTTTTTCTCGATGTAGGGCTATATATATAAAAGTGACAAATGATTTTCAAATGATGCTACCAAGCTTTAACCAACAATATTAGACGAGTTCCATATTAAGAAAACCTATTAAATTAAGATGATTTACAGCGATTTATTAGGGATTTACAGTCACTTATTGACGTTTAACAACGAATTTAAGACGTTTTTTTGCGATGCAATAACATATTAGTTCCAAATAAAGCTGTCAACGCTTAACCAATGATATTCTGCCACCATTTTTTAAAATTTATTTAACAGAAACATAAAGTAAATATAAATATAAATAAATAAAAAAAATCACAAGGCACGTTACCAATTTCATTACTTCATTTACAGACCTCGTACATTGATAAATAAGTATTGTTGGTAAATAATCAGGTGTATTATTTACACATGTACACCTTACGAATTACATTCTTTTTATTTGTTATCGCAAGTTTGGACCGAATGGGTAGCAACAGTTGTTCCCGCCTATTTTTTTGGGAAACTATACAGAATTTACATTTAAATTCGGATTAAATTACGACGTAATATGGGAGTAATCTGTACAAGATCGCAGGCCCGGTTGAAAACGAGAACGCTCGTAAAAAACAAACAAAAGGGATACCGGAAGCGATTTACTCGAATTTCTCATTAAAGCTTTTATTTCGGAAGAAGGATTCCTTCAAAAATCATAACTAGACGTAATTAACGGGGCATGGAAAATTTATGCAAAATTATTCCCGGGTTTGGTCGGCTAGGTGTACCCCCATTGTAGTTATTAATGGGTATATGCTCGATTTTGATCAAGATAACGAAATATTTTATTACAGTTTTTGTTATGTGAAGAAGTTTATCTTCGAGGCATAACCGAAAATATTAAGTAAACAAACAAGTAGTTACACGAAATAAAGTAACCATAAACTGGACTGGTTTAGATTGAAGCGCGATATGAAAATGGAGTTTGAGGACTGCGAAAATAAATTTGAAACAATAACGTTGCCTTGCTGTTAGTATTTTGAAATGTACGATGCAGCTTTTTTGCTGTGAAAAATGTTGTATATTCAACAACTTTTTACGTAGAATTTAATACTTGTGAAAGGCAAAAATCGTTAGTACGGAAGTATGTCAATTACTTTCAGTTTCAGTTAAGCTCTGAAGAAGCCAAGAGGATGATTGGCGAAACGTCAGCAACAAAAACCGACGCAAGAAGAATCCAGAAGTTTTGTGAAAAGTATGGAGGGTATCCCTGTTCAGTTTGACTACAGAATGACGGAAGTGTTGCTCCTAGCTCCAGGAAGTGTTTGCCTACTATCATCGACAAACACCATGGGAAGAATGGCTGTTGGAAAGGCATGGAAGATTGCTGAACAACTTGAGACCGATGACGGGCGGAACTATTTACAGATGGATGTTGACGTTTTCAATTTGATTTGAAAACGTATCTCATCTATAATTGTTGGCTGATTCTCTGTATGTATGAGCAAGGAGTAGAAACAAGAGAAAAACCCCAATATGTGAGCATTTAAATGCATAAAATTTTCAGAATATCTGAAATAAACGAACAAAAAATGTAAATATGCATTTTTAATATATGAAAAATAATGTACATTAAGCCAAAACTATTTTTTTATAATTAAACGCGTTCTTCAGAAATCCTATAATAAGGGGTGTTTTTTTTGCAATAAAACATTACATTTTAAATATGATTTCTGGCATATGACCGCCACGGCTGGCGCGGATGTAGTCCAATCTGGACGTCCAATTTTCGATGACTTTTTCCAACATTTGTGGCCGCATATCGGCAATAACACGGCGAATGTTGTCTTCCAAATGGTCAAGCGTTTGTGGCTTATCCGAATAGACCAATGACTTTACGTAGCCTCACAGAAAGCAGTCTAGAGGTGTCAAATCACAAGATAAAAACCTGAAATTAGGCGGTCACCAAACGTGTCTTTCAATAAATCGATTGTGGCACGAGCTGTGTGACATGTTGCGCCGTCTTGTTGTAACCACATCTCCTGGACATCATGGTTATTCAATTCAGGAATGAAAGAGTTAGTAATCATAGCTCTATACCGATTACCATTGCCTGTAACGTTCTGGCCATCATCGTTTTTGAAGAAGTACGCACCAATGATTCCACCAGCCTATAAAGCGCACCAAACAGTTAATTTTTGCTGAATGTAACGGTGTTTCGACATACACCTGAGGATTAGCTTCGCTCCAAATGCGGCAGTTTGGTTTGTTGACGTAGCCATTCAACCAGAAGTGCGCTTCATCGGTAAACAAAATTTCCTTATGAAAATCGGGAACAACGGCAATCTCGTTTTGCGCCCATTCGACGAATCTACGCCTTACTTGTTAATCGTTTTGCTTCAATTCTTGCACGAGTTGGATTTTGTTAGCACGTAAACCAAGATCCTTCCTCAGGACCTTCCATAAAGTGGATGGACACAGATCCAATTCCTGTGCTCGACGGCGGATGGACTCATTCGGGTCTTCCTCGATGCTACGCTCTTCAGCGGCAATAGTTTCTTCTGTACGCACCGTACGGCGTCTCTGGCGATGCGAGTTATCAATAAGAGTAAACGTGGTGCGAAAACGTTCCATGGTTAATCGAATTAACTGCCCTGATGGACGATTTTGTCGACGATAAAATGGACGTAGTGCGCGATACGTATTCCGCACAGAACCATTATTTTCGAAATAAAATTGCACTAACTAACTAACCAAACTGAGAATAAATCACTTGACAGCTGTTAAATCGGTCGCCATCTTGAATAGTAATGCCAACTTAAAGTTCTATACATCGAAAAAAAACACCCATCACAATACCAATTACACATTCAGATAATAGCAACTTGTAAAGGAACTCGATCTGTAAAATAAACAGAGGTAGCCTCCAATTTCTAGTGTTGGTGCAATAAGTACAACAAAATAATTGGTTCTTAAAGATATTAATTTTTTTATTCACCGTTGGGTTAGAAGAAAGAGTTTTTGCATTTATTAGACTGGCAGAAGATGAATGGTTTAAATCTTCGATAGGTTTTGAACTAATTCTCGGCATAAAATATGGCAGCGGCTAACCAAATTCCTCGGCGAGTTGTGTGCAGTGAAAGTAACATGAAATAGGTTAGAATTAAATATTTTCAATTTTTGTGTCGCCTTAACCATATCGTATCTGATAAAAGAAGTTTCAATTTTTCTGTCGAAACACTCTTGGGCAAAAAAAGTTAAAACTAATGTTTCTTGATCAAATCTGGATGCAGCTTGATAAATGGGATCTATCACCATGGCTTAAGACAAATCAGTCAGTTATTTCATCATTGTAATGTTAAGTTAATAATTCTATTTGAGTTGAAACCGGTGACTAACGGAATGACAGTTGGAAGAGATTTCTAGGATTGGAAGTTAGTTAGTGACCAAGTTAGAATAACTTTCCAGAGGTGACTCAGAAATGTTGAGATACTATAGCATTAATCAAAATCAGTTAGTTCCGGCAATGTGGTGGAAAAAAACCTGCAAATACATTGTCATTTACAACTAAAAGTTGCTAATTGTTAATATATGATTATTAAACACTAGTCCAGTGAGTGAGTTAGTTAATGCATACATTGTCGTAATATTATTTTTTTGTCTATTTTAAAAGTTGCTATCAGTTGTGTACTTTATGTACTGATAATTTTGCACAAAACAATTTTGTTTGTAAATAAGCTAAAAATAAGCTCGTAATAGTTGATTTTGAACGATTTGGTAATCCGTCATCACGGCAAACCTTATTGCTTTCTCTGGAGTACCGGATCCAAACCGCTACGGTCTGTTGTTTTTCTTCATTGCTGGAAAATAAGACATCACGTCAGCATCAACAATTATATTTCCTGAGAAACGGTGGTGCGCTCGGGTGTCGTTCAGTATTGACACGTAGAAGAGATCTGAGTGATGACGTGGTGAACTTGTAGTGCAGAGAAAACGGTCTGGATATATTATTAACTGAGGTTTTTGGGTCAGCTGCTGAGGCTTTTGTGATAGATGGTCTGGAAATTAGAAGAATTTATTCAGATATCTTGACTCCTCAGTGTTTTCTATTCCAATCCAATCTTGAGATTATTTAATAACTGCTGTCTTTGCTAGCGATCTTTGGTCATTTAAGAAAACGGCCTTCCAGTTATGAATGCATATCCGTCAACAAATGCTAAACAGATAGAAAGTTATTACAAAAAATTAACAAAAGCCGAATATGCCTTAACGGTGACAGTTTATGGCCCAGACAACAAATTCACGGCAAAAGATCCAACCCTTAGTTGGAAAAGTATTTTCAAAGAAGTCTCACGTTTTGGCATAAAGGTTTTGGAAATTAAATCTACCGGAGATTTTCGAATGCTAAAAGGTATGAAACTTGAATCATGATTCAGTGACTCTCAAATACATGGATTATTCTTATTCCAATATATGTTTTATGCCGGGCAGCATTCATATAATGGTAAATGGTGACGTCATCTAAGTCGTGAAGACCATATGAATTATTAAAATGCTAGGAAAATATGCGATACCAAATAGCGATGGAGGCAGATTTAAAAAAAAAGATGAATTATCCTTATGCTTTTGTGAAAAAAAAAATGCCGACTTCTATAAAATGATTTAAAAATCTTTTTTCCCGGTTTTCTTTCTTCGAATTTGGATATATTGAATTAAAGAAACTTGACTTTGCAGAATAACGTTATCACCCTAAACGCATACACTTGCATTGACGTTAACTGTGAAATGTTGCTAAAACCATTTCAAGCACTAAGTCGCCATAGCAGATCAGTGACATTTCTAAGAGATGTCAGAAAGCAATATAATAGAAATATGAAAAAATAATGTACTTTTAGAAGCTGAATCTTTTGAAAATGTTTCAAAAAAAGTTAACCAAATAGCACATTCTATTGTTAATATAGTTAGAAGTTTTCTCCTTCTTCTAGGATTATTATTAATTTTAATTAATTTTTATCATTTTTTTTACATATAAATTAAAAAGTTTTGATGAAAACAATGAAATAATTAATTAATAATTAATAATAACACTTAATATATAATAATTTAAATAACTTCCAAAGTTGTTTTCTAGTATTCCAACTGAAAAGAAAATAATAATAAAAATTTAATAGGTAAGTATGCCAATAGTTTTCAAAATATTGTTAGATTTAAATAAATCGAGATTGTTTTAAAGACGACTTTTCCGATCTTGGCGTCAATGTCGAGCGGTGCATGCCAGAGCAGGGCATCAGACTGATGCCCGTCGCCACCCTCTGCGGCGTCCCGGCTCACGCGCGCGAATAGACCCGAAGATTTCCCGACGCATCCGAAATCGATAGATCGCGCCAATATTTAAATATTCGAACGTAATCTAACACGGCCAAACTGACAACATTCCGCTCTCGGAATGCATGACTCATTTGAAGTGTCACAGACATGAACACACAGAAAAAAAACAAAGTTTTATTTCTTTACAGCAACGTTAAAATATATAGATGTGTACATCGGTAAAAATTCGTAAACCTTTCATTCTGCAGATTTATCATCAGCCGTCCCAGAGTTCCCTGTAATGAACAAAAAACGAGAATTCATCAATCAAATGAATTTCACAAACAATTGGGACTAGATTTACGTAATAACTCACAAGCTGACAGACACGATGGAAATTCTGTAGTAAGCACGCATTTACAAATACAGAGTTGACTTGAGTAGCACGATGGAAATACTGCAATAAGCACGTATTTGCGATGGGCTCTCAAACAACAAAATCAAAACACAGAGTTGACTTGAGCAGCACGATGGAAATACTGCAATAAGCACGTATTTGCGATGGGCTCTCAAACAACAAAATCAAAACACAGAGTTGACTTGAGCAGCACGATGGAAATACTGCAATAAGCACGTATTTGCGATGGGCTCTCAAACAACAAAATCAAAACACAGAGTTGACTTGAGCAGCGCGATGGAAATACTGCAATAAGCACGTATTTGCGATGGGCTCTCAAACAACAAAATCAAAACACAAAATACTCCAAAGACTATTTAAATTAGTTTTATATACACAACTCAAATCAATCTAACACGGCACAACAAGTCAAATTATGTACTTACAATTGTCTAGTTGTAATAATCTTTGGAAATCGTCAGGCGTCCAATCAGTAGGCCAATGCCGCAACTGATCCTTAGAACATTTAAAAGTTTTCGGAGTACCTAATTTCTTAATCAAATACCGATTATTGGTAAGTGATCTCTTGATTATGTAAGGACCAACAAATTCACAAGAAAACTTTTCAGGTCTTTGACCTCGGCTTAACAAAACAGTATCACCTACTTTATACAGCTGATTGTCTCTTCGCTTCTTATTTAGATAATTCAACTGCCTTTCTGAATTTTGCCGTAGTTTCTTTATAACTGCGGAATAATCCACTGGAGATTTAGTTTCATCAGGGATTGGCAAATCGGTTAAGACTGTACGAATTTGAGGCGTTTGACCCTCTCGACCAAATACTAACTTAAAAGGTGAGCAACCAGTCGTCTTTTGTTTCGTAGTATTGATTACTAACTGGATCTTCCATACTTTGTTCGGCCAATCTGTTACTTTATTGGATTCAACTCTTAACAAATTGGTAATAGTTCGCATATAGCGTTCTATTTGTCCGTTGGAGCGATGAACACCGGGGGTTGTCACGTGTAATTCGATGCCAAAATATTCGGTAAATGATTTAAATATTTTTGCTATGAAATTAGTTCCAGCGTCGTGAATTAGTTTGGAGGGCGTGCCAAATATGCTGAGGAATTTAGCAAAATTTTGTGTTGTTTCTTCTGTAGTAACGGTGGATTGAGGATATAGGAGACAGAATTTGGAGAAGGCGTCAATTATAACAAGGATATATTTATAGTTTTTTGGATTACCTGGTAAGGGGCCCAGACAGTCGACATGAACTGTATGGAATGGTTCATCGGGCTTTGGGATAGAAGTAAGGAAGCCTTGTTTAGGACCCGTCTGATTTTTTCGTACTGCACATATCAAACAGTGTTCAACATACTTTTTAACATACCTGGTCATATGGGGAAACCAAAAGTAAAGTCTGATTGAGGCAAGAGTTTTTTCCCAACCTATGTGACTTTGATCATCGTGAAATATTTTCAAAAGACTATAACGGTTATTAGATGGTACAAAAAGTAAAGACTGAGACGATTTGTTATTTTTATTGGTTGTAATACGAAATAAGGTCTCTTTTTCTAATTTATATTTTCGTTTGACATCGTCTTTAGCATCGTTCAAAGATTGAATGATTTGTTTACATTCCTCATCTTGACTTTGTGATATGGTAAGCCAATTTTTATGAAAATTGGGTTGTGAATCGATATGAGCTACAGTTTCAATTGGGTTCCTGCTAAGGAAGTCAACATGAGATATTTCAGAGCCTTTACGATAAACAATTTCGAAGTCGAAATCCTGCATATAAGCCCACCAGCGGGCGGTCCGCGGCTTAAGTTCTTTTTTGCTTGCAGATAATTTTAAGGAATTGCAATCAGTTACTAAAGTGAATCTTAATCCAAGCAAATATACACGAAAATTTTTTAAAGCTTTCACAACGGCCAGAGTCTCTAGTTCAAACGAATGATACATAGCTTCATCTGGATTGGTTTTTTGACTGAAATATTCAACTGGACGAAAGGTATCACTGTGTTTCTGCAATAAAATAGCACCGAAACCAATACTGCTCGCATCAGTATGCAATTGAGTCTCTAAATTTGAATCGAAAATTGACAATAGCGGTTTTTGAGTAAGGACATCAATAACATACTGCCTCGCTTTTTCACATTCAGTCGTCCAAACAAAGGGAACATCATTACGAGTCAAGTGAGTTATACAAGCTACTTTGGAAGAAAAAGCGGGAATAAATTTACGGAAGTAGCTCGCCAAACCGATGAATTGGCGCACTTGTTTCACGTTAGTGGGTGACAGACTTTCCTTGACTGCTTTAACTTTATTCGGATCAGGTCGGATACCATCAGCCGATATTTGACGACCTAAATAGGTGATGTTTTGCATAAAAAATCGACATTTACGAAGGTTAATTGAAAATCCGGCTTTAGACAAAGCATCAAGAACTAATTTTAGTTTACAAAATCCATCCTCAAGTGTGATGGAGGGTATTACTATGTCATCCATGTAAACAACCGCGGTGTCATATTTTAGGTTACCTAAAGCCATATTAATTGCTCTCTGAAAGACCGCAGGACCATTGGCCAGTCCAAAAGGCATTTTTAAATACTCATACTGACCATCCGGTGTCACGAAAGCGGTTTTTGGAATCGACTCGGGATTAATCGGGATTTGGTGAAAGCCCGAAGCCATATCAAGTGACGTGAAAAATTTATTTTTGCCTAAACGATCGAGCTGATCGTCAATACGTGGCAATGGATACCGATCTCTTAAAGTTATTTTATTCAAATGACGATAATCGACACACAATCGAAATGTCCCATCTTTTTTCTTAACGAGTATAATCGGGCTCCCAAATGGAGAATTGCTCTCCCGGACGATTTCGTTTTTAATTAGATCAGCAACGATGCCACGTACTTTCTGACGCTCAAACTCCGACATACGGTAGGGATGGTGATAAACAGTTTTGTTTTCTGTCAATGTGATGGTTAATTCCCCGGTATTGACAGGTTTAATGGTAAAATCAGTAGCAGTTGACAAATTCTGATAATTCCCCAGCAGTTTGATTAGTTCAGCCATTTCTGCATGCTCCAGATCACTTGTTATTTCCGAGTTATGAATGGTTCGAGTAGAATTTGTAAGCGCAAGCATGGGCATAATTTTTTGAACGTTTTTATTTTTTATTAAAACTACATTATTTTCGTAAACATTTTCACCAACGATAACGTCATATTTGGAATGACTATGCGGCACAATAACAAGATCAAGCGTTATTTTTATTTCGGGAAACTCTACCAATGCTTTGGTAAAAGAAAAAGAATTATGTATGGTACCGTCGAACCATCGTAAAGGAGTAACACGCGGAATTTTCTTTAGATTTAATTTGTCTACCAACGTTTCTTTTATTAGCGAACACGTGGAGCCGGTATCAATTAAACAATTTGTAGTGTAACCCGAAATAACGATAGGCACAGTTTTTAACTTGTTTTCATTAAAATTATGTGAATTGAGCAAAACGTGATGAGATTTAAATTTCTTTACGGTTGGGTCCTGTCCGGACTCTGAAACTTCACTTCCTCGACTTTGTTTATTTTGCCGACGAAAACAATTTTCAATGCCGTGACCAGGTCTTTTACAATATCGGCAAACATCAAACCCTTTATTATCCGAGTTATTGGTATTCTTAGTTTTAGATTTACAATCGCGAGAAAAGTGTCCCGATTGACCGCAAGAATAACAATTTGCCTGCGTCGTTTTTTTGTGTGAAAATACATTATTTTTCTTATTCAATTCGGATGCCGATTTTTCGACTAGAGGAATTTTTATGTAATTAGAGAGAAATGCAATTAAATCACTAACAGAGGCGGCACTACAATTATAGGCCGCAGTTCTGACCGCAAGATCGTCTATTGAATGAGCAATTATTTCGATCAAATCCGAATCAGACCAACTTGCCCGCGTGCGCTTTAATTTTTCTAATTTAATTCTCGCGTATTCAACATAACTGCGCGCATCGGAACTACGATAATTTACAGCATCGCTTAACAGTTTACCCAAATTCTTTTGTTTGGGAAAAGATACAGAAAAGTCAAATTTAAAATTTTCCCACGTTTCTTCCGTGGGTTGCCATGCCGAAAACCATCTTAGTGCAGATTTTTGCAAAAATGGACCAATTCTACTCACGGTTTCCCGATCTGACCAAGCAAATTCGTTCTTATACCCTTCAATTTTTTGTAACCAAATACCACTATCCATATTGTCGGGGTCAAAACTCGGCAAGGCCAACGAAATGGGAGTGGTTTGGGTGGCTGGCGATGTGGTTGATGTCGGCGACGGCTCCTTTGTACCGACACGCTGTTGCAAATTCTCAAGGATCGACGCTATGGCGCCCAAAGATCGATTCAGTTCTTCTTCGGCCATTATAGCACACTCCAAATTACGTTAAACGATTACACGTGTACCCCACACCTGATGTTAGATTTAAATAAATCGAGATTGTTTTAAAGACGACTTTTCCGATCTTGGCGTCAATGTCGAGCGGTGCATGCCAGAGCAGGGCATCAGACTGATGCCCGTCGCCACCCTCTGCGGCGTCCCGGCTCACGCGCGCGAATAGACCCGAAGATTTCCCGACGCATCCGAAATCGATAGATCGCGCCAATATTTAAATATTCGAACGTAATCTAACAATATCATATATTTTTTTAATAAAAAGTCCATGCTTATTCCGTAAGTCATACGTCATGCCATAATTTGCGCGTATTTTCATTAAAAAACCACATTTATTACGCCCCTGAGTAGTGCAAGCATGTACCAAATTAATGACTTTTAATTTAGTTTATTTATATATTTTTATTTTGGTTTTTTGGTTGGCTTTTAATACGTTTGATTGGTATATGAACTAAAAAAATAATTAAGGAGTATTGCAAGAACATTGTGAAGAACTATGGTACATTGTGCGGTCATTGGAGGACTGGGAGGCATTATATAAAAATTCGGGGGCATTGGGGGCATACATAAAATGAAAAGGTTTTTTTTCTTGTTTTTTTTTGTTTTTATATTTTAGATATGGTTCGTGGTTGTTTTTATGTATGTATTAGATTTACAATACTATTTTTTCTTTTTGTATATTGCCTCAGTGGTCGAGATAAATAAATAAAGAGCGTTTTTGTCGTTTGTCCCCCGACCTTGAAGATGCATTTAATGAATGTTTAAGAGCGAAAGGAAGTAGCCGTAACCGTTACCACAAGATTATGCTAAATAGCGTTTTTGTAAAAACCGAAAATTATTGCGTACGTGCAAAAGGCTAACATTTTCCCGTAGCAAGGGCGCCGATTAAAATTCAATATTTGTATTTTTAAGGCGAAACCGCGTTTTTCCGCGAACAAAAATGTCCGCCCCTTATCGCGTCCCCCGATCTAAAAACGAGAACGTCTCGTTACGGCATCGCTAAAAATCGCGTTATCACTGTAATTTGCGATTTTTACGATGACGAAAGTGCAGCGAGCGCGGCCGTTTCGGCGCACATCCGACCGGCTTCACCGTGAATGTAAATGGGCCTTAAATAAGCAGCAATCTCCTCACCAACACCTGTCATTAGGGGCATGAATAAACATTGTCCAATTTGTACCCAGCCGAACTATATATACATACGGGACCACCTTTGCTTCGAAGCAATTAGTTTTTATTGATTTATCAATATCAAACCCGGCGGACGCGCCACCAGATAAGAGATAAAATAAAGATATATAATCAACCATGAAAAAATTGAGTTGGATTTCACAAAAAAATTAAATATATGATTGTTAAGAAACAAGCGTCGAATGAAATGAAAATTTTTAAAAAATGCTATGTATCAAATGATAAATTTGAGGAAAAACACTTAGAAATAAGTTTATTCTTACACCTCAGTAATGCATTCAATTGCTGAGTCCATAGACTGTTATTGGATAAAATGGAGATATATGGGATTCATGGTAAAGCACTCGATTTGATACAATCATACCTTTCAAACAGAAAACAGCACGTCGTCGTCCAAAGTAAAAACAATACTACAAAATCTGAAATTGAACTGAGGTGGCTTTTACTTGATGAAAATCCATTTATCAAAATAAATAAGAACTAAAAGTTCAGATTTTCACGAAAATCGTGAAATCTTACAAAATAATACAGGGATATCACAGGGTAGCATACCAGGACCAATTCATTTTATTTTTTATATGAACGATCTACCAATGGGCATAGATAATTTTTGGATAACTAATTATGCGGATGATGCGAATATTTTAGTGCCTGTAACAAATAAAACGAAAAATAATTCGGGAGAATAAATTCACGGTTCATACAAAACAAAGTAATAGTCAATTCTAATAAAACAAAGATGATTTTATTTAGAACAAAACAAAATCAAATAGAACAGATTCCTGACTAGCTAGAAATGAATAAAACAAATGTAAAGTTTACGGAGAATACAAGGTTTTTAGATGATCAGATAAACGAACTTTTAGATTGGGAAACGCATATACGGACAGAGTGTACAAAATTAAATAGGGTAGTTTTATGCAATTAGTGTTATCGTAGGGTATACGAGAACGAAAGCCTTAAGAACTGTTTATTGTGTCATATTTGAATCTATTGTACGGTAAGGCATAATATTCTGGGGTTGTAGTTCTGAACTAAAAAAAGGGATTATTATTCAAAAGAGAACCATAAGATAGATGAGAACGATGCAGTACAATGGCTCGTGCAGAGGATGCTTTAAGCAACTGTGTGTGGAATCTATATTTACGAATGTCTAATATTTATATTTAAAAATAGAAATGAATTCACGCAAACATAATACACAATTATAACACTCGAACCCAGAATATTATGGTACCTAGTCATAGGCTCTGTGAAATGTATAAGCGCTATGTGTCGCAAGGTTCCATACTTTGGCCACTTTTATTTACAATTTGCAACAGCAATTTTATATCGTCTATGAAACATGTTACGGCATATTTTTATGCTGATGACACCCAGGTTATTACATTTGTTTGACGCCAGTACTTGGTATTTTCAAAATATAAGGTTAGGACGTCAATTTCATTAACCACTCTTGCAAACCACTTCAGGCGTTTCCGGTACTTTAGTCACTTTGGTAGGAATCGGATGTTTTCGATAGATTTTAAACACTGATGGTATTTTGACGTTTGTTAAAGCTTCCTTCAGAGTATAAAGCATCTTCTTCTTCTTCTTCTTCAGCCTCTAGACATCCATTCCTGGACATAGGCCTCTTCCAGTGATTTCCATGCCAACCTTTGCCGTGCGGTTTGCATCCAGTTTTTCCCAGCATGTCGTTGAATGTCATCTCTCCATCTCGCTTGAGGACGCCCCACACTTCTTTTCGTTCTCCTTGGATGCCACTGCATTAGTGTTTTGGTCCATTTCAGATTGTTTCTAGGAACGTGTCCTGCCCAACGCCACCTGAGACTCACTATCCGCTCTACAACGTCACAGACCCTTGTTTTTCTCCTTATCTCTTCGTTTCTGATCCTCTCTCTTAGGCTTACACCCAGCATTGCTCTCTCTATTGCTCTTTGACAGACTCGGAGTCGATTTGCACGGCCCACTGTCAGTGTCACAATCTCGAGTCCGTATGTTGTTACTGGGAGGATACACATATGTAGACCTTCTTTTTCAAATTCACTGGTATAGTCGGGTTGCGGAAGATATAGTTAAGTTTCCCGAATGCTATCCAGGTGAGATTCTTCGGGTGATCTCTGCTGTCTGATTTTCTTTCCCAAGCTGGATGTTGTGTAATATATATATATATATATATATATATATATATATATATATATATATATATATATATATATATATATATATATATATATATATATATATATATATATATATATATATATATATATATATATATCCCTTGACATTTTCTAGCTCGTGATTTTCAATGGAGACCTTTATATTGTCAGGGCTCAGAAGTTTAGTTTTTTGGAGGTTAATTTTGAGGCCTACAGCTTGGGAAGCATCTTTCAGTTCTTGAATCATTGTTGTCAACTCATTTGTGTTGCTGCTGAAGAGAACGATGTGGTCCGCAAATCGTAAGTGGCTGAGGCGTTTTCCGTCCATATCGATACTCTTCTCTTCCCATGATAAACGTTTGAATATATCTTCCATAGCTAGGGTAAATAATTTAGGTGAGATTGTGTCACCTTGCCTAACGCCTCACTGGAATCTTCCCAGTGATCCAGTCTTCATTGATTCTTACATGTAGGGTGGCAGTCTCGTAGATGTATTGAAGTAAGCCAGTATATCTTCAGTCTACGCGGGCATTGTTCATTGCATTCATCACTGCCCAGATTTCGATTGAATCAAACGCCTTCTGGTAGTCCAAAAAGGCTATGTGGGGTGGGACATTATATTCCGTACATTTCTCTATCAGCGTGCGTACTGTCTGGATATGGTCGATGGTGTTGTAACCTTTTCTGAAACCGGCTTGCTCCATTGGTTGGTAGAAATCAAATTTTTGGCTCAGGCGGTTTGTGATGATTTTGGTTAACAGCTTATAAAAAACAGATAGCAGACTAATTGGCCTATTTTTTCTATGTTCGTATTGTCGCCTTTTTTAAAAAGAAGAACGACTTCTGCATTTTTCCAGGATTCTGGAATCCTACCTTCCTCGAGGCATTTATTCAGTAGGATTATGAGTGCTTTTTTGAGGGTCTCTCCGCCCATTTTAACCATCTCGCTTGTGATTTGATCCTCTCCTGGTGCCTTATAGTTTTTGAGTTGTTTCAGAGCTGCTTCCATTTCGCCATTATCGACAGGTTCCAGTTCTTCTGATCCTACGTTCATAATAGAGTTTGTCTTGTCATATCGATCTTGGTTTGGGTTTGCTATTGATTGGCTGTATAGGTTCCGATAGAAGTCCTCGACTGTTCTGATAATTGCATCCATTTCAGTAACAACTTCTCCTCGGCTATTTCTCATTTTCTGGATGGTTAGTTTGCCTTTCGATTGTCTAGAACGAAGAACTCACATGTTACCGTTGTTTTTGATAGTCTCTTCGATCAGTTTCGCATTTTGCATCCTTTGATCTCTTCTGATTGCCTTCTTAACTCTTTTGTTGAGTTCTTTGTAGTTCTGTGAGCCTCTGTTGGTGTTTCTTTCTTTCTTTTATAAGTTGTTCTGTTTCTATGCTGAATTTCGAATTTTTTTTACTGCTGGTAATTTTTGTCGAGAGTTCGTTTAATTCCAGTTGTTTTAACTCTTCTGTTGGTAATTTCGCGTTTACACATTGGTTGAACTCCTTCTCTTTCTGGCTCTAGCTACCAGTGTTAAACCGGTATAAAGCATAGAAGGTATAAAACCTGGACACATTTCCCGCTAACCTTAAAATTGCCTCTAGTATCTAGTGGAGTTTTTCCGAACTATTTCGTTTATAATAATCCTATTAACTTGATCTTATGCATTATTTTGCCTTTCGTCTCGATATGATTAACAGTCAGTTGGGACTCGTACATAAAATATACTCAAAAACAAATGGCGGTCCACACTATATTAATCCTCGCTCAGATTATTACTCGTGAGTTGATTTTTGACGTTATGTGACTGGAGTCCACTGACATCGACACAGGAAAATTTTCTTACGAAACAAGAGAGAGAGCGAATCATTTTTAAAAAATCTGATCGAGGTGTCTTTTCGAATAAGGAATTCCCGGAAATATCTGGCCGGTTTAACGACTCTGTCATAATACCTTGATTAATTACAATATTAGAGATTTTTATCTGCGCAGTAATTTAAGAGAAAAAACGTAACCTCTGAAAGTTTACGACGTGCTAATGGTTCTCGAGCCATCTCGTGCATTTGCATAAATTTAACTCGCCGCTTGCTGCCCATAGAAAATTAAAACCGAATTAGAAACGTACCAGACGCGGGAACATTTGCGTTCCAACCAGAACCGTAAGTTCTGTGACAAAGAATGAATAAGGACTATGGATTTTGTCCATTGTTACAGGCCAGATTTACACCAAATCAGAAAATTGCTTTTAGTTAAATACCTAAGTTTAATCCAGCAGTATATACAAATATAAAAGGGATAGTAATTAGTTTCATCTCCTCTATATTCCAGCTCACGTCTCGTCGTTCCAAATACAAATGGTGCATGCGCCAGTAAAACACTAAACAAAAGAATAGGAAGCATGTTTATTAGTCAGTGTTACTATCGGTACTTAACTAGTGTACAATTTTTGCATCTTGCACATACCTCAAATTCAGTCAAATAATTGGTTGTGTCAAATTTCACCGGCGACATCCAGGTTTCCAATCCAAATTGCTGACATACATTAACTACGCTCGGAAGCAAATTTAAATTACTAATTGCGTTATCCCGGAATCACTGATCGTACTTTCAAAATGGGGTGGCGATCGGAATCCCAATTTAATTCTTACTTATCTCAGCTACAATGTAAACAAACGCAATTAAGGTTAGAACTTTCAAAGTCAAAGCACTCTCGCGTAAAGTAAAGGAATGAAACTTACCTACGTTGTCATGCTGCGTTGGATTGATGCACTTTTCCCCAATAAAAATCATCTTTCACTGACGAAAATATTTTAATCGATCGCAACCCAAATGTCAATCAATCACGTTCAATTCGTCCGGAAGTGACCAGAGTTAGTTGCGACCGGCTGTCATCGCCAGGGAATATCGAATTGGTTGGATGCTTGTCCCTTATTTTGTCATTTTCAATATTAAAAGAACAAGCTCGTATCGGACTCTTTTTGATATAGAACGCTAACGCGGCTATAACCCATCAGAGTTTCGCACCAATATTTTAAGGTTGATTAATGACAACCAGCGACAGGCATTTTCTTTTGTCAATACCTCCAAGAAGGTGAAAGGTGAGGTTTAAAAGCTGAGGACCGCCCATTCCAGAATATTCTAGACAGTATTGGGTATTGGTATTGAGCGCTCAAGACCGTAAAGCTGAAACGATTATTTACAACTTTGGAAGCTGATGCTTTATATAACACCAGACTCGTAACTTTGGTTTTTCCCCTTTTTTTTGGAGACTTTGTTTAATAACAATAGACACTTGCTATTAACTTAAGGCCCGGACTTTTTTTTTGTAGTCAATACTCCTCCTTTCCCGTTTTGTGGAGGAGCTACGTCCGGTAAAAAACGGATGGTGCCAAAATCTCTCTAATTTTGCTTGCGTTTTTCCCATCCCCTCACCACCCTTAATTTAATACTTCAATAACAGTCTACCTCCCCGTTATCTTTAAGCTTTTCTTTCAAGTTTTTTTTTTGTTAGCCAATCGAAATGCTAACACCATTAGTCCTTTAAAATTACCATTCGTTTTCTGTGGAGTTTTATTTAGAGTGAGACCTGTATGCTGGTATGTAATATTGAAAGTTATTACTTAGGTTTGATCATTGGTATGACGTGTATTTTTATAAGATGAGCGTATCATTTAGAAAAAAAAAGTATTTATTAGTTATCACTTTTTTTTAAATCCCCTTTTCAAGATAGCATCGGTTAGAGACATTTGACCTTTGAATATATAAGAAGTTGAATCATTAAACATTTGATTTGATTGTTTGATTGGTGAATAATCACGTGATAATAATGCATCACTTTTCTATCACTTCGATGCAGTTTAGACGAAATATGGATTGCAAAAATGCGTCGAAGTCTGTGTGAAGTTTTGCATTTGTATTGTTTTTAAGATGTTCCGTCCGAATACTCGACAAATTTTCGCACTACAACCACAGACGATCTTATCTGGGGACGTGGGTTTGGAAAAATAACACAAAGACTAAACCCAAATAATTAAGAAGGATGTCGACGTTGTGATGACTGATAATTATCTCTGACAGTAGTTATAGGTTTGGCCCGAAAGTCACCGCTTTTTTCTTTTACTAATAACGACACTTCGGCGTTTGAAAATACCGTGCGCCCGGGGTTCAGTGGCGTATCGATCGGGGATGCGCGAACGTAGGCCCTTTCTTTTATCTTCATTTACAAAACCAAACAGAATTGCGTGTAAAAAAGGTGAAAATTGAGAAAATAACATATTAGGCATTGTTTAACTTTCTTAGATGCAGTTAATTTGTTATATTCGAGTTCAGGGAGAAAGAGTGAGAGATAGGGGTGGGGGAAGGATGAGAAATAAAAACATGTATTGCTGCTTGAGATCGGATAGATATTTTTTCGTTTCTAAATTATCTATTCTTTCAGCCACTTGGATCCATTTTGATCTCATTTTGGACCCATTGCTCTCTGTTATATAATATTAAATAAAGAAAATTTTTAAAAAATCACTTTAATTGGCAATACCTTCCATACAGTTGTCACAAACGCATTCATGCATTTTATAGTGACATATTTAAAAAAAAAATAGTTCCATTGGTTGGAAGGTCTCCCAGAGAGTAACTACAAAGCATTTAGAGTCCAAAGCTTTATGGAAAATGGAGATGAATAAGTAAATATACCTACATAAAATATAACTAATAAAAATGACGCATATTCCTAAAATTTAAAGAAAAATTCCGGTTAATTAAGATTTGTGTATAATTTAGAACTGTCCCCTGACTTCCTCAGCTATGCGGTTCGTATCAGAAAAAATGGAAAACGTTCGCCACTGGGAGCTGGAGGTACGAAGTTTGGGTGTTAAAACCAAAAAGTTTCGTCACGATGACTTGCGGTTTCATTTGGGTAAGGTCCACCAGCCATATTCCCAGACTCTCGGCCATGCGACGTTCAAAAATAAAGGATACGATCTGTAATCCGTGTGGGGATATTTTTTCCAAATTTGTTCACGCGTTCATAGTGGTTTAAAAATTTTGACGGCGCTTTGGTTTTTGGTTAACACAGATTTTCAAAAAATGTAGAAAAAGGGCTCCTTAACAAAGTTTTCTCAAAAATACGCCAATCATTAAATACAGCTTGACGAGAAAAATCGAAACCAACGTCCAAATTGAAAAAAAAGTAGCAAATTTTTGAAATGGAATCTATTCTTCAAATCGTTTATATTCAAAATTGCAGCAACGGAAAATAATACGACTTTTGTTTATTTTTCCGTTTACTTCTTGTGTACCCAAAACCCCTCAAAACTCCATATCCTTGTATAGTTTTCATTATGTGTGTGTGTGTGTATTTGTTTTTGCTGCAGTTTCGATTATATTAAAAGAGATAACAACCAACGAGAACCAGCCTAGTTGATCATTTTTTACATTCCTATAGATAGATCAAAACTAAACTTAATAGAACAAATTTTCTCTATATATATACACATCGGGAAGTGGGAGGGAGAATTACGCACTGTTCACGCAACCAATCAACGCAGATAATGGGCTAAACTTATACATAAAACTATCTTCATAGCCATTGATTCTAGCCACCTTTTTTATAAGGCTTCTTTCCACCTCAAACCTTCCTTGATTCAAAGGAAATGTGACAAGTCTGTGGACTAGAAAATTAAAACTTGCAATTTTATGTTGAAAAGCATGGTTAGAATTATTGGTTAGTGCAGTGCCGAAGGTTCCAATCAAGAGTTTGATGAGATACCGTTGTTAAAAAAATTAGCGACAAGTGCAGGGTTAATACTGTGCTGAATTACAGCGCACGGATCGGCGTCCTTAGTATAATTCTTGTTTAAGCGCTATAGACACGATATCGGTAAATCGGCGCAAACAGTTGATTTTTATAAACTTAATCGTTTAAACTCTACTGAAAATGTAAATGAAGGCGAATTCACGAAATGTGACTCTAAAAGTGTAAATATAACTTTGAGGTACTAGGCACTGCAAACATCTAAGTGGAAAAAATGTTCAATAGGCACCTCGTTCTTTCATCGCAAGTCTAGTAATTGCCCCCCAAATAAATAATTATGAAAAGTACCAATGGACAATTTCGTTAAAAAACTGTAGGTATTGAAAAATGTAACCAAGAAAATTAAACACTAAAAAGTGTCGATTCAAAAAAAATTTTAAAACATTTTGCTAGCAAAAATTGCATGGTCACTACCGCAAAAAAATCCGCGTTTTGCCGGGCTTTAGATACTAGTATTCATTCACACAATAATTTAGCTATATTTTATTGCAATCCGGATTCTAATGTAAATAACCAGAAATTGTTTTTCCAGAAATGCTCGGGATTTTTTAAAAGTGTAAGCTCATATGAAAATGTCCTATTAAGAAATTTTTGTTTAGAATTATTTGATAAATTTTATCAGTCGGGTTAAAAAAAAAGGTACCATTTGGCACTCTAAATATGGGCAGTCAAGTACCATCGGCAAATAGAACGACCAGAAAACAAGTCGCCCTCATATGGACGCTCTTCTGAAGCTATCAGCCTCCCTAGCAGCTCCAAGTAATGTTATCCATTGTTTCCTCACAATTTCATCTTTTGGTAAACTAAAAAATAAAATATAAATTGAACGACACAACATGGATATGTAATTATTATATTATAACTAGGAAACTGACATATATGCAAGTCAACGAAAAAACTGGATAAGGAACATGGACCAGTCTCATGACTTGTCCAAAAATCTGATTTCTTCTTCCCAAGTTGTGCATATAATATTTTGCCTACTCAAGTTGTCCCCAATCCAACAAACAGATTTACAAAATCAGTATTTATAAATGAAGTTGAATTTGAATCTTGAATAGTTGCCTAGAATGGTAATTCTCAAAAATTTCCTGTCATGGCTTCAGACTTCCCAAAAATATCCTGCAGATTTATCATCTAAATTCTTCCCGTTCCTGCTGAATTGATTCTTACACTTTCTGCGGTAATAATTTATAAAGGCAAGTTCTTCAGAAAAACACGAAAAAGGTACGGAGAGAATCATAACCACGAACAATGTAAACAATGGCAGACCGTTAGTATTCTCTGGTAGTAGCAATTCCCAGCTCGGAAAACTACGGTAATATGGCAACTCAGTGACGCATGCGCAAAAGATTCACACCATATTATCCTGGAAGCTCCAGACTCCCTTTTTTTTCAACTTTCTTGTTATATAGTACAATTTATTCTAACTTAATAAAACTAGCATATCAAAGTTCCTTAACGGATGTCCCTATTACGATTTGATTTTATTCGATTTTATTTTTGGCGCGTTAGACGTTTTATTGTTCCTCGTTTTTTTTTTTTCAGCCGGGCCTCTGAAAACCTAAAAAATTTATTCGACGATACGACGTCGACGTTCGGCAGAGGTTGTAATTTTCGTCGGTAACGAAGTTGTCACTGCCGGTTTATGGGGACCGATATATTAAGGTCGAAGCCAGGAAAGAAACCATAAAAACATTCGGCCATTTTATTACCTACCGATTTCGTTTGTGTTCGCGCTTTCCGAGTTATTCCGGGAGGTTTTTATTTTGTCATAAAAATTTTTTATGCCTTTTAAAACAGGCGTAAATAATATCTCAGCGCCGATCGGCTAGATTTACTGTAAAAAGAAATATATTCGCTTGTTGTCTCCTTTTGTTGCTTTTACCGTATATAATAAGTAGTATTGCATGGATTGTGGACAACTATAAAGATTTATCTGAAAACTTTAGCATATTTTTTAGCGAAATATGAGAGACGTTAAAGTTCACCAAACAATATACCGTTTTTACACCCTTTTATGGTTTTCAGTTCAAAACAGTCCCTACTTGATGTAGCTCCATTTGAAGCTGAATTTGTCCATTAGATAGGTTGATCGTCAAAATTTACGTACATAGTACGTGTGCATTTGTGAAAGAAAAACGCGGTAGGATTGTGGATTTCCAAAAAGTCTATTTGACCTGCACTACGCCGGCATATTGTTTTAGCAAATTTAGTTCTGGGGCAATAGAATTAATTAGAAGTAGAAAAATATCTGCTTGTAGTTGAAAAAAATGAGTAGAACATGTCATTGAAGAAGAAAATGTTTACAGAAGTTGACTGGTGCCAGAATTCCATTGACAATTGATGTAGAACAACTTTTTTTCTATACTTTATTTATATTATATAATAATGTGTTTTTCACTACATGGATTAATAATAATCCAGGAATCTCACCGATGAAACTCTACACAACTCCGCCAGTCTTCAGCATTTGTATGCACAAAGTACGGAAGTACGGTTCTGGAACGTCATTTTGGAATGGCTAATCTACCTTTACAAAAATTTACCAAAGTTAAATATCGGATTATGTCGTCAAAACGGTATAACGTTTGGAGAACTCTATCTAGTGCAATTGGCAATAGACAAACTATCTCGTAAGAACCGAGAGTCGTGGAAAATTCCGTTTCCTACATGGAGCAACAACAAATGAAACTAAACAAAGAATTGACAAGTTAAAGAAAAACAAATCGCCATGTATTGGTGGAATAAGATCAGAAATCTTACAATCGAGCCATTTCATTTCATTTATTAGCATGTTACAAAAGTAGACAATGTCATAGAATCAGTAATAGCAACAAAATATAACATGGATTTCACAAAATAATATTGAAAACATACAGCATAGTACATAAAACATATAGCGGTCTGCGGGCATCTGGACATACATTAAAAATGAACGAATATTATC
Organism: Cylas formicarius; assembly: GCF_029955315.1. Taxonomy (NCBI): domain Eukaryota; kingdom Metazoa; phylum Arthropoda; class Insecta; order Coleoptera; family Brentidae; genus Cylas; species Cylas formicarius. The sequence goes on along the minus strand of NW_026844319.1, from coordinate 32,428,465 downwards.
TCACAAACTTAACATCCAAAGCCGGGTGCAATCATCTGACTAGATATTATTGATATCTTAAAAAAAATCTTTGACCAAGTTTGTGAACCCGTATAAAAAATGGATGCAGTAGTAATTTGAACCTAGCCTACTCTAGCATTACTACTAGCGTTAAGACGGAAGAAATGAGGTCTGAGGTTATCAACCATTCAAAAGGGTAAGGTTGTTGATTATATGTGTGGCGGATAAACTCTTGCACCTAAGTTATAAAAAAATATATAAAAAACTTCTAACTGATAAGGGAAAAATTGATAAAAATTAAACCCAATATTTCTATTATTAAAATATGTAATAAATGAGTAAATAATATGTGGTCAAACAGTTATAGGAATTTTAGAACGCGGCTTCCAAAATTCCCAGAGATCCGGTGCCCTGTTCTACTTTACGACAATTTCCTACCCTGCGTCGGTCCGAGGTGGAGGATCCGGTAGAGTTAACGTAAATTCCGACGGTGTCCATTCATGCTTGCCGGCTTTGATATGATCTCCGGCATTAACGATTGATAGCTCCGTCCCAAACGAAAGATGTTATCGTTTAAAAACTGGCGATAAAAGTTTTTGGGTCGCAATCGCGATAGAAACGTCTAACCATAAACAAGAAACTTTTGATTATAGATAACCTAGTGATAGAAACGTCTTGGAAACAGCTTTAGAGGTGACGCAACGCGTCGTGTTTCATTCAAAAATGGCTGAAACCGCAGAGTGCAAAGATCATTTGTCAGGGGTAAAACAAAGATAAACTAAGAACGGTTTTTCATAATTATTTTTCTGTATCGTTGATATAAACCTATATAAAACGTCTTCAATTCACTTTCCGAAGAAAATAATAATGGTTGATAATATCTTGAAGGGTTACATAATGAATTTTTAGAATTCCAAAGTAACAATTAGCTACTTCTTCTATATCGCTAACTACCACCAATTTCCAACTGCATGTGAGTTTAGATCGTTTTTAAGCGGAAGAAACAAACGGAAGTATTATTTTGATGGAAATTTCAGAATAAGGTAAATATATACGAAGTATCAGTCGGCCTCATGTGGGAAGCTTTCTAATTCTTGTAGTACGAGAGCATACAGCAAGGATTTCAGGTAGCCCAGCTGTTAGATATGCTATCTCTTTCACTCTCCCGAACTTCATATGGGCTATCTGGCTGGCGATAGTGGTTTTTTAAATCTTTTTAATAAGGTTTCTTTCTTTTTATTATTTTAATTGATTTTTTTGACACATGAATCCATTATTTCCAGATATTCTTATTGTTGAATAATTGCATTTTTTTTTCAAAACATTTTAGTGTGGTATTATTCTGCTTGGTGTAGAAATAGTTGTCAAATAAATTTCCGAAAAAGGACTGAAAACCATTGAATTAATTTGTGGCTTAATACGGTATCAAAGTAATAATTAATTGTTGTACAAAATTAAGACAATGATGAACCTCAAGGTTGAAAGTTATGAGAAAATTAGGGTTTGATTTTTTAATCCATAATTGTATCGCAGAAAACGGAGGCATCTTGATAATCATCATCATCATCTTCATCACGGTGGTCATTTTCATTGTCACCTTCGTCTTTTGAAGGGTTATCGTTTAGAAATAAGTTATTAAATCGTAATAGAATGAAAAATTTCATAATCTTAAAGCAAAGAAATTTATTAGTATTTTATCTTTAAATATTTACCTTTAATAATAATGTCGGCAGCTTATGATGCTAATTGCTATAGTCCAGTCGGAAGCTCGAGGTGATAGAAATTTTGGGTGTTTTAAATGAGCATTTCTCCAAAACTTTGTGACGTAACGAACTCGTAGTAAATGCTGATTAAAATTACGGATGGAACAGATGGAACCGAACGTCAATGACGTTGCAAGAATCATAAAAATTTCAGCCAATCTGGAACACTCTGAAAATTTTTTTTATTCAAAATTAGCGCTTGACGCAGCTTATATAACAATAAAAATATCTAGCAATAATGGATTCATGTTTCAAAGAGTTCAATTAAAATAATAGAAAAAAAGGAACCTTAAAACGAGTTGAAAAACTGATGTTTTACCTGTGCAAGTACGATGCGCACTACGGTACGGTATATGGGGAGAGTGAGAGAGATATCATATCTAAAAACTGGCCTACTTGGAATTCTATCTCGAAAAGGTTACTAGCTCTTACACTATTGGTACATACTTTACATTCTTTATATGGAGATAACCATCGATATAAAATTTGTTAAGCAGTATACCAGATTTTTTGAATCATGTGCAAGAGTGAAGAAAGTATTTTAATTTTTGAACATTGCACATTAACGATTCAAGTGCAGTAGAACCATGTTATCGAACCCAAAGCTTATCATTTATATATTATATCAGTGTGTCGCATTTAAGATAAAGGCACCCCAATATTCTGGCTATCTAAATAAATACAGATACAGAGGAAAAGTTATTTCCAATATGATTCTAACCCCACATACTACGGGTCGTGGTGGGCTGAAGAGTTGCTCCGGGAATGAGGCAGGCGAGGCATGGATGCCCGCCCTCCCTCAGACCAGGGAGCTGCTTAGACTGAGCAGAAGCGAGTATAGAGCACTATCCGGGGCCTGCACAGGGCATTGCAGGCTTAGGAGGCATATTTGCTTGCTAGGCATTGGAGACGACCCGGAGTGCAGTATCATCTGCACCGAGTGCCCTGCTTTGACATGGGCGGGGGGCGCCCCCCTTTAATACCAATACCAATAATACCATCCCCACATACCAAATTTCATCACAAAAATCGTATTTTTAGTTTTTTAATTACTTTGGATCGATTTAAAGTTAAATTTCGGTTAAGTATCATAAAAAATGTGACCCATGAACCTGTATGATTGTGCAAAACTGTATTCATTTAGGAGTGTCTTTATCTCAAAATATTCTTTATATATTTCTTTATTATTATATCATAAAATTATCGATGCGTAATTTACAAAATATGCGTAATTGAATAACTGTAATTTACTTAATAAACATTGTCTGAGGGTTTCATTTAAAATTTAAAATTTGATACCGAACTCGACAACACTGTATCAATCAAGAAATTAAAATGTTATAGTTAACTTGAATCCAAATTTATTGTAATTGTAGATCGCGAATTGTCCATCAAAATTTCTCTGTCAGGAACGTTTCGTTTAAACTCAAACGTACCGAGAGATCAATTAAAAGCGTTCGATCAAACTAAACCCTTAATTGGTCTTTTTTTAAACTCGAGTCAAACTTCTCGAATAAACATGTTTTACAGGGCAGCGGTGTATATGCAGCCGACCGCAGATGACAGTTTATCATCGAACAAGATGAATGAGGATGTTTGGCCGATCGTCGGACTGCTGATAACATTGGATAAAACATATGCGGACAGGACCGAACTCGACTGTGGAACTAAAAGTTTAATTGAATCTTAAACTCCAGAGACTTGGACACAAAATCGAAGTAAATTATTTAGTACAATTTTTTTTATAAACTTTGATCAAAAAGTCATTTCATGAACTTACTAAGAGGGATGAGCCACGGTCCAAATTTTAGAGTAGCAATGAAAGCCCCAATTACTAAAGAGTTATATATTACTTCTACAATAGAAGAATTTTTTTTACTTTCAAGTTTAACAATAAAAACATCTTCTAACCTCTAATCTAGTGTCCGACATTTTTACCATAGAAGTACCATCACGGAATTAAGTTTCACAATTGATAGAAAGGGGCTTCAAAGGAGAAGCCGGTTCTGTATAAGAAAACCGATTCCTTTTTCTGTCACATTATTACCGCATCGTTGAAAGTGTAGAGATGTTCAGATCGTTAATATTTTTAGTAAAAAGACATATTGGAAGACTGCACCTACATAATTCCATCCAGTTCGATGATCCTTGTTATGGGCAGAATTAATAAGATTATAATAGAAATCAAATATTCTATGGTTTTGCCAGGTCCTAAGGTGGATTATTTAGTATAAAAATCTTTAATAAAGAATAATTGGATGATATTATGATTAAGTATTTAAATTGTTTCACTATATAGGTATAGTTTGAAGAATATAAGGGGCAGTTATGTCATAACCTATCAGGGATAAAAGGTACATTCCTCTTTGTTTGAAGGTTATACTGGGGCTGGTGAATATGGATGAACTAGATAACATTACAGCTCTGTGCACCAGGGTTCTAACATTGCCATGTATTGTGACCTTATGCTTAGATGAGACACTATCCAGTATACCGATCAAGGAAGTGGAGTCGACTTTCGTTCTTGATAATGGAAGGTGGCAGAGGATCTTGCGATTCTTCATTGTTGGACATTCCAGATTATGAACTTGTCGTCAATGTGTCTTCATGACGCATTGTATGAATCAAAAAAAGAAAAACTTTTTGTATTGTTCATGTTGTTTATACAAAAGAATAAGATCGTAAACAATATATAAATTAAGATTTTTTTTGTTGAGCTATTTATACCTCCTCGCTGTGTTCTATATGATTTAATTCGAGGCAGACTTTGGAAAATCGAATTTTAAAGGTACTGTATAACTATGAGAAACTGGAAATCTTGCATCTAGAACTGTGCAAACTCGCGTTTACCATCATTCGCAAAATAAAAAAGACATATTGGAAGACTGCACCTACATAATTCAATCCAGTTCGATGATCCTTGCTATGGGCACAGATGTTGAACCTGCTGTACAATTACGAGAGACGAACACACACAACAACAACTTACGAGGAACAAGACAGATTGCAGCTAGAGCAGCGCAAACTCATGTTCAAAATCATTCGCAAAATAAAAAAAAAATGCAACACAAAAGTTTTACTTTCTAATCTATTTGTTAAACAAGTATACTTGGACTGACTATGATAAGTTCCAAAAATAGTTATTGGTTCTTGTTCTATTATATTGTTAAATATTGCTAAACTTGAGGAACTTTAGTGGCATTGACGTCAAATTAGAGGTACCCGTCTGGATTTAGTCGCCAATGAATACGGAATAATCTAATCGACTCCGATTCCTGTCAAAACAATTGCCGCCGTACGCATCTAAACCGACGTTTCGTGTCGTAGCGACCGACCCCCGTCAGCGCACAATAACAAAACGCGGGGCTTTTTCAAATACCGACCCTTATCGGAAAATAAACGCGAAATACAAACAGGAAATGACTGGTCAAGAAGGGTAAACTGTAAAGGGCGCGATTTGCCGATACATAGATAAAAAATTAGGGGCTACGAGCTGACAAGTACACCTGCCCGCCTCTCCGATGAACATCTGAAGCTAATCGAGAGTGACGTAATGCGCGTGCAGACGGTTTTTCCGAAATGCAGTCACATACACGGACAGACCGACAATTTTAACTGTGGAACACATCACCGGCGAATCTACACAGGGGACTGAAATATGACTAAAAGAAACAAAAAAGAAAATCTTATCGTAAGGGAAAATGGCGAATTAGAGTTCTTTGCTGCATATAATAAGCACTAAAATATCTAAAACCTAATCCCGGCTTTTTAATAATAAAACCAGATAAAGGAAATGCTACGACACGAACATAAATGAATATCAGGAAAAGATTCCAAATATTCTTACAGACGGATCGTATCGTCAACTTAAAAAAGATCCTACGTCATCTATGGATCGCAACTTTAAATCTGTTATGAGTCATGACTCATGACTCTAAAATTCTTCGTCTCTACGTACTCTCAAAGATTCACAAATCAGGATTACCCTTCGACCTGTTGTCAGAACAATTGGTTCACCAGCAAAATATCTAAATTCCCTATTAAAACCCTTTACAGGACAGTTTCGTATTTAATTCGTTTCACTTCATTGAACAATTAAAATACGTTACATTAGATACACAAGATATAAATCCGAGAATCTGAGACCAAACCTTCTAACCTTAATTGACAATTATTGGACTCGATAGCTACAATGTTCGCTTCTCATTCTGCATATTACATATAGTACTGCATTAACTTAGGGCCATGCCACCAAGAAGTAGTAAGCAGATTCCTTTCGGAGGTTGTCGTTCCAACAGCTTTCCAACATAAGCAGCAGACATTCCAACTGATATTTTCTTTAATTCTAGAATGACACTTTTTCTTTTTGGTCTCTAGCTTATATGCATTTCAATACTTCAAACCCAAACTATCATCAAGGTGCTTCGACGCATTTGTAGAAAATCTTCAATGGCCAATAGCCAATATTGTTTAAATATGTCTAAAAATAAAATAATGGTGTCGGAATCTTTGTTCAGATCCAACTTGACAAATTGAACAGTGATTTTTAAAGATTTTACAGGAAAAAAAAAACAGGATAAAGAGGGAGAAGAAAATATAGTTTATAAGTAAACTTCTATCTTTACGAATAGTGTTGTGTTCGATCAGTTGAAACTCGTCTGATTCCTTACTAACATACTAGAATAGACAAACTATGCCATGTTACCGGTATATTCGAACCATAAATGGAAGTGCTACCATCTATTACTATATAGCTTGTCTTACGAAATCACTCAGTTCACACAGAATGATTCTATATCTGGAACTTCTTCTTGTGTCTCCTAATGACATCTGCCCGCTGCAAATACAGAAAATATCACCGAAGTGATATTGTGATGTGAAGGAAAGGATTTTTTGTATAGAGCCTCAAATTAAGTTGGACCCTCAAAATAGGAACCTTATTTTTTATATTAAATAGTATGATATTCTTGAGTCAGGATGATTTTATTTTTTACCGAAGCCTTAGTATAAAGATTATGTTACTTTACTTTTAAGGAAATGCGATTTTAGTTTTTGTAATAAAATTCAAATCAAATTTGGATGCTTGTTGTAGCCGTATTTGTAACCCTATATACTTCGATGCTAGACGGTGCTTTTTTTCGAATTTTCTGATATTTTAAATTAAATTTAAATTGTACATGAGGGTTTAAGTTTTTCATTTGGTATGAAAAAATTCATAACAATATGTTTACTAAATTACTTTGTTTCTTAATTATCAGCTATACGAAACATACTGTTTTCTATCGCATTTTTAATACTACTCTTCTCCATGTTTTAAAAAAAAATTATCAGTGGCGTCCGTAAAATGTTTTTTAAAATTAAACAACTAACAGCCGTTTTCACAAATCTCATATTATCAAATTCAAATATCTAAATTAATATTGAAACCATAAAAAAAAAACCGTTTTTTAATTAAAAATTTAGCTTTTTGTATCTCCAACTCTACTATTAAAATTCGTCATTATAATAATCTAAAAATTTTATAGCAAATGATCTGAGATTGGAGATTTGTGGTTTAGTATTTTTAGCTGATAACTAATTGCCTCGGATCTGTATAGAATCTGTTTTAATGGAAGATACATCTTAAAATATGTCGTAAGTTGGTCCTGGGACCCACTATATCAAATATAAAAAGAAAACATTTTTTTTAGTCACGAAATTTCCGTATCTACACAAGAATGAATAAGTTTGACTTCCGTTTTATGAAAAATTTTTGTTAATAAAAAGTTTTAAATTTAAGGAATATTTTTTTTCAATCGGTTACGAACGTATCAAGTGGGCTTTGCTGATGCTTCAGGCCAAAGTAGGCCATGAAATGGATGTTTGACAAGCTGCAAAACAATCTGAGTTTGACAGATAATGTTCTCTGTTTAATTTGAATTTTAATGAAAAAATTATGTAAATTTCTTTTTACCAGTAAAACAATGTTTCAATGTATATTGCATACACTGTTTCCACATACTCAATTGTTGAGTTCTAAGGAACCTAAGGATAAGGACTTTTATTTTATATTCTTATAAATCAAACTGAAGAAAGGCAGCAATTCCTAGAAACAAGGTGGGAAGGTTTTAATCTTTATACTGGAAAAAACTAGAAAAAGCTTCTACTGAAAAGCAGCAGTTTTGGTTGACTGTTTAATTTTTTTTGTTTCCTATATGTTGATATAAAATTCTTACTCAATACATTTTTAAAATTTCTTCACAAAAATGTCTATTTATCATGTTTGTGAAGTATTTTAATGCTTCGCTAAAGAAAATATCCGATTCCTCCGAAACTCGTGCGGTTAAATCCTGGAAATGTCCGAAGTAGCTCGGATCCGTGGGAAACGAAACTGACGTGGTAAAGTGATGCTACCCGCACGCTAGATCGGTGTGTAATTAGATATTTTACAGACTGGAATAGAAAAAGTATATTAAGTATCTTTACAATGAATACATCGTTATAAAATAAAAAGTGTATTAAAAAATTAAAAAAATGACGGCCATTCCAATTATCCACATATCATTTGATGACTCTCTCTTATTAAAGAATGTTATTATTTATTGTTTGTAAACAGACTCGACAGTCTTTTGGGGTATTTATTAAGCAAACCATGGGGCGTTCTGTTGACACCACCACTGACCCCCGGGGCACATTAAGACATCATTTTCCCACCGTACAACATCCTCATTGGATTGCACTTATCTTGGTGTTACAAGAAGATCCAACTTCGGTCCCATGTCGGGTGTCGCTCGCGCCCAATCGTACATCATTGTTTCGCAATCGGCCTGAAAATTACGGCCTATATTTTTTAACAAAACGTATCGAGACGCGATAAATTAAGAAAGGCCCCGACGGTGCGCCTCGAGGGAGCGTGGAACTAAATTTTCATTTGTTCCGGCCGATAAAATTGTCATCTTTAAGGTCTCGTTTTCGCATTAAAGGGATGTAAAGGCACCAGTCGGGCGGATTTTGACCTTTTTTATTGTAAAATTAAATATGTTTCGAGAGATTTTATCATAAATGCTTAAAATAGGAAAATATTAATTTAAAAAAAATGGTGGGTTAATTGTTCTAAATTGAAAAAAGAATTATTTAAGTAGGAAACTATCAGTTTTCCCTATAAATATAATATAGAAGCTAGAGAATTTGCTGAAGAAGCATTAGTGCTGACAATAGATCGGGGTAATCCTGGTTTGTGACTCTTTGGGAGTCCGTAGAGACGAGGAATTTTATAGCCATGAGGGGTAACAGATTTTTTCACGGCGTCTGGTAGAGAAGAAGTCTTAATAACAGATTTAAGGTTGCGTTTCATAGATGACGTAGGATCTGTTTCAAGTTGACCATGGGATGGAATTTTTAAGGATTTTTGCGGTTTCAAATCGAATTTCATTACCTGTTTCAGACGTGTACGATTGACTAAACATTTGAAATGATTTCTTCTTTTTCGATAATATGTGGGGCAAGGACAAAGTTTTAATCTTTTGAAGGAACTGTTTTTTCCCGTCTCAGAAGCTTGGTGCATGTTTAATAGTTGAGAAGAGTTTGATGGTATTGGATGGGGACAGACGCAGCCTTTACAGGGAAAACTGACAGTTTTGTACTTAATTTGCTTTCACTGCACAGCATTACATTGGATACACAAGATCCTGGTTAGTTTCGATGTAATTTCCTCTGTCTTTTGCGTTTTTAATAATTTCCTTTGTCTTTTGCCTTTTTAATAATTTCCTCTGTCTTTTGCGTTTTTAATAATTTCCTCTGTCTTTTGCGTTTTTAATAATTTCCTCTCTCTTTTGCGTTTTAATAGTTGCGTCAGAAGGGATTTTGAAGTCTTAATTTAATTCAAAAGAATTTTTTATTGAAAATTTTAGTTTAAAATCTATGTGGAACTTTAAAATATTTACTAATTTTGTAGAGAGTTTAACTGCTGAAACTGTTACATAAGACACGACTGATCTAATTTAACTAAAGAATATAATTTCGGTGGTTGTGGATGTTAAAAAACATTTGTCTTTGTCACTAAATAGTGTGGAGTTAGCAACTATCTTTTGATGTACAAAACTTATTTCCCAGTATTCCACCTATGGATGTGATAGAATTTAGTAGATTTCACCCTAACCCGGAAGCAGGTTAGCCGATTGGTGACACAAGATCTATTAGAGTGCTTAATAGTATCTTTAGACCAAAACAGATTTATATCTCTAAAGAAGGTTTGATTATGGAAAACCCACTTAGTCCTTTGTTAGCCGAGATTTTTATGGATAATTTGGAAAATATCATACTAGAACATCCTTTAAGTAAAAGTTTTTTATGGTGGTATAGATATGTGGATGATGTCTTTGCTTGCTTTGTTGGAACGGACAGGCAATTCAATTCTTTTTTAAATTACATTAACTCAATAAATAATGGTATAAAATTCACTATCGACATTGAACAGGATAACTCTATTAATTTTTTTAGACTTAACTATTACAAAAGTGTAAAACAAATTAGATTTTTCAATATATCATAAAACTTCACACACTGACACAGTCATACATAACAGCTCAAATCACCCTTATACACACAAAATGGCTGCTTTTAACTCTTTTATGCACAGACTCCTCAGACGTCACTCTCAGCAGAAAAATACAACAAAGAACTTAATATCATTAAAAAAATTGCACTGAACAAGGGCTACAATCTGTCCATTATAGATAAAATTATAAATAAAAAACACATACAGTCAACAGTAAACTCTATTTATCCGAAACCTAATACAGAACACGAACAATTCAAAACAATTACATACATAGGAGAACCTAGTGAAAAAGTTCATTTCAACACAGACCGATACCTTTATGCGTTGTCACATCACCATTCGGCCCAAAAATCATCGGTTATCAACTCTCTTGTTAACAGAGCTGTAAAACTATCTCAGCCCGAGTGACTGAACCCAGAATTAAAACAAATATCAATTAGGCTCAAAGAACATTAAAGAGCATTAAGACTAAGACAAATAAACCCGTCAGCAGTTGCCGAACACAATAACGAAACCGGACATAAATTTTTTTTGATACAACTAAAATTCCTACATGTAATCAATTCCTAACCTAACAATCTAAACCGCGACTTTCTTTATCTATCACCATCCGAGACTGTGTTTATGCCATTCATTTACCCCCCCCCCCCCCTCAGACAATAATAAAGCAGGTACAGAGTAAAATGCGAGCCAGTTTCAGTCAAGCTCCGAAGAAACCAACGGGATGATTGGCGAAACGTCAGCAACAACCGACGCAGAAGGAATCCAGACGTTTTGTAAAAAGTCATATATTTATTGGTTACATTTCGAAACCGTAATTCGCGTTTTAGATCAATTCTGAAACAAATTACGCCGATATATTAATTCAGCGCACGGCGTTTTAGGGAAGTTTAAAAAAAATCACTCGTACCGTTAAGCGCTTCCCTTTGAGCCGCAATTTTTCCGCCCGAATCGTTATCGACACGTATCACGTTAAGTCGAAATTATATACCATTACATTACCGAATTTTTATACGACATGTACGCATGATGCAAAATTGTTAATCCGTGTGGAAGCAGATGATTTTGCACATTTGCTAATTACAGCGATTAAACGGACTAACGACCTTATTTTCTCGAACGAAGGTGCCCGTAATTCGGAGTTCCGCTCGCGAAAGAAAAATTGAAGAAATTAAACAGTGCCGTTTTTTAAATAACGCCCAAATTGACGGTCCCGACCCTCACATTAAATATTGCCGAATGACTATATTCAAGTGGGACGGGTCATTACGTTCCGGTATACGTAGTTTAGTTGTTTTTTCTTTATATTAATTTCGAACGGGCAAAGGACGATGGTTTTCTTCTTTTCGATCGTTTCACTTTGACGTACGAGCGAAAATTTTCGAAATTTTGAAAAAAATTTACATTTGTTATACTAAATAAAAAACAAGGAAACGAGAAAAATAATACCCGTGTCGGCTTAGCCCAAGTCGTAATAAAATTGAATCCAAAAAAAAGTGTTTTATTCAGAGGCCAACAAACTTTAATCGAAAATTTAAAAAAATTTAAAAATAAGTTTTTTTTTTGAAAATACAATTTGAAATGTTTGATTCGCTATGAAAGTTTAATAGTCTCGTAACTAAATATTAAAAAAATTTTTCCGGGGTTCAATTACCGGCAGACATGAAAATAAGTGTGTTTAAAAAAAGAAAGCGGCGTGAGTGAGAGCACCGGTCACCGTAGTAGCTACACTCCCCTTCTACGTTCTCATTGGTTGTTGCTCACGTGTCCTTTACCAGCAGTACATTGTACATTTTCAGTTAACCTTAGTTGTTGTGACCACATATTTTAAGATAATTTTTATAATACCTCCGTAAATCAAGAAAGTTATTTATTAAAAATTATCTAATTTGTTATTAACAATTTACAGTAACAGTACAGAAAAATAAAAAGTGTATTATGTGTGATGTGTAAAAAGAAAGATGCTGGAAAAGTTAATTTATTTAATAAGGCTACTTTAAATAAATGACGAACCACGTTAAAAATCCGACAAGAATATAATTTAAAGTACAGTGATGTCATTTTACCATTAGGAGTGTCTTCTGAGAAAGGTTATTACCGGCAGTGCTACTCAAACATATATATATATATATATATATATATATATATATATATATATATATATATATATATATATATATATATATATATATATATAACGGATTTCTACGGTACGTGCCGCCTCTCCGTCCCCAGTTTCCATTTCTTTCTATCCAGACACATGTCTTCCTCTAGCCCTCTGGATGTCATAGCTTCATCTACCTCATTCCTCCAGCTTCTTCGAAGTCTTCCACGTTTTCTTTTCTCTACTGGTACCCACTCGAGTAGGCTTTTGGGCCATCTTGTATCGTCCATTCTTTTCGTATGTCCAAACCATATCAGCTGTTTTTTCTCTATTTGTTCTATTATATTTGTGTTCATGTTCATGCTTTCCCTTATGGTGTCATTTCTTACTCTTTCCATTTTTGATTTTCTGCAGCTACATCGTAAGAAGTCCATTTCCGTCGTCATCAATTTGTTTCTGTTCTTTTTTGTCATATCCCACGTTTCGGATCCGTATGTGATTATACTCTGGACGATGCTAGTGTATATCCGTTTTTTCGTTTCTTTTGTAATTGTTTTATCCCATAAGATCGAGTTCAACTCTCTTATAACCTTTTTACCTTTATTGGTTCTTTCCTTTATTTCATCGTCACTGCTGCCCTGCTTGTTAAGTGTAACTCCTAGATATTTACAAGTTTTTACACCTTTGAGTTTATGATCTTCTAATATTAGGTCTTCTTGATGTTCGTTCCCTACTATTATATATTCTGATTTTTCCCAATTTATTGTAAGGCCAGCAGCTTGATATTCATCTTTCAGTTTTCGTATCATATAGTTGAGATCGTCCTGGTCCTCTGCTATGACTATCTGATCGTCCGCAAAATATAAACTGTACAATGGGTAGTCTCCCACTCTCAGTCCCATCTCACTAATCTTCCTACTCCATTTCTCTAAAGCCTTATCTAAGTATATCTTGAAAAGTGTAGGTGAGAGACAACAGCCCTGTCGTAAGCCTTTAGTGGTAAAGAATGTTTCAGTATAGTTTTTTCCATTTCTTACTCTAGTGGAATTATTTTTATATAGGTTTTTGTATGGAGCTCCTTAAGTTATAGGGTATCTCTGCTTTTCCTAGGGTCATCCATAATTGCGACAATGGGATGCTATCGTACGCCTTTTCAAGGTCAATTAAGGCTATGTGCAATTCCCTATTTCTTTGTACTCTTTTTTCGCACGCTATTTTAATCGTAAAGATATTGTCCACAGTTGAGCGCCCTGTTCTAAAGCCTGCTTGTTCTTCTGGTTGTTTATCTTCTATAGCTTTCTCAACCAGATCTCGTATTATTTTTGAGTATATTCTACCTATTGTACATATCACTGCAATTCCGCGATAATTTTTAGGGTTGCTCTTGTCTCCTTTCTTGTGTATAGGCGTTATATGAGAATTTCGCCAATCTGTGGGCAACTCTTCACCATTTATGCATCTCTCAAAAAGTTTAGCCAAGACCTCGAACAGTTCATTAGGGCCATATTTCAGAAATTCTGGGTATATTCCCCCTATGCCCGGTGCTTTTTTATTCTTAAGGTGTTTTGCTATTTTCTTCACATCTAGCTGTGTTATATATATCTTCTCATTTTCTCGTTCGATGACTTCCACCATATCGTTTGCAAATTCCGGCCTTTTTTCCTCTAATAGATCTTTAAAGTGTGTTGTCCATTGTTGATTAGATATGTTATTTGGAAATGCACAATTTTTCGCGTTTTTTCTGATATTCTTAATAGTACGCCATGCCTCAGAACTCCTAGTGCCTCCTATATATTGTTCAATATATTCGCATCTTTTCTCCCAACTATTATTCTTTCTATTTATTACTTGTCGTTTGATCTCCTTATTAAGTGTATAATATTTTTTCTGTAATTCTCTATTATCTCTGTCTTGTAATCGCTGTATATGTAATTTTTTCTTTGTCTCAATCTGTTTCTCAATGTCCCTATCCCACCAATAGGGTTTGTCACCTTTTTCTGCTGTTTTCCCGAGAGCTTCTTCTGCTGCGTCTGTTATACACTCTATAATGAAATCATACTCTTCCAGTGTTGTTCGATTTTCTTGTCTTCCTGTTTTAATTTTTTGGGCTAGTCTCTGTTGGTATAGATATCTTGTGCTTTCCTGCTCTAGGCTATTGAGATTGTATCTAATAATTCTTGGGTCAAATGTGTAGGATTCTGTTTCTGGATTTTTTATCTGTTTCCTCCAAGGATATGGAATATATATTTTTGCCTCGACAAAGTAGTGGTCTGATCCACAATCCGCACCCCTCTTGACTCTCACATCTCGCGCTTGCAGGTTTGAAGTTTGTCTAGTAATTATATAATCAATAATAGACTTTAGGTTTCTTGTATGCTGGTACCAAGTAAATTTATGGATGTCTTTATGTGCAAAGAATGTATTGTTTATTTTGAGGGCGTATTGTTGACAAAAGTTTATTAGTCGTTCGCCATTGTTGTTAATTGCATCCTCTCCATGTCGACCTACTATATTACTGGTGTTTTGTTTGCCCACCCTGGCGTTAAAGTCTCCGACTAATATCACTTCATGTGAGTCAGCTGTATTGTCCATATGGTGTTCAAGCAATCGTTCAAATTCATCTTTTTCTGCGGATGGGGCATTGTCGCTCGGTGCATAAATTCCCAAAACGGTGATATTTCGTCCTCTGATTTCTAAACAGGTTTTAATAATCCTCTCATTTAAGGCTTCCCACGACTTAATGTGTTTACTCCATTTCTCCTTTGTCAACACAGATACCCCCGCACGCGCTCTTTCGCTTTTCTCTACGCCTGAGTATAAGTGCAAGTAATTTTGTATTCGTTGACTACCTGTTCCTTTTTTCTTGGTCTCTGGAAGAATGATAATATCTATGTCTCTTTGGTTTAATTCCATAATTACTTCTTTCATCTTATTCCTTATTCCCGGAATATTCCATTCTGCAATTCTCATTGTCCATTTTCGTTGCCGTGTTCGTTTTCCGTTAAATCTATCGGTTTTCCGAGGTCTACTACTGGGTTTTTTAGCGTTTTTAATTTTTTTTTTCAAGATATAAGGGTGCTGGCCTTATGATCTAACCCTCTATTCTACTCAAACATTACAAGTCTAAAAAAAACAATATAAACAGAATTTTATTTTAATATTTTTTGTCATTGTTAGTAGTATTCAATGTATTTATTACCTATGATATAATGTAAACCTAAAGTTTTTTTTATATATAATTAAAATAATTTTTTCTCAAAAAATTGTTCTCGATGTTTCTGCAACGAGTGATCAACTTCTTCAAAACATGGAAATAATAAATATAATAATAAATTAAATTAAATTAAATAAATTAACTATATAATTTAATCGTGAAATTTACAATGATAACCTCACAATCTCCTTTTTTTCCACAAGATTTTAACTTAAACTTTTCATTACGATTTAATTTGACAATTGAAAACTTGTTTTAAAAAATGTTGTGTACATAATTGAATTTTTTTTAGTTCTAGTCTAGTAAAGGGGAGCGTAGAACGAGAGTGTAGCTACTACGGCGATCGGTGCTCTCACTCACGCCGCTACCCACCTCTTTCAATTTTGAATAAGACTTATTTGCATGTCTGTCGGTAATTAAACACCGGAAAAAGTGTCTGGCTATTTGTAATCATTTTTTTTAATATTTAATTAAGAGACTGTTAACATTTCAGAGTGAAACGAAAAAACTTTAGGAAGGATTATGTAAACCCTCTCAAAAATGTCTGGCTTATTTCATTTTAATCTTAAAATTATTTAAACTATCGATTAAAGTTTGTTGGCCTCTGAATAATAAAACACTTCTTTGGGTTCAATTTTATTACACACTTCTATTATGCGCAGTACCTGATGTCCCGAGTTGGGCTAAATACTGGACTTCAAAAATTTTGAGATGCATCAAACACTTCATGAAACATGTGTTACTGGCTCTCCGACTATAAAGTTACTTTTTTTTACCAATTATATCTTTATCTTTATAAATTCTAAAATATTTTCGTGGCTCTAGTCGCCAACAGCGACCAGAAAGTTCCAGTCCCAATACAACCCCAAGAATAATTTAGAAATCAAATTAAACCGTACCGGTGCCGGAAGTTATATATTTCGCTACGTTCACCTCGCGGTCGCTTTTCGAAATTTATTAGGTCTACGTTTCGGGGGGGGGGTGGTGGGGGGTCAAAAATTAAATTATGAAATACCCGAAAAGAGCCGCTATATTAAGAAGTTCGAAAGGTGCGCGTCTCGTTGTAAATTAGCAATGTTAATCGTTACGGGGCGATGTGTTACACTTTGAAACATAAAAGCATAATCCTGAATAATCTAGAATTAATTAGAAAGCGGTCTTCCGCTCAGAAAAGACCATCGCGGCGTTTAAAACTAAGAAAAACTGGCGCGCTCGGACAATAGCGATCCCCGCAGATAAACTTCTGTTAGATTTAAGATTGTTTTATAATTAGACACGAAATTTACATTTCGCTCAGGTATTATTGATAAATCGCCCGTCGGGGAAATGCTCGCGAAACTGCGTGCAAAACGGGTTTATCTTGCGAGTCGTCTTGCACTTTAGTTGTTTGCCTTTCGGTGGTACTGTTACATCCGCTACGGTCTAAACCCGGACAAACATTTTTCGCAGCTTGAGGTTTTATTATACGGTAACGGATAGTACTGAGGAAACCTTAGAGTCTATACAATTTTACCAAGTTTCTTTTTTTTAAACGGATATTCTTAGGATATACGTTAGCATATATACTGTAAAATACATCATAGGGATATCTTCTGCCGATATCCCCTTGCGCCATAATGGGAACATTAGAATGGAAACATAAAAAGTTAAATTTTGAACAACTGAGCAGGAAATTACTTAGTTTTTTTAGATTTGTCGTGTTTTGGAAGAAATTTAATGGCAACGTTGACGACGTCGTGTTGGCAAGTCATAAAAAAAATGGAACCAAACCGTTACAATCAACTTGTTTTTATTATTTTTGAACACGGACGAGACAAGAAACGCTATCTTAATAAAAATACCACAGAAAATAAAGATTCATCCAAGTGAAAAAATTCCAACACTGTTCGGCTGCAACCAATGACGCAAGTACTCGCGGTCGTGCCGTGCCGGACTCGCTCGAGTCTGATCGGCTTTTCCTCTGTCTCGTCGTCCGCCATCTTTTCAGCCTTGTTTTTCTTGGAGTTATAAGGTACTTGGCGTCTATTTGGAGTATTTTGCGTGCTGTTCTTACTGATTTCAGTGCTTTTTTTTTGTGATATTATTAATACTGAACTAAGAATAACTAATAATTCATGCAAGTAAAGCTTTATGGTCATATATATAACATAAGATTTGATAAATTCTAAGCTGAACGAACCCTTGTTTTGTAGTTTACCACCACCGTGCCTTGTTTTTTATTATTTTGCTACCTCTGACCTCGCTAATTTCAAATGAACTTGCAATAATGTTTAATTGGTTGGGCATGAAGAAAAAGGAGAAATTTTCAAAATTAAAATTGACAATATTAATCCTTGGTAAATAGGTATTATGTTTTAAAAAAAATAAATAGCACGTAAATGTAATATAAATAAAGTAAAAGAAATATAATTTAATAAAAAATACATTATGGTGATTACTTAATTGATACTTTTTTTAAGGAGTGTTTGCTGGACCGCGTTAAGATAAAACTGACTTTTTTGTAACCTATATGCTTTTAAATTACATATCTTTTTAATTCCGGACTTCTTTTCGTCTCTTGTTGCTTAGTTTTTGAAAACAAAAATAAAATCCATCCATCCATCTCTTCGTGTTTTTTGAGCAGTTATATTTAGGCATACAAAGCTAAAGTAATTTTTTATTTAAGTAAACAATGTTAGAGAAAATCCCCCTGTACAAAATTATATTTTTAGTTATATAGTATAGTTAGTATTTTTTTCCTTAAAATAAATGCAAGAAACATCCTGCAAAAACAAATTAAGGCTTGTTTTCATGGTGATAGTAGATCCATCACCATGAGCAAAAAAAACTAGGAACATTTTTAGGTTGACTCCCATGAAAGGGATCTTACCGATGAGAGTTAATAAGGTTGGTATTTAATGATATGAAATACATAAGTGAATACCTACACCATTGTGGAGATTAGCATCTAAGATCACTTTCACGAGAGTACTTAAAAGACGGAGGTAGGGATTTTTTAAATCTTTTCTTTAAACATATAAGATACCAGTGTCGTTAGTTTTATCATTTCTTTCTAAAGTATAAACCCTGTCTTTCTTAAAACTAAAATATTTTCAGATGCTAATAAGAAGCCAAACACATCACAAACATCAAAAGAATATGATAATTCAATAGCTGCTTGGCTAAAAAAAATAATATATACCTACAATTTTTTCATATCTACAATAGAAAAAAATCAGATGTGTATAAAATGTGCATATAACTTGTGCATTTCAAATATCACCTGCTATTCCATTGATGACTTCACCAACCATACCCAATAGATTAATTCCATCACAAGGGAGTACCAAATACTGGGATAGAATTTTTGTAGTCGTACAACCAATTGGACTACTGGACATTATCTATATAAAATCCTATATCCTCACAGTCGGATATACTAACGACGTCTCAACTAGTACAATTGGATATCCTTATTATGTCCTAACACATACTACGGACATACGTATCTGATATACTATGGACGTTCCAATTAGTAACATCGTATATCCTTGAGACGTCTTAAGGATGTCCCTTAGCTGAAACAGTATATCCCTAGGATATACCGAAGATGTTTTACGGACGTCTTTGTGCTATTTGGGAATGTTTTCAATTATACATACGTGTGTTATGTTTTCATTTGTTTCCCTATCCCAGAGTGTTTTCCATGTTATTTTCCCTAATGTTTTCATTTTATTTGTTTCCAAGCATTTCTGAGTCTTAGATGTTTCCGGGCTTTTGATTTGATATTTTACATACAGCCGCAAAAAGTAGAAAATTAAATTTATTGGAAGACATGGAGATTAACAAAATGAGACATTCAAATTAACGATCAATAAGATTTAAATATCTCTCCATTATTAAATTTAAATTCTCACAACATTAATTAAGGTTTTATTGTCATTTTTAGCTACCTGCTACTATATACACCGTATATACAGGTAGACACGGTGTTGTCGAAACAATTGTCATGTGAATATATATAATTTTGTGAAAATCTGAACTTTTAGTTCATATTTATTTCGTTAAATGGATTTTCATGAAGTAAAAGACAGGTTTTACAAAATGGAAACACAACGGTATCATTATAAAACAAAGACAGATGGGAAACCAGGGCAGGAGAGGCTACTTCTGTGGTGGTTTTGCATTTTCTTTACATTTGGTAACGGGAATTACCATAAAACCCCCATAAATTTACCGAACCTCGGTTATTAAGCAAACACATAAAAGCCGGGAAGCCGCGAATATTAAATTAATTTAATTTATACTTGGAAATAACCGAAGCTAATTATATGTGTATGTTACACTACTTACGCTTCCGTTTAATAAATAATATTTTTTGGAGCGTCGCTGTTTAATCGTATATTTTTCAAATATAATCATTAAATTGAAACGGACCGAAATGAATAATACATTAGGCCGGACGATAGCGGACGAAATCAAACGGAGAGCTTTTAAGGCGACGTTGGTTCTACGACTGGCACATTCGGTTGCTCCATCTAGCTACTAGAGATATAGAGAGGCCCTGCCTATGTTAATAATTCAGGAACCTATGAAGCAACTGCAAAATCTGGACCATTTTGTAGAAAAACCAATGGCATCCTCCTAAAATCACGTAAGCCAAAAAAATAAAGTAGAAGGTGATATTTTGTAGGCTCATGTTGGAAAGACCAGGAAACGACCCTCTATTTCAGGCACTGACACTTACAGCCGCAGGTGTAAAAACAGAAAATAAATTACACTACTAACTTACTGAACAGCCAGAAATATATTTTGAAGCCAAACGTTCTATTTGATGAAGGTGCATTATCAGATACTAAACGAGTTTATAGATAATATGCCGAACTTATTGAGGTTCAAGATGGTCCGATTCGTGGGAAACGAAACTGTGTAATTAGGTATTTTACAGACGGGAGTAGAAAAATATATTTTCACTTCTTTTATTTATAATGAATCAGGATATAATAAAAAAATCAAAACATAGTTGACGATCACAAATCGGGGAGCACTGTCACTCGTATTTCCCGATTATTTGGCAACGATGATATTTGAATTTGACACTTCGAGACGGTAGGTGTGTTTGTGGGCGACATTTCGGGCAACGCGTAAAATTTCGGGGGCAAATCAAGCGCGGCTGTCGTCGGCAGCAGCGCCGGTAACCATGGTTACGTGTCGGCGACGCCACGCCAACTGCTCATTAGTGAATTCCGAAAGTCGTCGTCTCGCGTTTGAAATGTGTCACAAAAAGCCGTCGGCGGCGTAGGGACGCGCTTATTTTTACGTGCGCGTCGCGCGATCTGCTTCATTTACAGCGTACGGGTTTTCGATTGTGGCGCTCCCCTCGCCCCCAGCATCCTCCTACGCCAACTTCGATCCAACGCAACTCCCGTCACTTTCCCGCCGTGTTCGTTTTTACCGTTGGCGTCCCTTCGTTCAGTTTTTGTTAGACATAGTCGGAATTATACCCGTTTTTAAATAAGGTCATTTTTGTTTATTTATTTTGAACATATTCCAAACAGCAGCGGCGATAACAACGTTTTATGGTTATGGTTATGTATTCTTCATATACATTTATTTTTTGTTTTGAAATAACGCATACTAAATATCAAAACTCAAAACTCAATATTTTAATTGTAATAAATAAATAAAAATTAAAAAAAGAATTATATTATTTACGTTTATTTTTGGCTCCTGTAAGGGTGTATCTGTATATACTCTACGCACGCCAGTTTATATTTGCGCTTAGTGTGGTACCATCGAGTACAATCCGTAAAACGCAAGATAAACTTTTTATTCGTCGACCAGAAACTGAAAGTCTTCATTTTTTGTTAACATTAACCATGCAAACATTTTTTTGCATGGTTAATTGTAGTTGTAGTTTCCATAGGAATGGCTTCCTGATTTATATAAAATTAAGAACACACTAAATAAACTTAAAATAAACATTTAGGTTTCCACTAGTTAAAAAAAAAATTGAACGTTCAAGGCATTAACTGTGTTTTGTATGGAAGATGTCACCATAAACACATCCGCTAAAGGTAAATTATCAACTTTCTTTCTGATACTTTCTTTTTGATACTAAACACAAGATAACAAAAGCAAGCAACAAGATCGAGACTAATTTTCAATTGGTTATATTTGTTGAATAGAACTACGAAATTTTTTTTGTTTGCGAACTGTGGTTCTTTTAAAAGTACAAACTTAATTCTACAAGCATTAGTTTTCAAATTAAAACTTTGTTCAAGTTCCCTATTTGTCCAAAGTTATTCCGAATAGGTACAGCGTGAGTCGGCGGTGGAGCAAAGTTCATTATCTACAAAAATTATATTTATAATCATAAATTAAATATAATACATGACCAAATAAACACAGGAACATTCTCCCTAAAATCCTTAATTTGTGAGGGATCACTATTCATAAATTTTACAGAAATTTAAGTATAAAACAAATGTTACTTTAAAGTTGATATTGAAAACAAACAAGTGTAATATGTAAATCATTCTCAACTTTTTTATTTCTTCTCGTATTCTTTTCTATTGTTTTGTTTACTTCTTGTTCCTTGTGCATTTATATTTTTTATGTTATAGTTATTTACTGCTTCGAGGCTTACAAATAGAATAAATTTTATTTTTCTTAAATGCGCTTAATAAAGCTCGCATTAAGAAATGTGCAAGATCTTTGGCCCGTTTTTTTTTACACTTATTTATTGTCACATTCAACTTTTGTCTACTTCTTATATTGTAAGGATGATTTATATTTTGTAGTTCGGTATTGTTTTTGAAAATTTTTAGCAAATATAATTGTGTGCCCATTATTATTTTTAATTATTTTATTTTATCAGCAGACTTTACTGAATGATGTCGATTGTTTATTGTTTGTATATCTAAAATGTTAAAATCTGTTTAAATCAGGTCAAATGTTTACTGAAGTCATTTTCCACTTTGATTTTAGGATCATCATCTTCACATAGGAAAAGTTGTTCGCAAAACCAAGAATGTATGTAATTCTTACGAATTACGAATATAACTACTACAGTTCTTTTATTACTTTGTCTTTTCCGCGTTTGTAAATGTTGTTTAGGTCGGTTTCACAATCTGAACCTCAAAATATTATTCGCAAAGTTGAATTATGTTTTTCGTTACGTTCCGCGATAACATAATCGTATAAAATTCACTACCGAGATTGAACAGGACAACTCTATCAATTTTTAGACTTAACTATTACGAAAACGCAAAACAAATTAGATTTTCCCATTTACCATAAACCATCACACACGGACATAGTCATACATAACAGCTCAAATCACCCTTATACACCCAAAATGCATTTTATTCTTTTATTCTTTCACTCTTTTATACACAGACTTCTTATTACGCCACTCTCAACAGAAATTTACAACAAAGAACTTAATATCATTAAACAAATTGCACTGAACAACGGCTACAATCCGTCCATTATAGATAAAATTATAAATGAAAAACAAATTCAGACAACAGTAAACTCCATTTATGCAAAAAAAAAAGTTTTATGGTCAGTTTTCGGTATATATAGTATCAGGTAGTTTGTAAACATTACATTTGATAAAGACACGGTGTTGTCGAAACAATTGTCACGTCATAATATATAATTTCGTGAAAATCGGAACTTTTAGTTCTGATTTATTTTGAGTAGTCGTCGTTTTGGTGAGCAATTTTTGCGTTTTGCGATAAAACTTGCCACCATGTCAATATCAAAAGTACCGAAAGTATCAAAGATACACTAGATGGTTTCTATGATAATTAACCTCGCTCCTCGGAGAGGAGTAACTTGTAATTTCTTCTGGAAGCCCAAATTGGTACTTTTCGCCAGGCTGTAGAAAAATGGATATTTATTGTCCGCAAATCAGGCTTTTGCGGTTCTTCGCTTTTCTCGAAACAATCGATGCAATATAACCCTCGCGTGATGGACCTGTGCTAGGTTCGTATAAGTCCATTTCGTGTAGCCGTATAGTAGTTCAGTCGCGCATGTTTCGAGCCGTACGGCTGTTAGCAACTTTAAGGCAGCGTTAACGCGAGTTCCACGTGATTTATCGCCACCTGTAACGCAGTGATATATGAGTTTGTTCAAACGAGGGCCTTTAAAAGATGCGGCGGCTTGAAAATCGTTTCGCCTTCCAATATTAGCGATCGCCATGCAAAACACATAGATAAATTTTAACGGACCTTTTCACGGTCGTTTTTGCGACTCGTTTTCAATTCCGTTTTATAACTTCCCAATTAGCGGCCGGGCCCTTTATTACAGGCCTTTCAATCTCGTATGACCCGAGGTCGTGGGTTTATTTCAAGCGGTAACTACTTCATCATAACCATTCGGACGTTCTTAAGTGTTTTTTTTTTCGACGAAAGGAACGAGAAATTAACTAGAACCAATCCATACTACGGCGACCAACGTGCGATTAACATGATAATTAAGAGATGTTTCTCAAACATACAGGGCGTCCACTAAATAATAATAATAATAATAATAACAATAATAATAATAATACTTTTTATAAAACACTTCTGGATTCCTCCTGCGTCGGTTTTTGCTGAGTCGAACTTGCTGACGTTTCGCCAATCATCCTGTTGGCTTCTTCAGAGCTTGACTGAGACTGGCTCGCATTTTTACCCTGTACCTGTTTTTCAGTCAATCTCTGAAGAAACCCATAGGATGGAACTGGTAAGATTTCTCTGTACGCTGACCTTTTTGTTACGATGTAGAGACCATTACGTCATGCCCAATTTTCTTAAAATATCCCATCATGTCAAGACCTCCTCCGCTTATAAAATTCTTTAAAAACCTAGTTTTGCTTTACTTCGAGCAAGAATTCCTCAGATCTGTAGGGAAATAGACCTAATCAATAAGACTCTTCCGTCTCTACAACTTGAAATTGTCTCCATCCGAGTTCGATACTTTAAATCTCCGTTTGTTTTCTACCCAGAATCACATTCAGAAATTCGAAAACTATTGAACTAGAACCGTCAGATTTATTTACGTTATGACGGAACAACCATACTAGTACTTAGGAATTCTCCAGACCCACAAAGCAAAGCGTGAAGAAGTAAAAACCGCATTGATCGAAGAGTTTGAAAAACGTTGTTACAACCTTTTAAAAAGCAAACTCAACTCAGGAAACCTTTCGACAGCCATAAATAGATACGCCATATCTGCTCTTCAATATTCCTTTGGAATAGTTAAATGGACGTAAACAAATCTCGAAGCAATAAACACAAAGATAAGAACAGAATTTACAAAATACAGAAAACACCATCGGAGAATAAATGTAACAAGAGAAAGAGAAGGAAGGGGAATAAAAAATGCTGTACGCAATTGCATTTAACAAATTATAGTCTTAAGAATTTTTTTCCGCCACCAAAACGGTGAACTTCATCAAGCTATTGTAAAAGCTGGTACAAGATATCCACCTCTATATTTAAGCTATTTGATATAAAAACTGATGATGACAGAGTTCAAAACTAGCGTTGAAAAGAACTGCATGGAATGATTAGTATCTACTACTCCTAGATGTCGGTCACATCACACACCTACTCGTGTTGTTTTGCAAAAATATATAACAGCATAGTATACAGAATTGGGAGGATTCTATGTAAAACAGTTTACCCAGAGATTTTTGTGGAGTTTCCCTTATAGATTTTTTAAGGAAATACGCTATGGTAGGACACCTTGTATGTTTAGGACGAGCAATCGACCCTGGCCGCTTTGACGTCGACGACCATCTGCTTCGAATTCTGTTTCGGCGATAGATAAAGCCATTTCGAAAAGTATAGCTAAACGCATTTTAACCGTTTGTTGATAAGCCTTACATTACGGTTTTAAAACTCTTTCGGACAGGTGGGTCAAAGCTTCCACGTCAATAAATAAATCTCCCGGTAAACCCGTCGTGCCCGTTTGCTTTGGCCCTATGTTGCGAGAATTCTCGCCGAGTAGGAAAATACTAAAACTAATTTCTTTTTAATATACATGCCGTGTTGGTCAAAGTTCAGATTTTCCCGAAATTTCGTGAAAACCTGAACTTTTAGTTCTTATTTATTTTGGTAAATGGATTTTCATCGAGTAAAAGCCACCTCAGTTCAACTTCCTTGCATCCTCTGGGCCTTAATTTCTGCGTTAATTATTCCCCAAGGTTCTTGCTTATTTTTTGTCTTGTGTTTGCTAACTGTATTTTTAAGCTAAGTTCAAAGATTTTCAATGGGTTTGAGATTTGGAGATTGAGAAGGCCGCGAAAGCAAATCTACCCCATTGGCACAAAAAAACTGCGCCGCCTTTCTAGCAGTGCGTTTCAAATCATATCCACATTAGGGACATGTGATCCTCTGCGAATGGTAACAGCATGTCTTGAAGAATACGAATATACCCATTTTGGTATATAACCCCTTACACCATATTAAGAAAAAGCTCCCCACTACTTCAGATTACCCCTTAGATGTTTAACAGTTTTGATGGTGTGTTTTGGTAATAGTTCCCCATTGGGCGATCTAACAACCTACTCAATTTATTTTTGTTTTACTATACTACGCCATGTCTTAGTTCCGGTTTCACCGTTCCAATTCAAATAATCTTGAATCGACTTTAAACGATGTTCATTGTTCTTTGAAGATAATAGAGGAACCTTTCTTGCTGCCCTACCATGCAGGTTCTTGAACATGCCAGGTAAAATTTAATGTCCGTAGATGGCTTAAATGGGTCGTTTTATAGCATGATGGTTTCTTCTTGCTTCACGGTTTTGAAGTGCCCGTTGTATTTTAAAACTGCCATTCTCTCAGCAGCGGTACATTGGATACCGACCATTCGCTATAAGATGCAAAATATAATGATTTTGAACGTGTGAATGTTATTGCTTCCAACTGTCAATTGCAAATTTCAATAATCAAACAACTATCACTTCATTTTTCTCCAGCTAATCGAAATCTCAAAAAAGTCAAGAAAGTAGCATATGACTTGTATCTTGATAAGATGCAAAATGATATCGATAGAGACTCTAGATAAGTCGGGCAGAGGGGTTAAGTTTTTTCAATGATATCCGTATTATTCATTAATGATATGCCGGAAGTGATAAGGCTTTGTAATGCTTCAATTGAATATAATTCTGGAATAGTTTAACAGAAATAAATTGAAATATTTCTAAGTGTTGTATTTTAAGCTTCAATAATGTAATTGTAATGTAATGTGTAGACCAAGCTAATGCTAATCAGGACGCATTTGATATTTTTAATGTAACTATAATATAACAGGAAAATTTAATGTAATTGGTGTTCTTAGCAAGTAAGCTAGTTTTATTTTATTTTTATGTTGTATATACTCGCGTGTGTATGACTATAATAACGTTCTGTTATTCCAGTAACGTTTTTAAGCAAATACATAAATAAAATGTTTCTATGACCACGATTGTATACCTAGAGAACGAAGGTGTTTTTCTAGAGGTTACGGTGGTTGAGTTTGGGCGCGTGTACGATTATCCTTGACCATCACCTGCCCCCTTTCTAACCCTTCAACTAGGCAGGGTACAAATAGGAAGTTTTGTCTCATGGACGAGGATTAAAGAGGACCATAACTGACCATCACTAAAAGCGACCAAATTGGCCGCACACCCCTTTTTAATTCTAATCCGCTTCGAAATGAATACAAGCGAGAGCATTGAATTGTCGGTAATGCGGAAACGTGTACGGCCACGTGCCGTTGTCGGCAATTTTCAAAATCAAAAGTGTATACGAGTTTGAATAGATCTTTGGTCTTTCACCAATGCGAAAAAATATCCCCTTAGAATACGAATATGCCGGAGAAAATTGAGTGCGCAGTAAAGTATACTTCAAATGTGACATCAGCTTCAACATAACCTTAAATTGTCATGTATATGCTCAAATAGCCCAAGCCACACTGAGAATACACTTAGGTTAGCTGTTGAGTCAGACATGTTTAAGGGCAGGTATAAGGGATTGGTTTAATGAGGTATTAATGACAGTTCATTCAGATTTGAGATTTTGATCTGACTTTTGGCATTTTAACAAATGATTTTGAGGTTGAGGTTGGGTTTGTCAAATTTTTATAAATGAAGATAAGAGGTCTGCCTTTATAATATGAATTAAATGATATTTATTGTTATTCCTTATTTTTGTTATTCTTTTCTCATTTTTTGTATTTTTATGATTTTTCTGTGTTTCCATAACTTAGCAAAGTTGCGGAATTAATTTTTTCAAAATATCTAACCAAAATTAATCATAGTTTTTAGACCCCCTGCATATAATTTTCATAATAATAAATATTATTCCCGATCATAGCACGCACTATATGTAAAAAATAAACGTAATTTTAAAAAATATAACAATTAGCACACCCAAGATCAATGAAAAAGCGACATTCTATAGCAGCTCTAAAAGCTTAAAAAACTAAGTAAAATAAGAAAAAAAATTGTAAACATGAAGATTTTAAAAGGATGAAATGATGTAAATGAAAATAACACACATAGATATGTAAGACAATTTAAAAAATTGATTTTGCCATAGGAACACGCTAGGTGGCTAAGCCAATTCTATATCTCTTTTTTTACTATTATTTAAAAATATCGGTCGCTGGTGAAATGAAATATTGCAGTTATTATAAAGTTTCATTAAATCTGGCAACACTGTGACAGTTAGAATATGCTTTAAATGGGGTAGCACCTCCCCATCGCCATAAACAAAACCTTCCACTCTTAAATACTAATGGCAATTAAAATTAACCGAACGTTTCAAATCACTACGGTAGCAAATTAATATTTGTATGTAAACAAGTCTTTTCCGGTTTCTGAGATAAATGCTCTCATAAAAAGCTCACGGCCGTCAGATGATATCGCGCATAAAAAAAATACCGACTTCCTTCTGGATTTCCATAACAAAAGGGGTTACGTTTTCATAATAAACTTGAATGCGGATTCGCGACTATGTACGGAAACGAGAGTTTTTTTTTCCTTCTTTTGCCGAAGCCTTAACAAGCGGCTAATTAGTCCGGTAAATATTTGAGACCGCTACGGGCCGGTGTGAATTATTAATCAAAAACGAAAAATTGACCTCGATGGTAAGCACGTCGTAAATTAAATATGAAATTTAACAAAGTATTTTGTTTATAAAGTGTTTTTTTTTATAAAGTACAAAGTTATGTTATTACATATTAACATATGCTTAAATCAATCTTAAAAATATCTTAATCAATCTTAAAAATAAAAAAAAATAAATCGCTCACTTCGTTGTGTTCCACTTCAATTTTGCCTCATACACTAAATTTTATTTAAACTTTTTTTTGTTCAAAGAAACTTCCACGGGCTACGTCACGATCGTTCCCAAAACCGTGGCTAAAGTACCGAAACAACGCAGCTGAAGTCCTAAAGTGCTACTTTGTTCACGCTTGATCAAATACATTTTGGATTAATCAGTAGGAAATAACGCACCAACCAATAGGAAAGAGAAGCAAGAACATTTTCACATCTTGTACTCACAAGACTAATACATAATCAACATACAATTACAATACAAAATACACTTTCTTTAGTCACGGTTTGAGGAAATATTATATAAAACACTGGTGGTATTTTGACGTTGATAGCTTTGTGTATTCTCGGTATCTCATAAAGATTGTTGAAACACGTACAACGATTAGGAATAATACTACAGGCCGTGATTTTTTTTATCTACGGGAAATGTTAATTCATTCGGTTTTCACATGAATTTCGCACTTTTTGTAGTTTGGCTTTAGTGGCCAAATCCAAACAGGGACCAAATACAATGCGATAGTTCATGTGACAAAAGAAACGCTTCACACAAGGTTTTTTTAACTTTTTGTTAAGGACGTGTTTTTGTATACCTATACAAAAAAAAACATATTCTTAACATAGAGGAACATGAAGTATTATGAATGCTTTTCTTCAGAGGAAATGTTATCAGAACGTAACCATCGCCATAATTATCCATTTATGGAAATATGTGAGACAATATGAATATATAAATTAAAAAATCAGAAAATTATTAATTAATTTTAAAAAAACAGATAGCTTTAATTCCGCCATATATATATCGTTTATTGACCATTTACAAATACAAAACGTATTTTTAAAGTCAGCAAAAGAATAACAATTTATAAAATAACTTAAAATAATTTAGATCTACTGTGCCCGATAAGTAACAAATTCGTTTATGGAATAGAAACAATGCTCTTCAAAAAACTTTTTTGATAATTGTTTGAATTTTTTGATGGAAAGTCGTTTAATATCAATATTTTTGGACCGAAAAATAGTGTTTGCAAAAATATTATACAATTCTAGATTAAGTTTATTTTTTTGTGTAGTACACAACCTCGATCTTAATGTTTTGATATTGTCAGCTGTTCGCGTCATGTAACTGTGATATCCACCATGAGTCGGAAAAACAGACAAATTTGAGTGGATTTCAACTAAAGTTTGGAGAATAAACATACATGGTAACGTAAGTATTTTCAATTCTTTGAATATTGGGCGGCAGTGGCTGGACGGCGGAATAGTTGAAATAGATTCTATATTGTCGACAAAACAAAATGTATATTAATGTGTTCGGTTATTTTAGCTCTCTTCCGGTCTAAATCACTAAAGAGCTCGAGCGACTCTGTGTCCGTCTTGATTGCTTGGTATTAACATATTGATTTAATAAGACGCGGGTGCAAGCAGCGCCGTTTTTCTCACGGGACTTTGCCGATTAAAATTTCGCATTTCCTTTTCGCGTTAAGCCTCTTTCTCGATTTTGAAAGTCTCACGTTCTTTGAGACACATTTTAACGAAAGAAATCGGTAACGGAAATGGTACAACATCATTATCGTGTCAAGTACAGTCTGTACTTTGTCACACTTTACCGCGTCAGTTTCGTTTCCCACGAATCCGAAAAACTTCGGATATTTCCGGGATTTTACCGCACGGGTTTTCCACGCTTTGAATTTTAAGGTTTGTCAATTCTGAAGGTCATGTCAGTGAATGTATTCGTGTTATTTTGCGAAAATATACCCAAATACTAACGAGTGAGTTCAAAAGTTTACCGAACGTGTTGCATACTATACTTTTTCTACGGCCGTTAGACAACGAATACATTCACTGACATGACCGTCAGAATTGACAAACTTCAAAATTTAAAGCGTGGGATATATCTCCGAAAACATCCGATTGCTGCCAAATTCGTGCGGTAAAATCCCGGAAATGTCCGAAGTGGCTCGGATTCATGGGAAACGCACTCTAGATCGGTGGGTAATTAGATATTTTACAGACGGGAGTGGAAAAACTTTTTAAGTTCACTCGTTTATTAAACACTCGCTCCGCTGCGCTCCGCTCGTGTCAAATAAACTCGTGAGTCAAATGCCGTTTACCGCACTATTAATAATGTTAAATTTTAATACCAATGAAGGTAACACGCAGATCATTTCTATGTCTGGTAGCATACATGTTGAAAGTCGGCATTCTTTTTTTATATTCATGGACATACTGCACTGATAGATGAAAATTGAAGAGAGAGTTTCATTTTTTTAAATAGCGGCTTACGGTGATCCTCATTTTGTGCGCAAAAGTTCGAATAATCGTTTTTTGAATTTTAAATATTCTATCTGCCTCTGAAGAGTCTGCGTTAATGAAGTTGCTAAAATAAAACGTTAAAAACGTCGCAAATGTTGTAAGTTTTCGAATCTGAAATGTAACTTTGTTTAATCTCCCGACCAGCATATCCATATGCACGTGCTAGTTACGTCTACTATTTATTTATGTACATACCCAGTAAAAACACCAGAGCTAACGTCAGGTGCATCTGAATAAAAAAAGACAACCTCTGATTCATTTTCATTCAATTGAAGAGGATTCGAACGAAACCACTCTTCTGCATCAATAATCGCCTGAGTATATATATATATATATATATATATATATATATATATATATATATATATATATATATATATATATATATATATATATATATATATATATATATATATAAACGTAACGATTCGTCCAAAAAAGTATCTGCCGCTTTAATGTAGATTTCAATCCAGTAAGTTCTGAAAATGTTGTTTTTGACTATGATCTGCTCGAAATCAGGGGGGAAAACCAATTATTTGTCCCAGAAATAGGGGTTTTAAGTCCATATCTACATTTTTAAGGTAGATTTGGGTACAATAAGAGGTGAAAAAACAAATTCTGAATCCAAATCGGCAACTATTTGACCCACAAAGGCCGGTATATTAAGGTTTTTGTTTCAATAAAGGCCGAAGATGCCGATTTTGACTAGTATTTGAACGATATTGACATTAAAAACCCACTTTCTTAGAATGATAGGAGGTTTTTCTTATTCAGTTCAAACAGATTCCATTCAAAATCGTGTCTTCCGACAAATATCGTATTAAATACCGCATGAAAACTGCAAGTATCAGCTTAAACTATCATTTTTTGATCCAAACAGTTACCTTTTTATGTCAATACCGTTCAAATACTAGTCAAAATCGGCATCTATTGTCAAGGTAAGATTTAAAAAAGTTCATTAATATTTTTTGAAAGTAATTTCTAGCGATGTTCGTGCTTTTGACTATCGGTTTACTTAAAATTTTGGAAAATATTCACCGCACGAATTTTGAACCGACGACGGAGATACTTTGCTCGAAACGTCCGGCACCCCCGAAACGAAACGGGCGCGGCAACGTCGCGATAAACCCGCTTATTAAGGACGCATAAAGTGTCAATTATCGATGACTGGTTATTGAGAACTCCGGTATCCGCCCGTTCTCGTCCTGTCGTCGAAACAATGAAAACTGCTACGCAAGTTGCCAATCAAAATAATTATTGTTGAGAATCGGGTTTTTTTTTTCTCATCTACAGGAGATTCTATTGAGACAATAGTGCGACTGCCCAAACCGAAAACTGCCCTTTCTTTTTCAGAAATGCATGGAGCCACTTTTGTAAAACTAACCGGATACAAGCGGTTTTTTCTGAGCTAAGGTGTACATTTTAGAAGTACAAAATAACTTTTCCGTTGTCCGATATACGATGAATAAACGTTTACAAATTATGCAAGATTCGAATAAGAATTTCTTAAGACAGTGACCTTTATTTTAACCAAGGATTTCAAAAACGTCGATATATATAGGGTGTTCCACTTAAAATAACAAAGTTGATGTAGGAGGGGACACTTTTGGGACACCCTGTATCGACACAATAGTATTTTAAATATTCACGAGAGTAAAAGACACTTTTGTACATCTCCCATGGGTTTCCAGATCGTACAGCGGGTCGTTAGAAACGGAGTTTACTGTAGTAGACAATGCAATGTTGGTTTTGATATTCCTACCAAAACGATCCCGACTTTTATTAAATAATTTTTAAAAATTATCCCTTTGAATTTAGTCCGAGCGGAATTTTATTTTACTTTTTGTAACGTCGAGGGAACATTTTCTGCAGTCGGCGCGTTTCAAATTTTTACCCCCTCCCGGGCTAAAGATTAAAAACTAACAAGAGGGAACGCGGGCCGTAAGAAAATTTCCGCTAAGCAAGCAGAGCTTTTTTTTGGTTAGTTTTTTTTTATTGAATAAAGAAACGAATCCCTCTCTTCGAGTCTCATTATGGACTTTCCGACTCTCTCATAATAATCGCGGAATATTATTAAGGTTTTTTATTGAAACCGGTGTTTATCTAGAGACCGGGATTATTGGGGAATATACCAACCAAAAACCCTGGAAAAATACTGGAGATTCCTTTAGCTTTGTAATGAGAGATTTTAATTATGAGTATTATTTTTTGTTGCTGCTTAAGCTACGCTAAGGCGTTCATTGTTATACTTTTTACAAAATAAAAAACGCCACGTTAAAGTGGCATATTCAAATAAATAAATAGGGCAAATGAAGTGGAAAGAAACTGACATTGTGAAGAATTTGGAATAATGGAAATCAATTGCATGCAGAAATTATAATAAAATAAAAAAAAAAATAAAAACGGAAAATGCCGCATTTTCGGCAAAGTATCCCTTTGAGGGTTGTACAAGTTTTGAGTGAAACGAGCATTTAACAAGCATTTGAAGTTGTACTGAAAGAAACTCAACTAAAATATATAAATTCAAGCTACACAGTAGGGGAAATAGAATGTGATATTGGTCTAATTAGAAAGAGAAGAGTATCCGATTTTCCAAGGACCGTTATTATTGCAAATGCACAATACAGCTTACTTTTTGAAAACATTGCCGATGTTAAAATGTTTTTTATTGTTTAATGATATAGTGTCATAAAATATCATCTTCGAAGCGTTTTTAATGTTACCTGTAAAACTTTATAAGTCTGGCATATGACCGCCACGGCTGGCGCGGATGTGGTCCAATCTGGACGTCCAATTTTCGATGACTTTTTCCAACATTTGTGGCCGTATATCGGCAATAACACGCCGAATGTTGTCTTCCAAATGGTCAAGCGTTTGTGGCTTATCCGCATAGACCAATGACTTTCCATAGCCCCACAGAAAGTAGTATAGCGGTGTTCATTCACAAGATCTTGGAGATCAATTCACAGGTCCAAAACGTGAAATTAGGCGGTCACCAAACGTGTCTTTCAATACATCGATTGTGGCACGAGCTCTGTGACATGTTACGCTATCTTGTTGAAACATCATCTCCTGGTTATTCAATTCAGGAATGAAAGACTTAGTAGCCATAGCTCTATAATGATCACCATTGACTGTAACGTTCTGGCCATCATCGTTTTTGAAGAAGTACGGACCAATGATTACACCAGCCCATAAAGCGCACCAAACAGTCAGTTTTTCTGGATGTAACGGTGTTTCGACACACCCTTGACGATTAGCTTCGCTCCAAATGCGGCAGTTTTGCTTGTTGACGTACCTATTCAACCAGAAGTGCGCTTCATCGCTAAACAAAATTCGCTTATGAAAATCGGTAACAACGGCAATCTCGTTTTGGGCCCATTCGACGAATCTACGCTTTACTTGATGATCGTTTGGCTTCAATTCTTGCACGAGTTGGATTTTGTAAGCACGCAAACCAAGATCCTTCCGCAAAATCTTCCATAAAGTGGATGGACACAGATCCAATACCTGTGCTCGATGGCGGATGGACTCATTCGGGTCTTCCTCGATGCTACGCTCTACAGCAGCAATAGCTTCTTCTGTACGCACCGTACGGCGTCTCTGGGAATGCGAGTTATCAATAAGAGTAAACGTGGTGCGAAAACGTTCCATGGTTAATCGAATGAACTGCTCTGACGGACGGTTTTGTCGACGATAAAATGGACGTAGTGCGCGATACGTATTCCGCACAGAACCATTATTTTCGAAATAAAATTGCACTATTTGCAAGCGTTGTTCAGGGGTGAGTCTACTCATGATGAATTGCCAAATCAAACTGAGAATAAATCACTTGACAGCTGTTAAATTGGTCGTCACCTTGAACAGTAATGCCAACTTAAAGTTCTATACATCGAAAAAAAATACCCATTAGTAGTAGAAATGCCTGACGTTTGTATGTTCATTACAAGAATATCGGGAATTATATCACATAAAAAACAACACCTTGACTATATTTGCGCTAAATATCAAAATCAAAATTTCCTCTATATTAATAAACATCAAAGTTTCCAAATGTAGTCAGTCCTCTGGTATTTTGTGGTTCCCATAGTTCTAGTCATTTTCCCCATCAACTTTTCCCGTTTCATATTTAATTGGTCGACTAGAAAATGCGCCCCGCCGTGTCTCGAGAAAAAGAGCATCGAATTAATCTGAAGACAAATAAACGTTAAGGAAAAATGCGGGTTCGAGTCCGGTACGTACAGCGACGTCAAAGGAAAAGCTTCGAACTCATCTGCATTCGATTTCGTATAAATGCGGTCTGCAATGTCGCCGTTGACGCGGACAAAGTGATCGACTCTTCGAGGTACTTTTACGTACAACG
Organism: Cylas formicarius; assembly: GCF_029955315.1. Taxonomy (NCBI): domain Eukaryota; kingdom Metazoa; phylum Arthropoda; class Insecta; order Coleoptera; family Brentidae; genus Cylas; species Cylas formicarius. The sequence continues at coordinate 32,392,869 of NW_026844319.1, read as the reverse complement.
CGATACCGAACCAGTAGCGGATAACTCGGATACCGACGAATGCGATTTTTTACATCGGTAGCCGATGTTTCTTCTTCTCTTTTCAGTGCTGTTGTTGGAGTGTATGGGGCGATTTATTTTGCATTTTAGAAAAAAAAAAGGTTAACACAAATACATAAATAAGGTTTAACATGTAGATTTACACAGACACAGACAGTAGGTTGCTATGGTATTTATATTTCTACAATCAATTTCTGTATTCCATTTTCCCCTTATCAACAATTGTAATTAAACTTTTATGGATAACGACTTACGATAAATACCTGAAACGCTGGTCACTGATGTAAGCGCATAAAAGCTTCGTATGCAAAATATGTCAATTCTTCGGGATAAAAGGTACAGCTCTTTCATTTTTTAAAAAGTTTCTTGGTCTGAGATATCAAAGGGCAGTTGAAGCACTCATTCAGATGCTATTGCTTTGGAGAGGGGTTTCCCCTCTATTCTGATCTCAGTTTATTGACTTCTCTACTTGTCTTAAATTTTGTAAATCTCATCAATACGCGGATGATACCCTACTTAAATAAATTTAGACCCAAAAATAATTTCGGAGGCATCTGGGGCTCACAACCTCTTATTGAATACTAACAAAATGCAAATGTTGAGGACATTGTATATTCATAAACATTTTCGCAGTAAAGAAGTAAAACTTCGTCTATTCGCCAGTTCACAATGCCTCTTTGATAAGAACCCGTAGTACTTGTTCAATAAACTTTGCAGAGGAAATGTTATTCATAATCGAGCCGCCCGTCATTGTTTAAGATATTGCGTTACTAGATATACTTCGGTAACTTTTCAGATATCTTTTAGCTGCAACGCAATTAAATTATTTAATGGAATACATTATGCTACGACGTCCCTCCTCACAATAAAGTCCTTCAGTATCTTAGCAAAAGCGTATGAGTTGATGATGCGCGTAATTTCTTGTATTTGCGATGTATGTACAAGTGTGTATTTTGTTGACGATTATGGTGTTGGTGCTGTTGTTCTTGTGGCTACATGGAAGAGCGCAATTTGCTTTGTATTATTACTTATATTGTAATATTTTTGTGGGAGAGGGGATTACGCACTGTTCACGCAACCAATCAACGCGTATAGTGGGCTAAATGGGATTGGACCTCTGTCCTTGTTCAGTGCCTTATTCCCTCTCTTAACAATTTCTAAGCTTTCGTAGGCATCTAATTTTCTACTATTATTTACATGTTTAACTAATATTAAATTACTTATATCTACATTATGATTATTGTTGAACATATGTTCAGCTACACTTGATTTTTTTAATCTACCAAATTTTAAATGAGCTAAGTGTTCCTTAAATTTAACATTAATTGATCTTTTGGTTTGCCCTACATATGAATTGTCACAAGCGTTACAACATATTTCATAAATTCCCGACTTTTCAAGGGTATATAGTATATCCTTGGGATTACCCAAGAGATTTTTTAATTCTGATCCGGACTGATAGACACTTCGAAGACCTGCGGCCCTGAAGACTCTATCGAGTCCACTTGTATATTGGGGAGAGGAAGGAATTGAGGCTACTTTTAAATTTTCCTTATCAGCTTGAAAAGTCGTTGATTTTTGAAGTTTGTTTTTAAATCTAAATTTCCTAATGAACTTATCGATAAAACTATAGCCATTGATTCTAGCCACCTCTATTATAAGGCTTCTTCCCACCTCAAACCTTTGTTGATTTAAAGGAAATGTCACAAGTCTATGAACTAGAAAATTAAAACTTGCCATTTTTTGTTGAAAAGCATGGTTAGAATCTTTGGTTATGTATCTTAAAGTACTAGTGTCTTTCCAATAAATGTCAAAAACTATATGATTTTCACTGTTTTTAATAACGAGAACCTTCTATTTCATATGTGAATTTAATAGATGGGAAGTAATTATTCAAGTTTGAAATAAATCCATTTAAATCCATGCAAATTGTAGCAAAAACCGCGAAAACATCGTCGACGTATCTATACCATATCCCAGGAAAGTACTCGAAATTTTCTTTAGGAAAGGAGATAAACAATTTCAAATAGCCGTGCCATTTTGTTGTTTATAATAGTTGTTATTATATAGAAAAATATTTTGACTCATGCAAAGCTTTGTCAGAGTGAGAGCATTTGTTCTATTAAGTTTAGTTTTAATCTTCTCCTGAAGTTTAAAAGATTTTGGCAATGCGATATAAAGCTCTATATAAGGAGAGTTTTGTTTTGATTTCTGCGACCTGTATCTCGGAAGCACGAGACTATTTGCACTCCGGGTGTGAGAATCAGAATCCCTGGGCAAATTATCGGTCTTGGAGTGTATCTCAAGAACACTTTGAAATATAAATATACATGGAACCGTCATTGTTTTATGTTTAATAAACAATGGCTTACAGTGTTCGTTAAAATTTGTAATTATCCGTAGTGCCTTTTTTTGCATCCTAAATATTTTAATAAAATATCTAAATAAGCCAAACTAAGTTGACTTCAATATATCAAAACTCACCATTCTGCGAAGTTGACGCAAAAGAAAATGAATATTTGAAAGATTTTTACTTAGCTGGCCAATGTGGGGACCATTTCAGGGTCGTCCTTTTTCATTGTATATTTACAAAATTCCTGTTCTCGGGTTCTCATCAATATTATTCAAACGACGCACAAATTTGCTATTCTTTTTTTGCCACATGACTTGGACAGAGTTTGTGAGATGTTTACTAGTAAATCCGCAGTAATTCTTTTTGACCGAAAGGGTGATAGGGAGAGATTTCTATTGGGCAGTCGTTCTGTGGAGATTTGAGATTTTCGGAGGAAATTTCTAAATGTTTACAAAAGGCCTATTTGATGTTAAAATGGAAAATGTAAATGTAAAAATCATGTATTCGTTTAATATTCAATCCAAGACCCAAAAACCATGTAATTGAATAGATAGACAAAAACTTCATCTAGGCTATTTTTGCATGACCGTCTTCATAGAGAGAACACTTTCATAAATAGATTGTTTTCACAAAGAAATTATATTTTTATATAATCAATCAATTTATCATTCTTTTTAAATACTCGCTCTACTGCGCTCCGGTAGTGATTAAACTGTTTGAAATAATATTTTTATATTTAATTAATTTATATTTAATAAAATTAAATAAAACTGAAAATGAGATGTAAATGGAAATATCCGTTAATTAAATATATTTTAACCATATGTTTTTTTAGACACTCGCTCCGCTGCGCTCCGCTCGTGACTAAATTGTTGAATATAAGATTTTTATGTTGAATATAATGATTTGTTTTGGTAAAAGAAAATTAAAGTTGAAATAAAATTTTTTTGGTACTAATGTAGTTTTAAATACATATTTTTGAGTTTATTATTATTATGCATTATTAATTTATATTTAATTATATTTAAAAAAAAAATAAAATGAAATGTGGCAAAAATTATTTTGTATTAAAAATGTAAGTAAAAAGATTTCCTTATTCGTAAGATGTTTGGTATGTTTTTTTAGACACTCGCTCCGCTGCGCTCCGCTCGTGACTAAATTGTTGAATATAAGATTTTTATGTTGAATATAATGATTTGTTTTGGTAAAAGAAAATTAAAATTGAAATAAAAATTTTTTGGTACTAATGAAGTTTTAAATACATATTTTTGAGTTTATTATTATTATATATTATAAATTTATATCTAATTATATTTAAAAAAATTAATAAAATGAAATGTGGCAAAAATTATTTTATATTAAAAATGTAAGTAAAAAGATTTCCTTATTCGTAAGATGTTTGGTATATTGGAATTCATTTTCCAATGTGTCTGCTAAGTTGCTAAGTCCTACTAATGACACCCCGAGATAAGCCTTTTTAAAACAAAATTTTAAAAAGAAACTAATAATGGAAATTATATAGAAAGTTATATTTTTGGCTTTCGTTGCCTTGTCAATTTTATTGTTCAACTATTTTAATTTTACTTTTTGCCTACTTGCCTAATCTATTGTTATTGTTATTGTTAGTTAACTCATTTACTTATTTATTTATGTTGTTTTAAAATTGTTTCTTACTGTAAGTTAATTTATGGAATTTTAGTTAAGAGCGTAGCTGCCCTTTGCCGAGTGAAAAAAAGGCGTTTGTATTGATTTGCTTATGTACATATCAAAATATCATTTAAGTTACGGGGATATAGTTTACGGCCCTTGCTTAAGTTAAAAAAGAATTAGTCACACACATCAAAGAGTTAATTGGCTAAATATGAAAAATAGAATATTTCTTCATTCTGAAGTTCTATATGTAAAAATACTAAGCACTCCTCTATCCATGTGTAATAAAATACGCTATAGCTGTGACGTACATAAATATTGTTTCATATTTAAATAATTTACCAAATAAAATAAGAAACTTAAATCAACCTCAAGCAAATTAAAAATTTTTCCAGATAACTGTGTGCTAAATGAATTGAAATATCATTATTAGCTTTTGTTTAGATTCTTTGTACGAAGATTCTATTTTTTTCCACCCTCTTTCTTCGGGTTAGATGGAACAGTGTACTAATGTTTAGCAGATTGAATCTCGAATTATCAAAAGAGCTTTATTATTGTTGTAATTATTATTACTTATAGACGAGGTGTAAGAAAAAGCTTAGTGTTATACCTTTTTAAATTAAAAGCCCCTGTATATTATTTAATAAAACGAGAAGTCTTTTTACGCCGATTTAAAAAATTTGTCGTATTCCTGTTTTCTATATTGAGGCCAGAATCATCATCATGGCGCCGCTCCAACGCTAAGTTCTTTGCTTAGTTAGTTGCTTCGCAAAGTTTTATACGAGAATAATGTTTTCACTTGACGCAAAATTAAGAAATATTGTCATTGCATATACTATCCAAAATGATATTCAAACGCGGAGGAAAACTAGCGTTTTAAATCCTGGTCAAGAATTAAATATCCTATGGGGTAGGTCAGTTAAGCAACTTGCTAAGACAAATAGAAACAATTATTCCGATTGGAAGTTTTGGAAAAATTTGGGGAAAATAAACTCCAACATTTTAAATTCGTAAAAGTTCAGAATCCTTTTTGAGTGGCCATTATAAAAGTCAGCATAGTAGTTATCGTCAGGAAAAAAAAAGTTTTATATAGGTATATTTGAGAATCATTGAAAATATTTTCAAATTTGGAAGCTTCAATACTGACAGTTGTCAAATAATGATTTTAGAACCCATATCCAGTGAGAATCTACTTAAAAACGGTAAACCGTCTGTAACAAGGCTGATAAGAGCCAATATCAGACAACCTGTGATTAAAATACAAATACGAAACAACAGGATCAACCTGTAAATTTGACAGCAACGTAGATTTTTTTTCCGGTGCTTTTTTGGAAAAATTAAACCAAAAACTAGCAAATTGCACAATTTGACAACTACCGCTACGTAAGACTGTAGCAGATATACACGCGAAGCATTCGCTAGTATATTTTTGATCTTACTCACATGTTTCTCTAGCCAAAATTAGCAAACTTTTACAATGGTCCAATTTGGCACACCGAATTTACTGCCTCAATTTTTCAATTTAACTGATGACCTGGCATGTTCAACGCTCAACCTTATCTTTTCACCGCTGCCTACCAAGTCACTTTAAGGTAGGCGATAGGTCATAAAACGGCGGGTATTCCCCTATTTAGGCGGAGTCTCGTTACTCGTCTAATGCTCTCATAACAGATCCCCGTTCGTTCCCTTATTATTAATAATAACACTTCACAATTGCTTGGATATTTAGCGTGGTTTAGTTATATTTTGTCTCTTGGTGCATCGTTTTGAATTTTGACGGCAGATGTATCAGGGACGGACTTACGTTTATTTAGGAATAATAAAATCACATTGGTACTAAGAGAAAATACGAATACAATAAAATATAAACAAACTATCAATAATTACCAAAATAAGTACGCTATCCAAAATTCAATTATCTTTAATTATTAACAGTCATTAAATTACTAATTGAAATTGAAACATTTGGTTTTATGTTCTATGAGGTAGAAAATACAATGATACAGAGGAAGATTTAAAACAGTCACATACGTGGTGTGTTCAAAAAGCAAGGCGACTTTTGTAATTATTGATTTTTTTTTGTTATGCTTGTACACAAAGACGCGGATGACGAACCTCGCTCTGGACGCCTCAATAACTGATGAAAGCGTTGAAGAGGTGAAAGAAATGGTTGCTATTAGAGAAGTGACTGAAGACGTCGGCATCTTCATTGGCTCATGGCACGCATTTTTTTTTTTCGAAGTTTTGGTCATGAAACGTGTAGCAGCGAAATTCCTTTCGAAACTGCGTAATTTTAAACAAAAAGACCGTCGAAGGGGATCTCTCAATGTCATAAACGCAGGAACCCAAAATAGCCAAGTCCGAAAAAAAGCAATTCAAGTTCGATTAAATTTCAAGGTTTTCCTTACTGTTTTCTTTGATTATCGTGGCATAGTACATCAAGATCGTACGGTCAATAAAAAGTATTACCTTGGTTATGTGCCATTTGCGAGAAGCAATACGAAGAAAATGTTTCACGGATAATGCACCTGCTCACTCATCATTGCTTGTGTCTAACTTTTTGCCCAAAAACAAAACCACAATCATGCCTCGGCCACCATATTCACCGGATATGGGGCCTTGCGACTTTTTCCTGGTTCCAAAACTCAAGAAACCCATTAAAGGAAGGAAGGAAAATCGCCGGAAGAACCCACGGCTATACCGGAAAGTGCTTACCAGAAGTGCTTCTAGGATTGGCAAAAACGTTGTCACAAGTGTATTATGTCTGGGAAGGAGACAACATCAATACTGCTGAATAAATAAATACTTTTTCACAAAACTTATATCATTTACCTTTTGAACATACCTCGTACATATTGTTTTTTAATGTTGGTGCCATAACAATGACACTGTTATCATATAAGTGGCATTTTTTTTAGTTTGATCATAGAAATAAGAATTTATTAGGAAGTTTAAATCATTTAATGCGACAAAAAAAATTAAGAATTCATAGATACATTTTTGAAACGGACATGAGACGGTTGACATATTACACGTTCTCTCTATTTTATAAAAAATATGACGAAATATGTAGATAGTCATCTAATTAACACAAAAATTTCATTAATAGATTATGAATTAATCACCAGTGAGAACAAACAATACAAGACATAAAGAATCAAAGTTACAACAGAATGTTACGCCAAACTCCGTTATGTAGTCATACCTAGGTTTGTCTAGGCAAAGCAAGCATTGCCGGCCACTTTAGGCAAAGCCCGAAATTATTAAAATAAATTTTCAATACCGACGTCTTAAACGTTACAATCCGTTACTTGTTGGAGGCATTAAAAATCTAATTTTGGCATTGTCTGAGCAAATTACTGAAGTGAAATACTTTGCGTCCAATGAAGAATTATTTGAAGTACTAGATAACGCTCACAAGGAATGTGGTCGTGCTGGAAAAGATAGAACTATGTGAAGCCTCTTACAAGACGAAGCATAAAAAAAGGGAATAACCGTAAAACCGTTGCTATTTCGAGAAGTGAATTCTGGAGGACATGTGCAGGCTTGCCCTGATGGTGATTTCAAATATATCTTTAATTATCAGGATCATCTTTCGAAATATAAAAGTGTCACCATTCGACATCTTGTACTAATACGTGACGTAATTAACGTTTTTAACTGTTTTAACTTATCAACTGTTATAATTTGTACTCTGCAAAAAGCAGGAGCCCTAATTCCACCCAAAGAGACTTCTCTTTTTTGTTGGCAAGTACCTATTCTTTGGTGGTAAGTGACATACATAAACAATACAAGGTGTATTAGTAATACAATAAATTATTATTACAAATTCCTTTTCCTTCTATCGCAAACTGTGCCTTATACTAGTACAACAACAGTACGCACAGTGTAGGCAATGTCCGAAATATGGAATAATTCCGGATTTTGCCTAAAGTGGCCCGGAAATGCGGACTTTGCCTAGGCAAAGCTAGGTATGACAGGTATAGAGTTCAAATGGTTAAGAAAATCTGAAAGGGATTTTTAACAGTAAGGTCAAACAAGAAAAGTATCATAGCATTTTCATAGCTTTGGCTTTATTTATATGGATGTTATCTGAGACAATGTTCGAGCGACGCATTTATGGGTTTACCCGGTATATAACACCAGGTACGAACGCGATAATTACTTTCTAGGGACGGGGTAAGCAAAAGGTCAAGACGGTACACTTTGGGACACACTTTACTCGCTAGTGGCTTACAAATGGTTTGTTCACGGTTGCTCTTAACGGGGCGAAACCCGAAGATAGGCATCGGATGTTTGCCCTTATAAATCAGGATTCCCGATAATAAACGTTAACTCTCCACCGCTGACGTTATTAAGATGTCGCTGTGAGATGCCCCAGCGTTTTTATTTATTTAGGTGCTCGGCGATCTTGGTGATCGTGAAACCAGAGCGCAGGTATAAGGATCCGACGGGAAGAAATATATTATTGCCCAGTTTCACGAAACCGTGGAAATAACAACTAATGAATTTATCGGGATCAAGACGCTCACTCGCTATACGACTAAATCGCGTTCTTTGCGGGTCAATTTAGGGGTCGTCCATGGGCGTAGACGTCGTCTACACGGTGTGCGCATTAGTATTGTGGCGCCGCTAACGTTGCAGTTGTGAAGTCCAGTGAAGACTGAACATTTCTTGTACTATTAGGTCTCCATACAAAGATATGAATTAATCCATTCTGTATAACGAATTTCTCACTCTTTATACCGAAAGAAAAAAGGACACGCTTAGTGAATACGGCGAGCATGGCGAGTAAGCGACAAAGTTGTTTTAATTCGGTAGATAGAACGATTTGGAAGTGCTGAAGCGGCAGGCAGTTCCAGTAAAAAACTAAGAAAGCAAAAATTTTAAGATTTGCATCGGGCAATGTTGCAGTGGTTCCAATAACATCTTAAAAATGTACCGCTCTCTGTACCTATCTTAAAACTAAAAGCAGAAAGGTTTGCTGAACAGCTTGCATTATCGATTTCAAGGCTTCGGAAGGATGGTTGGGGAAGTTCAAACGGAGACGTGGTATAAACTATGGATAGATAAGTGACGAAGCCCGTGATGTCGACAGAAACGTCACTAAGGATTAGCTGCCTACAACAGCAGACTTGACAGATGAAGCCATATTACAACAAGCAAGAAAGGGCGAGGAAGAGCACCAAGAGGAAGAAGACGATATTCAGTTAAGCTGCTAGAGAAGTTTACAGGTACCGTATTTATCTTACAAGTAAGTTTTTTTTTCTTTTTTTGCGTCTTCTACATTGTTCTTCGATTTGTAAAGAATAATCATTTAAAGAATATATATTATATTCGTGGTTCTGAAATCTTGAAATTTTCGAAGTATCATTATATATTTAATCCGACTGAGATGATTTGGTCTGAGTTGAAAGCGCATATAAGAAGAATTAACGCAATTCTGCAAGAGTTAGCTAAATTATCGGTACAAAGCTGGTCTAGCTGTGAAAAACCAGTAATAAAAGAAGAAAATATTTATCGAGAACGATTAGCGGCGGAGTTGATCATGGATCTAGGTGACGACAGTAGTGATAGTGACGATTTTTTAAGCGGCTGATACTTTATTATTATTATATTTAATATTTTGTATATTAATGATGATACTATGTAGAAATGCAATTAAATAGAACGTAATAGATTGTTACTTTATAATATTTTTTTTATGTACATTGTCCCAGTGTCTATTGTCCTTTCAGCTCCCGTCTTATTTCCGTGTTTCTTATTTTGGCCTTGAATACATTTGTTTTTGTTTTTGTTGATATTTGTTTTTTACTTATGAAGTTTTCATTCATTACAAGGTACAGTTTTAATTTTTTTTTATTTTGTTGTTAATCTCTTTTTCCTGTTTTCCGTTGTTCTCTATTTCTAGTCCTAAGTAATTGAAATTTGTTTTATATAGTTTCATTTCGTTCGTTCATTTCCTATCACCATCACTTTTTGCCTTAGTTTTATTTAGCTTGCTTCCAGGACCAGAGCATTATCTTTATCTCTATCTCTATCAAACACTCCTTTAGATACATGGCTTAGTCCTCCATGTCTTAATCCTGCTTTGGTTGCGAGTGGCCCTGAAATTTTATTTTGGTATATTACGTAGTTAACATTTTCTTTGTATTTATCTTTCAACACCCTTATCATTGTGTTTTGGATTATTCTTTTAAAGAGAATTTTTAATAGTAATTATTACAGTCCAATTTATCCCATTTGGGGTTAATTAAAGATGTTTTCCAATCTTGAGGTGTGCATTCTTCGGTCCGCATTTGATTGTGTAATTTGACAAGGATTTTCATTCCCAACGTTTTTCGGCGCCTTCTTGTCATATATTCATCATTTTCATTCAATTCATCAATTTGTGACGTGAAATTCATTTTATCTTTTCTGAGTGATTCGGTCGTACAAGTCCCTAACTGTTTTCCTCTCTATCTTTGATCTCTTCCGACCACCAAGTTGTTGTTTCTATTGATGTTTTTTCTACTATTTCCACAGATGTAATTGGTAATATCTGGGGTGTCACAAAATCCAAAGCTCCGGATAACATCTCGTATTTCCAAAATCAAATAGGCTATAGCAACTCTTTTGTTTCTCAGAAGATTAGGAAAACCGCATCTCTCTAACTTTACTAACAAGTGAGACTTTTTCATAGTTGTGGATCAAACAATAAACGTCAAAGGCAAAATCATCGGTCCTCGCAACGGCGATCTAATTCAAAGCAATTAAGGCGTCAGTCTACTGTAACGTGTAAATATCCGGATCATCCAAAGCAAACGGCTATCGCCGCTTACGTTAAAATTAAATTTACGAACGCAAACGTTATCACATTTATGATTAATGTACTCAAAATGGTCAACGTTTTAACCGGTAAGTGCATAAATATAGAGAATGACCACTTAAGATGTTTACATACCTTTAAAAGTCGTTTTACTACGTGTAGCAGTAAATCGTCTTTATGATTTTCACTGAATATAGACATCAGGTCTTGCGAGCTCCACGTTGCCGACGGAACAGGAACCCAAGTGCGTTTAGAAGATGACAAAAACCTGAAAGAAGTTTTGTTAAATTACGTTTAATCACATTTTATTTTTCATTATGTTTCATTATACCGGATGTCCCCGTTGGGACGACGAGGTACGGTAATGGGGAAATGGGTATTAATAAAAATTAGGAAATGGTATATTACGCAATTATTTGGCAACGAGCGGAGCGAGTGTTTAATAAAATAAAATAAAAAGTTTACGCTATCGAGTACCCGCCATATTGTGTTTTTTGATATAACGGCAAACAATTAATTTTCTAAAAAAAGTAGAGTATAATTGTTAAATATTGATTCTGTTACTAATCAACAACTGGAATATTTAATGTTCAAGCCTAAAATCTCCAACAGGAGCTATGCTTTTTATGGTTTTTATAGGCCACCAAAACTAAATTTTAATACTGTGTTCTCCGATTTTTGATAATATTTCTTCCTACCTTTAACCCACTGTCGATGAGATCTTTTGCCTTAATATTAATTTAATGATTGTCCAGAATCCTTTCGTGCGATTATTTGAAAATTATAAATTTGTGCAGATTATTGACGAGCCTACGCGCATTTTTGACGCTTAATTGATGCTATTTTTGTTACTAACACATCTTTAATATTCCGGGTCAGGGGTAGGACCAGCTGGTAGCAAAGCGGGTAAAAATCATCATCGATCAAATACAGTTCGACTGGATATGCTATAAACATCAAAGAAATATTGCATTAGCATCAATAAGAAAAGAAAGGAAGCAATATCTTTGACTCGTTTAAAAACAATTCCAAAAAAACTTGGTCAGCTCTAAAAATTTCCAATACATGCGGCACAAAATTTAACATTTATCAGAAACTAACGAAATTACTAACCTTTTTTCAACATACCTACAAAATAAGTCAAACTGTGCAGCAAAAATAAACTTTTATAATAAGAATTTCTATAAGAACCATTTAAATTTCTCGTTTAAAATGCACGGCCAACAAAATTCTTAATAATATTAAAACTAACGTATGTATGTTGAAATACTGTAGCCCTTTTATTGATAAATCATAAATTGTTGCATTGAAACAAGCTACTTTCCAGTGCAATGGAAAGTTTCTGTTGGTAAACCGCTACATCAAACACATCAAATCCCCTAAATTATAATGACATTCGTATTATAAGTTTTCTTTCGGTTTTGTCGTAGTTCGTCGCGTTTTCTGAGTCAGCCGGTATATAAAACGTCTGGAAAAAATTCAAAATAAGTTTATAAAATTTTATATCAATCAAATTAAGTATAGATAATCCTATGAACAATATTCCACCGGCTCCACAACACGTGGGGTGCAGAGAAGAAAGGTTTCTGAAAGTAAACTCTGCAAAAAATTCACTGTTAGGCCAAATTCGAAGAAGTGCCAACTGGCCCCGTTGATGTTTTCTCAGTGTCCACTGTAAAAGTTAAACAAATTTTAAAAAGTGAACAGCTTGAATAACGTTGATAATATTGATTATTAAAACAATTTGTTACAGGCAATATTTCAATTTTTAACTTTAACTACATTTTTACAGTATTGTAGGTGTAATCTTGTGGATAGATGGGTGCAAAACCTATTGTACGCCTGTTGATCACCAAAGAAATAAAGTATTATATCGATGAGAAATCCATACTTCTCTGGGGTGAGGTTGAACCGAAAAGTCATTGATAAATCAAAGTAAATCCAAAATTCTTTTTAATTATTTCATGCTGAGCATCGAAAAGGGATTTGGATTGTATTTTTCGCCACAATGTGTTGCCATTTTATCGTTAAAGACCATAATTGAAGTGTTCTTAAAATGCGTCGCTTTGCAAGCTGCCATTCAGCTGGAAATCGGGTGTATTAAAATTGATTCCAAATGGAAACTAAAGAGATTATTGGGAATTGAGGTTTCGGTGTTATTGCATTGCAGGCCGACGTGGCCAACGGTATCGTTTTGACTAATGAACTATATAAGCTGCCTGTAAGCCTTTCCTTCTATGCTATCCTGCAGCATTAGAACTATTAATAGCAAAGATTACTCTTTAATGGCGAATACCTAATTGGTTTCACATAATTATAATCTACCGTGAAATGTGTGCACCGACCAAATGTTTCGGTACGAAGATGTCTCGTTATTCGTTTTGTGATGTAACATACTAAACAACCAATGGAATTGATTTGGTTTAATTACTAGCTGTGGGCTCTGGGGAGAACTTAACGGAATATGTGGAATTTTTACATACATGTAACTTTCTTTTATCATTTTTATTATTACTATTGTTGCTTGATACTATAATAAAACTGTCAAGCAAGGGAAAATAGATGACACAAACACAACGGAATTGTTTTAATTTTTGTAATTTTTCCAATATTTCTCCGAATAAATTGAATCGAATCACAATAAAAATGTCAATTTGGTTGTCAATTCGCCATTAAAAAGGCATATTCAATAAGCTAAAGTTCACAAATATTTCAAATTTCGATATAAATAAATAGCTTCATGGCATTAATCATTATTAACAAATTATGTTAAATTTGGTAACAAAGGGCTTATCCATGTGATTTGGTATTTCTAAATGATTGATACTTTACGTAAAGTATTTGGGTGAATGGATTTGAAAATTTTCCCTGAATTAATGAAGATATTAAATTTTTTCTCTTTCCACCACGGACGTTCAATTTAATATAAAAATTTTATATTCCTAAAAAAATAACAGACGCTGAAAAAAGGCAATTAATATATTCAAAAACGGTTAAAAGAAAACGGGCCTCTGCTTAACTGCTGGTGAACATGCAAAAATATTTGCGAAACACAATGCTTGAGAGCATAGAACCAATTACGGTAACGAGTTGCCCTGTTATGCATGTCACTACTACCCCTGACCCTTGATCAGAAAATCGGACATATCGAGGCTTCCGTATCTGGTGATTTTTGTAAGGTGTATTGGTTTTAAGTTTTCACAGGCTACCGTAATACTTTTTATAAAACTTCTGAATTAGTCCTGCGTCGGTTTTTGTCGACTCGAACTAGCTAGCTAGCTAGCTACCGACGCAGGAATCCAGAAGTTTTATAAAATGGGTCTTTATACACTTAAACCAGTTTCGGTCCGGTGTAGGACTTCTGTAGTTAATAAACCGAGCGCCGATCAAGTTGCAAATCATTTCTTCTTTTTTTATTGCGAAAAAGAGCTACTTACGTTTAAGAATCACTTATTATCAGACCACGTGCTTTTTAGATCCATGAAATCACTTAAAGATACTCATTTATACCATGAAAGATTTTTAGTTCTTCGAAAAATTTTGCGGTTGTTGTAATATCAAAATGTAAAAGCACCTTTTCACTTTTAAAATATCGCATTTCTTACGAAAAATAATCAAAATTCGCTACATACTGGAAAAGTGAATATATGAAATATTATGAAACAAAAGTACTTCTTCCTAAACAATTCTGCTCGATGAGACAGTAGGTAAGTTTGCACTAGAATATTTATATGATGGTCATAATGTCGGGGGGGGGGGGGGGGGGCGATTTTGGGACACACACAATTATAATATTTTCAATTTTCAGGAGGGTCCAAGAAACTTTTGTATTCATTTTTTCGTATTTCCTATGAGTTTCCACACCGTACGGTGGCTCGTTTTATTTGCACATGAGCGGGTTTAAAATTAACAAAAGACGTTGACTATTTATCCAAAACTGGCAACAATAATCGTAAAGGCAAACGGAAAAAATTATTACAAAAGTGAACAAGAGGAAATGGTGGGTCAAAATTTTCAAAATACAAACGCAGACCATTTCGTCATATTGATCACTGGCGAAATTTTAAGGCAGTGTTTCTGGGCAAATTAATCCTAGTTTCTTGTGTAAATTTATTTTCTCACCAAGCGGGATTTTTTAGGAAGACAAGCTGTATAATCAGCAATCAAAAATGATCGCTTATTTCTAGGTAAAAAATTGCGAATCATATGAATTATACAATTTTTCCGTGGTCTTTAGGCCTAGCCTAGCCTCAATGGACAACTGACGTGCAGTTTTAATAGAGAACTTTAATTATTTTTTTATTTCTTTAAAATATTTGTTTATCTATAGCAAGAACGCATACCAAACCCAATATTTAAGTTGCAATAAGTGACACCGTGACGTCAGACCGCTGCTTTTCGATCGATACGACGACAAGTTTTAGTGTTATTCTCAGGTTCTAGACGGAAAATTATATTATTTACGTTTATTTTTGGCTCGTGTAAACTACGCTTTTATTTATTCTACGCCAGTTTGTATTTGTGATTAGTGTATTTTACATGATAATAATGGAAGCAACACAAAAACAATATTAAAAGGCCAGATAAACTTTTTATTCGTCTACCAGAAAATAAAAACCGTCGTTAATTGTTAACATTATGTTCAGGTGTCATTTTAGCCTTAACCGTGCAAACATTTTTAACTCTTCGCAACTGCGCCCATCCTATTGCGATCCCCATACGAATGGCTTCCTGATGTATATAAAATAATGACACTTTAAGTTATCAATGGCAATATACTTTAAAATTAGTATTTAGGTTTCTACTAGTTTAAAAAAAATCCTTTTGGTTTTTTTTTATTGATAATTTTACATTTTACGTGATATTCCATTTAAATTTTAAAAACTTTAAGCTGTCACAATCTTATTATTATTTATATTGATTTATTTATTTAATATTATTTTTGGTTTAAAACTAGTGGCTAAATTTTCTATGAACATTCTTTATAGCTTTAGCACCGCGAATCTCAACAAAAGAAAATGTTTCGGTGTTTTGTATGTCAGATGTCACCGTAATCGTATCCACTGCAGGTAAATTATCAGATTGACTATTTAAAAAATCGGCTTCGGTCATTTTCAAAATTTTCTTTTCGATGCTAAACACAAGATAACAAGCCACAGGATCAAAGGCGAAAATTAAAATTAAAACCACCCAGATGAACGTTCTGTAACGGCGTCTCTACGCTATCTTCAGGCTGGCGCGTAGTCTTACGCGCGGATTGACGTCACAACCGGTCACAGCCAATGACAGCGCGTTTCAAACAGGATTTAAACTTTACAACTTTTAATTGCATATATTTGTTTTTTTTATTTTATTTGTCCAAAGTTATTCCGAATAGGTACAGCGTGAGTCGGCGGTAGAGTAAACTTCATTGGCTACAAGATATATATATTATAATCATAAATTAATAATACATCTCCAACTAAACACAGAAAAATTCTCTCTAAAATCCTTAAATTGTGAGGGATCACTTTCATAAATTTACCCTACCACATATTGCAGTGACAAACGTTTACAGGAATTTAATTTTATAAAATAAATAAATATAAAATATTTGTTCAAGTTCTAATAAAGAAGCGGCAAGGGTCAAGACACGGGACAAAAAAAGGAGACCGAAACAACGGCAAACATTGCGACGTATCAATGTAATTATTGCCGTTAAACATTTCGCGACACTAGCAATTCAAACTGATTATCGCATTATCGGAAATTAATGTCCAATTACGCGTCCGCGCACTGTATAAGACAAAATCGCGTAATTAATGCAGGTGAGACCATAACCCACTATTAAAATAATTTGCATGCGAAATTAATACAAATGGACGGTGCCGGTCATTTATCATCGGAAGCTGCAAAAATCACGGGAATAAAAAATGATACCGGGTTTAATTTGACACGGAATTAAATTCGCTTTGATTTAATGGTCGATCGGCCGTGATACTGTTAATGCCGGGACGCGGTATGGGATAGTTTAATTTCGTAACGGCTTCGAAATATGGACCTGTAAAATGTGCGATGTTCATTTGCGCTGGAATGTACAGGGCGAGTCGACATTAGAATAAAAAATTATCCGATCGGTTCAAATGTTATGAGAAAATGGTAAATACAAAAATTGTAAAGAATGTTAAGGTGCACGATTTAATGTTGCTTAAAAGTGTGACGAATAAAATGGAACACCCTATTTTTTTATTTAAATTTTTCAACATTTTGTATTAATAACGTAAACCTAATGTTTTTACCAATATTTTCACCCACATTATCCGAAGCATAAAAAAAAATTCAAAAAATATCTTTTTGCTCTGAAATTATTTATTCTGTTGCACTTAAGAATACATTACATGTGTCAAAAAAAAAACTTGAAACATACAAAAAAATACTGATGCGTAAACTAAACTAACTGCGAAAAAACGTTAAATAATGTTTTGGGGCACATAAGATGTAACATATAATTTATACATAAATATACAAAAGAAAGTTCAAATTCGACAAAAAAAAATAGATTATTTTCCAAATAGAACTTGATTTGATACAAAAAAAAACGCACAATATTTTATGGTGCCTGAGCGAGATATTTTACAAAGCATGAAGTATGTAAATGCACATTAGCATGAACAATCATGATTTGACCTTGATTATCATAACGCACTTCATCTATGGCAGGCGCAACATTTCTTTGAATTATTGTTTTATCAGTTTTTAAAAGTCGCAAAGCAATGTAATCACTTCGTCATCAAACAACATAAAAAATATTTCAAGCGGAGTTTTTCCAGAAAGCCTATTTTTACATTTTCGACTACATGTGCAGAAAGCATACGTCTTATTTTGAATTCCAGGGTTTCATTATCTGATGAGTCCCATTCAGGTTCAGTAGTTGAATTTGAAGGACAGCTGTATCATTCGGTATATATCAGTTGGTTCCCCAAACTCTTGTAAATTTATGTTATCGTTCATAACTTCTTCGTCAGTACAGGTGTCCACGTCGGGTGGAATATAGACCGCGTCAATATGTTCTCTAAATATTTTTTCACGTTATTATTAGCATATATAACTGCAATACATAAGAATACGTAAATCCAAATAATACTTACGACTTTCATTGTTATTGTCCTCAACCATCACGATCTCCCCCATAGCCGCCTCTAAGTCCTTTTGATATAAAGTAATGTACCTGTAATCTACATTCTGTAGACTTAACAAAAATGGCAATACAAATACAAAATATTTTTTTCTACTATTTTGGATTTACTTGAAAATGTGGTACAAATGTATGCACCGCTGTTGTTAACTTTTGAAGTCCTATATATCATTTTTCCTTTACACATAAATTAGAAATTTCTACGGTTTTATGTCCTTTAGTGGTGATAATAATAAAATTTCTAAATGGATGTGCAAAAATATTTCCTGGATGTGGCAAAAATATCATAGAATAGGTAGTGCATTAACGCACCACTGGGACAAAATGGGTTAACAATAATTAATGTTATTCGAAAATGACTTGAAAGATATATGCAACGGAATTTAAATTAGAAGCTACAGACAAACCATATATATTATTATTTATTCTGAAAGATCTTACACAAACCTGCAAATTTTAGTATTATTAACTTATACAGGACATCGAGTTAGGAAATTCGGAGGAAATTTTCAACTCAAACTCAAATTATGGTAGTTAGTCATGTACCTAGAACATTTTTTAAAATTTAAAAAACAGAACGGAAAGTCGATAAGTGCTACCGTTTAGCAACAAAACGACTTTTTTTATTTTCGGTCCGAATACCACTTCTAATTTACAGAAAAGTGATACTGGATATCGCGATATGCATTTCTGTTACGGAAAAGCAAGTGAAAATAACAATAACATGTTTAATTTAAGTAACATAAATATATTTAATATTTTCGAAAATAAAACAACGATAATTGCAATTCATTTTCAAAATGCCCGTCATTCATTTCTAAACATTTTCTTATACATTTTAACACGTACTAACCTATTTCTCATGATCTCGCGATCGTTTATTATTTTTTGTCGTGGATCATTGATATCTGTCATAGGCGTTTCATACACTAAAGACTTTAAGTGCCATCAAAAAAAGAAGTCCATCGCATTAAGGTCTGGTGATCGAGGCGAGCCTCTAGCCCCGACCTATCCATCGATGTTGAAATGCATGATTTAAATACCTCCGTAGAGCCAACGTAAAATGGCGTGGAGCGCCATCTTGCATTAACCACCTGTTTTGTCTGCATTGCAAGGGTACCTCTTCCATCAAAGGTGGTAGTTCCTCTTGGACAAACTGCCACTAAGGGATGTGTTAAAAAACTGAAGTTCTATTAGATTATCTCCTACAATCCCTGCCCATACATTTAAAGAAAACTAGAGACATTATACTAGCAGCTTCTCTCAAAAATTGCTGTTAATTGCAAGAGAGATGTTATTACTCTCACATATCTTTTTTTTAAATCATTGTTTTTGTGATACATTAATTCACAGTAAATTTGCGCCTGTACTTCATATTATTAAGCCGGTTTATCTCTTTTGATTTATTGCTAACTGACATGACCTCTTCTAATGTCACTGCGCTGATGTTTGCCTTCAATTTTTGCATGTGGGTCTTTACTTGATGACAATCCATTTACCACAAATTAAATTAGAACAACAAAATGTTCACACACAAATTCGAATTTATCATTTTGTTAATCTCCATAGCTTCCAACAAATTTAGTTTTTTGCTTTTTGAAGGACTATATATAATATATAAAATATCAAAATTATCGGCGAAGTTGTGCATTTCTGAATTTAAATGACTGGCTTAGTTAGAATCCGAACTTTTATTTTTATACGCCCTTTTATGTTCGTTAATGCGTTTGTATCTATGTAAATTTGGTATTAATATTGCTTTTAAAGCAGAAAACACCATAGGACATTTCCAAAAAAACAACTAAATTACGAAAAACTCAAAAATCGGGAGTCTACAAGTTGAAATGTGGATCTTGTCCCAAAATTTATATCGAACATCAAAGGGCGTATAAAAATAAAAGTTCGGATTCTAACTTAAAACTTTAAATAAACTTTCATTAAAATTCAGAAATGCACAACTTTGACGATAATTTTGATATATTACATAATCATTCAAAAGGCAAAAAACTAAATTTGTTGGAATCTATTACTACCTGTTTTTATATATAAGTGTCCGAATATAGTCATATTTTGTATTTCATGAAGGCAGGGTGTGGCCAAAGTAGCTGTCATAAAGTATTAAGAAATTTTAACTTCTGCATATCGCGATATTCAGTATTTGAATATTCCTGTGCATCTAAGTAGAAGGGCGTATTTTCCTAAACATGTTATAAGGTTGTTCGGAAAGTCATTTCGTTTTTTCCCGTCAGAGGACTTAATTACGTTTTTTCGAAACCAACTTCACACTTAAGCCGAATAATCATTATATGTCTCGAGAGCTGATATTGCAAGGCTTGTGTGTGAAAAAGTTCTATTAATTCTACGCAGTAGTTTTTGGTTGGTGCCCTTTTAAATATGGAGAGCAATAAGCAGCATTTTCGTCATATTTTACTTTTTTACTTCAGAAAAGGTAAAAATGCTGTCCAAGCGAGAAAAAAATTGACGGATGTGTATGGAGAAGGCGTGTTAACAGTACGCCAGTGCCAGAACTGGTTTGCAAAATTTCGATCCGGCAATTTTGATGTCGAAGATGCACCGCGGTCTGGAAGGCCGGTCGAAGCTGACAAAGATGCGATAAAGGCATTAGTTGATGCAAATCGGCGAATAACCACACGAGAGATCGGTGAGAGATTAAATTTGTCGAATTCGACTGTTTATGGCCATTTGAAAGGCATGGGCTTAACCTCGAAGCTCGATGTGTGGGTGCCCCATGTCCTTACGGAGCGAAATTTGTGTCGTCGCGTTGACGTGTGTGATTCGCTCCTCAAACGCCAAGAAAATGATCCATTTTTGAAGCGGATTATTACCGTGGACGAAAAATGGGTTGTATACAACAATGTTAAAGGCAAGAGGTCGTGGAGCAGAAAAGATGAACCGGCTCAAAGCGTGTCAAAAGCCAACATTCACCAAAAAAAGGTGATGCTCTCCGTTTGGTGGGATGTCAAAGGAATCGTTTTTTTTGAGCTTTTGCCGGACAATACAACGATTAATTCAGAAGTCTATTGTCATCAACTGGACAAATTGAATGATTCACTTAAAGAGAAGAGGCCCGAATTAATCAACAGGAAGGGTGTAGTGTTCCACCAGGACAATGCGAGACCTCACACAAGTTTGGTCACTCGCCAAAAACTTTTACAGCTTGAATGGGACATACTGCAACATCCCCCATATTCTCCAGATCTGGCGCCTTCCGACTACTATTTGTTCCGGTCCCTGCAAAATTTTTTGGATGGCAAAACCTTTACCTCAAATGAAGATGTCAAAAACCACCTGAACCAGTTTTTTGCCAGCAAGGACCAAAACTTTTATGAGAGGGGAATTATGTTACTGCCAGAAAGATGGCAAAAGGTGTTTGGACCAGAATGGCCAATATATAATTTAATAAAATATTTAATCATTATACGAAAACTGTCTTTCATGTTCCCCAAAAAAAACGAAATGACTTTCCGAACAACCCAATATAATAACAAGTAATTTGTAGTAATAAGTATTCAATATATAAAATCTCCTATGTTTTTGTTTTTTAATCTTCACAGAGTCCAGTTTGCTTATAGTTTTGTCATAAAAATTAATTTTATAGAAGAAGGGAAAAGCTAAAATAAATCGCAACCCATTAAAAATAGATATATGATATATTTAATACAAGTTGTAGGTGTTAATTTGATATTGATCCTTCAGAATATATAGTGTGTCATTCACGAAAATCGAGATTTTTAAATTTAAAATCATCTCAATATGTATGCTTATTTTGAACGTCCCGTAGGGTTTAATTGAAATTCCGTTGAATATATTGAATTTTTATGTGTGAAAATACATTAGGTCGAGGCATGTGTTATTATAAATAAAAAATAGTCGAAGAATTTCTAGACGAATTCAAAACAATTATGGAAAACAATGCTGGAAAATTAAGAAATTGTATATTAGGATTCGTACTGCCATTAAAATCGTTATAAAATTGCTCTAAAAACTGGACTGCTCAAGAACAGAACACTTGAAAACAAAGATAACAACTTATCTGGGATATGAGTATTCAGACAGATCACACAGTCCCGAATAATCAATCTGATATCTTTATACTAGATAAAGAAAACAGATAACTTACCGTCACAAACATAAGCATTCCAGAGGATAGAAACATCCAGAAGGCCTACGTTGAGACGGTGAGAAAGTAGCACCAGCTATCACTTGAGCTAAAGCACCCCTAGGATTTGAACAAATTTTCCCATTGTCATATCGGCAAATGC
Source organism: Cylas formicarius (assembly GCF_029955315.1). Classification (NCBI taxonomy): domain Eukaryota; kingdom Metazoa; phylum Arthropoda; class Insecta; order Coleoptera; family Brentidae; genus Cylas; species Cylas formicarius. Next base: position 32,370,562 of record NW_026844319.1, on the reverse strand, counting down.
ATCACATAAAAACTTAAATAGTCTACTTCCAAAGTGTCCCGTGATCAAAAAGACACAAAGAAGAGGAAACAAACATACTTTAGCTACTTGACCTCAGCTTCATTATGCACTATGGATAGGAACGTATGAGGTATGAGTCTGTCATGAGTTCTGAAAGTAAATTTACTAGTTTACACATTGAACAAATTGTTAATTATTTTTAAGGAATTACGAAAATTATATCCGCAATTATTCTCTGTTTATTATGTTGGTAAAAACATTGTAGTATGCAATTTTTTACCCCTGTGATATTGTACTTTCTACTTATAGGGGAAGATTCAAGCAACACGCGTACGTGCCGTCGCATTGAAAAACTCGTGCCCCCATTTTCAAAACATTTTATCAGTAGGGCTATTCCACGTGTACTTATCTCCAATCTATTTAATAATACCTAATTTGAATATGCCTAAATGCACGCCACTAAGCATCCAATAATTTTTTTTATATAGAAACGACTGCCTCGGTCTCACAAATTGAACCATGGTGCTTTTTTACTACAAAGTGACTCCGGTGGATTAAAAAAAAATGTCTCGCAATCCCAGTCGGTTTTGGTACCTTCAAATCATATACGCAAACATGCATTGAGAGGATGTTGGTCACAAAAATAAGTGGTAAACTGTATTTATAATGTGAAACCGGTCTCAACCATATCAAAGAACCTGGCAGGTGGAATCATTCCTAGTTTCTTCAAACGCAAGTAAAAAATTACTAGAAATGTTGAAATTATACATAAATTATGCGTTAAAGCAGATGTGGCCTTTCGGGTAACATTTTTTTTAATTTCTACGAGTTATAGTTATAGTTATAATTAATTACAGGTTCATGAAAAATTATTTAATCTTAAAGGTTTTTAACCAATGAATTTGCGTCATATTTATATTTATCATATTTATATTTATTATTTTATTTATTATATTTATATTTATTATTAGATATTATTAGATATTTTTAACTGCATTATATTTTTTGTGTCTATTTATATTTATTTCTGTTGAGTAGATATTCTTATTAGCCCTTTCAGAACAGTGGGCTTGTTGGCATTTGTATCTGCAAACAACAAAAATTAACGTCATTAAACAAAAGAACTGGAAAAAAATCAGCAATATATGCGAATAATAGCCAATAAAATGTATACAAACCTTTTGAAAATTCAATGTAGAAGATTTTGTCGAAACCTAGCAAGCAATACTGGGCAAGTCATCAAAAACATGGCATGTGCATTTAACACACAGATATCCAATTTATGAAAAAATTTTGAGAATGACAGGAAACTACCAGCTAGCAGAAGATACTATGTAGAGTTGCAAGGAACGAGAAGCCGTTGGAGGAACCAGAAGAATGGCCTTCCCCAAGGTAGCGTGCTAGCACCCACGCTTTTCAATGTTTATACTAACGACCAACCAATAGGCCCATCAACAAGAAGCTTTATATATGCCGACGACGTAGCTATCACCTGCCAGCCAAAAAACATCGCAGAGATAGAGGAGCAGATAACAGAATCCCTATGAAGACTGAATGATTATTACAGATCAAAATCCAACGAAAACGCAGACATGCCTATTCCACCTCAATAACCGACAGGCGAGAAGGGAACTACAATTAGAATGGAACTCAGTCAGACTGCAACACTGCCCAAACCCACTCTATCTAGGTGTTACATTAGACCGCTCCCTAACGTTCATATCGATAAAACCAAGGCCAAAGTCAACACCAGAAACGGCATTCTCCGGAAACTGATTAATGCTCGATGGGGGACAGAGCCAGCAGACAGCACTGTGCTACTCCGCAGCCGAGTATGCATCCCCCGTATGGGAGAGATCATCCCATGCCCATAGACTGGACCCTGTCCTGCATGACAAGTGTAGATTAATTACCGGATGCCTAAAACCCACTAACTTTGATCAGCTTTACATGCTAGCCGGAATGGCTCCACCGCAAATACGTAGGGAAACTCTAGCCATGGCCGAACGAAGCAGACAATGTGAAGACCCCAGACATCCTATGTACCAATATATTCCGAAACGGTCAGACTGAAATCAAGGCGAGGCTTTATGCAATGCAAAACTGCTACCAAGGAGACAAAACGGGAACAGCGCCTAGCAATCAACGACATCCCAACCTGGAATATAAAAGAAAAACTTCCTGCAGGCTCTGACTTAGACTGGGGTACCTCCTGAAATGGGGATACGTGGAAGAGGAAACGTGTGAATATGGAGAATCCCAGACAATGGAGCACCTTCTAGCGTGTCAATCCCTACAAGGCCCATGTACCATCCGGGACCTTTGGACGTGCAATGAAAATGCTGTGAAATGCGCCAGACACTGGAGTGATATATGAACAATATCTAATAATTTCTAGTCACAAGTTGTAGTCAGACACGATTAAACAAATTCTGTTTTCAGTGACTCCACCCCCTTGCTCAATTCACCATTCATTTTTACCCGCTGTATTCTATTCTACCGGTCGAAATTCCGCAGGAAAGTGGAATTTCGTGTTTCAACAGTCGCGAACGACTCCCGTAGCCACGCCGGTCAATTAAAGTATAACTTAATCGCTCGATCAAGCCTAATCGATTTTTTAACCCAAAACCGTACATACGGGTCCCTTACTGTACGTGTGACAGTTTTTAATAACTTTTCCGTTCGAACACACGACCGCAAATTTAATAATTAACTGGATTATTATAGGCTTAGCGATCGGCCCGAGGGTGGAGGTAGTTCGCGTCTGGATGATGGTCAGCTGTTACACCTCCTGCGGACTGTTATTACCGATTTCAGGTGTCTCCGTTTCAGTGGCGTGCCGTCGTTTCTAATGATATGTCATTACGCTATCCGGCGATTATTTTATATACATAGATTAAGGAAAACGACGTGATAGACATGAAAAACGAAACCAGAGACTAGCCTTCGAGGAGTCTGGTTAGGAGACCAATGGGCAATGGCGAACTCCCAACGAATTTACTTGTTACTTTCGAAAATCGATGAAATCGAATGTTTCGAAAGTATCTGCGCTAGTATACAAATTTTATATCTCGGTAACGGTGGGTCCTATAGGATCGCCGTTGGTACAGAAAAAAAAATTCTTTTGTCTGTCCGTTCTGCGTTCTCGTCTTTTGGTTTTTCCTGAATAACTTTCGAACCGTTGGAGCTACAAAATTAAAATCTGCCTCCTTTTTAACCCTCCACGAGGCACATAAGCTTATAAGAAATTGCCCTGATCCGACCCCGGTATCCATCTTTTTGTCGCGATTTTCGACTGTTTTTTGGAGCTTGCTATCAAACACGAAAAGTGTTCAAAATTTGAAGCAATCGTCTTCATATTTGACAATCATAGCTATCGATCTCCCAGAATATATTTGAAAAACCAACAATTTTCTTAAACCAGAACTTTTCCAATGTATCAAACACGATCCTATCGAGTTTTATCAAAGGAAGTAATTACTAACTCCACACTATTTAGTGACAAAGACAAGTATTTTTTTAACAATGAAGAATCCACAACCGCCGAAATTATGTTCTTATATTAGACCATCTTATGTAACATCTCCGGCAGTTAAACTCTCAACAAAATTAGTAAATATTTCCACACAGATTTTGAACCAAAATTTGCAATAAAAAATTTTGAATTAATCAACAAAATTAAAGAATTCAAAATCGTTGCTAACGCAACACTATTGCCTTTTGATGTACAAAACTTATTTCCCAGTATTCCACCTATGGATGTGGTATTGGTATTGGTATTGGTATTAAAGGGGGGCGCCCTCGCGGGCGTCCAAGCACTTAGGCCACCAGATGGGCCCGTTGTGCCCCCAGGCCGCTCTAGAGGGCGTCCAGAATGCCGCCCCTCCTGTAGAAGGTCAGCAACTCCTTTAGCCCAATACCGTGCACTGAGTCCGGATCGATCAGGGCCGTTCCGAAGACTCCCAATCTTGCCCATGTCAAGGCAGGGCACTCGGTGAGCAGATGATACGGGGTCTCCTCCCCTGCCATGCACCACCTATACTCCGGGTCGTCTCCAATGCCTAGCAAGCAGAGATGCCTCCTAAGCCTGCAATGTCCTGTGTAGGCCCCTATGGATGTGATAGATTTAGTAGATTTCACCCGAACTTGGAAAGAGGTTATCCCATTGGTGAAAAAAGATTTATTAGATTGCTTAATAGTATCTTTAGACCAAAATTATTTTGAATTTAATGGACAGATTTACATCTCCTAGGAAGGTTTGATTATGGGAAACCCACTTAGTCCTTTGTTAGCTGCGATTTTTATGGATAATTTGGAAGGTATCATACCAGAACATCCTTTAAGTAAAAGTTTTCTATGGTGGTATATCTATACCACCATATCTAGGTGGATGATGTCTTTGCTTGCTTTGTTGGAATGGACAGACAATTGAACTCTCTTTTAAATTAGAGATTGAACAGGATAACTCTATTAATTTTTTAGACTTAACTATTACCAAAAACAAATTGGATTTTTCTATTTACCATAAACCTTCACACACGGACACAGTCATACATAACAACTCAAATCACCCTTATACACACAAAATGGCCGCATTTCAATATTTTATACACAGATTTCTTAATACGCCACTCTCAACAGATACTTGCAACAAAGAACTTAATATCATTAAATAAATTACACTGAACAACGGCTACAATCCGTCCATTATCGATAACATTATAAATAAAAAACAAATCCAGACAACAGTAAACTCTATTTATCCGAAACCTAATACAGAACACGAACAATTTAAAACAATTACATACATAGGAGAACCTAGTGAAAAAGTTTCAAAACATTTGTCAAAATGTGGTTTAAAAATAGCTTTCAGAATAGCTACAGGTTGAAATGCGAATCTTGTCCTAAAATGTATATATGACAAACGGGTAGATCCTTCAAGAAACGCATTAACCAACATAAAAGAGCGGTTAAAAACAATAGTCTAGATTCCAATTATGCTACACACTTAAACACAAAAAAACACATTTTTGACGACAATTTTGATATTTTACATACAGCCACCAAAAGTAGAAAATTAAATTTATTGGAAGCCTTGGAGATTAAGAAAATGAAACATTCAAACGATCAATAAGGAGAAACAAAACTAACCAAAACTAACCCCCTTGCAGTTGTAGAATTTAAACACAAAAAACAGTCTTCGTTAGATGTATGGGCTGGAATTGTTGCAAATTGCTTAATTGGTCCCTTTTTCCTGCCAGAAAGGCTAAATGGCCATAATTATCGCTGGTTTTTAGAATAGGATTTGCCGGTATTGCTAGAAAAAGTACCATATTTAATTTAAGTCACACAGTTACTACACTACCCGATGGGTAGGTCGCCCCCCCCCCCCTTCCCCCTCCCCAAGTTAGGACTTTCTCCTACGGGGGCATCTTAAAAGTCTGGGTTATCGAACCCCAGTTAACACTGTAGAAGAGATGAAGGATCGTATGGGAGCGTCCTGCGATTTAATAAGATACACTGGAGGAATACCTCAAAAAATACGCGGCAAAATGAGTAAAAGAGTTGAGATGGAGGACACTATCAACAACTTACCTAGATTCCATGTTTCACTTTTTTCAAAAAAGGATGTTGATGATGTTGTTGATGTTGAACGTGCAGAGAAAAGGTTTTTATTGTTTTAAGGGAAACCCGTACGTTGGATTAAAAAAAAATCAAGAAATAAAATTTCTTTAGAAATGATTGGAGTTTGTAAGAGTAATTTTTATTTTAAGAGAAATCCAATGTCTGCCAAAATAGACAGGTGAAATTTCGTACTGGTGTAATTAAAAAAAAAAAACAATGTAGTACACTAAATAATGTCTCTTGATACATAGCAAGTGGAATTGTAGATATTAAAAAAACTATGTTTTATTTTTGAAAACTTTACCACCATGTACCTCAAAAGCTAAGACGTTTAGGAAGTTTCCTTTATAAAATGGACCCAAAATCCCCCTTAATTACAGACAGTCAATTAGAAAACACTAGACGTAAAATCATATCTTCCTTTTTGTATACAGACATTTCGAAAAAAGTGAAAAGTGAAGAAAACCCTAAAGAATGCAGAGTTACAAAATATTGCAAAAATATGAAAGTTGTCATGATGAATGAAAAATACGTCGGGACGAGCGGTAGGAAACCGTCAAGTAAAGCAAATCTTCATAAAAAAGCTGTTGTTAAAAAACTCCCAAAGAAGAATAGAAAACCTGGAATGGAGCGTGCTACAGCTCAAATGTCTTGGTCGATAGAAAAGTGGAATAACGTTTATACTAAAAATAATAAACCATATTTTTATGAAATATTATTCCATGGAATAATATGTTTTTCATAGTGTGTTCTGTTTCTATGAAAAATAAAATTTTCCATATTAATATTTTTGAAAAGCACGGAAACTTTATTACACTTCCATTCCATAAAACTATACGAAAAGTACTTTCCTATGCGCCCATTGAATCGACCTCTACGGATGAAAAATAAAATTGAAAATAGCGGCTACAGGTTTGCGCCGCGAATTTGATATAATCTGGGGTGCCGAGGGTAAACTTACCGTGGACAGTATCGGTCTCAGCATCTCGTCGGGAAAACAATAGCAAACGGTTGCCCGGACGGCTCTAAGCAAACGGTCGTGATATAAATAGTGCACAGGTTACAGTTCAGGCAATTGCGATAAAAATCTCGCAATTAGTACTTTATAGACTTGCTCGTGAGCTTAAATAATGCAGTAAATGGCGTGGTATCGACGAGAATTGATAAAAGTTAATGAAATGTTCTTTTAAAAAGAAAATGAAAAAATCTTGCTACATTCCAGTTTGTGATGTAACAAAAATTTTTAAACAAAAGGCCTTGGTTACTTTTGGTTAGCTTGGTTTTTTTTTATCCTGTAACGACCATTTAATGGATCTACAGGGTGTCCCACGACATGATTGCCGTAGCTTGGTGTGGCTGGGGCGATTTGTAGCAAACCTTTGAAATTTTAAAGTCCATTTAATAGAAACCCCTTTATTTTTTATTTATTTTTATTTTATTTTATTGAACAAAATAAATAAGAACCAAAAAATCAGATTTTCAAGAAATTATATATTTTCACATGACAATTGTTTCGACTACACCGTGTCTTTATCAAATGTGAACATTTATTTTATTGAATATCTGCTGAGAGTCTCATGACCAGCAGAAATAGTTTTTTTTTTTCTGTTTTCAATACTTTCTGCACAAACTAAAGTTTTTCGCCCATAAAAAGTAATTAAGAAATTCTGTTACTTGTCGACATAAGTGAGGGGGTGTGCTGTCGTGATAAATCCACATCGTTGTCTTACATTAGATCTTACATTAGATCATAGACGTAAGACGTTCTCAAAATTATAAATAGATCAATGATGCTGTCATCAAACTCTTCTCAACTACCAAACACTTTGGTAAATGTATAATCACATTAACTTTCTCAGACTGCAAAATCAGTTCTAGCAAAAGGTTGCAACTTCGTTCTGCCATCTCAAACAGTTAATGAAAGCTCTGAAGACGCCAACAGGATAATTGGCGAAACGTCAGTAAGTTCCATTTAACATCAAACTACGCAGATTTGTAAATTGCCAGGAATAACGCACTGGATAAGTAGTGCAACTTTTGATACTTTGCCAATATTTTTCTTGCTCTCATATGACACACTCGAAACTAAATTGGCTATTAAAGCTTCATTTGATGGTCTTCCAAAGCAATTTCAATTAAGCAAAAATTCCCATTGTTCAAATAATCTTATTATAATAATTGCCAAAGCAATAAACTCTTCATAGTCTATATTTATATCATCAATTAAGCAATTAATTTGAAATGCCAGAAGCTCAGTTGTCCAAATATAAGTTTTTAAGAGAAACCGTCACAAACTTTAACAGTATCTTCCCGACTTAAGGGTTAAGGAAAATATATAGTATGACGAGAGACAAGAGTACATATAGACAATGACCTCGGTAGACGATGTAAAAATTGCAGAAGATAACGAAGAGCACCGTAGCTCAAATCAAGTTTGCTTTTTAACTTTTTAACAGTTAGTGGCCAGTTGCTTGATATAGTGAAGTATTAGCTGCAGGGTATTTTGCAATGGGAAGATGAACAAGTTAATATCATCAACATAGATGACAAATAACCAAAGACCGAAGCTGAACCCTGAAGGCCCCCAAATTCTACGCGTCTGAGGATGAAACACCTAAATTAGCTTTTGTACGTTAGATGTCTACTTGAAGTTCTTATTAAAACTTTCCGGGAGGTAGAGAAAACTCTTTGATAAATCCCAGAGGAGTGTAATCTATAGAAAACACTTAAATGAAAAATTTTTACCGAATGTCACCGATCATGTTGGCTATCAGTACTTTATTTACCGCTGTCCTAAACAGCGTATTAGTTGATTGTCCGAACCACTATCGTAGGGTTTTCAACCAAGTCTTCCCTCGACCCTGCCCTGAATGATTAAATGCTGGATGTCTTATGTTTCAAGGTGTCTCATAACATGGCCGAAGTATGGTAGTTTCTTAATCTTGATGTTGGCAATGATTCTCTTCATTATGTTTAAGTTGGTGTCCACACACCACTTTCCTCATACGTATGAACCTTGCTCTTGCTTGCTTATTTCCAGTGAGTGGTTCCAGTCCTCGTTTAATAATTGTCCCAGATATTTAATCCTCTAAAGCCTTCACTTTGGCCGACCCATAGTTCTTAGTTACAGCCATGAGTTTGGTTAGTTTGGTTGTAGAGTTCTTGAAGTCCTTTGTTTATTATTACCCCAATTATTGTTATTCCTTCTTCGATATATTCTAAAGCTTTTTGCAATATTGTCTCCGAGGATAAATTGAAAAGCAGTGGTGACAGAATGCAACCCTGTCTTACCCCCCCTTTTACTTGAGATGCTTCCAGTCATATTATTTTCTATGTTCATATTTGCCTCTTGATGCCAGTAGAGGTTGGCAATGGTCCTTGTCAATTCTTGTTGTTCTTAACATTCGAATCATTATTTCGTGTTGCACTCTAACATTTTTGAGTTACAACTTGAATGATGAGTATCTTCAATGTGTTCCTCTATTTTGGGGACATTTTTCTGATGTATTTTTTTTAGAAACAATTTTATGACATTTTATGATATTTTCTCGAAATGTATGAAAACGGGCGTGCAAATCAAACGCTGCTCGTACCGCTAAAATCGCCATTAATGCACCGCGCATAAAACCGAGGTTGGTAATTTTCCGATTTCAAGCAGCTTATAATTGAGTGGGACGTCTTGTGGGGCCGCGACCGTTAGATAAAAATGTTAATTTAAAAAATAAAATTATCCATGCGCGTCGTATAATATTTAATAGGTTTTTAAGACTTTATGAGCAAAATTTTAATGCGCCGACTTTTAATAAAACTCTCCGAGGTATGTAAAAAAACCGACGCCTTCCTGCTTCGTACGTAGTTTTATCGTGTTAAAAATGTCTAACCCAGATATATATTTTATATATTATATTTTACTGGGTAAATACGGGGTTAGCGCCAAAATTCCCCGGCCTGACATAGATGCAGCTCCAGTATCACGATAAAACCTTGTCTTCTTTTAAACATATACCTTAGTAGGCTGCAAAAAAAAATTAAAGTCTTGCGTCAAATAATTTTTTAATTTTACAGGTTTTTAGTGTAAAAATAGTTTATCTATACTGATCCAAATTTATTATTAATATTCTTAATTTATTTTTTTTTTTCAAAGAAATTCCTCCTGCGTCGGTTTGGGATAGTTTCAGTTAACATCTGAAGAAGCCAACAGAACGATTGGCGAAACATCAGCAAGATTCATTTATAAATAACCGACGCAGGAGGAATCCAATAGAATTGTAAATAGTAATACAGTAGAAGCATGTGGAAGTTCCTTTGAAAACTTAGCGAGCCTTTATGGAAAGCACATCGAGCGCTGACTTTTTTGTTACGTTGTAGAGACCATAACGTTGTCCCGAATTTTTTTCCATCAGCCAATATGACTCTTCTGTCTCTACATCTTGAAACTGTTTCCATCTTGTTCCCATCCGAGTTCGATACCCTTTCAAATATGATTTATGGAAAAGCTTTAAATATTCATGTATCTACTACGAAGGAGGGCAATACTGTGTCAAAGCACTGTATCTCTTAAGTGTTGCAAAAAATATATTACTATATGGAATATCAATTGAATTTTAATGCGATGTTGCAAAATCTTCGTATCATTTATCCAAAATCACATTCAAAATTTTGAAGAACCAACGTCAACACTAGTGAGACCGTCAAACTCTTCTAAACTAACCAAACACTCTGGTGTAATCGTACCAACTTTCTGAGACGGAAAAGTCAGTTCTAGCGGAAAGGTTCCAACTCCCTCCTACCATCTCAAACTGTTAATGAAATACGATTTGAGCCCGCAAAAATCGTTAAAAAAAAATTCAGTTAAGCTCTGAAGAAGCCAAGTTTTTATTTTATTCATTTTGTAATACGGTTTGGTGTAACCTCTGTACTAATTTTCCTAAACAACATTATGGTTGAATTCTTCTCTTTCCACAAACATAGCCATAACAATTTTCACTAATTTTGCGGAATTTCGGATTGTAACGTCATCATTTTTCTTATGTTGTGGAATACGTCACAATTATGGAAGGAACCGACAAATAAAATAGGCGAGAATGTGTATTTTGGAATTTAAAATAACATTTGTATCTAACATTTTGTGTTTAAGCTGTGAAAAACACAAATATATGTGGATGAATGCAATCATAATAATAAATTATTATTAGAAATGTTCTCCGTTCCAAAGTCAACATCTTGATGATTTTCACAAATAGTGGGACTTCAAAATGTCGAATTATGCTTGAAAAAGTGTAATGTGTTTTGCGAGCCATATTTTTCAAGCAAGCAATTCTCTTGAATGAATTTTTTTCCGTATCTTTCGCATTTTGTTGGTTGTGAATTTTCCAATAAACTTTGAGCACATCATTATTATCATTATGGTTATTAAAGATGGAATTTTTTTATTGAGAAGTACTAAAAAGTATTATCAGACCTTACTTTCGTTCGACGCAACCACCAATTGATTTAATTTCTTTTCGGTCGATACTTTCGAATCGGCATTATCCTCCAAATCAATGGTCACGCACTAACAAAACAAGCAACCAAAATAAATTAGGCAATTTCGCATCCAAAGGCATACGTTTTCATCTGCCCATGTTATATTGTCGCTCGCAACATATGTACGTGAAACTTTTAAAACGGATAGAGTTGTTTTGGAACCGGTTAACAAGACAAATCTGCATATTGCGTGATAATGTATAACGCATATACTTATCTGTATTATTAAGCGGTATGTAAACTGTCAATTTTCAGTGAAGTGAAAGCTGCTTGTTATTATCATTTCTAGTATTACTTTGTTTCTTTCTGCTTTACGTTTTCTTTTTTACTTCTTATTCCGTTTACAAGGAACTAATTAATACGTGGCTAAATAATACAATTTGCAATTCAGGAAATTCCATAACAGACGGACATATAACATACATAATTGGCCGCGGGTCACACATTTTTGTAATCGTAATTTCGAAAACATAAAATTTGATTCGAAAAAATCTTGATTGACTAATTAATAACATGTGTAGGGTGCTAACAAAATGTGAATTTTCTTTCATCTTGTTTAATTGTACCATCTAAACAAAATTCGTAAGATAAGTAAGACAGACGCATTGTTGGCCATTATATGGAAAATATGTTATAACATTCCTGAGAATACTGATTTGAGTATTTTTATATACGAGGCAGCGCCAAAATTTCCCGGCCTGAATATGAAAGTATAGTAGCAATTTTTTATTATTTTTCAATATAATCGCCCTTAACTTCAATGCACTTATTACATCTCTTTATTAACAACTCAATCCCTTTAAAAATATATTCTTTTGATTTGTTTGCAAAATGAGCTAAAACAGCCTCTTTTAATTCAACTTCGTCGCTAAACCGCCGTCCACGTAAGTCCTTTTTCAAATATCCAAACAAATAATAGTCGCTGGGGGCCATATCTAGACTGTAGGGAGGATGATCTATCTGTTGGAAGCTACACTCTAAAATGGCAACTTGTGCAACACCAGCAGTATGGAACAGGAGCATTATCGTGCAAAAGACGCACGCCTCTGATCAGTTTTCCTCGACATTTTACATGTATGCAGTCTCGCAATTTATGTAATAATGTTGCGTAATATTTGCCGTTGACAGTGGTATTAGTTTTCTTCAAAAGATTTCTTTCACAATAACAAAAGATCGAGGCCATCACCCTTTTTGTTGACTTGCAGACTCTGAATTTTCTTGGACGTGCTTGACCCTTACGACGCCACTAAATTGATTCTTTTTTCGATAGACGGTCATAACAGAGAACCATAGCTTCATCTCCCGTCACAATAGTTTCTATCATAGGCTTCGGTTCCGACGCACAGGGTTCCAAAAAAGACCGCGCACACTCGAGACGGTGTTGTTTTTGAATAGCCGAAAGGTTTTTAGGAACCCATCTTGCACTAACCGTATGCATTCGACGAACACTTGTATCAGAAAGCTTAGTAATTTCTGAGATTTCCTTGACCTCTTCCACAATCGCAACAATATCTTCCGCTATGACCTCCAATGGTCGACCAGTTCTTGAATCATCTTCGAGGGACTCCTGCCCCATTCGAAAACGTTTTGCCCATTCTTTTACTAAAGAATACGAAGGAAAACTTTGGCCCTACACACCATCCAGCCTTTCTTTAATAATTTTAGGTGCTAACCCTTCTTTTGTCAAAAACTTTATGACTGCTCTATACTCAATTTGCGTTATTTGCGACATTTTTTTTGTTTAAAATGCTGTCGATAAAAAACTATTTGACGGAACTACTACTACCACTACTAAGATAAAAGAAGACAAAGTTTTATTGTGATACTGGAGCTGCAACTATGTTAGGCCGAGAAATTTTGGCGCTAACCTCGTGAATACCCGTTATATTTACCTTTATTTGCTCTTTGGCCCATTAGGACAATGAATAGGTGATAGTTTTCGCCCACTGGTGTATAACTTAAATTTTTCCATGATATAAGCTAGAGATTTCGTAGTTGTGTCAGTCTCCGAGGTAATATAATAATAATAAATAATATAATAATCTACGTAACACTATAGTTTGAGGAAATCGTAACAACAAAGAAAACTATTTTTAATTACACCCACGACAATTTAACTTATAGAAACTTTAATAAAAACAAATTAATCAGATTCACTATCAAAACAATGTGACCCATTTGTTGAACATGATTCTAGAACATTTACAGCTTCTGGAGTAAAACGTTATTACGAGATCAGATAAAACGCACAGATTGTTGGGGAGAGCTGTCCAATTTTTGTTTGATTCGGAAGGACCGATTCAACCGTGGTCTAAACTTGTTATACAAATTTTTTGTTAAGCTTTTGATGTTCTGCTCAGAAAAAGACGGTATCTTTGGTTAAATCCACCTAGTAACCCAGTCGATGATAGTCTCTTGTTTTCTGCAAAACGAGAATGGTGTTTCTTTTATGCGGCGGCGGCAACTATACCAATTTTAATAATGTTTCAATAGAGGCTGTTTGAAATATCTTTGGGATTAAAACTGACATTTTGATATTTTTTATTGTTGGAAAGATCTCTTCAAAATGTTATGTTTCTAATTACATCAAAATGAAGGCATGGCTGTCTTGTAAAAAACAAACAATTCTTTTTTGAAAACTTCGTGAAAACCTGTCGTTATTTATTTGTTTAGTATCATCTTAAAACAACAGCATTAATACATCGAAGGATGTAAACAAAATTAAAAACTAAATTAGCGAGTGAATGGCGCACTTGGTTTTACAAAGGAAACAGTATGCCGACGTCAATTCGATTTTTATATTTCTGTTATTTTTATTATTACATTCGAATTAAAAATCCATTATAAATTGTAAAATCTGTTTCGTTCATACCTAATCCTCTCTAATCATATTTAATGTTCAGCAAATCGTTAGTGTCTTTCAGTGAAATCTGTCCAACAAAAAAGAATTATCACAATTGAGCCATAAACAAATCATTCATTCATAGGAATGTCCAAACAAAGTGGAAAATCGAAAAAAAAAGACGGACGCCGAAACTTGACAGCAGCCATTTTTACATATCTTATGTACCCCGCGGACTGTTAAAAGATGGCGGTCCTCTAGGACCTACCGTTACCTAGATCTCGAGTTTACGAGTTAGAAATTCGATTTCATCGAGATTTCGAAAGAATGCATTTTTCAGAGACCTATCAAACAAAAAAAAATCAAAATCGGACCATAAACAAAGATTTTACAAGGGTCTTAATGTGTAGGAAAATGTCAAACGATTTCTAAGGCAGCAAGTAGAGTTATTACGACACCACTTCATTGCCACGGATATATTATATACATATCATCATGTACATTAACAACACTTACTAAAAATTTGTGTTTCATTACTCCCCGCCTTTCGGAAACGGATTTATCGGAATTTTCAAGAAAAAACCAACACGTTCCCACACTATTTTTTTTTCGTTAACAAAAATGGTCGACGGAATGGTCGACGCCCGTAAGTCGCCTCGTACCAGCTATTACGGCAAAGCCTTGTAACGCGTATGAAAATAATTGAAATCTCATCTTGGCGCGATCGCATTGAAAATTTCTCGATTAATGACGTTGAATGCCCCCACGGTACTACTGGTATTTGCTACTGACCAGTACTTGAGCGCCGACCGCCATCAACCTAGCCATTATCGACGTTTAAAGTGTCAATCATCGAGGGGCAACGTTGCCGGTTTGACAAAAGGAAAAAGTGTCGGACTCGTGATGTGAATTCGTCGATATTCAGTCAGAGTAGCAACGATTCTTTATTGTTTTTTTTTTATATTAGGTTTGTTCCAACCAGACATTCTGGGATCGTTCACATGTTATACGCATATTCAATAGGAACAACCTACTTATCATATCCTGTTCACTGTTGCCCAGAGTCCAGAGAAATAAAAAGTCACTATGCATTTTTCTTTCAGGCAGCTTATTAAACATTCATGCACATTTTTCAACGGTTGTTGGTTTACCCAATGACAATAAGTATGAAAATCGTTAAGACGATAAGCGTTGAAGCATTTCATACGGAGCATATGAATAAAATGTAAAAATTACTCAGAATCGTGCGTGGTGAATCTGGTTGAAGTTAATGGAAGGGGTCCGGAAAATTTCACGTAAAAAATCTTCATGAATTTTGATTCTACTTTCTCCAATTTTTATATCTCGTTAATAAAACGTTTGCCAATGTGATGACTATTGAAAGTTTTTAATAAAAACACGTACTGTGACATGTCATCTTCACATTACACATACACATGTCAAAATAATAATAATAATAAAAAAATTGTCAATATTTTTAAGTGACATTTCATTTCCATTTTACACATACACATCTGTATCTCAAAATATTAATGATTAAACATTTGTTTGCCACTTGAATGATTATTGTCAGAGTTTCTGATAAACACAACTATGATGATATTTCATTTACATTATATATATATATATATATATATATATATATATATATATATATATATATATATATATATATAGATAAATATATATATATATACATCTGTACGTCCGCATTTGTTTTTGTCAGTTTTTTAGAAATAAATCTATGGAGACATTACATTTCCTTTTTACACATACACATCTGTATACCCAATTAATCAGTTGCTGGCCATTTCGTTCATTTTTTCATAAAAACAAGTACATTTCATTTCCGTTTTGCACATAAACATCTATATGTTAAAATAGTAATAAATCATTTGTTTGTCAATTCAATTCATAAATTCATACATTTCGTTTGAACTTTACACACACACACACACACAAACATCTGTGTGTCAAAATAATAATAAATCAATTCAATAATTGCTGTGCGTTTTTCATAAATACAGGAATCGTAAAATTTCATTTCCATTTTACACATACACATCTGTATGTATCTCAAAATAATAATAATAAAACATTTGTTTGTCAATTCGTTGATAATTGTCAGTTTTTCAGAAATGCATTGTGACATTTCATTTCCATTTGCCGCATACAGATCTGTATTTCAAAATAGTAGTAAATCATTTTTTTGCTAATTCAATGATTGTCAGTTTCTCATAAATTCATGTATCGTAACATTTCCTTTCAACTTTACACACACACATCTATGTGTCAAAATAACAATCAATCATTTCTTTGTCAATTTAATAATTGTCACTTCGTCATAAATATATGTATCTTAACATTTCATTTCAACTTTATACATACACATCTGTATGTCAAAATAATAATAATAATAATAAATCAATTCAATAATTGCTGTGCGTTTTTCATAAATACATGAATCGTAAAATTTCATTTCCATTTTACACATACACATCTGTATGTATCTCAAAATAATAATAATAAAACATTTGTTTGTCAATTCGTTGATAATTGTCAATTTTTCAGAAATGCATTGTGACATTTCATTTCCATTTTCCACATACAAATCTGTATTTCAAAATAGTAGTAAATCATTTTTTTGCTAATTCAATGATTGTCAGTTTCTCATAAATTCATGTATCGTAACATTTCCTTTCAACTTTACACACACACATCTATGTGTCAAAATAACAATCAATCATTTCTTTGTCAATTTAATAATTGTCACTTCGTCATAAATATATGTATCTTAACATTTCATTTCAACTTTATACATACACATCTGTATGTCAAAATAATAATAATAATAAATCAATTCAATAATTGCTGTGCGTTTTTCATAAATACAGGAATCGTAAAATTTCATTTCCATTTTACACATACACATCTGTATGTATCTGAAAATAATAATAATAAAACATTTGTTTGTCAATTCGTTGATAATCGTCAGTTTTTCATAAATGCATTGTGACATTTCATTTCCATTTTCCGCATACAAATCTGTATTTCAAAATAGTAGTAAATCATTTTTTTGCTAATTCAATGACTGTCAGTTTCTCATAAATTCATGTATCGTAACATTTCCTTTCAACTTTACACACACACATCTATGTGTCAAAATAACAATCAATCATTTCTTTGTCAATTTAATAATTGTCACTTCGTCATAAATATATGTATCTTAACATTTCATTTCAACTTTATACATACACATCTGTATGTCAAAATAATAATAATAATAAATCAATTCAATAATTGCTGTCCGTTTTTCATAAATACATGAATCGTAAAATTTCATTTCCATTTTACACATACACATCTGTATGTATCTCAAAATAATAATAATAAAACATTTGTTTGTCAATTCGTTGATAATTGTCAATTTTTCAGAAATGCATTGTGACATTTCGTTTCCATTTTCCACATACAAATCTGTATTTCAAAATAGTAGTAAATCATTTTTTTGCTAATTCAATGATTGTCAGTTTTTCATAAATTCATGTATCGTAACATTTCCTTGGAACTTTACATATGTACATCTGTGTGTCAAAATAATAATCAATCATTTGTTTGTTAATTTTGTCATTGTTGTCACTTCGTCATAAATTCATGTATCGTAACATTTTCTTTCAACTTTACACACACACACATCTATGTGTCAAAATAACGATCAATTATTTCTTTGTCAATTTAATAATTGTCACTTCGTCATAAATATATGTATTTTAACATTTCATTTCAACTTTATACATACACATCTGTATGTCAAAATAATAATAATAAATCAATTCAATAATTGCTGTGCGTTTTTCATAAATACAGGAATCGTAAAATTTCATTTCCATTTTACACATACACATCTGTATGTATCTCAAAATAATAATAATAAAACATTTGTTTGTCAATTCGTTGATAATTGTCAGTTTTTCATAAATGCATAGTGACATTTCATTTCCATTTTCCGCATTTCCGTATTTCAAAATAGTAGTAAATCATTTTTTTGCTAATTCAATGATTGTCAGTTTCTCATAAATTCATGTATCGTAACATTTCCTTTCAACTTTACACACACACATCTATGTGTCAAAATAACAATCAATCATTTCTTTGTCAATTTAATAATTGTCACTTCGTCATAAATATATGTATCTTAACATTTCATTTCAACTTTATACATACACATCTGTATGTCAAAATAATAATAATAATAAATCGATTCAATAATTGCTGTCCGTTTTTCATAAATACATGAATCGTAAAATTTCATTTCCATTTTACACATACACATCTGTATGTATCTCAAAATAATAATAATAAAACATTTGTTTGTCAATTCGTTGATAATTGTCAGTTTTTCAGAAATGCATTGTGATATTTCATTTCCATTTTTCGCATACAGATCTGTATTTCAAAATAGTAGTAAATCATTTTTTTGCTAATTCAATGATTGTCAGTTTCTCATAAATTCATGTATCGTAACATTTCCTTTCAACTTTACACACACACATCTATGTGTCAAAATAAAAATCAATCATTTCTTTGTCAATTTAATAATTCTCACTTCGTCATAAATATATGTATCTTAACATTTCATTTCAACTTTATACATACACATCTGTATGTCAAAATAATAATAATAATAAATCAATTCAATAATTGCTGTCCGTTCTTCATAAATACATGAATCGTAAAATTTCATTTCCATTTTACACATACACATCTGTATGTATCTCAAAATAATAATAATAAAACATTTGTTTGTCAATTCGTTGATAATTGTCAATTTTTCAGAAATGCATTGTGACATTTCATTTGCATTTTCCACATGCAAATCTGTATTTCAAAATAGTAGTAAATCATTTTTTTGCTAATTCAATGATTGTCAGTTTTTCATAAATTCATGTATCGTAACATTTCCTTGGAACTTTACATATGTACATCTGTGTGTCAAAATAATAATCAATCATTTGTTTGTTAATTTTGTCATTGTTGTCGCTTCGTCATAAATACATGTATTGTAACATATCACTTCAACTTCACACATACACATCTCGGTGCCAAAATAATAATAAATCATTTTTTTGTCAATTTAATAATTTTTGTCACTTCGTCATAAATATACGTATCTTAACATTTCATTTCAACGTTATACATGTACATCTGTATGTCAAAATATTAATAATAAATCATTTGTTTTTCAATTCAATATTTGCTGTCAAAATAGTAACAATAAAACATTTGTTAGTCAATTCGTTGATTTTTATCAGTTTTTCATAAATGCATTGTGACAATTTATTTCCATTTTACACATACACATCTGTATGTCAAAATAGTAATAAACCATTTTATTCTAATTCAACGGTTATTATTAGTTTCTCATAACTATTTCCATTTAAATTTTATACGTATCCATCTGTATGTCAAAATCATAAAGCGTTTGTCAATTCAATAATTTTCAGTTTTTCATAAATACATGTATCGTAGCACTTCATTTCAACTTTACACATACACATCTTGTATGCCAATACTATAATAATAAGACATTTGTTTATCAACCCGAGGATAATTGTGAGTATTTCATAAATGTATCGTGACATTTTACACATACATCTGTATATCCAAATAATAATAATAAAACATTGCCCAATGAATTGAAAGGGCTATTAATTATTGGTCAACACGGTAAAATCATGATTTAGCAAGCACCAAGCACATCGAGACAACTTGACTTGAGATACGAATAAACTTCAGCAGAAATTTCAGCTCTTTACGCCAATACACCAAAAAATAACGCGATTTTCCTTGTCTTTATCGTTAACGAAATCCAATGAAGGACAACAGCAGTTCTTTCTTTAAACAGGTAATAGTCAACCGGCGCCGGGCACCTAACATCTTTTTCGTTTGAACCCGAAAGGCCGGAGATCGATTTCTTTTGACAGTTTGAGAGATCATCGCCGCTCTCGTGTCGCAAACCAATAAATTAGTATTTTGGCAGACCCTCACTACGGGGGGGCCGACATCGAACACGCGTCAAAATCGTAAAAATTGCAGGCGCCACAAACGGTCATCTCCATACATCTTTTTCTCCATTGTGTCGGAAAATCTATACGACACAGCGTCGGGTAATAAAGTGTCAGGTGGTTGGCGGACGGAGCCGACCATCTGACCAATGATTTTATTTTAAAAATGGAGATTGTTGGTAAATTATTTTCATGAAATAGCAAAAGGTTAACAAAACAAGTTTTAAAATAGACTCATACCTATAATAACCGACAAGATATACGAGATATAAGTTCGTGATTGGTTAGGTAGTATGTAAATAATTTTTATGAACTGTTTTTAAAGAAAAATAAAATGAATTAAATTACTTAATATTCTTTATTTATAATCACAGCTTGGTCATATCTAAGCGTCGATTCAATTAAATTGGTAATGGTTTCTTCACAAGCGGGGGTCTGAAAGTATTTATTTCTTGAATAATTTCTGATTTTTTTTCTCCCAAAGGTTCTCTCTCGACGAGATTCAACCCTGGTGATTGATCTGGCCATAACTATACTTTTATCCATACAACATTGGTTGAGTGATTTCACCTCTAATCTTTTCACTCACGTAACCGTTGGACAAAGGGTACTTAGGATCAAGCTTTTTCCCATCTGGAAGAAGCATCTATTTTGCACCACCACTTCCAAATATTCGAAACTCTATTTCGCCAGAAAACAAGACTGTTTTCAATCTCGGCTGTCCGAAGGAAAAATACAGTATATGCATTTTTGACGGACTTCAATCTGCGTGTTACTTCGGTGTTAACGCAGTTTATGCAGCAACCAACCAATCAGATATGATAGTCCTATAACGGAGTTTGCAGACGCTGTGTTTTGACATTAGTTAATATTGTTTATTTTTTCCTCACATCAGGGGCAATTTTGGGTAAATTTCAACTAAAATGTGAGAAGAAAGCTCTCGACACATTTCATCTAAAACCAAAATTATGGAAATGCTACGTCGATGACACTTTTGTTATTTGGCCTCGTGGTCAAGAAACCCTAGTAGATTTTCTTAGATATTTAAACTCGATACTAGATATTCTTATCAATAGAAACTCAGACCTAACACAGGGTGTTTACAGAAAACCTGCGCACGGTTATCAACTCTCTTGTTTACAGAGGCGTAAAACTATCTCAGCCCGAGTCACTGAAAACAGAATTAAAACACACACAAAGATATTACCAGAACCTTCCAATAGCAGTGAGGCCGCATCCTACACTTGCCACTGTGGTCCTTCCTTACTTTCAAAACATCACTGACCACATATCAAAAGTTCTAAAGAAGTACAACATCAAAACCAGATTTAACACTGCTCCAAAAATCTCGCAACATGTGCGGTCCGTCAAAGACAAAATTTCATTTGAGACGCCAGGAGTTTACAGCATTCCATGCATATGTGGCAAAGAATACGTTGGAGAGACCGGACGAAAAATATCATCAGCTGTTTCCGACCACACTGATGAAATCGGGCATAAAATTTTATTCAATAAAATTAAAATTCTTGCATGTAATCAGTTCTTCTACAAATGAAAAATCCGAGTCTATAGAAATCTATAAACAAGCTAACAATCTTAACCGCGACTCAGGTCTCTACCTGTCATCAATTTGGGAATCAGTCATCATATGCAATATAAGCAGGTACAGAGTAAAATACGAGCCAGTTTCAGTCAAGCTCTGAAGAAGCCAACAGGATGATTGGCGAAACGTCAGCAATTTCGACTAAGCGAAAACCGAAGCAGGAGAAATTCAGAAGTTTTGTAAAAAGCACTAATTTATTTATTTTGAAAAAGTGAGGTTATTGGCATGAACTATTCTAAAATTACCTAATGATATTATTGAAATGAATGTTTTTTTGACCCATAGGAGATTAAAATTAGAATTTCTGTTTTCCAGTAGTGATTTAAAAACCAGCGAAGCTGAGACTGTGAACGTATGGGAAAGAGGTAGTTTCTGTCGACTTTGGTTAATGCCAGATTATTATTGTTGTTTTTCTGATACTTCTTGAACTTTTGAGTTAATTTAAAATAATTGTATATGTTAAAGGCTGCTTAATTTTAGTCTCAAAGCAATTCATACTGGCATATTGGTCTTCCGAAAAAATATATAATTGTCATTTTTCAGGAGGCGTTTGTTGATTATGATAAAAAAGGAGAAGCACTTGTTTCGGCTTCCGTACTAAGAGATGGGGAAGAAAAGGGATGGAAGCTGCAAACACTCCCAATTTACTTCTACAAGACATAATTGAAGTTAAATTTGTTAAAGGTAAACGTGAGCTTTTCTATAAGACTAGTTTTGAATCTGATGAGTATGAAAAGGTTGACTTTCTCCAAAAATAGTTTGTTCAACACCAACAACTCGCACTATAGTCAAGGTCTTTGCAGCTAACATGAAAAACATTGCGTGATTTAATTAATCACTATTAGAGACTTTGTCGAAAACGTTATGTGTCGTCTTAAAAACAATGTTAGTTATTTGTTAGTATTTTTTGTTTGTTATCTGCACAATATTTTTTAAGCGTTTTACAACTGTTTACAACGTTAGTTGTACAACAAAGGTTCATTTCAAAAATACTTAAAAGTATTTTACTGTGTTAATGCTGCTCTTTACTTTTAATGAATGCGGTAATTTAATACAGTAAAAACACAGTAAGTACTTACCGGTCTTTGTTGATAAAAAAAATGAAGATATTATTAAAATCAAAATACAATGAAACTTTTACTAAGCCCACTCAAATTTTTGATCTAACATAACTAAATTAAAAACTTATTTTCCTTTCCAATATTGCTCATAAGTCCCATAAACCAGATTATTTGAATGATCGTTTAACATCTGTATCTTTTAGACATTTTTGTTACTTTTGGTCTTTTTTTCTCTTACTGGTACTTCTGAATAATATTAGCCACATGGGTCTTTTTAGCACCGTTCGTAGACAGTTAGTTAAGAACTCTCAACGAAGCAACTGAGTTGATCCATTGATCTGCATTTATTTTACCGCATTATATTTTACGTAAATTTTATTTTAATAAGACTTTTTAAATGTGCAGAACTATTTTATTCTAAACAATAAAAACTTCAACAAATATAAATAAATATATGAAACTCCAGAGTGTGATGTTAAATCTCCCCAGAAAAAAGAGGTTTTAGATTATGCGCGTCTACCTCTCCTACTTGACTAAAAGATGTCAAATTTCTGTTGCTCTTCTATTCTCTTGTTATACTTCCACGAAGACGAAATTTTCTTATAGTTTGCTAATATTAACTTGTGAAACACCGGATTTATTACCAACAACGACCCTTAATTGAGTAAGCAATACCACGAATGTATTTTATAACAGAGTTTGCCTCAATATTTCACTTTTCGTCTGCATTCTTTGCGTTGGCTTACAAATATATTCATAAAAATTATTTACCTGAAATTAACATTGTCATGGCTTAATTAAAAAAATATAGTAGTTGCCTGAATTCTGTGAGATTTATATTATTCTATACAGAGATCTGTGCATTTCGTGTTAAAAGACGCTGGGATCTTATAATGCTAGTTCGCATTGTAGAAGTCAATCCTTGGGCCGTTGTTCAAAAATTTCTACAGTTGCGCCTTTATATGCTCTTTTAAAGCTCTTAAAGCTAAGCAACAAAGCATTTGGCACTGAAAATTGTTACATTTGTCTCTTTTATTTAATTACGGTAAGCTGCTGTTTGAAGATTGTGCGGATCTATCGCTGTTATATAATCAAGTCGCCATTTTTTATTCGGTGGTACTCCATAAGTACTGGCCTCTTGCCTAGCCCAATGTGAAACACTTTCCAAAAGTCGCAGTTTATTTGGCGTTTCGACAATATTGACCTGTAGCTTCAGACTTCAGACAGAGATTTATACAATATACAAATACAAATTTTTGAGGTTTTCACTTACTAAATGTAACCGACATTTTTTGGCAATAGTTTCAACAATCTAGCGCTAACTTCTAAAGTTTTAGTTCCGCCTTCATAGAAAGTGTATCCCATTCTAATTCCAGAAGGGAAAGTGTGACTTTCGATCCCCCGCAGGCTCAATCGCAAATTAGTTTTAGATCACTTGGGAGATTAAATTCAAATTATAGCGCCATTTTCATATAATATTCCCTATACATATTTTAATATTTAACACAATATAAATATTAACAGCGTTTTGACATTCTATAATTTTCTCGTAATTTATGGTTTGTTTATGCCGCGTCGCCGACACTGGGTTCATTTTTCGTCAGCGGATACGCGAGTCCGTTTTTTAATCCACCTAATACGACCGGAATATTTATAAAAGATAATTTTGAAACCCGTTTCCAAAATGTTGTTCCGCACTGGCACCTTCATTTCAGTCCAAGCTGGAGTCCTTAATGTTCCGTCTGATCCAACGCGAATTATGGTGTTGCGTTTTCCATTATGAAAAAGGCACATTTTTGTCAAAAGGTCAAATGCACTTATTATATTGGTTCCTGGCTGTAAATGCGGACTTTAAAATCGTGTGAAAGGCTTTTCTGGATTTCTCACGTTTCCAGTGAACCTTCACCGTCTAGGGGTTGCAAAATATGGCTAATACAGTGAATATAAAAAGAAAAATTTCATTTGCCAATGAAATGGATTCCGGATTGTTGTCTGAAGCAGGTGGATCCACGAACAATACGACAGATCGAAAACCCTTCCAAAAATAAATCCCTATTTATCCAACCTTTTGGAAACAAGTTTACTAGTGTATTTTGGAAGGCAATCTTTTTTTGGTAGTCAATCCAGCAGGCTCCTTTAAATATTCGAGGAATTCAAAACCCATTTGCACATACGCAGTCTAGCATTGTTTATCAGTAGAAGCGATTTGGTAAGTGTACAGCTTTCTAACAGCAGTTGCCTATTCTCTTGACAGTCATCGATCATCATTGACTGTAACGTTCTGGCCATCATCGTTTTTGAAGAAGTACGGGCCAATGATTCCACCAGCCCATAAAGCGCACCAAACAGTCAGTTTTTCTGGATGTAACGGTGTTTCGACATACACTTGAAGATTAGCTTCGCAACAAATGCGGCAGTTTTGTTTGTGCGCTTCATCGCTAAACAAAATTCGCTCATGAAAATCGGCAATAACGGCAATCTCGTTTTGGGCCCATTCGAGGAATCTACACCTTACTTGATGATCGTTTGGGTTCAATTCTTGCACGAGTTGGATTTTGTAAGCACGTAAACCAAGCTTCTTCTGTACGCACCGTACGGCGTCTCTGGAGATGCGAGTAAACGTGGTGCGAAAACGTTCCATGGTTAATCGAATGAACTGCTCTGATGGACGGTTTTGTCGACGATAAAATGGACGTAGTGCGCGATACGTATTCCGCACAGAACCATTATTTTCGAAATAAAATTGCACTACTTGCAAGCGTTGTTCAGGCGTGAGTCTATTCATGACGAATTGCCAAACCAAAATGAGAATAAATCACTTGACAGCTGTTAAATCGGTCGCCATCTTGAACAGTAATGCCAACTTAAAGTTCTGTACATCGAAAAAAAAAACACCCATTACTATTACAGTACTCCATGGTATTCCAGTTTGTTTACTGGCTTTATAGAATAGATTTTGTTTTGGTACTCATCGGGCAGCTTTAAGGTTCAAGACTACCCAGGTTATACATTTCGGTTAGTTTTGGTTGGCCTTTTTGCTTATTAAGTAAATTAAGTTATCTCTTTAAGACCATCATACAATGGACAATAAAAAAAAAACAAACTTATAAGTGAATGAGTCCAAAGCGACCTCAAAATTCTAAGATAAAAATAAATAAAAATTATACTCTAAATTTACTATTTCAGTTTCGGTTAAGCCCTGAACGTCAGCAAGTTCAATTCAATAACAACAGACACAGGAAGTTTTGCAAATAGTATAAAAGTTTCTTGGGAAAAAAAATCTACTATCAATTCTCATATAACATTTACCTTAGTAAGCAAATCGTAAACAATCATATCATATAAAGAATATAGTAAATTAAGAATCTTCTCTTAGCGAACGTGAATGTGAAAAAGTATAGGTATGTATTTATAAAGGCCCACTTATAATGCAGCAATCGGTGTGAACGTGATATATTATTTTGATTTTATCACGAAATTACCTGTGCCACGAATATACTTGCCTAGTATGCACTTGCACTAATTGCCTTGCCCTACTGCTAATTTTTAATTTAAATTTTATTTGCATAAATTCTCATTTGATATGAAAAAAATTATTGGAGTGACTAAATAAAGTATCACCGATAATACTTGGCAATTAATAAATTAAATTAGGTAAATCTAAACAACTTTTAGCTTGTGCATTGATTGTCGATTGCCTGGATCGACTCGGAAGTTTCATACCGAACGACTACCATCGACCAGACGAGTGGATTAAAGTCTAAAGGAATTATGCCGTCAACGGAGGTAGAGTCCCGTATATAAGTTCTAAGCTCGGCTCGACAATCCATCATTTCGAAAACATCTACGTCATCAAAATTACTCACAAAGGTATGGACCGTGTGGCAGATTTACCTGACAGCCATTTTAATTAGCCATAATTGAAAAGGTGTTGAATGGTCATTTTTCGAAGACGCAGACCAGCATCCACGCGGGCATCTGTAACAAAGCCGTTGGCCACGAGCAACAGGGCCGTACCGTAAATTTTCAACTTGATATACGATGCCGCATATATTTGTCTGCTTTTCATTTTCATCAAATCATTGCACATTTCCTTTAGTTCACCGCTAACAATAGTCCCTGGCATTTCCTGTCCTTTTTTGGTCCTCGCACAAGTATTTCTCGACAGTTCCTCTACTTGTTTTTTTTTCTATTCTATTAATGCACCTCCCTTCAGTAATGATATTCAGCTTAATATTCCGCTTACAGTGTTTTTTATACTTAGCTTGTCACAGCTTAGCGTGTCGTAACATCTAATAAGATCAGCATTTCCTGCATTTCGTTTGAAACTACGGGCATAGGCAGTACAATGCTAAGTTTCAGTTCAACACTACGATGTTTGTTTAAATAATTACTTTTCTTCCTATTTGTTAAATTACTTTTCGACTTATATAAAAACGAATCTATATCCACAATATCAAATGCCCTTTTCAAAACTACAAACAAAGCAACAATGTGCTTTTTTCTATATATAACCCAGAAAAGGCACTGTCGCTAATAAGGCTCTGCACAGTGGAAAGTTTTCAAATGATCATTGATAATGGCCTGAGCAGCTGGATTAGTCAGTAACTGTATAAGTCTTATTGGCTCTTTTTTTTGTGGATTGGTATGATTTTATCAGTCTGGACATTCTGGGTAGATACCAATTTCTAATGTTTTATTAACCATATCCTACATTTTGAGTATTTTCCTGATTTCATTCGAATTTGTTGGTTTTTCACAAAATATATTCATCTCCTCCTCACTCCATCACTTTGAAGAATTTGCTTTATGCCAAAAGCTAGTTACTACCAACTGCTACCATATTGGTTAAAATTTTATTTATTTTCCTGAGTTTTTGTTTATTTTTGATACAGATGTTATTTTCTGCTGATTTCTCGAAAATCCTAACCTCTTTAACTTTTTCTCTTTTAAAAGTTTCCTCCACAATTCTGTCCATAACGTTTTTCTTGTGAAGTCCCCCTTTCTTTTGATGTATCCTGTTATTTTTCAGTCCATACAAATCAAAAATTAATAGCTCAACAACTTTGGGTGAAAAAGAACTGGCCAAAAAGGGTTAACTCCTAAATCTTCTACAAGATAGTCTGACTGAAGAAGAAAGAAGAAAAAATCTTTTACCGGCGTTGCATAAATATTATATTAGGACTGCTGAAGCAGTATGTGAAAGCTGTAGAAAAAGATGAAAATAAATACCTATGTGGAAAATTTCCCGCCCTCTCAGAGGCAAAATTAAAGGAAGGAATTTTTGTAGGCGCTCAATTAAGGCGATTAATGGAAGGTCAAGGCTTTGTGACTACCGTGATCGAATCTGAAAAGATTGCACCCACAAATATCCAAATTACAAAGACATTGTAGAAAATGTGTCAGAGAAATTTAGGGAAATGGAATGCAATATGAGTACAAAACTACACTTTTCACGCTCACATTTGGATTAGTTAACGAGAAACTTGGTGCCGTGAGTGAGGAGCAAGGTGGGAGGTTCCATCAAGATATAAAAGAAACGGAATGGGGAGATTTTCATTTACTAATTCTTTTAATGAATACTTTACAGATTTAAGTTTAGGAGGCCTAAATGAACTTTCAAAAGTTTAACTACGTTTTTCTATAGTTACCTTTTCGCAATTCATCGTAGTCCGGATCTGTTTAAGTAGAAAGGAGCACGGCAGATCTAAAGCGACATCTGATAATATTCCATAAGGCCGGGGTTCCTGTGTTTGAACAAAACTTGGCAAACGGTACAGTGTACAACTTAAATATTTACCGATAATGGTCTTTACACACTACTTAAACGTCATTGTTAAAAACTACCTAATGTTTGACTCTTTACAAATAGACGACGGACGATAAAACCTGTCAGTCAAATAGAACGGAAAAGTACTATACGGGGTGTTTGGCACTTCAATACAAACAATTTTAAGGCCGTAAGTAATAATTTTTATTTGCATGATTAAAAAAAATATTAAATCTTGTTACTTTTGAAAAATTCGATTTACGCTCGTATAAAAATTTTATATCTCGGTAACGGTGGGTCCTATTGGATCGCCGTTGGTACAGAAAGGATCACCGTCGAAAAAAAATTTTTTTTTGTCTGTCCGTTCTCCGTTCTCGTCTTTTGGTTTTTCCCGAATAACTTTCGAACCGTTGGAACTACAAAATTAAAATTGGCCTCCTTTTTAACCCTCCACGAGTTACATAAGCTTATAAGAAATGGCCCTGATCCGACGCCGGTATCCATTTTTTTTCGCGATTTTCGACTATTTTTTCAACATTGCTATGAAATACGATAAGTGCCTGAAATTTGAAGCAATCGACTTCATATTTGGTACATATATGCAGCTTTGCCTAGTGACGGAACCTGAAAGTTGTTCTTTTATGGAGTAAATTCGCAAAAAAAATCGCTGCTTGAGCTGCTTGAAAAAATCTATTTAAAAATCGCAATATCTCGCACTCAATCTAGACGAGATGGCGTCACTCACTTTTACGGTGTACTGCATTGTTTCAGAAAATAGGTATTTTCACGAAAACTATTTATTCTATTGAAAAAATTCACATACCGGAAAAAGTGGGAGATCTAGGGCTATAAGTTTTACTTGCGGCATTTATTGGAATATGTATGTAGTATGTATTTGTAAAAAAACAAAGAGATCTTGGAAATTGCCGTTTTCGTGAATAGCCGTAAATGAATAAAACACGGGATAATTTGGTTTAAACAGTGTCGAGGCAGAGTTTCAAGTTTCGTCTATCATACAGGGCGGGCCAGATATTTTAAAAAATATAATTGGTAATCGCTATTATTGTGAAAAATTTTTGAATTTACCAAAATTTACCGTAACTTTAAAGTTCGCCGAGATGTAAAAGGCACTTCGTTAAGGATGCATGCACAATTGAATTACATCGATTTTGCGAAAGTGATGCGCTGGAGCACGATAGAAAAACAATGCGTCTCTCTAGCACAAAAAACCGCGAAGCGCCTTTTTTGAAAGCAATCTTGTTAATAATAGATGTCCATTAGACAAATTAATAAAAAAACGATTTATTCTATAATCTTCGACAGCCAATATCCCGATAACGAAGCAAGCTAGGACAAACGCTCATTAACAAAAAACATGCTTATTCTTGCCTGGTAAATGGACAATTCAAATTTGTGTCCCGAATTTCTGAAACATCCTGTATATAGAACGTACTATGTCCGGAACAGGTCGTTGCGTGTTTTTGGGACGACATATTTAAACAAATGCCATCATACCCGCGTTTAAATCAAGAGAAAACCCAAGTTGGCCGCAAATGTTTCCTTATGTTTAAGCATTTGTTTAACCTCAGCGTGGGATTTTTTTTACTATCTGATGAATGTGACAAGCATTTCGTGCTTCCGTTTCAATAAATTAAGTTTTCAGAAAATTAAATATAATTTTATATACATATACGTAAGTAACGAAATCAGAAAACTAAAAATTGGCAAAAGTCGTTGTCTAGGCGGCTTGGAGAGTACTTTTTGAATTATGACGAAATGGAAATCGCCAATAAATTTAATGAATACTTTGTAAATAGTATTCCAGAGATAGTATCCAGCATCCCACAATTCGATGACTTAGAAAATATGGTGGTGGGACGAGTGGAATCTCGACTGGGGTAATCAGAAATGTCTTCAGTGCAATAGGCAACCGCCTTTTGGGCATTATAAATACTTCACTTTCTACCGGTGTATACCGTTCAAGGTTCAAGGCACAAATCAGCATACAGAATTTAGACCGATAAACACTGTTCCGGTTTATGAAAAAATAAATGGTCGTAAAATAATGCAAAACGAAATAAGATTTACCATAACTTTAGCCCAAGTACAAAGATGGCCGGTAGATATTGCTTTGAGATTTTTTTTAAACGATCTTAGCTTCCGCTTCAATATTATAAAGAAATATGGGAATGCCACAAAAATATCGATTTTATATGTTTAATAATTGATAATTCATTTTTTCCCGGACATCAAGTGGATTCTCGTGTCGCAACATGCCGCTTATTATCATCACCGTCGTCGTCATCATTTTTTTTTTAATAACGCTACGCGTACATATAGCGATACCCCGGAACAAAGCCGCACCGCAGCCGCACCGAACCGTCGTCTACCGTATAGGATAGAGGGGGCGCTTCCCAGACTCCCCAAACGTCCCCCACTCGATCGAAGTGGGCGGGTCCGTGACCGCGATCGCCGGGCCTCACATGCGCGTTGAACCGCACAAGTGCGCGAGCCGGCCCGCATAGACATCATGTGTGCCGTGTCTAAGACATGCGCGTCGCCGACAAACGTCAACGTCGCACGGCCTGCCGCGACCGTCTGAATACTTTTCGCGCCCCTGCGTTTGTTTACCGAAGTCGTGGCGTCTCTTCCGTTTCCTTCGACGCGTGTTTTTGTTTTTTTTTTCGAAACATTTATACGTAACGCTCCCCCGGTGTGGTGGTGCCGCGGGTGCCGCGAGTGTCGCGATGACCACGACGTCCTGAAGGTGTTTGGTGCGCGTTTTCAGTAATTGCGGAAGGACTGACGCGCCGGCCGTCGGCGTTTGGTTTTAAAGTGTCCGGGGGTGCCGGACAGGTTCGCTCGTCGTCGGGGCTGCCGTCTCAGCAGATGGGAGTGTTTGAGGAGGCCGCCTCTCACACGCCCGGGATGCATTGGGTAAGACGCGGTCCTCGCTACTAAACTTGCGCGAATTTTAGACTTCAATTTGATCGCTGCTAATTAGATCAAATTATATATATATATATATATATATATATATATATATATATATATATATATATATATATATATATGTATTGGTGGTAATCCGGGTGTTCATCCGTTCGTTGTTTGATCCTGGAGTAGGATCATTCGCCTGACGTTTCGCCAAAATATCATTTGGCATCTTCAGAGGCCGCGCGTCCAACACTTATTCTTTCATCGTGGGTATAACCTCTCTTGGCTTTAATCTGCTTTAATACGAATTTAAATTGATTAAAATTTATTGCTCCTTTTTTGGTTTAGCCTTAGCAAATTAACTTTTTTTTATTAATAAAAACAAATAGGTAAAACCCCCTAATAACATCTCTGACTCCATTAGGCATAGATCTAATCAACTTCTGTTTTAAATTGTTCTGTATTATTTAGTATTTCGGATAAATAGAGTTTACTGTTATCCGGATTTGTTTTTTATTTATAATTTTATCGATAATGGACGGATTGTAGCCGTTGTTTCAGTGCAATTTGTTTAATGATATTGAGTTCTAAGTTGTAGTTTTCTGTTGAGAGTGGCGTATTAAGAGTGAAATGAAGCCATTTTGTGTGTATAAGGGTGATTTGAACTGTTATGTATGACTGTGTCCGTGTGTGAAGCTTTATGGTAAATGGAAAAATCTAATTTGTTTTGCGTTTTCGTAATAGTTAATTGTGGACTCAGCATATTAAATTGTCTTCCAAATAGAATGTTTATTTATTGGGCTAGACGGATAGTTCCTGGAAAAAAAATACCAATGTCAAAAATTTGGTTGGCCGATTTCTTTGCACGCAAGTTTATTGTTCCATTGTCGATTGCAGTTAAATCGTTTAAGTTTTAAGAAGTTAAGAGATGCTATCTTTATACTACACTTGTTTGGCTAGTGGAACTTCGACAACTATTTTATTTCCTTTTAAAAAAATATATGGTGCATGATGCTCTAAAACCTACATTATCCAGAGATATTAATGTAGGTGTAACTTTAGTGACTGTGGGCGCTCCTACCACGGTAAAGGGTTGTAATTTTGTGCCATTTTTTTTTCTTTTTATACTTATAGCTTCTTCTATCTGAGCAGATGCCTAAAATAACCCATACTTTAAACTTCTTTTGTTCAACAGAAACAACGTCCAAAGACCAATAGATGCCCCAGACTCAGCAATGTTAGCTTTCCACTTTTTAAGTTTGAGGGAATCTCTGTGTACTCATGACATAAAATAAAAAATTTTACCCGGTAACAATATGTCTGAACGTCGTAGTTACTTTTTGGAAAAAAACTAACCAAAGACAATATACTTTAAGACACACTTTACATATATTTTGAATGAAGACAAATTGTTAATGAAATTTAAATGGAATAATATGTGGCCGCATTAAAGCAATTACCCTTTCCGTCGCCCTTTCCCTATCGTTAAAATGCGCGTATTTATGGGTTCGCTTAAAAGGTTGTTACATATTATCGATAGAAAAAAAGAGCAAATACAACATTTCAACTAACGTGTCATCTTTTTTTAAACAGTCGGATTTGTATTATGTCGTTGTATACAGGGTGTTTCAAAAAGCATGTGCCGTCGTTGAAGGGAAGTTTCCTCAATTAAAAATAAGCCTTTTTTTATACCAAAACGGGACCGTTTCGCAGCTACAGGGTGTATCTTTCGGAAAAGTAAGGTACATCCTTCAGATTTTTATTTATGGGGATATTTAAAGGAACTTGTTTATAAGAAACCGATACAAACCGTTGAACTTGAACGCATAGAACTAGCATTCGTAGGAGTTCAACAAAATCTTCCTATTTGTTAGAAGATGAAGATGTAGCTCCAGGTATCCGTTTTCACCACTTACTGGAATTTTATCTAAAAAGTTTAATTATACTTATATTTAGGGCCATAAATATCTTTAAAAAATAAAAATATTCAATACAATACATATCACAGCTTTTAACTGGTCTTAAATTTGCTATCATAGAAAAAAGTCAGCAGCGCGCAGGGGTTTTTTTAGAAAAGAATTTGCCTCAACTAACAACTTCCTTATTTTAAATGGAACTCTATATGTAGGCAATCTTGAACCTTCATGGAATACTTCATATATGTCGTTTTTCCGAAATTTTGAATTTCATATAAAAGTGGTTTGCCGGTCTGAATATATCTATCGATTTCTCTTACTGAAAGCCTTTGTTTTATATTTGGGGTTGATTTACTAACTAAGCAGTCTATATTGATATTTTGAAGATAAATTAATACGGGGTGGCCAATAAATAACTGAAGAAGTATAAAAATTCAAATAAAAAAGTCGTTTGTCTTAAATACCAACACTTGACTTGAAAGTTTACCGAACGTGTTGGTATACTACACTTTTTCTACGATCGTTAGTTTTAGGGTACATTTTCGCAAAGCAACACGTTAAAATTCAAAGCGTGGGAAATATCTCCGAAAACATCCGATTGCTCCCAAACCCGTGCGGTAAAATCCCGGAAATGTCCGAAGCGGTTCGGATTCGTGGGATACGAAACTGACGTGGTAAAGTGACGCTTCCCGCACGCTAGATCGGTGTGTAATTAGGCATTTTACAGACGGGAGTAAGTAAAACAAATGACAGTTTATTATTTTTTACGCACTAACTACAGGGTGGAAAAAACACGATATGAAGTGCGAGTTAGATTTCTTTAAAAAAAAAAGGTAGACCGACAATATCCAAGCCGTGAGTGTGTCGAGGCGTTTTTTTTTAATTTTCCTCGGCAAGGGGAAGAATACCGAAAATTCGTTGCACCATTTTGTATCGAGGTCAATAATGTGCGGGATGTCGGCTAAAATTAACTTTATCAGACTGCACAAAAATGGTTCACGAGAAGTCAAGGTTTAGTCAAAACAAACGATAAGTGGATTTCGGTAAACATAAAAAAAAGCTATTTGAACCAAAACCGTATCGGCTGGTTCTGATTTAAAACAAAAACGACCCGCATGCAACCGCTGTTTCCTGATTGGTTGCTTATTATTATTTTTTTTTCGTTAGTAATTAACCACCTTCTTTTTGTTCACTTGCGCAGATTCGTGATAACCACGGCAAATTCTTTTCATCTTTCTGCTATCCTGAGCGTTTGAACGTTCATTCCTGGACCTCGCTTCACTTCAGTTTTATCATTGATATTCATTTGTATGTTTCCTTGATAGCTCTCGTTCATGATTCATGCGATGCATGATCATACCCACATAAGACGAATATAAATAAACATTTTGAAGGCTTCAGTGTTCCTCGTTGTGGTGACTTGCAGGGTCCAGAATTCTATTCCGTCTCAGGATATATTATAAATATAGCTGCTTACATTTCGATATCGTTTATGTAGTATTTTAGTTTTAAAGCATTTGCTTGATTTTGAGAAAGGTGCTAAGGGCCTGTTCGGTTCAGAACTTAACCTCTACTTCCTGATGCAATTCTTCAGCCGCTTTACTTTACTTAATAAATAAATGTTACTATATATTTTGATTAGCGGTATACTGTATCTTTAAAAAACCAATTCTTGATACTAAGCTCTGTACGACTTATAAATCCATAGTCAATATCTGAAATTTTTAAAACATCTTCTGAATTTTATAAGGAAAGTAAAAGACACAGAACAAATACGAATTCATGATAGACTAACATTATTTGACCTAGTCTAAGGTGCTTCTTGAAAAAAAAGCAAATTTGTTGTAGAGAGTGCGCAGGGTTATAATGGCAAACGTCAAGATCGACTTTTTAGGTAAAAATAGGATTTTGTTCCATACTTACTTGATTTCAAGATACAGGGTACCAAGTTTTTGTTTATAATGAAGCGGTTTTTTATTAATGATTCAAAAACGTTTTATCTGATTTTATCCATTTTAAACTACATATAACTAAAAACCAAAGCAAAAAATATTTAATCCTCACTACAATCTAATATTACGTTAAAATATGTAAAAATGCGTGTCTACGTTTTTTGAAACGGAAATAGCTTGTTTCAATGGCAACAATTAGATCAGCCTCTGCGTTGTCTCTGGAATTAATACCTTTTTCCTAATTTCATTAAAAGAAGTCCCCCATTTCGGTAAATACCAAATTTCAAAACTTATTATTTAGCTGTTCAACACTTGTTTAGTAAAAAAGTTGTAACCAGCCAAGCCCTTTATCACAAAAAAATCTGAAATGCTGAATTCGATTATATTCTCTCTGATTTATTTCAATGCAACTAAATATTTATATTTCTTTGTACACGTGATATTAAATTCGAATAACAGAAATTGAAACTGATTAAACTATATGTCTCAGGGAAGAAAAAAGTTAACAAATAATTTACATAATAGAAATAAAAAACATTTTTATAGATATCCATATAAACCAATCTTGTCTTAAACTTATAGCAGGGATGATAAACTGTTTTTCATATGCAATATTTTATTATAGCATTCTAATGATTAAATGATAAAAGTTAATAATTATATTTATATTTTTTGTGCTATAAAATTGGAATATAAAATTTAAACTAATTAAACTGGATGTTTAAGGGAAGAAAATATACAAAATTACTTTTTATAATGGAAATGCAGGGAGTACCAAAAATATATCGTATTTTTCAAAAATACATTTTATGTATAAAATTTACTATTTCGAATATAAAAGTAAATTCTAATTATATTATTGTAAATTATCCGTTTTTTCTAGGCATACATATAAACCACTGCAGAATGTACCAAACGTTTCTCGTATTTTTGAAAAAAAGTATCCGATCCATGTATTTTAACCCGAGATTTCAAAGCAAAAAAACTTTCAGCATGGATGAACTGGTTTTGTGAATGGAATATTTTTATGCGCTCGTTTTTTTTTTGTTTTATCCAGCATACTTCCAGTTTTAATTGTTGAACTATACGGTACGATAAATAATGAAGGTGTAATTGCAGTTGAACAATTTTTGTAATGAATGAAAACATTTTTTTTCCCTAAAAATCATGGTGACGCTTTTGAAATGTATAGATTTTGATTTTGGTAAAAAGTCATGTTCATTACGCAGCACATTGTAAAAATAGTATAAATATAAATAAATAAAAATGGTATAAATAATAAAAATAAATATGGAATCATATTAATATTTAGAATTTTTTTAAAAACTTTTGACAAGGTTTTAGAAGATTCCAAGTGACTTTGTTGAAAAGTCTTGTTGTTATTGATAAAACATAATTAAAATGTGCTACTGCAAAGTACATATAATGAAAAACGAAAATAATATCAATAGATTAGATGAGTTAGCGAATGTTACCACAGTTAATCAGATAATAGCAAATTGAAAAATAAATCCTAGAGTTGCCGGTTCAAAAAATAATTTACCAAATGTGTTGCTTACTACACTTTTTCTACGACGGTCACGAAAAAAATCACAATTTCGTACCATTCAAACAACATATTTGCCAGTTGCCATTAAACCTACCCGCTTATCGTTCGGATCGGTTCTGTTATTGTCGTCTCTTTTTAACTGTGTACGTTAGACAGAAAGAGATATAAACAACGTTTTGTTTATTTAACTTTTACAATTAACCAATAGGTAGTTTAATTAAAGAAAAATACTGTAATTGGAAGCAAAATCATCCGAGGATAGAGTTTTTACGAAGAAGAAAAAGCAGGTCCTAACCTTCAATTTTGTTTTGTTTGTACTGATGAGATATAGATATTTCCAAATACTCCAATTGGTCTTGGCAATATATTAATATAAAAACTGTAAAATTTCTGTGAGAAACTTAAATTATAAATATTACTTTACTTTACTTATTAGATTTTTATTGTAGCTTATAGGACGTAGTATTTGAATTGTCTGATATATTGACGAAACCGACGTGTTAAAGTGACGCTTCCCGCACGCTCTGGACACCACTGGAGCAAATCGTTTTACTCTGTTAGGGCCAAACTAGCTTCTTATTGCACCAAATAACATTGACAATTTTTTGTTCATATTTTTTTAACATGTTACGATTGTAGTATGGTATGGACATCTATACCATGGTACTCGCAAACTAGGAAACCTTATAAGCGATATTAATTTTTGGCGAAACCAGTGGCATGCGGTATTTTTGCGCCACGAATGCCGCTCATGTGAGTTTTTTGTAGTCACCAATCAAAGTTCAAAGTCCCAAAAGTTTCGCCGGCACACGCTGTATCGTGAAACGCGAATCGTCCGTGTGTACTATTCTCTAAAAACGTTTTAATGCTTAAAACCATAACATTATCGCTTGGTAACAACTTATGTGGAACGACGTTACAAAAATAGTCGGCGGTCTTATCGCGACGATCCCGAGACAGTGTGTCCAACAGACTCGAAATGTTGACCTCAAACGCCGAGAGACTATAATATCTCATTCAGACAGACCTCAATGACCCGCGAATAGTGAAATAAACATCTCTGATACGCTGCCAAGACGATCCCCGTCCGTTTTTCTGCCGTTTCAGATTTTTGTCAGGGCGTGCCTCGAAGTTAAAAGAGAGATAGATAAATAAAAAGGATGTATTTTTTTAAATATTGCTCCGTGTTGAAAAAATTAAATTTGGGGCGTTTCCTTTTTATTATTAACTAGTAGAAAACGGCATTCCAATAATATTTGGTGCTTGTACCGTACGTTCAATTTATCTTGATAACAGTTTACCTTACTTTTTACCAAAACTAACCAAAACACATTTTTGACGACAATTTTGATATATTACATACAGCCACAAAAAGTAGAAAATTAAATTTATTGGAAGCCATGGAAATTAACAAAATGAGACATTCAAATGTATTGCTTAACGATCAATTAGATTTAAATACCTCTCCTTTATTGAAGTTAAATTCTCGCAACAACATTAATTAAGGGTTTATGGTGATTTTTCGTTATATATAGTAGCAGGTAGTTTGTAAATATTACATTTGATAAAGACAAGGTGTTGTCGAAACAATTATCATGTTAAATATATAATTTCGTGAAAATCTGAACTTTTAGTTCTTATTTATTTTTTTAAAAATAGTACTTTACTTTCTGTCCGTTATATGATATTCAATAACTTCACAGGTCTGTATTTTATGAAATAATGATAATGAAATAACTTAATTAAGGTGACATGAGCAACTAAAAATGATTGCTTACTTTAAAACCGCGAGAAATAATAAAAAAATGCAAAAATTTGCTTACAGTTAGACAAAATTCAATGCTGGTCGTGAACCAACTGATAAGTTTAAAATGGTCACAAAGTAAAGTACCAGGCGCTTTATCATGTGTACCATTGCTACTATTTTTTATGTCAGCAAGACAAGCCAAACTCCCTAATCACAATCTAATATTAGTGCAGCAGCTTTTACACAACCATATGATTTTACAGATTTCACGGATTACATAGATTTTTACATAATTTTATATAGCAAATTTTTGCATTCCGTGGTAATTGAAAAAAGTATTAAGTAGAAATAATAAGAATAAACTACACAAATTTGTTTTTCAAAAATGTATTGCGATCGTTTTTAATTTTCTGCCAATAAGAAATTACAATTAAAGTCAAATAGAAAAAAAATGAAAAAATATTTTTTGTCACCTTATCTTACGCCCTAATGTCTTATAACATTATGAATGTCAATTTTGTTTGTTGAATTAATCGACTGCCAATTCTGATGGGGTGGAATAGACAATTAGTTCTTATACCTCATTTGAATATTATGAACATTATGAGTGAATCAGGTATTGGAGTCTTTGCATTCTGGTTTTGATGTCCCCATCGAGGCAGACAACATAATCATTGTTCGACACTAAGGTTCCACATAAAGTTTTCCTTAGTTTGAAATTTGAAATATATCGGGTGCCGTAAAGTATTTTTAGAGACAAAAAAGCACTTTGGAATATATTTTTCAGGTGTTTTAAACCTAAGATTAATATCGATTACTATTATCATCAACTAAACCAATTTTAGTATTGCCTCTGGAGATATCAACATTTACTTTACTCTTGCTCCCAAATATCATAAAATGATTAAGTTTTAAGTTGAAGAAACTTACGTTTATAACCACTACTGCACCACAACTTTACTTAGAACACTGCACACGTGTTTCGCGAACCATGTTGGCATCATCGGCAGATGATATAAACTTATATAATAGTTTATATCATCTGCCGATGATGCCGTGTCCAGTGTTCTAAATAAAGTTGTGGTGCAGTAGTGGTTATAAACGTAAGTTTGTTGATCTTCCACCACAGGTTCCAGTCTCCCCAAGTTTTAAGTTGGTTTTTTAGGAAGATTACTTACTCCTCATTAATATATCTGATAAACTCCAAGAAATGCTCCATACCAAAAGAAAAATAAATACCAGTACCGTTAACGAATATATTTTACAGTATCGCAGTGACATATAAAGGACAACGGTTAAGGGTCCTAAAAGGAACCCCAGATGTACCTCGTCAGATATAAATTATCATTAGACTGGACTGTATAGACTGAAACCTATGGGAACTCATAAGCTGCATAATCAAATGCAATGTTTCATTGATCTCCAAACAACAATAAACGATATGTGTTATGTATTGGACTGCTGACGATTAAGTCGATTCAGAAAATAGATATTATTTTAACATCTTGTAAGAATGAACTAGTTTTTTTTTCAGTCATTTCACGCAGATTTTGCGGATTTCAAAGGCAAGCCGGCACACCGGGCCATTTGTCTTTTTCTATTGCCCTTCTAGTTCAGATCGAACTCGCAGCCTTATAATTAAACGGAAGTTCTAAAAAAAAAACAGTCGCGATTTAATGAGCCTTTTCTTTCGATTCCCGCAAAACTGTCGCGAAATATTTATAAGAAAAATAATTACCCCTGCGCTTATTAAAAATCGTCCGGTATATACATATATTTTTTTTTGAGTCGCTCGCGTGCAGCTGGTTGACGCTTGATATAAAGCTTTCACGTTACTTCATAAATAATATGAAACTCGCGTATTTAGTTTCGCACAAAAAAAAGCGCCCAGATATGTCCTAACGAGCGGATTGTAAACTTGTTAATGCATTCCGGGGGACAAATAATTATTGTTTCGCGACCGATCGGCTCGTCGTTACCAGTTTCCCGGATTTTTTTCCCGCCGCACTCGTGCGTTTCGCAAAAAAAAAACGGGTGGGGAGGGCGTAAAAAACTGAAATGTTAACGAGACGGGGAGTGTCTCGTGGCAGCACGTAAAAATTTTTCAATTAAATCGTTAAACCCGGTAAATAATTAACCGGTTTTAATTACAGGGTGTCCCTGCTTGGCTTTGATTTTCAAATTTTACGTCCGAAAATTATGTTTTCTATCTATCAAATTTCTCGGGGTTATATACAGGGTGATCCCAATAGGTCACAGTGTAACTGTAGACTCTATAGTCCATGTCACAAAGAGAATGCAGTGTGGATATACTTTGACCAGAAATATAGTGCTTTGACAAAAGACCCCGTGATTAACTCTGCCTACTGTTTAAAATCGCAACCCCTTATAGAACACTCTGCCGAGCAGACCCTTACCCGTAACCATTCCAGGAGCATCCTAGGAATTTATCTACCCACACTAACAAGCGACATGTAAGTATTTTTTCAATCTTTTTTGCACCTGATGTTAAAATAATCGCTTCTCCTTATACGAAAATACCCCGCAGCATCAATGCTTAATCAAATTTCAAACGGTTCATTTACTTAAGACGTCACAGCAATAAATGCACCATATTTTTGACCGTATTATACCATAGGCATAGAAAGCAGCAGAGTCGACACATGGCGTATGGCAGCTTCAGAGTCGGTTCAGCCCAGAAAATACCTGCGTTATACAGATAGATAATATTATTTTAAGTACTTACTTATTTGAAGATTAGAATAAAGGTTTTGAATTAATTTTTAAAATAGGTAATAAAAACTGAATGGAAAAATGTTGTTATTATGAATAACGCTTCCTATCATTCTCGCAAAAGAAGCCAAAAAATTGCTCGAAAAGATATTTTCTTTGACGACTGCTATTTGACATCAGAGCTGCTAGAAGTTGCCCAGGGATACAGAAATAATGAGTAGGACATTCATAAAGTTGAAGAAATAGCGCCGTATTATACTTTAATAATATTATTATAACATAATACATATTTCTATGTGCAGAAATCACCCACAGATAAAAGTTATGTATTTTTTAAGGAAACGCCCTGTATATTATACACTGAATAAAATCTCCCGGCAATTCTGTATATTTCCTGTTTTTGGGATATATCGATCGCCTATCGATATATTTGGAATCTTTGAAAAATTTCAACAAACAACCAGCTTAGCCAAAAAAAAGAGAACATTTCTATTTATCCTGCACATACCTGTATCCTATACCTAAATTCATTAGTTTTCGAAGTGTTTGTTAACTTTAATTATTAACATTGAAAAATATTCTAGAATTAATTTAAGTAGGTATAATATAGTATATGTAGGTAATTAATTTTACAAAGTATTTTTTCGATTAGTCGCCCATTTTCTTCAATATATCTAGTGAATGTTCTCTGTAATTGATAGATTCTTTTATTATTTGAACTTCTGTTTTGCTCAAGTTTTTTAGATGCTCTCTGTTTTGGATGGTATTGATGTATTTGCATCCATCGACGTTAGGTCAGGCCCGTTGGGTGGCCATTTTATTGTTCCATCTTTTCCAATCGGTTATTTAATTAGTCTTTAACAAATACTACACAATGAGTTGTTCCAATGGGAGCTCATTCGTATGGTTCTCTAATTCGTTTTGAAGAAAATTTGGATAAATATTAACGAAGAAATGAGAACCTATGATCCCGCTGTCTGTTTTTTTTTATTTATTATACCCGCTGGTTGAAAATGGTGAATCGAAGGGTCAAAAAAAAATTCTTTAAAGAAAATAACTTTAAGTTTGGGAAATTGAATCTTTTCATTATCACTTTTTTACCGGACACTTTTTAAAATTTTGAATTAATTCGATAAATCGCGTAGTCTTCGATAAAATCAAACTTTAACGACTCAATGCACGCAGTTCAGTCAGATGGCGACGCAATCGTGGACAAATGAGACCTATAATAAATGTCAAAAGCTTCGGAAGCATTTTGGCGTTGTTTTCATATTTGTAAGTCTGAAAAAGTGACGGGGAAATGACAAATTCACCAATTTTGAAATGCCACACATTGTTTGCATGTTATATGCAAATTAATTACAATAGGCGGCCAAAGCAAAGCATGTTTCAGAGGCTTTACATCAAATTGGGTAAAACGGAACTCCATGTATTTTATTACGCTTGTTTATGAGCTTTTCAAAGATATGAGAGCTATTCGAAACTCAAATATGAAATTGAAATAAAAAATAACATTCACATTCAATTTTAAACTTTTTTCATATAAAAAAGTGTCTACTTTACCTATCGAACAGTGATAACATATGGTAATTACTGTTTGAAATGCTGTGCCCCTACGGTTTATGTCAATAAGCTTATTTCAAACTAACAATAAGGCGTTTAAAACACTTGCACACTATTCTGGTAAAAAAAACTAACGAGTTTGGTTTTTGTGTCTAAACAAGGAAATCCAAAATTCAAAATCACCCTCCCTTGCATCTGGAAATCTAAAAATTCGTAGCCTTGGGAAACGAAAGCTGGAACTTTAAAAACGGGACACGCTGTACATTCTATTGTAATTTTAAAAATCTACACCTTTCATATAATTTAGATTTACCGTTTTCATGAATGTTGCTTTTCTATTGTTTATTTACATTTATTTTTTGGTAAACCTCACATTGATAAAACTGTTTCCTTGGTGTCGACCCAAAATCCTTCTAGTCTGAGAGTTGAATGAATTTAAGTTTCGAAATGGATTAAAAATTAGGAAATTTCAAATACAAGGTATTATTTTAAGCATTGGGTTACAATATAGCCCTTTTGCGATAAAACTAGCAAACATTTGTATGTATTATGGTTTACGCATCTTTGATAAGCATCGTATAAAGCATAGTGGCAGCAAATATTCACAAATAATACTTATGTTGAATATATGGTAAGTTAAGTTGATAAAATACAAATGATGTTCCAGTATAATTACACTACGAACGGTACTACATTATAACTTGCGCCTCTCCACTGATTCTTTATAAAACTCCCAGTCCGACGCTCGAAGTAAAAGTAATTGCGGTCTTTGAGCCTAAACTAAATATTTGTTTTGCTAAATTATAGCGTTTGTATTAACCAACAATATTGCAGGTGTTAATTAGAGTGACATTAAAACAAGCAACAGTAATTTTATCACGAGAACGATATACAACTTTAAAAGAACTCGCAAAATAACGCTTCATCATATGTTTATAGGTTAGGTCTGTCCGCATGATGCAATTCACAGCGAAACTAGTAGTTTCGGGCAATCTCGCGAAATATTGTTTTAAATGGCACTTAACTGATAGGTACTTACTTTGAAATATATTCAGTGCGCGTTTCATTTCTCGAAAATCACTCACTAATAAAACGTTAATAAAATCAACAACAGCACAACGCGAAACTAATTGGGGATGGACTCGCTTATACAATTCTAATGACAATGGCTGTCCGCTGGCCAACTATATTCTCACAGCACGTAAACATCACAATATAATTATTGTATTCATAACATTGCGCAATCATCGCCGTCGTCGGTCGGCATGCGCGTGCGCGGACGACCACGCGTAGTATTAACGCGGGTTGCCTATGCAGACCGAGTAAAATATCCGTAAAAGCTACCCCTCACCTCAGCCCCCGCAAATACTTGTCAGTGACGTCAGCCGAAGCGCATATTGACGTATTACACGTCTCGTCTCGTCGGACTGAAACAGTAATTTTTATTGCATAAAATATTTAGAATGCAAAATAATACAAAAGGTTAGTCGTTTCTTGAACTTTAAATGTTCTATTTACGTTGAGGTATGCTTTGGGCTAGAAAATACCAGTACGTAGTAGATACAATCCTTGTATAATGAAAAACACATTCTATATAATAAATATTTTTTTGTTTACACAAAAATGGAAGGATACAAGCAAATAACAAAAAAAGTAAAGTCAGATTGTACACTTGTACATCTTATTAAAAAATACCTTTTACCTTTACTTTTACCTTTGCTTTAATGAAGTTTCTATTCTATAATTTTTCTAATATTAGAATGGAACTAGCTTGATTTATGTCTTTCACATTTATTATCTCGATGCTGTATGGCTAAATATTAAATTCAGTAAATTTCATAATCTTATTGCTATCAAA
This sequence comes from Cylas formicarius, assembly GCF_029955315.1. Lineage (NCBI taxonomy): Eukaryota > Metazoa > Arthropoda > Insecta > Coleoptera > Brentidae > Cylas > Cylas formicarius. The sequence continues at coordinate 32,325,815 of NW_026844319.1, read as the reverse complement.
AGTTATGAAAAAATGACAAATACAAAAGATGTAAAAATGGTCGGGGCGCATAATTTAAATTTATTTTAATGTATATAGGGTGGCTCAAAAAAGCGCAATGAATAAAACGTTTTTTTTCAATGGAACGCCCCATTTTGAATTCCTTTTAAAAATCTTCAACTTTTTTTTATAAATAGTAATACATATCTAGACCTAATAGTTTTTCCAGTATTTTCAGTTTTTGAATTTGAATTAGATGCTACAGGATGTTCAAAATCAAAAAATGTATTCGGATCATTTTAAATTGAATAGTCTCGATCGTCTTACATAGCACTCCATATACATTATTATTTTTCTGGAAGATCTTGCAAAAATGGTGAAGGAGGAACAAAAAATCCAAATGTTTCGTTGAATTACGAAAAAAAATCCTCAAACGTGTGTAATTTACGATTTGCATCACTCCTTTGCAATTAACCAAGTTTTTCTGGAATTCAATTTAGTTACTCTTGGAGATTGTAGAATTGACAAAACCGGGGCACCATTGGGAGATTAATTTTTCAGTATTTTTGGAAAGTAGCTCGGAAGTTTCACTATTGATTTAACAGAACTTATCACAAGAGCAAAGTGGAGGCCACAAAACGGCAAATGAACAAAGAGAATATTAGGGTGGAGACCTCGAGTGGATAAAAGAGGTATAGAGAGAAGATCGACGATTTTAGGAGAATAAGTACAAATTGAATGCAGACAGCAAAGAATAGGAGAGAATGAAAAAACCTGGAGGAGTCCTACGTTCGAGAATGGACAAGACAAGAAGGCTGGTGATGATGATGATCACGAACCACTCCAATATTCCCGAATTTTTAATTTTGTAAATGTAAATAAATATCTTGCGTCCTCATTGCTGCATATGTTATAACTCCTGATATCCAAAATTGAATTTTTCTCTTTGACGGATCTCAAATGTTGAGAGATTTTAGGACCAGTGGTAAAACCGGTTTTCACGTTATATTTCTTAGGAAATTTTGAAATTTGGTCAGTGAGCTTTTGAATCAAAATAAGGTGGCACGTGTGGGAGTGCTTTTGGATTTTTCTTTGGGTGGTTCTGGTGGAGTGGATTGTGTTGTGGAGGAATCCAGAAGATTTGTAAATAGTATCAGCTTTGTTAGGTCTGCAGAGCTACTTAAAAAATGTTTTAGATCACCCGTGCACTACACAGAAAGCGCAAAATATTTGTAAAACTGAATCGCCGGTTGCTAGTGCAAAAAGAAAATTTATTGCCGGAAATTGTTGACTTGGTAATATTCAATATCGCGGCATTTCGCTTGACATTTTTGCTACTAATTCTACGCCGTTACAACTTTGATATATAACACGTGTATGTGGGCAGCTTATACGTTACGCGTTAAACGTTATTAATTGCGCTTTTTCCAAAAATAGCTTGTTTCTTATTTGAGGCGGATTCGCCAACAAAATTGTTGATGAATCGTAGTAATTTTATCTTATTCATAACCGTCAAATTAACAATTTGAGAACAATAAATAACTTGCCACTCTAGTAGAAGTTTATTTTCTGTCCTCGTTTCACAGACTTTCTTCTGGTTTAACTCAAGTTGACGTTCCGTAATGACAGGTTTTTCGGTTGCATTTATTTCCGTCAAATTTCAGACTTTCTCTTCAAATTTTAAAAGCTTTCGCATAACCTCTTGTCTGCTGTGAATACTTTTTAATTCGTTAATATTTAAACCTACTTGAAAGTCAGTGGTGGTGGAAAAGTGGTGGTGTCCGTTTGATTTAGAGCTGCTGCTAAAATCCACTTCTTGGACAAAGATTTGCTGTCCGCTACCATCCAAGTCACCTCGTTTCTTGGTGAACATTGTAAATCGATGTGTATTTCGTAGATATTTTGTATTTGTTTCCTTTCGGGAATCATGGCCTGTAATTCAGACATTTTTTTTTGTTTTTATTGATACACTCGTTTTCTACGTGTTCACCACAGTTGGATTATGATCAAGATAAGGCCTGTAAAATCTTTTTTACTAATCATTTTTGAATTGCCCAGTAAGTTTTTTAAATTCAATAACATCACTTTCATTGCAAAATTATGAACAACCTGTGCCCGCAGAGTCCATACTTTTTCTAACCTTTTTAAATAAGCACTCTACTGGAACATTCGTCTGAAGCTCCTGAGTAATTTCTTGGTCAAAAAAAAAGAAACCTTAAGCTTTAGCTGCCGTTTGTTCCTCTACAAAATGTTAAAAATTTTATGCGTCAAGCTGTATCTATTTATTCTTAAATATATATTGTATCCCAACATATTTTCTTACTTTAAGTATTATTCATTTGTGTTATTAATTTAATTAAATAGGATCAAGTTAAGTTTTCAGACCCTTGTCAAACTCATATTTTTTTCTTCCAATATATCTTTTCTTTTTTCTTGCCCAGGTTTACTAACCAAGAACGCTGCCGTGTTCTTAATTCTTTGTCTATTTTCAATCAATGGTCAAACATCGCTCGACTGTTTCGTCAGTACCACGTCCTCTTTAGACTCTCCCAAACTGGTCGGTGCAAATTGCACGCTCGTGGGAACGACAGAACTCTTCGAGGATGGCAACGTTATAGCCAGAACTGTGGACCTGCTTGTGTCCGGCATAACCATCGACTGTCTTGCCAATATTATACTCGAGAACGCGACCATCGTGACTTCGCTGATTCTCCAGTAGTAAGCGAACCAGAGGAAGACGACGAAAAAATGGACTCCTTTCACCACTGCAATCGGAACGCCAATTCTCGATTGAAGAGGATCCCGAACGTTCCTGTGTTTCACGTAATGTTGGCACGTCAAAGTCAGGTCCAACACGTTGGTAGCGGTGATGGAGCAGACGGCGTAGATCACGGCCAATTTCTTGTGCCTGAAGATGATCGCCTGGAAATACTCCAACGCGACGAATACGGTGAACACGCCTAAAACGATGTTGGTCACTCCGAACATTCTCAGATTCGGTTTGTTGACCATGACGGACCCGATGGTGATTTTGATGAGCGACGAGAACGTTGATATTAGGTTTAGCGCCTGCAGGCATCGTCTGACGTAGCGTTTGGGATATCTGGGTCTATCCAATTGCGAAAATCTCGTGATCATTGGTGCGAAGCTGAGGCTTCACTCAGTGTGGTTAATGGTTGATGTCATTTTGACATGTCGAGCCCTCATTGCTGTCATCATTTAGTTACGTCGTAATAAATTAAAATATACCTACACAAGACGTGAAATGGAGAGGTTTGAAATTCTACTCCTGGGTTTTGTATATTCTATGGGTGCTTTTGGTCTGGCCTGGCGCGCCCTCTACTTTTAATTCTGATTAACTTTTCTTTTTCTGCTTGATAAACCCATGTAGTCATATAATACATATATAGAGGCCTTGCCTAGGCTGATAGTATAATAAGTACTTTTTTTAAAACTTCTGGATTCCTCCTGCGTCAGTTTTTGTTGACTCGAACTAGCTAACGTGTCGCCAGTCATCCTGCTGGCTTCTTCAGAGCTTCACTGAAACTGGCTCGCATTTTACTCTGTACCTGCTTTTATATTGTTTGAGGGGGGCGGCGCTAAATGAGGGATGACTGAATCCCATATTGGTAACATAAATATTTAATGCCATGCCTAGACATTCCTTATATTTGAGAAAACTATATAGATGTGTAGTACCTAAAAAAATAAATATTACGCTTTGCCACAAGGCTCAGTTTCGGGGCCCTTATTGTACATCATATATTACTGCTATTAGCAAGCAACGGTAGTTCAGTTAAAATGCTTGATGTAGTCATCGCAGACAGAAAAGAGTCATACTCCTCTCAATGTTGGTGAATTGAAAGCAAAATTTAGTATTGAACTTTTCATTGTAAGCCGACTAAGAAGGTGGACTGATGATAAGTTACCTCATTATAGTGTATTATGCATTCTAATTTAAGTTATATCTTCAGACTTCATATCTTAAGGTTAAAAATTGTGTTAATTGTTTCTATTTTATAGCCGAATTTTAAAAAAAGCTATTGCAATACATATCATTCTTCATAGGTATTTGCTTAATACCCACCGCTAGATTTTGTTTTTTTTTTTAAATATTTAATGGTCCGTATTTTCAATGTTGTTGTTATTGTTTGCTACCTCTTTAGTTTTTATTCGACAGTAATAGGTTCTCTATTTAGTAAAAATATGAGAAAATGGCCAAATTTACATACGGCGGTAGAGATTCGATAGTCAGTTATTTACGTGAAACACATTGTCCTAGACATTAGTGATAGGTTAGGTCGACGTGATATTTCAGCCATGTTGAAATTTAGCTAAACAAAAACTCACGCACAGAATTTTGTTATTTTAAACTTTTGGTTAGAGTAAGGGAATTGTATATACAAATAAGCTTATAACGCTTAGTTTTTGTTCCTTGTTATATATTATATCAAATATCAAATGAAATCAAAATCCTTTAAATCACTATATTTAATTTCTAAAAATTTGAAATTATATATATTATACATTTTGGTATTGTAATAAACATTTGTGTGTTTTATTTTAATAAATTATAAAAAGTTTGTTTATAGTGTTTTATTTAATTAAAAAAAAAGAAAATTGAACAAATTTTTAATTTTGGTACTGCAATAAATCTAATAAATCAAAAATATCTACGATAAATACAAATACAGCGTGACTCAAACTCAGTGTTCAGAAATAATGAATATAATTATATATAAATAGTTATGATTAAAACTTTCAAATTTATATTGATAAAAAATGTGTTCTCTCTTGGCTCAAGCTAATAAAAATAACTCCTATAAAACTCAAACTAATTTAATAATATGCTATGTCGGAATATTCGGTATTAATTTCTGTTGAAGGACTTGCAGTTGCTAAATTAACGGTAAAATCAAAAATAGTGTAGTATAAATTGAAGCGGAATTATGGAACATTTGAAAAAAGAAAAATCCAGTCTCTTGAGGATAGTAAAACTACTATCCTTCAGAATCTTGAGTAGCTTGTTCTACTGTCCTTCAATTGCGCTAAAAGCCAAGATGATATACTTCGGGATAAAGTGTATCAGGCAATATTTGCGATGCAGTAGGCGTTTTAGCGACGGGAACCGACCACAAGTTATTATTTCACAAAATCTATTGTACATTTTAAAATAACGGCGGAGGCAGGTTATTTTCCGAAAAGTTTTAACCTCGAAGGCCCGCGGGACGTGAACATCTATTTATCACGCTTCCGCCGAAAGTGTGGGCATCGTATTTTTATGGCATATTCTCTCATGTGAAATAGCCGTGTTCGAGCAGCTTTCCTGACTCGACCCGTACTCGATTTTAATCGGTTTACCTGTTAATCTACACCAATCCGTATGGCGAGGGTCAACAGCATCTCACAATATGCAATCTCGTCGCCGCGTCGTGACTTTTTTAATACCTGACATCTCGAGGTGAGACCGGCAGCGACGCGAAGATTGCCCGATTTTAATGTAAAAAGTAAACAGTGCGATAAAATCTACGTTTATTAAAAAACAAATGGAAAAATCTACGTGTTGCTTGGTGACGAAAACGCCTGCGTATTCCTCGAAGTGCCCGTTGTTGTGAATGTTGGTTGGTTGGTCTTAGTGGGTCTTACGTTGTTCCGCGTGGATCTCACCTTTGCCTTCATATTTTTGGTGCCTATAAGTTTCGGATGTGAGCAATCATTATGTATATTTATTTATTTATGTATTTGTTTATAAACAAGTCTTTCCTACAGACAGACGCAGCTGTCCAGTCAAAGGAAAACATAAAATGTCACAAAAAAGAGATACTTTGTCAGTGGACTAGTCTTAATGTTTTTTTACCATCTAAATCTAATTAAGAAATAATTACAGGTTTTACAGCTAATTGAAGAGCAAATAGGTCAAGATCCGGAAACGCATTTGCTACCCTGTTATAATTACGGGTACATCTGATAATTTTAGAGCTAGGAGAGTGGTCTCAATGATATCTAGATACAGCGAACGTTTGCCTGTTTCAAAGAATGTAAAATATATTTAAAATATTTTAAAATATATTAAGTCTTTTTGCATAGTCCAATGTGATACCTTGGGCCTTTACACAGTCCGAAAAGGTCAGTTTGTAGTTAAAGTCTGTTCATAGATATAAGAAAGTGACTAACTGATACGAATTAAGGAAAGACCCGGGCAAGCTGTCAGAATGAAATATGGCCGAACAGGTCCGTACTTTGCTTAGAATTTAATTATTTGGGGTTTTGTTAGGAAAGATACTAAACAATATTTATTTATTTATGTATGTATTTATGTTTAAACCTAAAGTAAAATTACAAATTATTTTTATTGCCTACTTAAATTACTTAAAATTATTCACATAATATATCAGTATCACTAATTATTATTTGTTCTATATATTTGCAATATGGATATACGATTGTTCTGCTTGAAAAACATTATTACGACGAATGGCAGATTTCAGTTGGTGCCAAACATGTTCAATGGGATTAAATATACAGTGGTAAGGTGGAAGTCTTAAAACTGTATGCCATAGATTTTTGCATAATTATCACAGACGTATTCCTTTTGTAGGATCAAGTTTTGTAGAACCTCAATTCATTGCTTTTTGGTATAATCTTCGTGAAAATAAATGTCGTTATTATACATGTAGTTTTGGACTGTTGCTTCTGTGTCACATGAGGAAGGGGTTTTAGTCAACTGTCTACTGCGATAACTTGCATTGTCCATTACAATGACGCCATTAGAAGGAATGTTTGGAACTACTTTGTTTTTAAACCAACTTTCAAATAAATCAGCCATGGTGTCTTCATGATAATTCAGAAAAGAATCTTTAAAATTAAAAATGTCACCTGCAAATCAACCTTGCGAATAATCATTTATTTGCAATTTTATTATTTCCTATAACCCTATATATATTTTTTAATATGATTGCAAAACGCATATATTTAATTTGTATACATCTATATATCCATACGTACCATATAAAATCTTCTTTTATTCTCAATTTCGAAGTATATTGTTTGGTTTCCATTATATTTATAATTTTTGAATTGTAATTAGATTCCTTATGGTTATTTTGGTGTATTGGAGTCGAATCTACCTGGCAGACGTGCAGACGTGTCTCTCCCATCCGGGACACCTTCTAAGATTCCTTTCAAAATACCACAAATCGGGACAGTTTTAAATTTTTCGGAGATCTTCATAAAACTCGGGGGACCACCGGGGGGCGCTGCTATAGGGTTACTTAGACAGATGTTACCCAAGATAAGAATAATACGTTACGAGCAAGGAAATGCATCATAGGCATGAAATAGGATTTTGGCTACCTGACACGATTGTTTGGCACGTCTGGGGCACTATAATGTGTCGAGTGTCGAGTTCAAACAATGACTCGAAGTGTGCGCAGTGGGAAAGAATTTAAATCAATCGAATTTATTTTATTTTTTCTATAATATTCTCAACGATCCGTCACTTCCGGTTCAACATGTCAGTTTGCTTATTTCAAATGGAACATTGCGCATATTATTACATTTTGAGATTCGGTGCGAAATCCCAAGTATATTTAGTGTAAAATGTCCTATACCTACATCTAACCGTTTTTGGAAAATTTGACAATAAAAAAAATTGTTCTTCCAGCTTAACCAACTTGAAAATTGCTTGTTTTTTTATTTTTTGCTATTCTCGATATCTCCATATTTGGCGTTGAATTTGTTGAGAGTCCAATTCGGCAAGAGCTGTCCGACAACAAACAAATCTTCTCTGGTATTCACTGGAGAAGAACAAACTTTACTTTTGAAAGTATAATCCAATAAAAATCCAACCCACTAATCTAGCGATCTTCAACAACTCGAGATAGTTCCGGAAAAACCACATGAGAAATACAGCCTAATTTTGGAAAACCTGTATAAAATTGGATAACAACAATTACAAAAACGTCAACTTAAGCGTGCTTTTTAATATTTTGCCAAATTTGGGGACCAAATTTGGCAAAAATTACAGAAATATTTCAATAAGAGGTGTACTATATTACACATAAAATATGTTTAGAATTTCCCACAGAATCTCAAAATGTAATAATATACTGAAGTATATTTAATCCCAAAAATTGAAAAGCGTTTCTGAATTACATCTAATTAGACTTTTAATGTACGGGTTGGGTCTGGTTGGTACAAATAAATATAACTAAATGCAAACTATTTCTATATTGAAAACTGTTTTGTTGGGAAACGAATATTTTATTTGTTGTTAATTTTCTATACAGTAATTTTTTAATGTTTCGGTGTCTCATCGTGCTAGACTTCGCATTTTAATCATTTGCATCCACTTAATAAATATATTATTTTCATAATTTTTATTTTCCTTTTTTGTTCTTTTTACATCTTATTTTTTATCGTTTTGAATTTTTTATTTTGCCACTTTTTCTCATCTTATGCTTCTTTTCAGCGCCCTTTCGCGTTTTGCATTTTTAGTGCTTTTAGCATCAAAGTTAAATTTAAAAAAAATCCCAGCTATTTTCGTTTTAAAAGAAGTATGTTGCAATTTTTAGAGGACAAAGTTTTTTTAGAGAAGTTAAATTTTGAATATCTAGCTAACAATTAATAATCATATAGCAACACAAAATTAATCTTCACTTGTGACAAATAGCTTATTAGAAAACTTAAGTTTCTTTTTAACTGAAATTATCTGTTACTTTTGATTTTCTCCGATTGACAATATCTTTTACATATAAGTACAAATTCCTGCTCCAATATTGATAAAATATGTTCCGCTTTATCAAAATGGTAACCTGTTTTTATATCTTTTTTAGTTTTTTTTTTTTTGTTTGAAGAGATGTCTATACCAAGAAAAGAGGTTTTCTCAGAGTTAAGAAAACAATAAAAATTGACTTTTCTCTAAATTTTATTGTATAATTTTTATACGTGTATAAATCAAAAAATATTTTTTAAGTGCGAAGAACGAAAAAATAATTGAAAATAAAGAATACTATAACCAATTATTTCAGGTGTGCTCATGAAAAAAAAAATTTAATGTCGTTTTTTTGAGACACCCTGTATGATATCGATTTTGGATGGTATTCAAAATCTTTGCTGAAACATTATCCATCTGATATTATTTGCACTCCTACGATTTTGTTTATTTACAGTAAAATGTAAACCAAATGTCCCTTCTTCACTAAAGAGCATTTGACGATGAAAAAAAATGGTTTTGAGTTGCACATTTCCATGCTAGTTTCACAAAAGTGTATTGGTGCGGATAATACTTTTACAAATTTTTTCTCCATTTTCTTTCTAGGCATTTTGCTTTAAAAAAATCACAAACCTCTGCTTTAGTTCTCAGTAAAAATTAAAATTTAAATTCTCTGGGTTTCATTTAGATATTTACTTTCTCTACTTCTGTTTTTTATTCTTGTGCTCATTAGAATTGAGAGTTGGGTATGTGAAAAAGGATTTACAAAAATGGTTTTAAAAAACGAACTTGGTGTCGACATCTTTTTGATCCGCCCCGTATATTTCCACATTTTTCTTGAAATCCTGATTTTTTAAAATTTTATTCACCATATTTGATGCCTTAAAAATGGATATAAAATATTGTTAAAATTCGAATTACCTTTTATTTGGTAGATTCGACGTTTAGACCGCTGCGATGCGCTTGATTTTTCAAAATTTTCTAAAAAAACACCCGTGTACCGCACGATAACGTTACAAGCAACATTTCCCACGATTGTGCCATAGACGAGCGTCCTTAAATCACATCTAAAATTATCTGATTAGCATTTCTGAACGGGAATGAACAGTAGTTTATTAATTTACGTAATTTATAGTCAATATTATTAACAGGTTTGCTTCATTAAGGCTGTCCGTACCTTGCCACGTATATATTGTTGGGCTTTTCTTATTGGGAGATAAAATTCAAATCTAAGCTCTCGATATTTCATTTCGCGAAATTGTGCTGACAGATGGCGGCAATTAGGCTCGCAATAAGCACACGATCCGGATTTGGGTGCTGCTAATGACTAGAAAAGAAAAGATCCCAACAAGTGGAACTGTAGCCCTATACCGAAACGCCAATTTTTCACCCAACCCGATCGCACAGGACACACTTTTGATTTATGAAAACCAAGTTTAAATAAAATAGTCCAAAAAATGGAAATACGAATATGGGCCGTTTTTAATGATTATTGATTGGCAAAGCATTGTTGACACATTCAACGACCGAACGTGTATTAAATTGCATTGTTTCAAAAATACCGTTATTTTTTTAAGAGCACGTTTTCACTGGTAAAATAAGCGGCTAATTGGGACTTGATTAAATCCAAATTATTACCCCAAATGACGATCCTATCCCATTTTTCGAGATTGAAATAAAATTTGTTTAATTGCACGCCACTGGGTCTCCTTGAGAAAAACAAACGGATCTACTGAGTTTCACCAAAAAATATAAATAATAAAAACCGAAAACTAATTGATTTTATATAAAAATCAGCAACCAAAGCGATATTTGTTGTTATGATTTTTTTAAATTAAAAATGTATACAAACTTACGAAAGTTCCAAGGACTTTGACAAAAATGTTTCATTGTTTATTTGATGTATTTATTTTATCTTTATCTTTATCTGTATCTTTAAAACCAAGCAACTTTGGGCACCTTTTTTTCCATTAAATATGAATAGATGTCACAAAATGCCAAAAAAAAATTAATGCATCGCCATAGTCAGGTGAAACTGGCAAGAAAATCTACATTCCACAACAATCTGTTAAGTTATTTTTTTTTAAATTTGCCTTTTTACGATTACAATAATTATAAGCTGAAATCACAAATATAAATTTATAGAGATTTGAGCGTTACAGTGACTGCGTAGTGATATCCCTGATAGATAATCTTTGCAGAACCACGGAAAAAAATCTGAAATAATCGACAAGTTCCCTTTTATTAAATACACCATGTATATTCTTTCTTGAGATGACAGTCCTTTCTAACCTGATTTCAAAAAAAAATAAGTCGTCACTATTTGGTGTAACCGTTTTCGAAATAACTTGAGTTTATTATTCAAAAGCAGAATTAATCAACATCAACATTGCCTTGGAAAAGAATCACCAAGTTGGTTTTTACATCTCCATTGTTTCAAAATTTATGAAGCAATTATTATTTTGAGCTACTGTTTTTGATGTTGATTATTATCATTTTTGAATATTAAACACGAGTTTCTTCAAAATCTAATAAAAAAATATATATACAGATCGTTGTGTTAAGTGAAAGACAAAAGATAATCGAGTAAAAGTCATACAATTTTTATATAAACTTTGTTTGCGGTATGCAATATAATAAATGTGTTATATTCCCAAATAATTGTCTACGAAACATTTTGAAAAATAGTTTGAGGTTGAGTTAATCACAAAAACCTCTTCTCGAAACCCACGGTTTTATTTTATAATGAAAATGGCATTGAAAAACAACGGCAACTCCAAGCAGCCACGCAGCCAACGCTGGGAAATCTGTGATCTATTACTCCGTCAATTAGCACTTTGGCGGTTATAACTCACAGTTTTATATACGAGGTGGCGCACGATTATTGCGTGTAAGTTATAAATTAGAGCAAAAATACGACCGAAGTCTGTTATATTTGTCGTATGTAAATTACATTCGACGGAGAATAGTTCTCGTTCAACTTTTAACTTCACCTGCTTCGCATGGCGAAGAGTTACGGTCCGATATCTCGATACAACTGACGCACCCCGCTGGCTTACATATGTTCTTAATGGCGGCTCGCCAGTTTGATTCGGACAAAGGATCCTTTAGAAAAAATTTTTATGCTCTTAACAAATATTTAACTCTATAAAAGGTTAGGATGAGGGTGGCTGATGTCTCGGTTTTCCGCTGCGACCATATCCGGTTCCCAGTTTTCAGGATCTGATTTTTCCGACGGCCAAAGAGCTGCACAATATGTGTTTTGCCGTTTGCTCCTCCATGGACAAGGTGGTCCAAGCTCGAGGGGCCTCTATGGCTTTAAGCATTTTCAGCATAGTTTGCCCAAAACTAATCTGCCTGAAGTAAAAAACTGAAAACCGCATCGTGATACGTCAAGGCGTTTTTGAGCTACAGGGTGATTTTCAAAAATGTGCGATTTTAAAGACCCTCTATAACTTTTTTAATTGTAAGAATAGTTTTTGGAAAAAAACATTTTTTTTTAAGCGGGAATCTCTCTATTTTACCCGTTTTGTCTTGGAGCCTTTAGTTCCCAAGATATCACACCAAGTCATATTTCTTTATATGGGATACACAGAATTTTTCTAAAAAATCGTTTTTTTTTGCAATTTTGGATATTTATCATAGCAGGCGCTGTGCGTCGCAAGAGGTCAGGTCTGAAGACCTGAGCATCATTAGATATATAGGACCTTTATTTATTATCCAGTTTTCGGCTAACTCATTATTTAGCAAATTAGTAATGTCTCGTGCATTGTGAGGAGCTGCCGCGTCATGTTAAAAGTTATTTTGCTGAAGCGGAAAATTCTCGATAAACGAAATGCTCTTCTAGAATTTGTTGGTATCCTTCGGCATTTAAATTTCCATCACAAATATATGGCTCAATAATTTTTCCTCTGTAGATGCCTACCCATACCTTAAAACTGAACCTTCAATGATTCGCTTGTTCTACCATAATATGGAGATTTTGCTGTTTTCAGTAATAGCAGTTATCCGTTCAAATAGTTTTCCTGGCAAAATCGGGATCTTCTTGGCATTTATTTAGGTACCACTTGCAATGTACACGTCTTGGAGCAAAAATCCATACCATTTAATAAAAATGGGTGAATGACAAATCGTTTGACTGGACATTTTATTAGAAAATTATTATTTTTTTAAATTGGGGTATTCATTTTTGGGCACACAAATACACATATTGGTTCATATTTCCTTCAATGAAATGCATATTGCCTACTACTGCATATTGATATTTTTCCATTGGATCCAAATAAGTATATTTTGGTCTCATCGGCAAATATTACTGAATTGCAGAAGTTCAAATATTTATCCGTATGCTCTCTAAGGAATGCCAATCTCACGCATCTATTTCATCGCCTAACACATTTCTGATACAACTGTTCGTCGATCATTTAGGTTAGTGCAAGATGGGTTCCTAAAAACCTTTCGGCTATTCAAAAACAACGCCGTGTCGAGTGTGCGCGGTCTTTTTTGGAACTCTGTGCGTCGAAACCGAAGCCTGTGATGGTTCGCTATTATGACCCTCTATCTATCTATCAGAGTGTGCCACTCAAAAAGAAAGATGATGACCACGATCTTTTGGGATTGTGAAGGAATTCTTGTTATAGATTTTAAAGAAACCAATACCACTGCAATGGTAAATATTACGCAACATTATTATATAAATTGCTAGACCGCATACGCGTAAATCGTCGAGGAAAATTGACCAGAGGCGTGTACGATAATGCACCTGTCCATATTGCTGGTGTTGCACAAGCTGCCATTTTAGAGTGTGGGTTCCGACAGGTAGATCATCTTCCCTTTAGTCCAGATATGGCCCCCAGTGACAATTATTTGTTTGGATATTTGAAAAAGGACTTACGTGGACGGCGGTTTAACCACGAAGTTGAGTTAAAAGAGGCTGTTTTAGCTGATTTTGCAGACAAGCAAAAAGAATATTTTCTTAAAGGGATTGAGTTGTTAATAAAGAGATGTAATAAGTGTATTGAAGTTAAGGGGGATTATATTGAAAAATAATAAAAAATTGTTACTCTACTTTGTTCCTTTCATATTCAGGCTGGGAAATTTTGGCGCTGCCCTCGTATATAAGCATGTATGTAAATGTCGTTGCCGTAAGAGGTGTATATTTGATTTAACAGTACAAAAACAGATATTCGTTGTGAGTCAAAAGCAAAAGTAAAAGAAGTAATATATTTGTTTGGTGATTAATAATAATAATATATTAAAAGTGAGTAAATAAATAAGCAATATTTATAGCTACCTACGTTTCTGAGTGAGCGAGAAATTTTTGTTTTCCTGTTTTAGATGAAAGGAGTATCGATGAGTGTCCGTTTTTTCATAATTCAGTCATCGTTATTTTATGCAATTTTTGAATAAAGCAAATATTTTTCAAATGACAAATAAGTGCTTGATTTAGATTTTTATAAGTATTACTTTTAAAATTTCAGGGTCTATCTATCTGCTTACCTATATTTCAAAAGTATATAACTTTTCTGTAAAACACGATATTTCGGATTCGATTATTCGAATTGCTTATTCGGTAAAGAAGAGAAGTTCTTCTCTGGATTACCTAGACAATCATCCAAAATGGAGGCGATTTTGGACGCAAATGTCATTTTCTTATATACGGTTAAGAAGGTAACCCAATATGTTATATTAAAAAAACAGACTTTTTTAAAAATTGTAATTAAAAAAATAGTTCATCGCATGCAGTTTTCATTTTCAAGACCGTTACGAAACGCCTTTTTTGGAAATCCCGGATTCCGGCAGACCAATTACAAAAAGAAAAAAAAACGCGGAACAATTTTGCGTCGAAGAAATTTTTCATTGGAAATCGAGCTCGTTAGAACAGATATAACGCGTATATCTCTCCCTTTACAGATGGCGGGTTGATGGCTGCCCGGCGACAGAAATATTTCCATCTCGCGATCCCGGACCTTAAAACCAGACATGCGAGTAAAATTTAAATGAAAAACTCGATGTAAATGCCGTCTGAAATAGACGTAGTTCCATTTCGAACTCGGCCGGCCGCTTATCTTGTTATTTGCAGAAAGCGGAGATTTTTTAACGCCAAGCATAACTTAAAACTAATAAGGTGAAGTCGCCTCGTCGATATTCCAACGCGATATATACAGGGTGAGCCATTTTGGAGGCGTATGCGTATGCGTATCAAAAGTATAAGAGCTGTTAAATAATAATAACAATAATAATAACAATAAATAAATAATTGTTTATTGCCAACTTATAAATACAAAAACGTATTTTTGAAGTCAGGAAGAATACAGGGTGGCCCAAATTCGAGAGACCTCTATGGCCTACAGAGTGATTCTTAAAAATGTGCTTTTCTAAAAACCCTCTATAACTTTTCCATTTGTAAAGATAGAGATTTTTATTAAAACATTTTTCGAAGATTTTTTAAGGTCAAATCTACGTGTTTCACCGATTTTGTCTTAAAGCCGTTAGTTCACGAGATATAACTCAAAGCTACATTTTTTTAAATGGAATACCCTAATTTTTAAAAAAAGTTTTCTAACAAAATTTCCTGTCAAACGATGTGCCATGCACCTATTTTTATTAAGTAGTAAAAAGATATCTGCATTTTTTAATAATTACACTAGTAGGCTGTGCTGACCTATGCAGTTTTACGGTATCTATCTATAAAGCTATAAAAAATATATAAAACTTTGAAAAGTACGCCATGATAAAATGTTATATTGAAGGTAACGAAAATCGACAGACGGCGTTAAATCTATATTTGCAAAGATATCCGGAAAGAAGGTAACCTAGTTCAAAAAAACGTCATCTACAAGAATACGGATCCTTTACAAAACCGCGTGCTAGGACGTATAGAAGCCCGGTTCTGGTAAAAATAGAAATTAACCTGAATACTTCCACCAGGACTATGGAGAGAAACACTGGAATTTGTGTCAAGAAAGTTATTTGAACGGATGACGCAACTACTTCTAGTGATGGAATATTCACCAGGTATAACTGCTATTACTGGAAGCAGCAAAAATATTATGGTGGAACAAGCGAATCAGGGAAGGTTCAGTTTTAAGGAATGGGTAGGCATCTACGGAGGAGAAATTATTAATAAAAATTATAATTTTAATTTAATTAAATTATAATTATTAAAAATCTAGATTTACTTGTCAGCTGTTCGAGTCATGTAGCTGTGATGGCCAGCATGAGTCAGAAACACAGACAAATCTGCGTGGATTTCAACTAAATATTGCAGAATAAACATGCATGGTAACGTAAGTATTTTCAATTTTTTGAATATTGGGCGGCCACATGATAAGACACTGTGAAACAGTGCAAAATAAACTATCCGGAGAGTGCTTTGCGAAATTGAACCTCGCAGTTGTCTCAGGACAAAAACCTGCGAAGACAATTTACTGCACGGGTGGTCTATACGAGGCGACCGGGTTAAAAACGTATCTAGGTAAACACCAAGGAGTTTGACCGATTACGGTTTTTTACTTCTTTTATTGGTATTGAAAATTAGAGTCTTTGTTTTATCGGAATTTAATCATGCTCAATCATGGAGAGTGTAGTGACAGCCTTTTTATTTAAATCAGTTAGATCTTTCTCCGATTCAATCAATGATGTGTCATCCGCATAGAGTATACTGCAAGCAGCATTTGTTGCAAATACTACGTCATTTATGTATATTATAACCAGAAGTGGACCAAGGATGGACCCCTGAGGCACTCCATTAGTAATGTCCAAAAAAGTAGATTCCAGTTCATTCCTAGCAACATATTGCTTTCTTCCGGCCGAATAAGATTTTAAAAGGCCTAGGGTATTTTCACGAATTCCGTTTAGACGCAGTCGAATGCCTTGGTGAAGTCGCGAATATGCAGAAACCCCTCCCTTCCGTTTGTTCTAAGTACATCTTTAGCAGTTTTGAAGTTGTTCCAAATTTCAAAAGTGTACATTTACACAGAAAATTGAAGGTGTCCATTAATCTGGACAATTTGAACAAGTCAGGCCTTGAATTTCCCCTCCCGAACATTCATTTATTATTTATAAAACCATTATCCAATCATACTGTTTTTATTTTAAAAAATGTGTGTTAAGTTTATGCTCGAATTGTTTCATGTGTATTGTTTGTCTATTTTTGATTTGGTTTTTTGTTGCGTTTTTTTCAATTTAAAATTTAAATTTAAACCAATTAATTTCAGTTTCAAGCGAAATTTTCCACCAAAATCGCCTAATTACGCCAAATTAGTAGTTTTTGAATTTTTAGTAACAAAGTTTACAAAATCGGGTAGCTATAATAATTTTTTGGTTTTGGTTCGATTAGAATATATTTATTAAAAAAAAATGAATTTTCAAATAATATGCTTGAATTTGAATGTTTTACGTAACTAATTCTGAAGAAGTTAAATTGAGCTAGTTTTTTGTAATAAAAATGTTTTTTATTATTTTATTTTTGCGTATACTTCAAATTTTGTGACCTACCTAGGGCCACCATGTGTCACAAAATTTGTCTTCCCTCTATTTCGTATTGAACCCTATTTTTTGTCCAATAATTTTTTGCTCTGTTTAGTTTTATTTTGCGATTTTCCTAAAAGAATCGAACAAACCATCCCAATTTAAATTGACATTTTTTAGTATTCACGCGAAATTTTCTGCCCAAATCAGCTGATGTTATAGTTTTTGAATTTTTGTAAGAAAATGTTAAAATCGGTTTCAAGTGGTGAAATTTTCTTCGATAGAGCAAAATTGATCATTTATGATATTACATATGGTCAACATATTACCGAAAACTTTTTCACTAACTGTTTAATATCGTAGGAAACATGAAGTTTGTGATTGATTAAATAATTTTGAAAAAATTATATTATCAATTTGAACGTACCACAAAAATGGTTTTAGTTATAAGAAAATAAAACACATCTGCATTTGGGGATAACAAAAAATTCTAAATAAGTTAAATTAATTATTAATATTTCAGTATAACTTTATTTTTGCGTATTTTTTAAAATTTAATGACTTTCGTGATATCTAGTTTAGCAAGTTTAATGTTCAAATATATTTATAATTGCGGAAACATTCGCATTCACAGTTTCCAGATATCCATCTTGCAAATCTAACTTCGAAAAAAATTTCAATTGATTTCAATATGCAAATAAATTGATTATCTAAATAAATAAATAAATAATAAAAATTCATTAAACAAAATATAAATAATAAAAATTAAATTATAAATCTTTCCAAAGCTGAACATTTTTAATCCCCCTCCACTAATGTGAAGTAAATTTAAAGTGGAAATTTTGAAAAAACGTTGAAAAAAGCGTTACACCGCGATTTGCTTTTATACAACTCTCTGCTCAGCGCCGTTGCAATACGGATGCTTGTATTATCGTTATGTGACCTATGCTGTTGACTTCCTGAACTTGAGATAACGAACGTGGTGGGTGTACAGTAAAACGATTTATACGCCATAAAAGTTGATAGCTTTCAAACCGCTGCGGTTAGTTTTAAACATGTCCAGTTTACGTAATACTACTTGCCTTAAGTATTTCTATATTTGCTGCCGTCGTTAAAAAAGACTTAGTACGGGCCATCTTTGAACGAGTCGTCTTTGTAATTTTCGTTAGTTTTGGTTAGTTCGTCATAAGACGCGTTGTAGGTCAATTTTTTTCCGCAATTTGTTAAACGTTTTGTAGCAATTGTAGGAAAAATACCTTTAAAACCTCTTTCACTTAAATGTTGATTGTTAAAATAAGGAATAATGGTGCAACCAGCAGGGTTGGACTGATTTTAATCAAGTCATTTAAATCACTGTTAAAATAATGATTTAAATTAATTGATTTTTTAAATTTAATATCATGATTTAAATGAAACTCCTATTTTTTTTCATTCTTTTTTATTCACAAGTAAAAAGTGAAACACAAATCATTTAAAAAAACAAGATAAATAATATAAAAGTATATTTTCGCTACAATTTTTTTTTTGCAATGCAATTTTTGCGAGCAAAATATTTTTTAAATTTTGAAACAAAAAACGACACATTTTAGAGTTTGTTACTCATAAATGGAAACTTGCAATAAAGCTTATACTAGAAACGAGAGAAATGAAAATGATTTAAGTGCTGAATAAAATCCATTATAATTAAAATAATAACATTTATTGCCAAAAATTCATTTTACATAAAAAATATTTTTATAGGTTGACCCTAACATAACTTACTACTACAACTACTTACTATAACTTATAACTACTTAATATTGGTTGTGAGTGCCACCTCGCCAATTATACACAAATATATTTTACTTTTCATAATTTTGCAAATTGAAAAAAGTTTTTAGATATTTTGAATTTTATTTTTACGTTTTATTTATTCGATTGTAACACTTCTAAGGTTTTCTTTAACTTTTTTTTTAGTACTTTTGTGTTAACATTGAGATTTTCAGTTTATTAGGTAATTCATTAAAATATTTTTTCTACTCCCGTCTGTAAAATACCTAATTACACACCGATATAGCGTGCGGGAAGCGTCAGATTCGTTTAATACGGATCAGAGCCATTTCGGACATTTCCGGGATTCTACCGTACGGATCTGGGAACAATCGGATGTTTTCGGAGATATTTCCCACGCTCTGAATATTGACGTTTTCAATTCTGACGATCATGTCAGTGAATGTATTCGTATTGTTTTGCGAAAATGTACCCAAAAACTAACAGTCGTAAAAAAAGTATACAGTTTATTAAAAACTCGCTCCCCTGCGCTCCGCTCGTGTCAAATAAACTCGTGAGTCAAATGCCGTTTACCGCACTTGTTGCATAATATACTATTACTGCATATTACACATAGCTTCTTTATTCAACAGCCATATGGCGGCGGCCCAAAACAATACTTTTATTACGAGTGTTCATTTGATTTTGTATATATTCATTTTTTAATTAAGCTTATTTGGTAATCAGTGGTAGGGTAAAAGTGGGATAGATGCCCCACTTTTTGTAAGTTGACTATAACTTTTTTTTTAAAGCACTATTCGAGTGAGTGAGTGTAACAACTATAGTCCTTATACTTACTATCTACTCATATCATCATTCAATGCATACCGTAGATTTGTTGATATTTTTGGCTCTAAAAAAAACTTATTGTTTGAGGATAGACGCCTACTGTATGGGGTAGTTGCCCCTGGAGTATAGATGCCCTACAATGGGATAGATGCCTCCGTAATAAAAAAAAATCGTAGAAAATTAAATAAAATATGTAATTTCTATTTTTCTTATCCAAATATACCGTAAAATTAAGTAAATGGCACTTTTATAGGAACAAATGGCTCAGTCTTTCAATCATTCTTTGGGTAAACTTAGCAACTTAACAACGTCTATTAAAAATTATTTAAAACTTTACCGAACTAAATTTAGGAATAATAAAACTTAAAACAAATCCGTCCCTTTGGACTTCTTCGGAAAAAAACAAAGCTTCCTTCTTAAAAAAAAACTAACAGTAATCAAAATTTTCAAATAATCAACAAATATAGAGATACTGTTTACTTTGGCCAGGTTACTTATTCTTTGAATTCACTTTGGCCAGGTTAGCTTTTAGAACTGCAAGGTTCTTCTTGTGTCCACATCCATTACAGTAATCGCCATATAGAGTGAATCTTCGTGTAACCAGAGTTTGCACATCAGGCACTGAATCCAGTCGGCCGTGGACTTGAGTATTTTCTTTATCAGATTTAGTCTGGTCAGAATATGATTCATCGAACTCTTGTTCACTTTCAGAGCTAAACCTCGGTCTTTTCTTTTTGTAGATCAGGTTAAACGATCAAATATTTTTCAGTTAGTACTTTTAGCAACAATTCAAACATTTTGCTTACTTCATCTCGATTTAATCCTTGAGCCCTTGCAATAGACAAACCTTCTGCCTGGCGAATACTGAGTTCTGGGTGTCGTTCAAGAAATGATTTGAGCCAGTACTGACTAGCCATACGTGTCTCTTTGTTAAAAGAATTTTGCAAACCTAGTTTCTCGGCAAATTCAAAAGCGAGTCTTCTTACATCCTGTCGTGTTGTGGGAAATCCTGCCTTTTCTAATTTTTGTATGTGCGCTACGAGACGTTTCTCCTTGTCAAAGTCCAGTGCGGGATGTTTTCCTGAAAAAGAAGAAATAATTAGGTACAGAAAAAAAACTGAGGATTCAAAAAGGACAAGTATGAAAAAACAAACTAAGAAGACGGTGCCTAAATTGAATTTGATTAGGGAAATTTATTCCTCTGTTACTTACCCAGAGTAAGTTTTTCACAGCTTTTTTTAGCGTATCGCCTCCTCAAAGTTCGAAATGGCCTTGGCCTTTATCCATTTCCCCAAAAGCTTTGCAAAGGGCTTCTTCAGACCAAGCAGCACGAACGGGTGCCCCTATTTTTCTTTTATATTTTCGCGGCATTTTGTCTAAAATAAAAAATGAAATTAGGTGATACGATTATTATAAACAGCTCATAAATAAACTGGAAAGTCAATTTTCCTACTAACTTGCATATTAACTAGATAGGTTATTTAAAAAAATCTTACCTCTACAATAAGTACCTGTGAATAAGTCATGCGTCTAAGGGCGTCTATACTCAGTCAATAGTGGGGCCTCTATCCTTTTTAGTAGGGATAAACGCCCCAGCAAATAAATGAAAATACTTAAATAATTTCGTAATTTTGTAAACACACCTTAAATATAAATGATACATACTATTTAAATAGCAATACCCACTTAAAACTTACCTTTCGAAAGCGAAAGTTCTGAACACGTCAAAATGTCACTGTCACAAGAATCATGCCAGCGCGGTAAAATTTGGCAACGTTTTTTTAACTCAAGCGGCGACACGTGCAGTCCTGTCGAAACGCGTGCGCAGACTGTGCTGTGCGGGGCGAGCTTTGTCCGAGGAACTTGGTACTAGAGCGTGAACTTGGTTTTAAATTCTCTTTTTTTAAGGTGCGGCGTCTATCCTCCAAGGGCGTCTATCCCACTTTCACCCTATATCTGCATCTTGTTCCTTTATTCCAATACGCTTCTGAAGCCGATCCAACAGGTCAAACAAAGAACTGGAGAGACCTCCCCAGCCTATGACATACACAGCGACTGTATGTACTTAGTATTTGTTTTTTTTTACTGTGTTAGCCACGTGAGCGTCCCATTTTATATCAGAGTCGTAAGTTATTCTTAGATATTTACTACTGGTAGCTCTTTTCGGAATGTGCAATTATCTCACATTTAAGACTAATTGTTTATTGACTTGTTTTATACTAGTTTTTAATTTTCTTGGTTAAATTTTTCAATACCTACAGTCTTTTAACGAAATTGTCCGTTTGCACTTTTCATAATTATATATTTGGGAGGCGAAACTGTCTGCAATTACTAAACGTGCGATGAAAGAATGAGCGTTCCGTCTACACGATGTTTAGATGTTTCAAGTACTTCAAAGTTATATTTACACTTTTAAGGGTCAGATTTCGTGAATTCGGCTTTATTTACATTTTCAATACAGATTAAACCTATAAGTTTATACAAAAAAAAACTGTTCGCGCCGATTTATGGGCACAAATTCGGGAAAAATCAGCTGATATTGTGTCTATCGCGCTATCGTCTATCCGTGTGCTGTAATTCAGCGTAATATTAACCCTGCCCTTGTCGATAATTTTTTCAACAATGCTTTCAACACCATAATTCCATTTTTGCATTACAATTCAATGGGATTTCGACATATTTTAAGAAGCATCCAGCCAGCGGCCATGTTGGTTGTTGCATCCCGCAAGGTCTATTGGGTCGAACGTCAGAATTTGCAACTAGCGCTGGCATTGGTTAAAAACTCAATTTCATATTTCGCGCATGCGCGTATTGAACAGATCTCAAAATTTTGTTGCATAGTGGCTTCAACAGTTCCTGTACTATTAGCATAGGCAAAGCTTCTACATGTCTACTAGCTATATTATTATTATTATTATTATTATTTTATTATTATTTTTATTATTATTGTTATATCACAGCTTCTTTGTTGTTCGCTGGTGTTGATCATGCTACTGGGGATATACCATATCCCTAAGGTAGATGATTAAGCAATAACTTTTGTTATAATATGAGCTGTTCCATATAATGCTACAGATTCAAGTTGGTCCACAGTTATATTTATATATTGAAACTGCTCCTGTTGCTCCTAGTATCAGTGGGATTATTTCAGTTATCATTTTATTCGCATTAATTCTGCGATCCATTATAACTTGCTGGTTCCAGGTGATGTTCTTTCTGTGGTACCCGGACTGGTTCGTGCTTCTACCACATCAATCCCATATTTTATTGGAGATTTCGGAATGGACCAATTTAACAACCCTATCGTTTCTCTCAATGTATTCTCTCTTTGCTAAGACCGAGCATGCCGAGATGATATGGTGAATAGTTTCATATTGTTCTTTGCATATTCTGCATTTTGATTTAATATTTGGCCCAATGACGTTTCTGAAGAAATATTTGGTATTATTAGCTTGATCTTGAGCCTCTATAATTAAACTTTTAGTTTCTCCTTTTAATGTAGCACGGGTAAGCCATTTTAGACTGTTTTCTTTGTGGACGGATTGGTTGTTGAGCACCTGTGATGGATATTGGCCGTGCATTGCTTTTCGCCGCCATTCTTCTTTGATCTTATCCGATAGTAAGTTATTATATAGCCATTTGCATTCTAGATTTACATCTGTCATTTCTGTACCCAGTTCTGTCCTGATTGGTGTTGCCGACTTATGTTTCGGTAGTAGGTTGACACTTGTTTTTATAAGTTCTACAGACTTACCAGGAGCTTTCTCGAAATAGTGAGATAGACTGAGTATAGTAGCTTTATAGGCAGCTTCAACTTGTTGCAAGCCTCTGCCGCCATTTTTCCTCGATGCTCAGTGTCATCCCGTAGAGAGTAAGAAGCTTTCTAGTTTTTCGATCTAGGGATTTTATTTCATCGGCTTTCCAATTTATCACTCCAAAGAACAAGGATTGCGAATTGTCCTAGCTTATTTCTGCTGTTTAACTGGCTGTTTGGTAGCAGTCTCACTCTTTTGTTATTTTCTCTTTTTATCCACTCTTTTATTTTACCTGTAGGTCTCTTCGCCCTCAAGCTGTTTAAAGTCGCTCATTATTATATTTTCTTTCTTTTTTAGCGCTTGCCTTTGAATGTTGCTTTTGCACATTTTTCTAGAACAAACTGCATTTCAATATCTTATAATTATTATTACAAAAGCTGCTTCGGAAATATGGTTCCGCATAAACATCGACCAAAATTTGTAGCTAACAATACAACGTCCTTAATATTTATAAGACAAAGATAGCTGAGGAATGCTCAGTCGTAATCGTAATCATCGATCACGAAATTACACCTTTTTCCATTTTGAACAAAGCGTACCGACCCAGGTGAAGAAAATTTTAATTACGATATTACTTTGTTATATTCCCCACGATTCGTCTCAGTTATTTAGCAAATTGCGGCAATAGTTTACCGAGGAGAAAAAGAAAGGAGAAAAAAAAAGAGGCACGTCGGTCGTTATTAATTCTTTTGTGTTTGTTATTTGCGTTTACATGATTCAGTATAAAAGAAAATTACAGGCCACGATCAAGAGGCTATAAGTACGTAGATAAATATCAGAGATAATATTAATAAAATTCATGAGTTCGGCCCGGTAGCAATTAAATTATTACACGTTGCGTTTCTAATGACATTTAATTGTGTAGCGCTGTGCTTTTTTTTAAACCACCGAATGGGGATCCATGCGGAAAATTGTACCGTTTGGTTGTCTATAGTTTCGTGTCTGGCTGAAAACGTAACGGTACATAAATTCCTAAATTGTTATATGCAACGGGGCAAAGCGTCGCACGCGTTGAAGAGGTTTTCAAATGACGCGTTTACAAAGAATCGAGCATTTCAGCTTTCTGTTGAATTTTCCGCGATTTTTTTAATTTCAGAAAATAGTGCGATGAGGTAATAATAATAATAATAACAATAGTAATAATAATAATAATAACCAAGCGGGGGGATAAGCCACGGTAGAATGAAAGAGGTTTTACGAAATCGACTAATGGGTAGAATCAGGTCTATTTTGAAAACGCACCTCACGGCTGCAAACAAAATAAAAGCGGTCAACACCTATGCTATGCCAACAGTCACGATAGAAAGGAGAAAGAGGTGTACTAGGCCTAGGAGGACAGCGTCAAAATTTCCCAGCCTGAATATGAAAGAAACAAAGTAGAGTTACATTTTTTTATTATTTTTCAATATAATCCCCCTCAACTTTAATACACTTATTTCATCTCTTTATTAACCACTCAATCCCTTTAAGAAAATATTCTTTTGATTTGTCTGCAAAATGAGCTAAAACAGCCTCTTTTAAGTCAACTTCGTCGTTAAACCGCCGTCCAGGTAAGTCCTTTTTCAAATATCCAAACAAATAATAGTCGCTGGGGGCCATATCTAGACTGTGGGGAGAATGATCTATCTGTTGCAACCCACACTCTAAAATGGCAACTTGTGCAACACCAGCAGTATGGACAGGTACATCGTGCAAAAGACGCACGCCTCTGGTCAGTTTTCCTCGACGTTTTGCACGTATGTTGCGTAATATTTCCATTGACAGTGGTATTAGTTTCTTTAAAATCTATCAAAAGAATTCCTTCACATTCCCAAAAGATCGTGGCCATCACATTTTTTGTTGACCGGATGACTGTGAATTTTCTTGGAGGTGCTTCACCCTTACGACTCCACTCCATTGATTCTTTTTTCGATAAAGGGTCATAATTGAGAACCATAGTTTCATCTCCAGTCACAATCGTTTCTATCACAGGCTTCGGTTCCGACCCACAGAGTTCCAAAAAAGAGCGCTCACACTCGACACGTCGTTGTTTGTAAATAGCCGAAAGGTTTTTAGGAACCCGTCTTGCACTAACCCTATGCATACCTAAATGATCATGCAGGATTCGACGAACACTTGTATCAGAAAGCTTAGTAATTTCTGAGATTTCCTTGACCTTTAACTGTCTATCACTCAATGCCACCTTTTCCACAATCGCAGCAATATCTTCCGTTATGACCTGCATTGCACATTCTTTCACTACAGAATAAGAAGGAGAACGTTGGCCGTACACACCATCCAGCCTTTATTTAATAATTTTAGGTGCTAACCATTCTTTTGTCAAAAACTTTATGACTGCTCTATACTCAAATTGCGTTATTTGCGACATTTTTGTTTAAAATGCTGTCAATAAAAAACTATGTGACGCAAGACTTCATTTTTTCGCAGCCTACTAAGCTATATATTTAAAAGAAGACAATGTTTTATCGTGATACTGGAGCTGCATCTATGTCAGACCTGGAAATTTTGGTGCTAACCTCGTAACAGATGCTCACCAAGAACGAGTTGATGAATTGAGAAGGTTCTTTTATGAAAAAAGCACAACATCCACGTACCACCGCAACATCGTGAAAGCAGATAAGAAACTCACGTCTCTTATTATGGCGGATAGAGACTATCATTGCTACAAATAACCACTGTTGAAGATAAGATGCAGATATGGAAATTAAAAGAACTACATGGACGGTACCCCCCTACAATTGAACTCGACCAAATAGACACCAATGCTTCCAACGCAGTACACTGATGGCGGAAACTACGGTATTTATGTACGCCATTCAAGATCAGGCAATACCGAAGTTAATAGGAGATCCGAACGTGCAAAGTGACAAGTGAGGAATGTGCCACACCAAATCAGAAACCATAGGACACAAAATTGCTGGATGCACAACCTTAGCTCCGACAGAATAGCTCAGAAGGCACGATAACATAGCCAAAGTAATACACCAGGAAATAGTCCAAAGAATTGGTTTATTGATGGAGACCCCGCACTGCTATGCCTACACGCCGGAACCTGTTACCGAAAGTGAAACCCACAAAGTATACTGGAACAGAACCATACACAATAGGCCAGACATTGTGGTACAAGACAAACTCAGGTTGAGAAAGTCCGAAGATACATGCCACTCGCCGCCGAAGTGAAAACAATCTGGAACCAAGAAAAAGTGGTTATTGTGGCAATAATTGTGGGAGCAACTGGTGAAATACCTCTAAAACGCAAACGCAAACGCTGCTACTACCACCATTTCAGAAGGTGGCCATACTGGGAACATGCCACATTGCTCGGAGGGTCTTGAATGTCAATTCCCGAAAACAAAACAGATTTAACATGACAAAACTATTTGGGCGCTTGCTAAAAGCCGTGTCCAAAGTACTTGCCTGTGGAAATGGAAAAAATAAAAAAAAAATAATAAACTGCCTTTATTGTTGTATATTGTTATATAGAAATATACAGTAGAGAAGAGGCGAAGTCTAGCAAAAGCTACTCCACAATTAAACGTTTAAATTGAAAACTAAATAAGAAGTTATAAATACATTGATAAATTAAATATAGTGTAATAATGTAATACAGTTTTTAA
This sequence comes from Cylas formicarius, assembly GCF_029955315.1. Classification (NCBI taxonomy): domain Eukaryota; kingdom Metazoa; phylum Arthropoda; class Insecta; order Coleoptera; family Brentidae; genus Cylas; species Cylas formicarius. The sequence goes on along the minus strand of NW_026844319.1, from coordinate 32,298,621 downwards.
AAGTAAAAATAAAAAGAATGACATTGAAAATCAAATTATCAAATAACTAAATTAAACAAATTTGACCACATTCTATGCCATGGAGCTTTCTTTGGGGACCTACAATACACAGGGTGTTTTCTAATCGAATGTCAAGAATTAAGGGGGTGATTTTTGGATCCATTTTAAATAGAAAACGCTATCTGAACATAGTCCTCAACGTGTTAACTTTTGAGACGCAGAGTGGTAAGTTTTCAAAAATAAAATATAATTTTTTTGTACCTGTAATACCAATTTGGATATTTTAATGAAATTTGGCACACATCAAGAGCCATTATTTAGTGTAACACAATTTTTTTTTAAATACACCGGTGGCGGGCGTATCTAATTTCACATGTCTATTTTGGCGCCTCCAATATCACTTGAAATAAAAATTATTTGTATAATGTACAGTTTTCTCTTAAAAAAACAAAAACCTCTTCTCTGGATCGTCATAAGAATGTCGTTAATATGACAACATGCAGAGCACGCCACTGATTTCCTTGAAAAAATAATGACATTTGTATTCATTTGTGATCGGATTTGATAATTTTCTTTACAAATGATCGGAGATTGTATGAATAATTTTTATTTTAAGAGAAATCGGTGCCGTATTTAAAAAAATTGTGATACACAAAATAATGCCTCTTAAAATATAGTGGGATTACAGATATTTAAAAAATAATGTAATTTTTGAAAATTTTACCATCGTGTATCTCAAAAGCTAAGACGTTTGTTCATATGAAGTTTTTTTTTTGTTAAAATGGACCCAAAAATCGCCACCTGAATTATTGACATTTCATACACCCTGTATATAGGACCATATAGGAAAAAAGAGAAATTTTTAATATAATGAATACGCTCGTTCCGTATGAACTAGTTTTCGAAAAATTGTTATACCGGCTCTGAGAGGCCATCGCAAATCAGAATTTTTTTTAATACCACAAATGGATAAAACTTTTTTTAAGTTAATTCAAATCTACCATTTTTCTAAGGCACATCCTTCTCGTAATGTAATTTCCAGATTCAGCAAATTCTTTTACCATGAAGACATCATCTAAATTTTCATTCAAAGTGAATACAATAACATGTTATCAAAGCAATAAGATTGCAATCCCGACTTCTTAATTGTGCATTCTGATCTACTAGAAAGAGGCAAGGCATCGCGATAGGGAAGAAATCGAATTTTAAATAGCGAATTAGCTTTCCCACATATCAGTCAGCAATCGATTCAAGTAGAAAAAAAGCAACCTACGAATTATATTTGTTTTTAATGCCGTGTCCGGACGTGCTTACATTTTCTTCACCTTATATGGTGATTTTTATGGCTCAAATGCGACGGGACGATGCCATAAATCTTATTTCTTTGCGATTTAATAATTCGAGTGCCGGCTTCCGAAGAGCTGGTTTCCTATTGCCGTGCGAGTTAAATATGGCGTCCTGCGTGCGTTCGAGTTTTTGCCACAGCGTTGCCTCCAAACGGTATTTGTAGTTCGAGTTGTTGCGATTTATTCAGCGTCTATTGTTTACATTTGGTTTTCATGTCAGAAATTTGTTTTTTTGGAAGACCTTATTGGTCATACCTCTACCGATAGACGTTGTGATTGTTAATTAGCTAAAAGCTGAATTTCATGACAAATAAGCAATCTGATGCTTTGTTTCTACACCTGCAAAGGCGATAACGTGAAAATAGTTTATTGAATAGGCTTCAGTCAGTCACAGTAGTTTTGAGCTGACATTTAACGTTGGAGTAGCACAGCATTCGGTCATTACAGTACCTACTCTGTTTTCGGTATACTTCGACAATGGCCATGACTGTAATAATGCCATGTTAAAATTTCAGCGATGTTGGTGTCTTTTTAAACAGTTTTTTTTTCTGTTTATATAAATTTTCTGTTATATAAACTTTTCCTTCATGTACTCATAAAATATATTCGAATGAAATGTTTTTTTTTGGCTCGTTACTCTCCTCCATTCTGTCGTCAAAATTTGGTTCAACCTATGGTCTAATACTGACTGTAACACCATTAATTTCAAAGTGCAACTTGTTCTAAAATTTCCGATTAGACTACTAGAAAAACTGAGAAGTGACTGAATACCAATTATTACTTTGACTGATCATATCAAAACTTGATACTTAATGAAATCATCTACAAAACATAACCACTTACAAACATAAATGAAATAAACGGTTATACGGAAACTAAATTAATATATATCTTCTTCTAAAACGTCTACTTAAATCCAGTCAAAATCTAGAAATAAAAAACGTTGAAAAATACTTTACAAATCTACTAACAAAATAAAAGAGTTTGTTAAGTGTCTTTTGCATTTCATTATTATTGGTGATGGCGAATCGTATCCGCAAAAGTGTAGGTAAAATCTCTTGCGCACATTTTTGATACCTTTTCATTGTTGTTAAAATTTTAAGATTATGGTCTTCTTTCTAATCTAATCTTTTGTTAACCACTACAATATAATAAACGACTACGAATAATGGAAAAGTTGTGACTCAATATCATCTAACTCGTTTTTGTTGTTTCTTTTAAATTATAGTTTTCCGCTCATAAAACATTCATTTATTTTTTAAATATTTTTCTTGAACTTTTATATGTACAAAATAAACAGAGAAAATAAATATCAATATTGATAATAACACAAAAATAGTGGACCAGAATTTTAAGTTAACATTTTACCTTATCTCTAAAACTATGATGACGATGATGATGATCTTTAATTTTTTTTGCAATTTTTGACCAAACTTTTCAAAAATAACATTAATAATTTTATATCAAACTACCGAAAAATAACTGAATATATAATTGACCAAAACTGAGTGGATTGATCACCAAAAAATACCTGTCTCTTCATATACTCTAGTAATAGAGGAAACTGGGTGTGCTTCATAAAATCCTAATATGTTGGCCTAATTTTCTTCAATTAAAACATTACGATTCATTTAATACGTTACCGTATGTCTAGCTGATCGGGTCTATATAGAAACTAATGTTTTTTATTTTCATACGTGGTGCCCACTCTTGAATTTCGTATATAGGCTGGTTTTTAAGGTGATAATTCTTGAGTTCTTTTTAGGACAAAAATGTGTATAACATATTAAGACACTAAATTAAGCAACACTCTGTATGTAATAAGACAAGAGACGGATGACCTCCATTAAAAAAACGAAAAGAAATTGCTACAGTTTTAACGAATTTTATCGGCAAAGATCTCGGCGTTCCAAATCAAGCCGTGGATCGTTTTCGCCTTATTTTTAAAAGAAACTAGCCAGAAGATCTGGAGATCGTTTCCATAACTCATTTTATTTATACGTGTACGCGTTTTTATCTCGGTAGGCTTTGACACGCGTATTTCTGGCATTTATAACCCGAACGCCCGTAGTAGATAAATTATAACTGCAGTCATTTGTCTACGGACGACTCGACAACAGCGACGCTGTGACAGTAGCGGCGGACCCGGTAATTAACGATCTTAAAATCACATTTTTCAAACCGCGCTAGCTGCCTCAATATTTCACGGGACAAGTCCGAGAAGTGTCAAATCTTCTAAGTGTTTGTTATTTATAAACTCGATGGCTCGGGGATACGGTGGAGAAGAAATTTCTCTTTTATCGTGCTGAGATGTCGGATAAGAAAATACGATACAGCTATATTACCGTACGGTTTCGCCTCTAAAATTTTAATAATGATATAAATAATGAATGAAGAGTACTGGGGAAAAAAGATGAGGTCCATTTTTTGCCCAAATTAGAATAACAGTTATTTCGTATAATATATCGGCTGTAGAGTACTATATCCACCTATAAGCAATAGCTACAAGACCTACAGCATCTAAAAAGATTCTGTTCTGCATGATGGCCACTCCATAACTCGAAAATCGGCTTCTGTAATGTAATCTTGCACGATCCTTGCGGCCTAGCATTGTCATGCATGGAAATTAATTCTTCTCCAATTTTTATTATATTTTTGATATTATTTTATATTTTAACTCGTCAAGTATTCAATATTTGTTTGTTTTTTTGTGTGCTGATCACAAAAAAACTAAAACTGCTGAGCTTTTTTCATATAAATTACTAATATTTTGTTTCAAAACAAACCCGAAAAATGTAAGGGAGTAATTCCTCTGTTTAAATAAAGGGTAGTTTGCTATATTCACTTACACTTACAAAAAAAAGGCGGAAAAATAATGTTTCTTGAAAATCGACAAAACAATAAAATATTGGGAAAGTATTACCATGATAAAAATTTATTTGGTTTTTAAAATGCGTGGAGGCACTGAATTAGACTACCTTTATAAGTCTTCCCAACTAAATTTAAGGAAAAATGGACAGAATAGAAAAAAATCGGTAGACGATTTTATCAGAAACTTTTTAGTGTTCTCCATTTTTTTCATAAAGCTTTCCGTTTCCAAATAAATAAGTAAAATGTAAACAGTTATCTTATGAACAATTGTATTTTAATAACAAAGGCTTGCGTTGCGAAATTCGTCAAAATCGTCAAATATTTCGCTAATCAGAAACACCCTGTGAATAACACGCGTTAGAAGAAAAGCAAAGAATTATTTCGAAAGAATTCGATAATATCGTTTGATTTTTAATTAATTAATTTTAAATTTTCAACTGGGAACCCCGTTATTTAATTACCATAGTTTAATGCAATTAGCTTTGGCCTTTGAGCTGCCTCCAAGCCGGACCGAAAGTTTTACGCCGTCCTATGCATATAGAACCCAAGATTTATATTTTTACTATAAATATTAATTAGTAGTTCATAGACGGGTTTCTTGTAATTTATGGCGGGCATTAATGCGTCAAAGAACTATATCATAGCAAGCTGATAAATTAATTAAAAAAAAGCGGTTATATGAATGCTTCTTAAATGTTCTTAGGAGATTAATGCCGGAGGCGTAAATCAACATTGCCGTTATAAATATGCATACGTAAAACAATGAAAAATTAACTTTCATTGTGTTTTATGTTGCCCAAGGATATGTAAGCCTTCTAACGATGAAATTCGTAGTTGATATTTACTCATAATTTATGGAATAGAGTTATGAGCCGCTTGTAAAATCGGAAGGTTTGTACATATTAATATTATCAATTTGATTTCATTAGTTGCTTGTCGTTGCTAGTTTTCGCCAATAGTCACTGGGAATTCGTTGTATCGATTGGGAAATCAACTTTGAGTGATTTGAGTAATTCCTTAGCTTGGATTTCCCGTTGTACTAAGATAAACTCTAATTTTTTTATCCTTTTAAGGGTGTAACTCCAAGTGCAAATATGAACTTCTTCCAAATTAGTTTTATAAGGTTAACATTTCCTTTTGGGATTTAGGAAGAATTTATGGAATGGCAACATGGACTGGAACTGAAAATCTCTAGAATGGGAAGATGATTTAATTTGAGCTGGTACTTATCGTTGTTGGTTTAAACTTTTAACTGTTGTAGCATCAGCATCAATAATACTCTTGTGGAGTACATTAGCAATTAGAATTGCAAAAATTATTAACACGATATATCTATAATAATCGCAAATCACTTTTTAACAGAAAAGTTATTAATTTTTTTTTCTGTTAGGATTTGAAAATATGACGGGAATTACCCATACGCTGAAAACAAATATTGAGGGTTCAAAACAGTCTGTCTCCTAATTATAGGTTGCAGAATGCTGTCTGACAACAAAGTTTCTCGGATCTTACATCGATGCCTTCCTAAAGTGGGACTACGACATAGATAGTGTTTGCAATAAACTGCTCCCGAGGCTATAATGCAAAGATATATTTATAAAGGATAAAATACTAACAGTGCCTTGCATATATTTATTTAAATAAATAAAAAAAAATAAAGGCTCTCACAAGAAACACACGGATGTCCACGGTTGTAACACCCGAAACAGAGAACACCTTTTAAAGCCAAGACTGAACCACATGTCATTATCTACAAGACAATTTAAAAAGTGCATCGGAAAGCTTCTGTCAACCAATGCTCTCTACGACCTGAAAGAATTTGAAACATATATTACAGGAGTGCCCTGATGAGTTTAGTGATATTTTCTCCATATTTTTGTACTCTTTGTATATCCGTTTTTAACTCTTCTATACTGTACTATTAAATGTGTGTTATCGTATTGTTTATATACATAATTCCATGTATCTTTATACTACTCTATAATGTATTGGTTTCCTGACGAAACATCCACTGGACTTTGTGAATAAAACTATCTTTCTATCTATTGAGCATGAGATCTCTCAAGTATCCAAAAAACTACAAAAATTCCTATACTGGGAATTTGTGGAATAGAGTGAAATAGTCAAATCGGTTGCACGTTAATTTGCTCTTGTGTCTGAATAATTAAATTCGTCGTTTTTATTTAATGGAAATTTATCGAACATGAATTGGGATTGAAGCGATAGCATATGTAGAAGTGAAAATATTGTTGAGGTTTTACCACGAAACTGCTGTTTTATGGGAATTATGGAACATGCCGAATTTGTGGTCCGACGTTTGTAGGAAATTTTGAAAATTTTATGTGAAGCGACAATAAAACAAAGGAATCCTTTTTTATGGCGCATTGCGGTGGGGTTGCAGCGTTGCCGGAATTTACAACTTTACGATATACCTCGCCGATCGTGTTGAAACTGCTAAACACGTCCGAAGAGGTTTTAAACCGTATAAGGTGCGGGATATACTTTTTGCTGTACGTACTTGCTCTAAATTAACAATAGTCCGGCGTCAAGAATTAAGTGGTATGCAGTGCACGTGTGATCGTTTTATTTATGGGCGATACCGCCCGTCGGTGCGACTTAAGTGCCTGTAATTGAAATGCCCCGGAAAATTCCGGTCGACGCTTTGCTGGAAAACGAGCGGCTAATACCGAGAAAGTTCTTTGCGAAATTTTCCGAACTCATAACGGACTGGAAAACTCTCGATATTAGACATTAAAAGAAAAAGATATTTAATCTCGGATTCCCTGGAAGTAATGTGCGTTCAATTGTTTCTAATCTACAGGACATGTTAAAATTTATCGTTATTTGATCCTATTTGGTGCTTAATATTGCACGTAGTGGAGGTTGCGTGTAAGTTGAAATGTTGAGCATGAAATCTTTCTTTTTTAGAGATAGAAGCGATAATTTATTGAGAAGAATAAAAGAACGCCTATCTTTGCAGAATAAATTTTAGTGTGGCTTTTTGATTGTTCTTGTCCAGATGATCTATTTTTTTTTTGTTACTTCTTTCAAATATGAGTGGATTCGTTGCTCGCGAATATAGGGGATAAGATTTTTTACAATATTTTTTAGCGTGGGTTTTACTTCTCTTAATTCTTAATAAGTGGATTCAGTAGCAACGGATATAAGGGATAAAACTGATAAAATCCTATTGTTGAGATGAATAAAAATATATATGTTTTTGGCTGAATAACACTGGTTGGCAATGAAATCCTCCTTTAAAAAATTTTATGATAAATATAATGATTCAAACGTTTTGAATCTATCCCCGTTGGCTGATTTTTTCTATCACGTCTAGATTTTTCGATATAATTTTTTTTATATTTCAAAATTTTGTTTTTCTTTCACTTTTTTCATTCGTCAACGTTACAAAAGGTAAATATTCATACAACATGAGTTTCAGAGAGTTGTAAGAGAAAGGAGGGAAGTGCCGAAGGTGATTTTTATGGTAGTAAATACCTGCATGCACAGTATTCATTGTGACACTACAACAGTTCAGTGAAAACTTGTCGTTTAATTGTTTACCTTTTATATCAAATATTTTGGTAAGTTTTGCATAAAGTTCATGTTCTCTACATTGGATTTAAGTATTTGATGTGTAGTTTGAGTTATTTTTTTAAGTAGAGCCGATAAATATAAAATATAAGGTTAAAAGTTGTTTTAAAATTAATTTTATGTGATTTTAGGTTACAAAATGCCACGGACTTGTAAAAATTCCTCAGATTTTTTTTTGCTACATTTGTGGGGAATAAACCGCAGCGACATGTCATGACCGATCTGGTTAAAACAGCTTATAAGCTTTATTTTGGATTTGGAGTGAGCCTCAAAATCACGAGGATTCTCGAAAAAAAATAGAGATAAGATTGTTTATCCGAACGTCCTATCTGCAAAGAGACCAATTCCTCGTGATAAAGACACTCCACCTCCAGTTCCACCAGTTAATGAGGAGGCTGAAAATAAAAATATTTCAGGTCTACAATCTCAATCAAGTTTTCTTTCTGATAGTACATCTTCCATACACTTTATCTGGATCTTCATATCCATCTACAGAACCTCATTTACTTGAACAAGGCGACTTAAATGATCTTGTTAGGGACTTGGGACTTTCAAAATCTAAGGCACAGTTGCTCGGATCAAGGTGAAAACAGTGGAATCTATTTACTGTAAAACTCAAGCCGCCACATTTTCTTATTTCCTTATAATAATTTATACTTTAATAATATTGTTTTTTGATGAAATAAATATTAAATTAAAAACCTACGTGTGGTACTTATTTGTATATCAGATTCCGTGTTTAGAGCATAAAATAATATGAATTCATGCATAAAAACAAGAAGGAGAGAAAAAAAATTTTTTTTGCAGACCAGTGTAATTTTTAGTTCTTCTAAGTTACTTCTTTCTTTTCTCTTTTTATTTAGTGGATCAAAAAGCAACAAGTTTTTGATTATTTTTGTACATTGCGTCTATTTATTTATTTGTTACATCTCTTAATTCTTAACTGGTGGATTCGCTGGTAACGCATATAATTAATAAAATCCTATTGTTGAAAAAAATTAACGAAATATGTATTTTGCAGAATAAATTTGAGTGTGGGCCAAGCACTAAGTGTTTACTTTTGACCATCTTATCTATTTCATTTTTTTTTGTTACTTCTCTCAAATATTAACAACCACGCCCTAAAAATTATTTCGACGAGAATAGGGAACAAAGAGAAACAAATATGTCATGTTACATGGAAGCAACGCCGTCATTATCTTGCAAAACACATAAAACAAGCAGTAGGGGTACCAAAATCGAATGCCAAAGAATTAAAAAAAAAACATACAAATTCTTTTGGCAGACTTGTAATATGGTCCGACGAATGTTACTTTTCAAGTTCTGGTATTTTTAATGACAAAGACGCTTTGAGTTTGGGGTATTCGTGTTTTATTTTGGGACAATGAATAGCTTACTGAATTAATGAAGGAAGTCTTACAGCACGTAGGTACCTAGAAATTCTTGAGGAATTCATTTCAGAATTACTCGAAGATGTTCCCTTAGTACATTATAATGATATATATCTTCAGCAAGATGATTCCCCAAGTCATAACTCTGGACTTTCAAGACCATGTGTTCCCTCAAAAATGGATGGCCACCACGATCTCCAGATCTTACAGTTTTGGATTTTTTTTTAAATATAAAACGCGATACGATTCTGTAACAGGATTTGGTGGGGCAATTGAATTGAATTTCGAAACTCTAATTCTTTTAAATGCCATTAAAAGAATATGGAAAACCTGCAAATTTTGCATTCGATCAATTTGAACAACAGTCTTAGGTGTAATTTTATTTTAATATTCTTTATAATGGACTATAATAATTTCAAAACCATTACAAATAGTAGTTCATAACGTAACACACACATTTAAATAATTGAACGTTAAAATATTGAGTTGCTTGTATCTTAATAATTGTTTACTTGAATATTGTTTATGGTAGATTAATCATGCACCTATTGTTACGAATAAAATAAAATAAGAGAAAAATTAAATTTGCAAATGTTGAAAACAACTGTAGACTAATATATATTTATGAAAAGCTGAAATGATTTCCAATTAATGTAAAAAACTATATACAGGTTCTTTTTTCAAAATTTTCAATAACTCGTGACAAAACGGAGGTTCGGGGGTGGTCCCAAAATCGATAGTTTTGGATTCCATCCTGTATCTCAAGGACCAAGAGGACCACGATACTTTTGTTGACGGCACCTTATATCTTGAAAAATAACCGAGATACCCCATAAAAGTGCCCAAAATACACGGCACAGACTTAGTCTTCTCCTATCTAATTACGTCATCGATAAAGGCCAACTGCACTTAAGTTGAACAACCCCGTATTTCTGGAATTTAGAATATAAACTTGCGTGCTTAAAAATCGACCCGCTATGAACTTTTGATTTCAATTTCATTTTTTTTGAGAAACTATTGATCAAAATTTAATGCTTTAATAGACCCCCCCCCTCTTGCCCTAATAACATCTCTTACTGGATTTCTTGTGGAATGTTAAGCCACTCTTCCTCTGCTGCAACAATAAGCTCTGTGATTGAGGTTGGGCTACGAAGCTACGAAGTAATCTTGCACTATCCTTGTGAAGAGCGGCCTAGGATTGTCATGTGATCTGATAAAATATGCTCGATGTACCTAGCACCTGTTAATTTTCCTGCCCGTTTGCCACGGCCGCTCTTACGTATAAAAACAGGGTCGGTTCGTGAGTCCATAGACATTGCACGCATATCATTCAGGAACCACCTCTATAAGGGCTCCGCTCTTCATTGCAACATTCTGCAAATCGCTCTTCTGGTCTTCGGTACACTTTATTTTCGTCGGTCACCACCAAACAGGCATATTCTGGTCTCATCTGAGAACAGAACAATGTCCAATTCAAATGATCCCGTGCAAAGCGTAAGTGTGCTTGTCAATGAGCTGAAGTAAGTTTTCGATCAATGGCAGTTGTTTGTGGGCTCAGGTTATTTCCCTTCAGTCTTATTCTCGCTGTCCACTAACTAATAGCCACTCTTCGAACTTTATGGGGCTGTTACATAAAAGATCAGCTTTTGACAAATTTAAACTCATAATAAAGCATATTAAATTTGGGTCAGATGAAGAGTTTCTAGAAAAAAAAAAGATACTAAAGTCAAAAATTGACAGTGGGTTAATTTCAATGCAGTTTATTTTGTCGTTTCCTCCCCTTCGAGTACGATTGACGATGACCTGTGCCGCTCCCCTCGTCCCAAGGCCGAACGAAACTTTATCACCAGGCACGCGTGTCTTGTACCGGTACCACACAGGTCGGCCAGATATATCTCCGTCGGGGTCACGACCCCTAGCGCGGTGCCCAATCTCCCTTGGCCCCCCTCCGGGTCCCAGAACACACTCTGACAGCTATCAGTCTCACGATTCGGGCTGGACGCTGGCACGACTTCGGGCCCATCACACGGCGGAACGTCATCGTCGATGGGCCCGGTCGGGGCCCCCTCATTATGTTATGAAACGGCAGTGGTACCGCCGTTCGTGTTTGTTTAAGACCAAAAGGTACAATTATGGACGCGGTGCTCTATCGGTACTCTCGGAATACAGGGTGGACGTTACACTCTACGAGAAGCTTCTTCTTCATCTTCTTAGATAATTCTTACTAAGCCGGCGTCCATCATACGTTTCTGTTTATTTTGCTATTTGACTATCATCATCAAAAATTATGATCTCATGTTGCAAGCATATCTTAGATATGCATCAGATGCACGCGGCCTGATTCTACCCCAACATAAGAAATATTATATATAACCCCGCACCTAATATCTTAACACGTTTAAGTGTTCAAACTTTCAAACAAACACAAACAAGTGTGGTGTTATGCAACTCATAAACTTCTTGCTATAAATGATTTTTCCTGACAGTCTTTTAATACTTTGTTAATTTTTATTCAGTACTTTAAGGGGTCAAAATATTGATCTCTTTTTTAAATTGTGTTCTGGTCCATATAACGATTTTTTTTCTTTCGCATTTTTTGCAAAGAGCATAAAATATACAGGGTGGGTCAAAAAGTAGATCCGTTTTTGAATGCTATATTATTAATTTGCTTTATTTCCTATCTAATTCTAAATTTGAAATCATATACATTTTCTGGTTTTTCTTTATACACATTTGGATTTTAAAATTCTGCAGGGGAAATAATCCGTTGGAGTAATATCAGAACGGGAGATCTTGCACCACATTCTGTTCATTCCCTTCAACCAATATTTTCTATTTACTGCAAAAAATGGACGTTTGCGAGGGGTTTTCTTGAAATCCAATGCCTGATTTGTAAATTAATTTGTTCCATATTCTAGCCGTTAACTCACATAAGAACGCTCTGAATGATTTGAGGTTCAGTTAAAAATGGGTGAGCTTTTTTTAAGAGACCTTTTAACTATAATACCGCTAAGTGTTGCTCAAAAGTTCTAGTTGCATTTAGCTAAAAGAAATACTACGTAAGTTTATAGGGTCTGCGATAAATAATTTCACAGTGTTGTCAAACTGTTTCTTTTTCCTTGCTTTACTCGTTGTTTCCATTTTTTCAATTTTTTACTGTTACAATTATATCCCTTTTGTACTTTCACAGTTATAATTACCAATTTTAGTGTTACTTGTTTACTCATTAATTTACGTTTTGGGTTAATGTTGTAATGATATGATTAAATTTTACGAATACACTTTACCTTATACTTACATAAATATATTATGTTTCTGCACTGTACATAGTTCCATTAGTCTCTGGATACATTTTTGTGAAACAGCACGAATACATCGCTGAGTGAAGTGTCACGTGATCGTCAGATTTGGCAAATGGCAAAATATGTTATAGTTAAACTTTCAACACGAGAGGAGGTTTGTTATTGCAACGAAGAAAAAAGCAGAGATAAATAATTTTATAGAAATCGTATTTTTGTTATTGAATAACAAATTATTATTATTGTTATTAAGAAAGTGCAGAGGAGAGCTTATTATGCACATCGAAAGCTAGTAGAATGATAATATTATATACATAATAAATATTTAGTTATTGTTGTGATAAAATACACTGTCCAAAAATAATAATAAGGTCCTGTTACTCATAAAATGCAGGCGATGTGAGATCCTGAATTGTTCCTTTCTTATTTTAAATAGATGACCACATAGGCGTTCATCATTTCTTAAGACCACAAAGGGCACGTCAGATGGAAATTGAAAAACCTATACATTTGAATGAGATCCCCTCGCAGCCGACGCTGACTTAATACCACGAAAATGTATTCTAAACATATAGGTTTAGCTGAATTATAACTAGTTTTCTTTCTGTACTTTTTCCGCGTCGCATTTTCTTTGCCCAGGCGGAATTGCCTCTCAGTAATGTAATTTAGCGTACCGATTTTCTTCGTTTCTGCATCGCTCGGGGGCGAATTGCCCGGAAATTGGTTCATTGCGAGCTCTATGGTGCTTTTTTTTGAAATTTACTTACAAATTACGTATCCATTTTAATGTATCATGTAAAGCAGCAATTCATCTACTTTTTAGTGGATTTCGTTAGTGCAAATATTATATCATGCTGTATTGCATTCTCATTTATTTTCTTTTGAATTTGTGAAAACAAGCAATAAGAACTATTGCTAGAATTGGCTATCTTGACATCTATTGACATTTGATAAAGACACGGTGTTATCGAAACAATTGTCATGTCAAAATATATAATTTCGTGAAAATCTGAACTTTTAGTTCTTATTTATTTTGATAAATGGATTTTCATCAAGTAAAATCCTCCTTAGTTCAATTTTTGACTTTTATGATCTTAGGTGACATATATCTTAAAAAGAAAGTGAGATTACATACAACTTCACTGTTCCTACTCTATAATTTCATTTGCTATTCAAACAGCTCTAATATTGACGAAAAGCAAGCTGGCCAAGGTACTAAAACTGTAAACGGAGAAAGGCGAGATAATATCAGTAATAGCCGGCATAAATATATAAATAAAAACCAAAATTTAAAGATGGCTTGCCTTCTGGTAGTAAAATGATAATCTAAAAATAGCTTATCTAACAACAGATATTTTCAAACCAGGCTTCGAGAACAGTTTATTTCAAGAATCTTTCTCTTTTTAGCTGCAAGCAAGTCTTTACCGAGCTATACGACCCAGTGGTTGCCGTCACTTGTGACATGCAGTGAATTTTTTTAAGCCTTTAAAGACATTTTGGACCCAAACACATAACACCTGGATACATAGTCGTCCAGGTCGATTAAGTAGACTGCAGTTTGTGGCTCTCTTAAAGATGGCATGGGGAAAAGTAGCTACAGTTCAAAATGGAGTTTCGGGCTTTAGAACCAGTGGTATTTATACATTTAACTCAACTATAACTATTACTAGAAATGTTGAGATGTTTCCCAATAACGATAATTTCCTATTAACATTAAGAATATTAGCCCTGTTTTACCACAAATATAATTGATGGCACAGGAGTAATTCATCATTTGAAGCTATTGCACCTAGTCCTAGGTGGGTGTCAGAAAAGGAAGCAGCATTATTTCTTCAGAAGTCTTGCGGAAGAACGATACAAAAAAGAAATAAAAGACAAAATACAAGCTGCAAAGTTAAGACGAAAAAAGAAACCAAGAAAGGACTTATTCCGAATAACAAACGAAAGCGGGGACTCACAACATGATGAATCATAATTCTGTGCCCCATGCTGTAGATACTGTTGCGACAAGAATGATCCTACCGATTGATTCCTGAGGTCATATTGTGTCCCCCTGAATGAACTAGCAAAAACCTACTTAAAACTATGAAGACATAAGTTTTATTTGCTATGAGACAAACATATGTCCATTGCCATATTTTCCTACGCATATATGCCACGCTCTAAAATACTATGAGGCTAGGGCTGATAGTCTGGAACCCATGGCTGTGATGTTCGCCACTTGAGCTTAGACATACACCTTACGATGACCGCCTCAAAATACTTAGTCTGCCAACATTAATTATAATATCAAATATCGTTGAAGACTTCGCCGCGTCACCCTGTATATAGTTATTATTTCTCGGTCCGGCCCACGACGCGGTTTTTATGACTCTAAAGACGATATAATTTATTATTTCGCGGTTTATTGAATACGGTGAAGGAGAAACTATATAATTATGATATCGCGATAATTGTTTTATTGCCGATCGGAATTGCTTGGAAAGTGATAACATTCAGCGTTTTAGAAGTTTTTCGCGCGATTTTTTCGGCGGTCGTGGTCGGACTTTCGCCATTACGTTCCCGCTTATGGTACACTCTGATGGGAACTATCCCCTAATTACGCAAAAAGGGGGCGGGACTTGAATTTGCCGCCATTTTGTTTGCGAAAAGATTTCACAAAAGTTGCTTGGGTTAATTTGGATTCATTTATTACATTTTCATTTATACAGGGTGGCCAGTACTAACTTTTTTGCTTCAAATAAAACATGCTGTATATTGGTACTGATTTGCAAGATTGACGATCGGTGTTGCCATACTTCGCGCATCATCAGTTTTCATAGTTTTTTTGAAAAATATGCAATCTGCAGAGATGAAACTTTTAATTAAGAAGGTCTTTAATAGTAGCCCAGTGGAGTTAGGTCTGAGATCTTTAGAGGCCAAGGATAATCACCGTGTTGACCGTGTATTTCAATAGTTTTGCAGGGCAGGACTATAGTGGTAAGGGTTTTGTTTTTCCAAATTGCGCATCACACTGAAGTGAATATTAGAAAGTTGCTGCAAATAGACGCTGTCGTCACAAGTTCTCCATTTGTTCGCATTCTAATTCCTCAAGGACAACTTATGTGTTAGAAAATATTTATGTTTCTTGCAGCTTATTTATGTGTTTCCACATTTTCAGGTTCGTCACATTCAAATTAGTGTAACTTTGTCTATGGGTTGGATTGGAATTGCTACACTCAGATTGAGCAAACTTGACATGGTATCACCCGACATTCGAACGCTGAAGTTTTTTAAATTTCAAAAAACTTTGAGCCTTAGGCATAGCATCCATAAGTCAGCTGCTCTATATCTTGCATGATCCTATAATCTGTGCACAATACATGATTAGTATCTTGATCTGAGATATGTATATAATGGTCTATCCCAAATTATTTATATGGTATTAGAATTGTATTTATTGAAAATTCTTATTCTCTGATTAGTTTTGGTTAGTGTAAAACGCTCATTATTTACACAAGTTATGTTGACACATGAGCAAATAATCATTTTCTCAGTAAAGTTTGCGATTATATTATTATTAATTTTTTTTCTGTGTAAGAGTAGTTTTGGTTAGTTAGTAAAATTAGTAAAATCTGCTGATGTTATCATTATGGCATAACAGCCATCTTTCCTGATTCAAACTTGACAACAAAAGATTTTCACTATTATAATTGTCGATTTCTATCGATAGCGGTTATAGTTAGATGTTTCAAGGCCTGCACTAAAAAAAAGTATGTGTCCTCAATTCGTTTAGCAATTACATAATAATTAGTACAACAGTTTCATTTAGTAATTGGTAACTAGCATCTCGAGCACTCGATAAAAGTATACAAGGTGGTTCAAATTGGGATTTAACGGCGTTCCTAATAATATTCTGGAAAATGCGTTTTATCATATATTTTACTACTATTTCAAAAGTTAGCAGGAGATTTGCGAGCATCGTTCCTTTTTTTTCTTTTTTTTACAAAAGACTGTTTTGCCCTTGCTATAAGAATTCGAACAATATTCTCCAAATTGGTGATAAATTAACAAAATAGTGTGGAAACTACCTATGCTGGTGACTAAATAATGATAAATCACAAGTAGATGTTGGTATTCACCGGGCCATCATTCCCTTTCCATGTTTCCCCTGTAGAAACTACATGCTCTAACACGTTTCGTGAAAACAAAAAGTTGATAATGGGTATAGTTCCGTTAGAATGCTAGATACATATCGTCCCTCTCTGTTGTTCTTGGAATGAACAGTAAATCATTATTAACAGCCGTCATATATCAACAAAATTTCCAATTTGTCAACAATTCCATTCGGCACAACGCCGAGTTTAAATACACGTCAAAGGCTAACAAGCCCATGAATATGCAATTAGTGGCGAACCCATTCAATTGTCACACGTAAAGAGTTTGTTTTAACGGGGTAGCGATTTTTGTATTCGAAATTCACTTTGGCATTCTCTCAGCAAAGTTGAGAGTTGGCGTCCCAAATTATGCCTATCGCAAGATCCTCAGCTTTTGCTTTCGATGACTGGTGAGGAAGACTCGGTGGTACCTCACTCCATGTAGTTTTAATAGTACTATTGTAGTGGACCTTCTCTTGACTTTGAGGGTGATCAATACCACCACCACCTTTGCAGATGATATTCGCTTTCCTCTCATATGTTTAGGCACCTTGCGGATTATATTTTATTTTCCAAGTGGTTTGAGCAATAATATACATATCCAATAACAAACAAAACAATGATTTTAAATCATGTGTCCTTTCTTATCAGTTATCAGTTATTCGATCAAAAGTAATGTATAAGGAATTTTTTCTTCCTTGATAACATGATGGGCCAGTTCTCTGGTGTCCCTTCAATCTTCGATTTTTTGCACAGTAACTCTCCTTTCATCTTAAATGTCGTAGTGATATGTTTGTTTTTGCAATTGCCAAAGTGTTTGGGTAGCTAATAATTCTTTCTTCGTCAAGTTTTACATAAACCTTATTAAATTATGCGTATGTTTTCCAAAATTGAAAGGGTGAAGGAATTTCGCGCCTCTTCTTCATGGATTTTTTTGTCTTTCTTGTCTGCAATAATTTGAATAGTGGTCTTTTCAATTTCAGTCCTGCTGCAACAGCATTTCAACATTTTCTTTTATCGTAAAACCAGCACTATCATGTCTAATTCAGTCACACAAAGTAATTAAACGATTTTATGAGTTAACTACGCTTATTGTTGCTCTAGTTTTAAATTATAGATTATTCGTATTTTATATACGATACATCATTGATGGGCCCTTCTAGAACTCTCGAATACTGCCTTCCTGAAGTTTCAAGACCAGATTTCTGGGCATCCTTTTTGAGGAACACATAAATGAAGCGATTAACAAGGCGACATCTGTCTCCTTATGGCCCAAAACTTTTCTTATTAAGTGTTTTTAAGTCAAGGCGTCCGGTACCTCATTTTTTATTTGCATAAGTTTGTAAGCTGAACCCGACATCTTAAATATTAACATTTAGATGCAACGTGGCGATAACATTTATTCCAGTTATGCGTTGCGGCACATGAGAGACATATTCAAATGAGCTTTTAAATACAGTCAATCAGGATTAAAGCTACGCTATATTGATTGATTACGTTTTATCGATTTCACATTATATGTTTCAACATCGAACGTGTGAGAAACAGTTATTATCGACTTTCCTTTTAAGGCGAAAAGCGACAAGTTTATTTGTTCGGTATAAATATTCATTCAAAACATTGATTTTTTTCATTGCCTGTTTGGTCGCGAACGGCCTATTTTATTTTATTTTTGGAGATATCGGCATTCCGCGACAATAATAACATGTTATTTCCCTCATGCATGTTGGTAATCAAAATGGTAAACAATCGATTAAATAGTTTGCTGAATAATTTTCTGACTGATGTGACTGCTATTCTTAAAGTTATAAAGTCAAATGGAAGCGGCCTTAATGGAAGATCTTCCTCCGTAGTCAAATATTGTTTTTCTAGCATTGACTCCTATATAATGTATATCATTAACTGTTGCATATTTTCCTAAGTTTTATACTACCATTGGCAACAAAATCACACTTGCAACTGCATCAACCGTGATGCCGTAGAAGGCTATGGCACGCCATCAGCGCTATGTCGTGTAATGGAGGATATTGCCATTATTATTTTAAAATTAAATTGTATTTTGAAATAAATTAGTTCCACATTGATGTTAGTTTTTTGTAAAGATTTTCCAGTCTTACTACGGGGACGTTATCGTAGTTATTTTTTTAATTGCTGCTTGTTTTGCCGCTTCTGTATTCTTGTTCTATTGTTTAGAATCTTTTCATATACTTACTGAGCTATCTCAATTCATCTGAGATTTTGGAATGTTTAATACTAAAGCAGTATCGTTTCTTGAAATTCATATTTAAGAAGTTCAACTGCAGTGTTTCCTAGACAGATGATCTACCATTTTTCAATTCTTTGCACGCTTTCCTTGTTTTCTCCACTTTTAACCTTATTGGTGATCCTGCAACATAGATTCTTCCGTTGTTTGGGTTCTACGCAGCTGGGACATTAAACTCGGGTCTGTCCTCAGTATATGACTTCCCTCCAAATATGTATCGATACTTCAACAGTCCCTCTCTCGATCTCGGTCCTTGGCCCTCTTCTGATCTACATGTACATGTCAAAGATTGTCTCAAGTGCACATATTCTAGTGTAGGCTGGTGAATCAGCGTTTGTCCTCATGAAGGAAGTCATATGAGACCTTACCTTATGACACAAAATCCCTGGTTTCCCTATTGATTCACTCACAACCTTAGGTTTATAAGCGTGTAATGTCTAAGCCAAATTCCGCGTGAATAATTAGTGTTGTCGCATTTTGTTTATTAGTCGTTCCACATAAAATTTATTTATTTCTCATCTTTCTTAATTACTATTATATCTGCATTTTGTTTTTTTCTTGCTGATGCCAAGTGGAAGAAAGGTACTTCTTTTAGCAATAAAGACAGTTTATCATTATCAGGTAATGAGATAAGTTTAAATTGTTTTGTTTTTATAATTATTGAACCAATTTATTTTTGGAAAATTTGAATAACTCTTTGGTGTAGTAATGGTCTTTGCATACACTTGAAACGAAATAGTATATTATGCAATGTCCGAAATGGCACTTCCACTTTGTGTTGACCACTTTGTTTACGGCGATGGGTCTGATGGGTCGCCCAGCCATCGAACGGAAGGCCAAAATAAAAAAATTACCTTGTTTTTGTTGCTCCTTCACATGCCCATTTCCGTTGCCTTCCGACCGCCTTATCAATAATTTTAAACTTAATTAACCGGTTAAAAATAACGCTCGGAGCGAGTTGTTGGAAATTTCAGATCGGCTACGCGGTAGACACGTCATTTCGCGTGTGAAGATCTTTAAGGTTTTATGCACAAATGCCAGAATTAGCGGTATGAGTAGGTACCATTCATTACAATGATGCGGAGCCTCGCCTGGTAGCAAATGACTATGTTGGTTGTTTTTGTTTTAATTTTTACCGCTCGGCGTGTAATTTTCATATACGTGTGGCTTAAATAAAATGAAAATGTACGGCGAAAATAATTGTGAGGGACGCGACGGGGTAACTTTGTAGCGGTGCGAATTAAACCTTCAAATTTTCTTTCCTGCTGCCTGCATGAGAATTTACTGATGATGCTGACGATATTTAGCGTACGAGGCTCGATTCGCCACGTTTTAAAATTTTGCCAAGATTATTTAGGCTTTTGGACATTTTGCAGAATTTTCCAGAATTTTTTAGAACTTCCTGTAAATACGTATATACTGGGACATAAGAAACATTTTTCCAGTAATGCTGAGAGTTCTATGAAAAGCACTTTTTCTGTGTTGTTTCTCTTTTTAATGTTTTGATTTATTTGGAAGCATAAACAAATTCCTCTAACCTCTAACAATTTTTCTTGAAGTTGGAAACAGCTTTATTTCTCCGCCAAGTCTACTCTACAATCCACTTTTTACAAAAATTCCGATCAACTGGCTTAGTTTTCATCAGTAACGACAAACTAACAAGTCTTTTGGCTAACTTGCTTTGCGTTTTTTTTCCTTCTTAGTAACAAAACTCCAAATGGGTTTATATAAAAAAAATCATCAAGAAATTCAGTAAAATATTGCTAACTACCAAGAAACACTAGGAACTTTATCTTTTCTCAACTCATTTTAGAAACTGTTCCCTAAGTGTTTCAACTGTCATGTTTGTACTCATAATGAGTAAATCATTACTCTCTGCTAGGATCTTCTCTAAAAATTATGGTCATTTTCAATTCACTTGCAGGAATATTCATGGGTGCATACTTATTATACTTTCGGGCCAACCTCTGACTCTCTGCTTTTGTTGTAAAATAATCTACATCTTTGTTATACTTTTTCTTTTGTTGAGAAGTAGGACCTCCTCTTAAAATTGTAGACGTTTTCGATTTATCTCCCGAAATATTCATTGGTGCAGGAATTCCACGCCTCGGCTTGTACTTTCAGGACAACCAGTTATTTTTTCCGTACAGAACATCGATTTGTGGAAAAAGTTAGCTTTTTATCACCAAAAACTTGTTTCCAATGGTAGAACAAAGAAAAATTGTCAAATTTTCAGTTTCTCATTTAGAATAAAATGGAGAGGATAGAATATAATTTAACTTCAATCGCCAGTCAGATTGGTTACACTACAACAAAAAAAGCAAAATTGCAAATTAAATAAAATTTTTATATTATACACAAATATGATTGTTCAATACATTCACTGACATGACCGTCAGAATTCAAAGCGTGGAAAATATCTCCGAAAACATCCGATTGCTGCCAAACCCGTGCGGAAAAATCCCGGAAATGTCCGAAGTTGTTACGGACGCTTCCCGCACGCTAGATCGGTGCGTAATTAGATATTTTACAGACGGGAGCAGAAAAAATACTTTACCACATGCGTTTCTTATCCCACTGACCCGAACTCCTTCGGACATTTTCGGGATATTACCGCACAGGTTTGGGAGAAATTGGATCTTGTCGGCTTAAATTTTGACATTTATCAATTCTGACGGTTGTTTTGCAAAAATGTACGCAACAGCTAACGGTCGCAGACCAATTATAATATGCAACACGTCTGGTAAACTTTTCACTAGTTTGTTAAATTCTCGAATGCCGTTTACCTCAATTGTTGCATAATATGCTATAATTCATTAAGGAAATAGAAAACATTTTTAAAAGCACCTTCACATCTTCAATTTTATAAAGCAAATACTTCAAAAAATTTAGAAAAAGGTATCGAAGATCTAAACGTGACAGAAAATTAAAATATTAATATTTAATATTTATAAAAACAAATTATTCTTTTGTATTTAAAGCTTTCACTGGAAGATACCTTTGTTTCATTGACATATTCAGTGGCTTCAGTTGTAGTTGCGGTTATAAAAAAAAATGTCATTAATTGAAAACATCATAGGCTTCAAAATCATAAAAATATTTCAGAAGTTTTTTTTAGGCAATATCACCAATTTCGAAAGAGAACAAAATTTGTATAAATTAACAATACATTTAATTCCAAAACTAAACTTCTATAGGTAGACGTCGAGCGAAGTTCTTTTGGGCAATTTTGCTGTGAACTGCTTTTATATCTGTAAGCTGTGCAAGTTACGATTATTTTTTAAATCCCAAATAATAGTTACTCACTAACTCTTAAGATTTTTAGATTTTACATTTTATATGCATATCAATGAATAAGACACTTTTATTACTTTTTTTTGTTCCATTTACATTGATTCAAATAGCTCTGTGGTATAGGTAAATTATAGGATTTCTGAGGAACGGGTTTAATTATAAGGAAATAGTTCGGGCTTCATTTAAAATAACATAAGTGTTCATAATGCATATGTGCATTTCTTGTTCATTTCGATGCATGCTGATGACGATAATTTTGAAAGTGTATTTTTGCTCGAGGAGTGTTGAGGTATTTTAAAAGGACTGCAACCGGAAGATTTATTGCCCATACATGTATAAACAACACTTTTAAGGTTGTTAATATGGGTTATCGAAAATAATTTAACAAACAGTTTTCGCACACATAAACAATCTAAAATTTAGACGTCTTGTAGCTCGCAAAGTTGCATTCAAGTTATAGAAGATTTCCTTTGTTAAAAGAGTTGTTTAATTTATTCTACAATTTAATATCAATAAAAGTAATGGACGATTTTACAAAACTTCTGGATTGCTCCTGCGTCGGTTTTTGCCGGTTGTCGGAACAAACTAGTGATAGGGCCATTTATAATGCCCGGAAAAAAGGAAGCAGAACCACCCTAAGTGCCCAGTTACGTCATGCCGCGTCAGAAGAGACCATGTGATGGGGAACAAAAAGTGACATTTCAAGATAGTAACATGCTTACCAGGTTGGTAGTGGCCTTTATCGCTAGTTATCAATATATTCAAATCCACAAGACGTGATATCAAAATATTCGATATTCGATATTCCCTGGCGATGACAGCCGGTTGCAACTCTGGCGATTGATTAAAATATTTTGGTTAATGAAAGATGATTTTTTTTGGCGAAAAATGCCAAATTTGACAGTTCTCTAACCTTAATTGCGTTTGTTTACATTGTAGCTGAGTTAAGTAAGAATTAAATTCGGATTCCGATCGCTACCCAATTTTGAAAGTACCACCAGTGATTCCGGGACAACGCAAGTAGTAATTTCAATTTGCTATTTGCTTCCAAGCGTATTTAATGTTAAATATACCAGCAATTTGGATTGAAAACCTCGATGTCGCCGGTGAAATTTGACACAACCAATTATTTGACTGAATTTGCAAAAATTGTACCGATAGTACGCCTAAAACTGACTTATAAACATGCTTTCTATTCTTTTTTTTTAGTGTTTTACTAGCGCATGCACCATTTGTGTTTAGAAGGACGAGAAGTAAAGACGAGACTTGAGCTGGAATATAGAGATGAAACTAATTACTATCCTTTTGGTCTTTTTTATGTATGCCTCTTATTTGTAGCTGTTAAAACTATGTTAATTAATACTTCTGAATTAAACCTAGGTATTTAACGAAAATCAATTTTCTGATTTGGAGTAAATCTAGCCTGTAACAACAGTGATGCCACAAAGTTCAACCAACAACCAAATCTTTTTTTGAGTTTTAAAAATTCTCGGCACCAGTTAAAGTTTACATATTTAATTTAATATATTTAAATAAAAAACCGCGGCAGACATCTCCCATAACGTTTCCTAACCAAATTACACGAAAATAAATTATTCCCGAACACGAACGGTAAAAATGAACCCAAGCGGAGAGCGTAATTTTTTTCCCACTTCGTCCATGCCGCGGCGTATATAATATCGCCTTAATCGGCGTCTCTTATATTCGCCGGAGAACGCGTAATTTATTTGCCCGGGAATACACCAGAAGCCTAATTTCACAACTTTATAAATTGCGCAAAAACAAGGTGACTTCCTCTCGTACACGACACGATATAAAGAACGGCGAAAGGTTCGCGTGCAAAACGAAAGGGGGCTCCGTGTGCCTTTACGGTCACCAACGGCGCTAGACTCGATTCGGAGAGGTATTTCAACGCGACCTAACGAGAACCTTCGAGATATATTAACCGCGAACGGTTTTGTCCGACGCCGTTGCATACCGGATAAGCCGGGATAAGTCGGGAATGGTCGAATGTTCAAATGGGATAACCAAAAATGCTACTGTAGGATGAGATAACCAGAATAATAAAATTTGAAGTTGAAAATGTATATATAATACATTTTAATGAGTAATTTCTAATTTTTTTGTTTTTGGTCTAAACGCACGGTGAACAGGCCATCAGCGAGGTGACATGGTTCGCATCTGAAACTAAAAACATATCCTGAGTACCAAAGATTATTAAGATTCATGAAGCAAACTTAATATTACATAATATCACCAGACATCACAGATAACAGATATATCCTGAAGGGCAGAGACACTCGACAGTAGCCCCGACTTTCAACAAGCAAAGGAACAACGTTTAAATTAGTTCAAAGAGAGAACACACTAATATTTAACCAAATTCTTTGAAAATGAAACCGATCAATAAATAAATCATTTGGTACTTTGGTATCTTGGCCAATAAAACGAAAACATCACTGTACTCGTGAGAACACTCACCTTTAAGTCTTCGCAATTTCACGTAACGCAAACACAACCCGCAACAGTCGAGTGCACGGTTAACCGAGAAATGCCGAAAAGATATCTTTTAAACCCCAAAACTATGTTTATTTTAAATGAAGCCCTTCTACTAATCGATATTCTGACAGAGCGAGGGGCGAGAAATGCGGTTTTTAAAGAAAACATCTGTCTCTGTTGCGTATTGCGTCATATGTACTAAAATTTTATAGGCTAGCTTAAAAAATATATATGCGTTTTACACTATAATGTGCATTTTGTCCAATTCACCCGAGGCACCGGCGACGAACACCCGAAAGCGGCCGAAACATTTAACCAAACAGAGAGGTTAAAATATAAGTGAAATCACGGCTCTGATAGCAAATTAATTTATAAAATGCGGTTAAATTACTTTACTTTGATTAATTATCTATATAGGTGGTTTACACTGCACAGTGTTTCTGAACTATCCCTCGAAGTAAGTGTGGTGACGACCCTTTTATCTTTCCACGCCAATAATCTCAAATTAAATGATCTGCATGCAAATATGTCACCTTCCGGAAATATTGGATTTTTGATAGAATCAGGTATAAATTTGCTGTTGATTTGAACAGTACCTGTCAAATGAACATTTAGTTTTAACAATTCTTCTGCAAGTGGTAAGCTCGTATAGTATCCATCGGTGTTGTTGCCTAATAATTTCTAATAATTTTCGACACAGATGTAACACTATCCTTGTACTTACAGGTGAATCAAGTCTCACTTTTCCGGTGTCAACCTTTCGTGGTACGGCAAAATTGAATAAACATATCCAGTGTTAGCATCCGCCATTACATAAATTCTTATCTCTCATTTTGTAGGCTTGTTAGGATTGTAAGTTAGAAAACTAATTTTACCCTTAAATGCAACAACAGATTCGTCTACCGATATCTAGAACAACTTCATCGTCACTACTTCGCAATTCCCTTTCAATTTCAACTTGTAAAAATGTCTTTGCGCATTTGAAAAAAAAATATATTTTTTAAATATACTTAACTTTAGGGGAAACTGGGGACACTTGATCACCATTTTGGTTTCTTGCTTATATGCTTATATTTTTATCAAATTTATTTAGTTCTATGAAAATAATACATACATATATAGGTAGTCATTTATTTTTTTGCATTTTCCAAAAACTTTCCAAAAGGAACAAGTGTCCCATATTCTGGGAGACTTGATCCCAGTAACGGGTAGACTGGATGATGCAAACTTGTTTGGTTATAAAAGTACCATTTATTATAACAAAATTATGAATATAATTAGCTTTATATGTCCTAAGGATTAATTTTAGTGACTATTAAGTCTCAATCTCAATGTAAGTTCCACATTGTCATAAATCTAATAAGTATTAACAGGTTTTATTAAAGTATCTTGCAGTAACTCTATTCATATCGCAAATTATTAACTCTCAAAACAAAGCTTCAAAAGTCTTAGCAGTATCTATATGAACTGCTCATCACCTAAAAATTAGACTTACTTTAGCAACACTTGGAAATCGCTTTGGTATTTAAATAACTTCTATTACTCAAACTTTTTAAATGACTAACGATCAATAACTCTCTTCATTAATCTAAATTCATTAATCTCAAGGAAATGTAACAAACATAAATAACTTTGACAACTAGAAACTACTAATAACATCAGGTATTCATATCACACATTTGCATTGCAAGGTCCTAAAACTTATCTAATCAAAAAGTAACAATTTTGGCAGTACCTCTGATCGTATTTTCCTCCAATACGTTGTTAACAACTTCTTTAAGATTTGTGGGTCAACACGTATACGCGGTTTTGCACCCTCTTTTCTTTTCTTCCCATTTTATAATTAATCTAAAACAAACGAAAAAAGAAAATTGACAAATTGAATGTATGGGACACTTGATCCCTGATCAACTGTACCCGGGAGAGCCGTGATCGAGTGTACACGGAAGTGCTCTTTTAAAAAAATTTGTTTTTCATATCAAGACAAAACGTTAATTAAATAAAATACATGTTAATGCAAACTTTAATAACCTACTTTCAATGATTTTGACCCATACTCAGTGAATTATTCATTCAGTTATTTAAAAAAAAACAAATGAAAAACTTACCGAAACAAATGTTGACACAGAAAAATAAAAATGGCTGCACTGCTCTGAAGTTGTCAAAATTACGTTTTTGGTCCACCATAGACAACAAAGACTTATGTTGCCAATATAAAAATTAGAAAAAGCGTTTAGTTTTTGATTTGTCACTGGGTGATCAAGTCTCCCAAGGGAACAAGTCTCCCCTACCCAATCGTGTTAGTTATAAAACTGAAGTCATGTAAACTGAAGTGGTCGTAATATATACATCAACAGATATACAATAAACAGCGCACGGCATGTATAAAATAAATATCATGTTATCTTTTATTTTTGCATACACGTGTTCTCAACGAGAAAGAATGAGAGTGAATATTAGAAGTGAATATCATTTCCTCTGCAAAGTTTATCAAACAAGTACGGTGACTAACTCAACTTTATATCTGTCATCCATCTTGAGCCAATCCAAATCAGAGAGGCATTGCGAAATATGGTCATACTTTCTGAGATTGTAACTAAAACGGCTCTGCGGCCATATACGAGTGCAAAGGGTTAATATTATATATTATATAATAGTTATATATGATAATAATATTATGTGTTACTTGATGCTATTAATTAACAATAAATTAAAATAATATCAAAAACAAATATCATTTCCGATGTCAGTTTCTTTTTCCTGACATGTAAATAAAAGCAATAATAAAGACATTTGCGAAGAAACTATCCTCGAAGCTAATATCATTATAGGCGTGTAAAATATACAAAAATGTATTTTCCCACTTATACGCCCTTAAGCACACCTAGTAACCTGTACCGACGCCGAGTTGCGTGAAAGTAACATTATCGCGTTTCATAAACATCGCTTTGGGCACCTGTTGATACATTTTTTTTTAAACCTGACCACCGACCGAACCTGTAGGCTCTGGGTCATGGGACGGCACGCCAGCGTTGTCGCGTTTATTTGGTTTACATTAACCCGCGGTCCACGTTCGATCTTTTTTTTTTTAATTTCGACGGACGCTTGTTATCGCAAAAGCCGATCACTGTGGGAAACTTTTGTCTCCGTCGAAGGCGACGCTGCTTCCAAAAGTACCCTTACCGTCACCACTTTGCCGATTGGTAGATAATAGAGAAAAAAATTATTATGTATATTACATAACAACAAGAAATGATATTTTTCAAACGAGAAGTACGTGAGCTGTGTTTTTTGAGTTTTACAATTTACACTACAAAGAACATTTGAAAAAAAAATTGTTTGAAAAAAAAAAACTTCAATACTATGGTTAAAAAATATCACAAAATTATTGAAAAAGTAATAAAATATATCATATATCATAGTATAACCTGACCGGGGTTTCTCCGGACTCTTGGAAGCAAACTCCAAACATTAACGATTTTAGACAAATCAGTTTGTTGGCAACCATCTCAAGGATTATTGAAAAAATTTCAGCTAAACAACTTCCTCAGTTGGTATGCGATAACAAAACCCTCCCAGACATCCAATCTGATTTTCGACCTCTTCACAGTACTGCTGCCTTGCTTTTTGTTACTAATGATTTATTGATTGGATGATTTCCTTCTCCTAGCTAACCTGAAATTTTTCGGAATAAGAGGTACTGCCCTTTAACTTTTTAAAAATTTTCTTGGTCAGAGATACCAAAGGGTAGTTATAAGAAATACTCGTTCAGATGCCATTGCTTTCTAGAGGGACGCATTGTTTTTCTATGGTGCTCCTGCGGACCACTTTCGCAAAATCGATGTAATGTTATTATGCATGCACCCTGTATAAAGTGAGTTTCACCTCTCGCTGCTCTTCAGAGTCACCGCAACCTTTGATAAATGTAATAATTTGCACAAATAATAACGATTACAAATGATATTTTTTCAAATATCTTGCGCACCCAGTGTGAGAGACGACACAATTTTCGAGGCTGTTTAAATCAGATCGACACACCCTGTACATAATCGAATAAATGCCCAAAATAAAAGTTATAGCCCTGGATCGCCCACGTTTCACGGTATATGAATTTTTTCAATAGGATAAACAGTTTTCGAGAAAATACTAGTTTTCTGAAACCAGGCAGTCCACCGTAATATTAAATGACGTCATCGCGTCTAGATGGAGTGGAGGAAAAATAGCGATTTTCATACGGATTTTTTCAAATATCTCGAGCAGCGTATGTGATGGACGAAAACCGCATATACACAAATTGTAGCCTATGGCACTGTTTAAACCGATCGGCCATACTTTTTACGATTTTTGATTTGCAGTTGATAATTTACCCTGGAAAAGAACAATTTTCTGGGTCTTCTAGATTTTTGTGTATATTTGTAAAACCCTGTATATAATCGAAAAAATGCCTGAAATAAATGTTATAGCACTGGATCTTTTGCGTCTGGCGGTTAAAAAACTTTGCCCATCGGGTGAATGGTTATGGAAAAACGCATGTTTTTCTGGAAGCCCAAATAATAAAAAAAAAAGTCAATTAAAAAAAAAAACGCTTTGCGAAATTCGATTCAATTTCTACTGTTTAAATATGAGCATGGACTTTATAATACAAAAGTTTTAAAGAAGAAACTAACATCTGAAACACAATCTTTTAGATAGCTTCAAATTTCGAACACTTATCGTGTTTCATAGGAATGTCTAAAAAACATGCGAAAATCGATAGGAAAAGATGGACGCCGAAACTTGACAGCAGCCATTTATACCTTATGTACCCTTTGGACTGTTAAAAAAAGCAAAATTTGAAGGGTGTAACATAAACCTCTCGGAAGTTTTTCGTCGAAAAACCGTGGACAGAGAACGGAGAACGGACAGACAAAAAAAATTTTTTTTTTCGAAGCTGATCATTTCTGTACCAATGACGGTCCTCTAGGAGCTGCCATTACCGAGATCTCGAGTTTATCGATTTTTCGAAAGTAAGCAAGTTAAGTTAAGAGCAAAAATGATCCGCAAATCTTTGTTTTTGAAGATGCGACATGTAAAATACTAAAATAAAAACTAGCCAACGTTTTTTGCACTTAACTAAGTAGCAAATCTCACTACTGTTCCGATAATAAATTACAAACAGCACAAACGCATTTCTAAAACAGCAACGCACGAGATACTAATGAACTTGGTAGTTATTTATTCCAAAAAAAAAGAAAATAACTGCTGTAAACTATTTTCCCAAAAAAAAACGCGTTGCGGACTATTTAAGGATCCCAGAGCTAATGTCAAATTCGCCATGTTTAACCGATAACCGTACGCCTTGTTTCGAAAAACTGTGCCTGTGGAATTTTCTAAACTTACATTATTTAGACGTGCACTTAAATCATGCCATTGTTGAAAAGCCCCGAGCCAGACACTATATTTATTGCCGTTTCAGAAATAAACGAAACAAAAAATGTTTTAGTAAGTATACCCGGTCGGTATCTTGTTTTTGCCCGGACTAGAGATACGCAATTACAAATATGCCTTAATAATACCATTTATCATGTCATTACGAATGAAAATATAAAATTATAAACGTTTTGCCTTCGTCGTTGGTAAAAACGTGTTCTAGATTATGTTATCGCCTTTGCCAGATGTTTTTTAAATGCGGCCGCCGGCATTTTGTTAGGAAAGAAAACCATTTTTTCGATTTCCACCGCATTTCCTGATTGTTGTTAAGTTTTTATTACAAGAATGTGATTTCAAATATTGTTTTTTTTTTTTTGGTTAGTTTTTATTACAGTAGACGGAAAATATACAGCGTGGATCAAGATGTCGATACCAAGTTCCTTTTTTATTATTATTTATTATGACGCAGATTTCGAAAATGAATTTAAAAAATTTTGTGATCTGGGATTTTTCATATTTTTTGAGTTATGGGGACTAAACTAATAGAAAATTCAATATCCCTGTTAAAAAACAATACTACTGAGTAGGGTTATGTGAAGAAGGTCGAAGATATTGGAATAATGGAACCATGTGATCCCTACTTTTTGGAATACCTATTATATAGATAGGGCCACGATATCGGAGAAATATGGAATGTTTCTCAATAACCACAGTGATTTTTTGCAATCAGAATTTAGTGACTTAGTCAGAGAATTAGGTTCACCGAAGGATCTTTCCAAAATTTTCGCATCTAAACGTTAAAATCTCACATTTCAGGAAGCGCAAGACAAAGGGCTATTATGCATCGATATTTCCAAAATTTTAAGGTATTTGTTATGAAATATCTTTTTAACTACGTCTGCTTCTGAAAATGTTTTCACTTTTTTAAATGTGGCAATACCAACGTTAACATAAAAAATAATTTAGAGAAAATGTAGATGGTTTGAAGAAGTAGTTTTTTGTAGGTAGAGGTTTTAATATTGTAATCAGGGGAGTCCCAAACAAAGCTGTTCTGCATTTTTTAGTTCCTGAGACCAATAATAATAATATTGACTTTATTGTAATATAAAATCGCTACCGGTGAGGTAGATAAACAAGTTTAAAAAAAAAAGATAAATGTATATCCTTTATTTTATTCTAAGGTACTGGATCAACTCGACATGTATGAAGTGACAGGATCGGTTGAAGTTGTAGATACAACGCAGAACACAGTTACTATTAAAAATCAACGCATACGACCCGATTCTCAAATCCGATAAAACTCCTCATGAAATGTGAAACAAGTTTTAAAAAATAAAAATTAATTAAAATAGATCACACTGGAATAAACATAATCAAAGTTGAGAACACTACACTAATTCCAAGATATTGTCTATTGCCAAAAAAAATGCAAAAATTTCTGTTGTTTTTTCATATAAAAAAAATGCAAAAAGCATTCTACATTTAGATTAGTTAATTAACTAGTTTAACTTAATTAATTTAATTAAAATTTGTGATACGGTAGGGAAAGAATTAGATCACAATTATCCAGTACATTCATTGTCTCCTACTGAGAGAATGTCATTATATCGTTGTGGTTTTTATAATGTACTGCCCGAAAGTACAAAACTGTTTTTACAAAAATTAAATTAGAACAAAAAATTTTCAGATTTTCACAGTTTTTAGTGCTTTATGACAGTTGTTTCGGCAAATCGAACTTTTATTTTTATATGTTCTCTTTTTTTGTTTCTTAAATGTTCTACCTGTTTGTCCGATATAAATTTTGGGACAAGATCCACATTTCAACTTGTAGACTCCGGATTTTTTCAGTTTTAAAAGCAATATTAATACCAAAACTGCTAGGTTCTCCTATGTATTTTTTTGTTTGATAAATTTTGTTTTCGGTGTTTAATATGGGATAGATAGTGTTCAGAGTTATTTGAAACTGCTTTTTAGTTATAATCTAATCTATCAAAGAGGGGTCGTAACCATTGTTAAAAGGTATTTGTTTTGTAATATTTATTTTTTTTTCAACATTTTCTGTTGAAAGTGGTACTTTAAGTAGTCTGTTGATAAAAGCATAAAAGGCAGACATTTTGTGTGTGTAAGGGTGATTTGAGTAATTATCTATTATTGTGTCCGTATGTGACGGTTTATGGTAGATGGAAAAATCTAACTTGTTCTGTAGTTTAGTTATAGTTAAGTCCAAAAAGTTTACACATTTATCTTATTCCGTCTCTAAGGTAAATTTTATGCGGTTTTGTATCGAGTTAATATGGTTTAAAAAGGACTGCAGTTGCCTTTCGGTTCCAGTGAAACAAGCAAAAATATGATCTACGTAAGAGAAATCCTTTACTCAGAGGATGTTTATGTATGATATTTTTTAAGTTGTGCATGAAAATTTCTGCAAGTAGTGGAATAAGTACCAATACATAATAGACCATTAAATTCAAAATAATTTTGGTCTAAACAAACGATTAAAACTATTTACAAACCTTCTGGATTCACACTGCATAATCATCGCCAATCATCCTGTGATCTTCTTTAGAGCTTAACTGAGACTATATAATTAAATAGGGAGCTTCTTGACCATGACTATAACAAAAGTGTCATCAAGGTTTCCATAAGAACCCATAGCTGGTCCCGACGTTTGATCAAAAAATTAACAGTTATAAGAAACATATATATGTCCACGTTCCTGTACGATCATATGTTTTTATGTATTATATATGTTATTTTATAATTTTTACTTATTTATCTATCTATCGAACTGTTTGGTATCTCGTTGTAACAGCTATAGCTACACCAAAACGTATTTTTTTTTAATATTTAGTATCTTTACCTATGTCCGATATTGGGTGGGTGTTAACGACATAGGAGATGCTGAAGCAAGGCAGGGATAACCAATATTTCTTTTTCGTAATTTTTGTAATTTTTTTTTTAGAAGCTTCACCAAAATTGGGTTAAATTTAGTGAAAGTTAGTCAAAAAAAAATATCGAATTGATAAAAAATAGAATTCTATACCAAAGAGCCCAACGCAAGCTTCGCATGTGCCAAGACCAGAAGCATCAGCGTCAGTACCGTGGTTGGCTTGGAACCATTACTCGAGACACCGTGTTCTCACACCTTGCAACAATAAATCTAATATCTAAATTACGCTATCTATAATTTTTGATTAATATACACGATTACAAGCGGTAGCGACGAAGAGGGCTGTGGCAGGAAATTGACGCCATATATTACTGCGACGTATGTGGAAATTAATTCTAATGCAGGCATTCAAATGCGGAGCTAAATTAAAACAGATGTCATTTGTTTAAACCGATACATTCCGCGGCAATGTTTCTTAGCATCCACCGCTAATGTTGCCCAGTGGCTAGACAATAATAATTGTTATCTAAGCCATAAATCTACGTTTGTAATAGGATCCAACAGCATTATTGCATCGTGCTTATTTCATTTTATAGGTGACAACATTAATTATAATAAATGCGAAATTTTAGTAGTTCAGAATTTGACTGGGCAACTTATCACCCAACTGGTTCACCAGAAACGGTGCTCTGTCTTATACGAGTGCTGAAAGACTACCAAAAAGAAAATATAGGCTTTACTTTAATTAGGCAAATTTTTGAGAAATAAGTTAATATTAATAATAATTATTGTTTGATTGATTGCGTTTTTTACTTTTACTCTTAACATCCAAACTAAGATTAGCTTAGACGTTATCGTAATTAATTGAGTTAAATGTGTAACAGTTGGGTGTCATCAGCATATGAATGAGAAAATATGACCTCGTTAGAAGTATCAAATCTGTACGAGAGATATAAGAGAGGTTCAAGAATTGAAGAGCACTCCCGAAGTGCCTCAAATCGAAATTTTTGACTTTTGTAAGGGACGTTACGAAAAATTAAATATACGCTATTGGTATTACCGAAATTGTTATTGTTAAATATTGTTTTATTTGCTCCTCGTAACTTTTTATTCGATAATTCGATTTATCTGAATAATATGGGGAAATAGTCGCCATCTGGAGCAACGTAGAAATAAGTATGAAATTCGCCATTGTCATCTTAAAATTGCTGCTAATTTGTTGAGCATTTCGAGTCTGACGTATTCTGTATTCTGTGATCCTTTATCCTGAACATCTTTTCTTTGAAGATGGTTTAAAATTTTATAAAACATTTATCGATGCTTAATAATGTCAGCTTGTGGTGCTGAGAAAATGGTCTTGATCTAAATGTTGGAAAATGTTTTAGTATTACTTACTTTTAACACTTTTCAAAATAGAAATATTGTTAAGAATACAACGATAGAGTGTTTCACCAAAGTTGGCTGACCTTTTGAGAAGACATTGTTATCAAAGGCTTGAGATGTCTTGGTTTTATTACCCCTAACACTACATTGTTCTCACCCTACTGTTTTAACATCCTTTATTCCTTCTTAGTAGTCCGCATTACAGATGTTACATTGATATATTGGAGACTGTTTTAAGGGCATTTCTGAGCCTTGTGAGCTTTTTATGATAGTGTTCTGGAAATTAGAAGAATCTGCTCCTATATTTTGACTTTTAATAAACTTTAGAACGGCATGTACGGCTCTCTCGTCCGAATTCGCAAACCTTGAGATTATTTAACAACTGCTGTCTTCGTTTCTTTACTAGCGATCTTAAAACAGAATTTAAAAAATTGTTTATTGCTCTTTATAAAAGTGGGTGTTTTGCCAAGTTACTATTTTTATTTATATTTATATTGTATCTTTTTTTTGTAAACTGACTCAGACCGTAAAATAAATAAAATTCAACGCTTAGGTAATTTTTTGGAGTTAAAGAACACTATTCGGTAAGTTCTATTTTTACAAAAAAAAAGTATACCACCACACCTATTTCTCATTTGTTTATGAGTATGTTCTCCTTTTGTTACTTTCGAATTTTTTGTTGTCTGTCCGTTCTCTGTTCTCTGTTTCGATACTTGTTCGACGATACATGATAATATAACGCATATAGATAGCTACAACTTTTGTATTTAAGGTTTTCACCTATTGTACAGGGTGTTCTCGCTATTTTGTGCTATTTGAGAAATATGTTAAGCGTAAGTAAAAGTTCGTGCCCACATTTAAGCATGAGAAATTGGGTGCAATCAAATATCACCAAGTATTTTTAAAAAAAAAATAAAAAAAATTTATTGGTACTTTTAGTTTGCAGAAAAATATGTTTTACTTCGGGCATTTTACAAGCTTTTTACAAAACTTCTGGATTCCTCCTGCGTCGGTTTTTGCTGAGTCGACCATGCTGACGTTTCGCCAAATATCCTGTTGGCTTCTTCAGAGCTTGACTAAAACTGAAGAAGAAGAAGCCAAAAGGATGATTGGCGAAACGTCAGCAATTTCGACTAAGCAAAAACCGACGCAGCAGGAATCCAGAAGTTTTGTAAAAAGCATTACAAGTATAAAAAAAAATCAAAAATATTCTGAAAATAGCATTTTTCCTTGGTAAATTATTACAAGTAAATGAAAAACTACCAAACATGGGATAATTTAGTTTACACAGTATCGTAAATTCTGCGTCGGTTTTTGCAGAGTCGAACATGCTGACGTTTTGCCAATCATCCTGTTGGCTTCTTCAGAGCTCGACTCGGCAAAAAACGACGCCGGAGGAAACCAGAAGTTTTGTAAAATGTATTACAGTAGCCTATGGAAGTTTCTTTGAAAAAAAAAGTATCGTAAATTGTGACTAGAGATAGTCTCAGGCTTTCGTCTATCATACAGGGTGCGCGAGATACTTGGAATAATATCACTGGAAATCGTTATTATTTGAACAATTTTTTTTTATTCATCAAAGTTTGTTGTGACTTTGAAATTCGGCGATAAGTTAAAAACACTTTATACAGGATGTATGTAAGTGCCACGAAGTGAAAACAAATGTTATCTATTCCAACAGATTTCTTTTTCTCTGACGTATTTTCATATGGGTTGAGGTCCACCATTATGAATTTTTTTGGTCGAGATAATGCGTCGT
This sequence comes from Cylas formicarius, assembly GCF_029955315.1. Lineage (NCBI taxonomy): Eukaryota > Metazoa > Arthropoda > Insecta > Coleoptera > Brentidae > Cylas > Cylas formicarius. The sequence goes on along the minus strand of NW_026844319.1, from coordinate 32,262,487 downwards.
TTCGCCTACGTGGAAATTTTCGTTCCGACCACGTTCGCCACTTTAAAGACCGTCATTTCGAAATATACATACTTCGCAGCAAATTCCATTCCCGGCTTCGGAAAATGCCAATGATTATGTCGTTAGCCTATTAACTACGCAATCGTTGTTTTGACCCAGGAATGACGATTCTTTTCTGTTTCTCTAGCGCTCGCGTTATTAGAGTCGAACAACCATACTTAGCGAGATGATGATGATGATCGTTTAAATAATCGAGCCCCGTAATATCCCGACATCGACATGATGCGAAACTTAATATCTTTTTATCTGATTTTGCCATCTTTCGCGTTTAGTGCGGAATATTAATATTTAAAAAATGAGCTTGGAAACATGATGGACCTGGCTCTTTTTTAATCGCTCTTCTTCTTCAGATGCCTATCCACCCACTGAATATTAGCCATCTCTCTCTCTCTCTCGTGCTCAATTTATAGTCTTTTGCCCACAATCCAGAAGTTTTGCAATTAGTACTTCTCCATTTAACATTCGCTCAGTGCAGTGTATTTTCACAAGACCTCTATTCTACATATACTGGTGCTTTTCCACCCTTCCGCATCATAGAACAAGCATACATAGCATCTTACATATCGTAGGCCTACCTGTAGCTTAGTAAGCTTTTAAATGCTGCACGAACTGTTTCTTTTCCTGTCCACATGAAGCGAGCAGCCAAGATATTGATGTTTTTCCACTCGCTCATTATATACAGGCCAGTCACATGTCCTGTAACTCATTCGTGGCATAAGTTGAACGTCGATTGCCTCTCTTGTCAACTCGTTGAGCACCGAGCTTTAATATCAACTCATCTCAGCTCAGGAGAGTACATAATTCATTTGTTTTTTTTTTCTAGGAAAGAAATTTACTGAATTTTGTTCAAATTTCCCTATTTATAACTAAAACTTATTTCAAATGAGGTATTACTAGGTATTCTAGGTATTCTCTCCTGGTGAGTAACTTTTTTCGTTGCTGAATGTAGGTATTACCGAAAAATATTGAGAATTGATTTTTATTTCAAAGGCGGTAGAGAAACGTGAACAAAATCGGGTTAGTTTCGAATGACGAATGAATATATAGGATGTGCTATAAAAAAGAACTCAATAAAACGCCACTCCACGACAGCATCTTATTTTTGAAGCAACCTGTTTGTTCCATCTAAAATGGCATACTAATTTTTATTTCGATAACAGTGAAACATAGGTGTGGAGAACCCTGAACAAAAGCTACTTGGTTGAAGTGGCAACACTGCATACTTTAGAATATTTTAGAGCATCAGTTTTCAGAGAGTAAATTCACTGATCCCTTCGCTGGATACTCTTCGCATGTTTTAAGTGTCGATTTAATAATTCGAACCGCTTCTCCTAGAAGCGCTAAAATCTCAAAAAATACCTACCAAGTGCGCCGTCAAAATGTCAAAAATAGCGACACGTTGCCAGATCGCATTTTATATGCATCGAGGCGAAATGAAAGGCGGCGTTGACATTTTGACGTATACTCTCAGTGGATTAACGGCCTATTAAAGCCCTCAATCCTAATTCTTATTAAATAAATTAATACGTGACGTAAGTACTTGCGTGTTGCTAAAGGCGCATTTTCACAAGAACAAGTAATAAATCTGCTGTCTCTTTTTGGATATGCTTGCATGCCCGTTTAGCATGTGATGTTGGCTGCATAATTACTATTCATTCTTGTCCGATCGATAAGGGGTGGAATTCTTTTGTTTTGAATGCTAAAAAAGTAGCAACTAGGCAAAAAATCTGCGTATTGAAACGTTCAGTCTACTGTGCGTACTGGTGCGAATTAAAATTCAATAAAGATTTTATAAAAAGCGCCCATGCCTTCATTTAATTAACCTCTTAAAAAACGTTAGCGAATGAAATAAATAATCAATCAATAAGTTTACTTTTTAAAACATAATACGGATAATTCTAGTAATTTAAAAATATGTAGCTATTTATATGGGTTGCAGGGGATTTTTTTAAGCACTCCTTTGGCACGTCTAAATAAAATTGAAAAACACGTACTTCACACTCCTTTAAGTACGAGTGTTAATCGTCAAATGGTAACTTAGCGTGTTAAAGGTTACCGAATTAAATTTCCAAAATTTGTTACTCGTTATTAACAGCGAGGTCGATTTCGCTTTTGGACTCTTCGGAAGTACTAAAAATAAAAAAGGGTCACGAGATAATAGTGCCAGAAATAATTAGTAAGATTATTTTCGCCATCGCATCGGAAATAGACAATGATTTGCAACTGGAAATCAGGAGACCCAGACTTGGCGGTAGATAAGATTAATAGACGGTCTCTGGCTAAATTCTGCTTAATCTCCTTAAAGAAATGGCTTCTGAATTTTACCGTTATTCTGTAAGTTTAATGATACAGAAGGGTCTATGCGGACTAAAGATTTTTTCTACTTCAATACCTACAATTTCAATTCTCTGGATTTTATTAATATTCTTTACTGGCAGAAATATAATCGTGACAATGTAAGAACTTTACTGGTACATAAAAAGTAAGGTGCTTATGATGATGAATTATGCCTGAAATTTGACACAGAAATCGGAATTGAAAAAATTGGTGTTCCATTTTAAAAAAAAAACAACTTACTATCTATCTTACATCTATACATTTGCCAGTACAATCTTGCTTATGAATATTTTAAAATAATAGAAAATAAATTACAAATATCAAATACTCTCAATTTACGTGTGTCGGTTGATAATGAATCATTCAAACCATTATATTAAATCCACAGGATATCCTGGTTAGTTTCGACGTAGAATCCCCCTTACCACAGTCCCTATCCTGAAATTCTCAGATTATTTCAGATATATTAAGAATCTGGAACCAAACCTTCCCATCCTAATTGAAAAATGCTTGTCTTGAACACATTTTTCCTATAACGGTCAATGTTTCGAACAAACATTGGAAACACCTATCCATTTGTCGCGAATACATTTATGGAACAAAAAATAACATTTGTGAAGTGAATTCATAACGCTTAATTAAGCTTGAGTTGCGGAACTCGTCTGCTACCGTAAGTGTTATTTATTTTACGAATAACCCAGACAAAAGAAACTATTTTATCGTAGCCTACAAAATCAAACCGACCAGAAGAAGGGAGGAGGAACCAAAATAATGGATTGTATTAATTGAAGTTGCTTTTGGCCATAGCTCTACACTTAGTGTGGGATAATTATCCACTAACTAATTAGACAATTTATAACCCTTTAGATGTTATAATATAATATATTGAATTAGAGACTAATAAAAATCTCCCATTCTTAGACATTCTTATCAATAGGAAATCATACCTAAGACTGAGCCATTCTGTTTACGGAAAACCTACGCACATCACATCACTATCCAACCCAAAAATAGTCGCTGAACTCGCTGAGTTAAAACACCTTACACCTGCTCTTCTCTCTAGTAAATTCCACACTAAAGATATTAAGCGTTCCATCACAAAGTACACTTCACCACAACCTTCCGAAGACAACGAGTCCACACTTGCCACTCTTTCCTTCCTTATATTCAAAATATCAATGCCCACATGTCAAAAATCAACATTTTCGAGCCGTCAAAGACAAAATTCCGTTTGAGATACTCGGAGTTTATAGCGTTCCATTCATATGCGGCAAGAAATACATTAGGGAGACCGGACAAAAAATATCCACCATGCTCAAAAAACATGAGAGAGCCTTAGGGCTGCGAGATATAAACTCATCAGCAGTTACCGAACAAAATCACGAATTCAGGCATTAAATTTAATTCCCCTCCTTTAGCTCCTCTCCCCTCAAACAATATATAAGCAGTCTTATTAATTTTTTAAAGAAACTAGTGCAATACTTTTTACAAAACTTCTGGATTCTTCTTCATTTATCTACACTAGGAAAACCATCAAACTCTTGTCAACTACCAAACACAGGGACAAATCGTACGTTCCGGCAACGTCGCTTACAACCGACACCGCAGCATCACAGCGGAGAATGAACTGTCTAATTTTGTGTTCTGTGTTCGACCCGGGTCCATGCCCATATATGGTCAAGAATAAAAATCTCGCAATGCCAACACGTGTCTGTTTGATTTCTACTCAAAAAATCACAAGAAGTTAAGCTACGAATTTAGAGTTGTAACATTAAACGACTCAACAACTATAATAAATGTATCATCGCACTTTCGGAAACGGAGAAATTAGTTCGTTCCAAAAGGTTCCAACTTCGTCCTCGCCCCACGTATTATCCCCCCCCTTTCAAATGTTGAGTCTATCCTATACAAACCGCCATCTCAAACAGCTAATGAAATTCGATCGCAAACATATTGAGAAAAAAGCTCTCGACGCCTTTCGTCTAAAACCAAAAATTATGGGAACGCTACGTCGATAATACTCTTGTTATTTGGCTTCATGGCCAAGAAATCCTAGTAGAGTTTCTTAGACATTCAAAAATACGTTTCGCCTTAGAGTTGGATACTAATAATAAACTTCCATTCTTAAATATTCGTATCAGTAGAAAATCAGACCTGTTTGCACATCATCATGCGGCCCAAAAATCATCGGTTATGTCACTGGTCTGCAAAAAAAATTTTTTCTCTCCTTCTTGTTTTCATGCATGAATTCATCTTATTTTATGCTTTAAACACGGAATCTGATATACAAATAAGTACCACGCGTAGGTTTTTAATTTAATATTTATTTCATCAAAAAACAATATTATTATAGTATAAATTATTATAAGGAAATAAAAAAATGTGGCGGCTTGACTTTTACAGTAAAATATCCTAAATTATATTAACAAAACTAATAAATATCGGCAGTTATTTCATTATGGAGTGATAGAATTCAAATTATTTAGTAGTTTTGGTTAGTTTTGGATAGTTTTGGTTAGACAGATGGGTATTTATTACCATTATGAAGTAGAACGGCTTTCAAGCTTTTTTTTGAAGCATCAATAATAAGTATCCATTCACTAGAATCTTCTGGAAAACTTTGTTCTTGAAGAAGCCCTGCAGCATACAATATACCAAATCATCTTCTTTGGAGAAGTAACTTGTAAAACTTCCTTGCCTCGTACGAAAATATGAAACTCTGGTACTTTTAGCCAATAGATTCCACTGTTTTAACCTTGATCCGAGTAACTGCGCCTTAGATTTTGAAAGTCCCAAGTCTCTAACAAGATCATTTAAGTCGCCTTGTTCAAGTAAATGAGGTTCTGTAGATGGACATTGAGATCCAGATAAAGTGTATGAAGATGAAGATGTACTACCAGAAAGAAAACTCGATTGAGATTGTAGACCTAAAACATTTTTTATTTTGCTTGGAGTGTCTTTATCACGAGGAATTGATCTCTTGGCAGATAGGACGTTCGGATAAACAATCTTATCTCTATTTTTTTCGAGAAATAACAATCATCCTCATGATTTTGAGGCTCGCTCCAAATCGTTGGAATTGAAAACGGCATGGATTTGTGACTTTCTTCAAGCCAACCTCTCAACGTTCTTGAGCAGCTATTGCAGCATACTTTTGGCAACTAACTTTTATCTCGCTCATCGATAGAAAATCCAAAATACAGCTTATAAGCTGTTTTAACCAGATCGGTCATGACTGTGTTTTTAGTATGCATTCCCCACAAATGTAGCAAAAACAATGTGAGGAATTTTTACAAGTCCGTGGCATTTTGTAACCTAAAATCACAGAAAATTAATTTTAAAACAACGTTCAAACTTCTATTTTATATTTAGTGGTTCTACTTAAACGCCTTACCTCTGCTCTTCTCTCTAATAATTTCCACGTTAAAGGTATTTAGCGTTCCATCAAAAAATACACTTCACCACAACCTTCCAATAGCAATGAATCCGAAAGCAATCCTACACTTGCCACTGTGGTTCTTCCTTACATTCAAAACATCACTGACCACATATCAAAAGTTCTAAAGAAGTATAACGTCAAAACCAGAGATACGAACACAATCGCGAAACCGGATATAAAATTTTATTCGATTAAATTAAAAATCTTGCATGTAATCAATTCCTCTACAAACGAAAAGTCCAAGTCTCTACCTGTCACCAATATGGGAATCAGTCATCCGAAACGGTGTTTATGCCCCTCATTTAGCTCCGCCCCCCTCAAACAATATATAAGCAGCTACAGAGTAAAATGCAAGCCAGTTCTAGTCAAGCTCTGAAGAAGCCAACAGGATGATTGGCGAAACGTCAGCAGCTTCGACTCACCAAAAACAGAAGCTTTGTAAAAAGTAATATATCAGCAGGTACAGCACTGGTACTGAGAACCTGCTTGTTCCTAATCAACGTGCTGATTGACGCTGCCAGAATTTTCCCCTGGCGTCCCAAGATCCTCTACGCACGGGAATACGGATAAGCAAACAAACAACAAATAAAAGTAATGTATTCGTGCCAGCGGCTGAAATTGCGGCCGTTCCACGCTGATAAGGAACTTGATGAGAAAAAAGAGCGGACTTAATCCATCCCGATGAAATGTGCCGTTATCCTGAATAATGGCGGCACGATTTTTGTTTCTGGAGTAGATTTTGTCGCCGCCGAGTATAGACCGGGACACAGTTTATCGTACATAAATAACGCTAAGAAGATTTACGTATGATTTATTAGCACCGATAGTTAACCACGACAAGCATCTAGTTAAATTATCGATAAGGATTATACGAGTTAAGCTCCCGGGTCATTAATGAAGTTGCAAGTGCTTTTATTTTAATGGTTTATAGTGGAAAAGGAAACAGAGACAGCGAATATTGCTTCGGTATAATTTCATCGTTAAATTGGAATGACTGGGAGATATACTATTAGTTAACTAAACATAGACTAAGTATATAGATTATCAGTGTGTGAGTGGGTGGGTGGTTTCTCGTATCGTTGGGTTTTTATAAATCGCCACTATATACAGAATTGTGGATGATGAAAACACACCGATGCCTTTTTCTTCTTAAAATGCCATTCATTAAAGATCGGCAACAATTATGGCAAGTTCTTCTCTATTTTGTGCTCTCCTTAGTAATGTGCGTGAGTCCAATCCAGTCCAGTCTCTGATGATCTTCAGCCAATAGCATTGTCGGCGTCGGGGACCGCGTTTTCCCTCGATTTTACCTTCCATTATGAGTTGAAGGAAATTGTATTTATTATGTCTCATAAGATGACCGAGATTCTTTTTTTTATTGTATCGGGAAGATCCCATTCGTTGTTGGTTCGATGTCCCAAATTTGAAACGTCTATGGCATCCTTAACATTCTGCAATACACCCACATCTCAAACTCGACACCGCAAAGAAGTGTGGAAAATGTAGGAAATTCCTTATTTGTGCCCAAATGCCCAAATACCTGAACTTCGAGACTCTTGGTATTGGTGTTCCATCTACAGTTATGTTCATGCCTTGGTTTGGATTACGATTTATTGCCATAACCGCTTCCAGCATAACTAATCTCTAATAACGATCTCGGGAATCGAAAAAGAACACAAAAAAGCCGGACAACCCAACACTGGACGAGGATAATTTCAACTTATTCATTAAACCGGTTTACGTGAACAGCAAACGCATCTGACTTCGTCGACCTCTTTCAATTACTGACCATTCTTGAAATGAGATTTAAAAGTAACTACCCGCATACCTATCAAGCGTGGAGTTGGGCAAGGATGCTTTTTGAGGCCTATGCTCTTGAATGTGTACTCAGAATCAGTATTTCTTGCGGGATCAGAAGGTAATATGAGATGGGCAGTCTGCTGGGTCTACTCGCAGTAGGTCTCAGGGTAAATACCAAGAATACAAAAGTCATGGCGACAATAAGAAACGTAAGAGATAACTAGTTGTGTCGTGGACACTCAAAGTAACTCGAATGAAGGATTGCCGCATTGAATGAACAAGGAACACAACAGCCTATTTGGTCCTATACTCCTGGTCAAAGAACATCAGAAACTGGACTAGCTTCGCCTCACATACCTTGGCGACAAAACCTGATATAGAGAGGAATTTGATAATATCTTTGCCGATTTTTACTGAATCATGATGGTACTGTATGAAGACGATAACTATACGTTTTACTAATCTTATGTTTAATAAATATTTTGTTATGTTTCGCTTTTATTTCTAATATTCTAAAAATCATGGTACTAGGGTTGATATAAAGCCGAAAAGAAGAAATTCACGCCATATTTAAATGAACGAAAATTGCCCAATAATGTTATTTTTTTTTGGGAATATTTGGCTATAGGACTAATTGAAATAGTTGTTGGATTTTTGTCAGTATATTTTTTTATTTTGTTGCCCTATATTATGTTTTAGTTTACTCTTACCTTAGTGTTACGAAGAATTGATATATAAAAAATTATAAAGGCCGAAAAAGTTCAAGGTTTTTGGCATTTATTTGTGTGTACAAAAACGGCCTAACATTTTTGGAAATAAATATGTTTTCGTTCATAAGAATTATAAAAACGTCTTAGATATGTTACCCGATCATAAAAAAATAAAAATAGGTTAAAACTAGGTTTTTACTGAAAAACACAACTCGCTTTCATTTACATTTTAGTACCCCAGTTGACTTTCCTGCTTCTTTATGATTTCCAAAATTTCAGGCTGTATTGTTGTGATATTGTGTAATGTAACCATGAATTTCTTTGGGAATACCCTCAAATATATAAGAATTTTTTATTCTTTCAATAAATATAATTTTCTACTTTTGGTGGCTGTATGTAAAATATCAAAATTGTCGTCAAAAATGTGTTTTTCTGTGTTTAAATGCGTATAATTAGAATCTAGACTATTGTTTTTAAACGCTCTTTTATTATCGTTAATGCGTTTCTTGAAGAATCTACCTGGTTATCCAGTATACATTTTATTTTTGAGATTTTGAACATTTTGTTTTATTTATTTTTTTATTTTCCTATTGTGTTGTTAGTTCTTAAAGCTATTTTTAAACCACATTTTGACAAATGTTTTGAAACTTTTGCACTGGGTTCTCCTATGTATGTAATTGTTTTAAATTGTTCGTGTTCTGCACTAGGTTTCGGATAAATAGAGTTTACTGTTGTCTGGATTTGTTTTTTATTTATAATTTTATCGATAATGGACAGATTGTAGCCGTTGTTTAGTGCAGTTTGTTTGTTTGTTGTAATTTTCTGTTGAGAGTGGCTTATTAAGATGTTTGCGTATAGAAGAGCGAAATGCAGCCATTTTGTGTGTATAACGGTGATTTGAGCTGTTGTGTATGACTGTGTCCGTGTGTGAAGGTTTATGTTAAATAGAAAAATCTAATTTGTTTTGCGTTTTCGTAATAGTTAAGTCTAAAAAATTAATAGAGTTATCCTGTTCAATCTCTGAACTTTGAATTCTTATTTATTTTGTTATATGGATTTTCATCAAGTAAAAACCACCTCAGTTTAGTTTTACTGTGTACCTGCTTATATATTGTTTGAGGGGGCGGAGCTACAGGAGCTAAGTTTGTTTGGTTGCTTATGGATTGCTATAGATTCTAGAATTTTTCGTTCTTGGAAGAATTGATTACGTGCACGAATTTGCCAGTGCTTCTGCTGCATCTCTCTAGGACATTGCATTGTTTGTCATTGAAAACTCGATATTAAATCTGTTGCAGCAGCAAAACGAACAATACATTGGCCCGGCGTACGATCCATCACGAGACCTTTCGCCCAATCTGCCTTCATGCGATTCCTCATCTATGGGTGATCCGTCGGCGGCGACTGGCATCCCGGGCGACCCCAGCATCACCTCCAGCGGCGGAGGTAGCGGCCGAGGCAGCGCGTGCAGCACCCCTTCGAACAACAACCACCAGTCCTGCGGGTCGGACATTTGTCGTCCGCCACCGAATCATCCCGCTTGTGCCAACGATTCCTGCCGCACCCTGTCGAATCATTCGTCGGGCAATGCCGAACCTTGCCGATCGGTCGTACCGTTCGGGCGGCCTGCCCGATCCGTGACACCTGCCGAATTGAGGAGACCGCAGTCCTCGTTCGAGCATCACATACCGAAAATAGAGCCGGAGCAGCCACCTTCGAACCCACCAACGCCACCGTCTAGGTAAGGTTTTATCGAGACGTACGCGGTTATTCTGTAAGGCGTCAGTTTTCCTTTTTCAATAATTAAAGTGTTAAAAACAAACAAGGGAAATTTGAGCAAGACTTCTGTTAAAGATGAGTCAGGCTCTACTGGAAGAGCAGCGCTTTGAAGATACTGTAGAAAAAATACTTTTGTGCTTTACTAACCAACTAAGCAAAACAGCACGAGAAATTACAAAGTCGTTGGAGGATGTTCTCCAAAAAAGAAGTGTGTTTACCAACCTAACTCTCAAAAGACGATTGCTAAAATTAAAGCACAAAATACATGAAATGTAAGGGGGCCATTTTCACCAGTTCGACTCCATAATTCGGCAACTAGAAAGTGTCGCATCAAAAGTTGAAGACGAAGATAAAGTTATTCTGTAAGGCATCAATTTTCTTTTTCAATAATTAAAGTGTTAATCAAGAGACACGTCCCTACCACAAGATAACCATGCATAAATCCAAACAAGCGAAATTGGAGCAAGACTTCTGTTAAAGATGAACAGGCTCTCTACTGGAAGAGAAGCACTTTGAAGATACTGCAGAAAAAATACTTTCGGGCTTTAGAACAGAGGCCATGTCGATTATTATACAATGTGTAAGTGACTTTGATATAATCAAAGATGCCAAAACAGCGAGAGAAATGTTAAAGTCGTTGGAGGATGTTCTCCAAAAAAGAAGTGTGGTTAGCAAGCTAATTCTCAAAAGACAATTGCCAAAATTAAAGCACAAAAAAACCAGAAATTGTCGTATCAAAGGTTGAAGACGAAGATAAAGTTTGTCATCTTTTATTAACATTGAATGAATATTATGAAGCAGCAATCACCGCAATGGCTCCTAAAGTGACAATGATTTTGTAAAATCTTGTTTTCTTGGTGAGGAACTCAAGGTAAAAGCTAAAAAAGGACTAGGTCATTCAGAAGCGATATTCAAAAGACTCCATATACATGCTACAAATGCGGAAAGGCAAACTTGCAGAGAAGAAGAACTACTAGGATTGGTGGGTTGATTCATTCAATGTCTACTCCAGAAGGCCATAAATATTTTCTAGATAATGTTGTGGAATTCGTGTTAAATTTCTTTAAAAAAGTATTTAGTTCATTGTAAAGAATGCTAAAGACGTCGAAAAACAAATAATTGTAAATATAACGGCATTTTGTCCAATATCTACCCTTGAAAGTAATAATTTAAACGAGGAAGATGCATTTAAGACCACGAAATGGAGAGAAGCTATTACAAAAGAATTAGATTCACATATAAAGCTAAAGACATGGTGCAAATCAGATTTACCAGAAGGAAAATCTGCACTTGAATCCACATGGGTATTTAGGACAAATTAATATAGGATAAAGAACGCAATACTTGTCCCTAAAGGATTTCAACTAAAGGTGAGGAATCTATTTGTACCCGTCTACTCGTCTGTAACAAGAATATCAACAATAAGACTATTAATATCATTCCAGCAATTTTGAATGGGAAACTTGAAAGTGAAGTTCACATTTATGCTACAATGGAGCATTATACAGACCATAAAGGTGTGAAATTTGATAAAGACAGGGTGTTGTCGAAACAATTGTCATATCAAAATATACAATTTCGTGAAAATCTGAACTTTTAGTTCTTATTTATTTTGAGGAATCCAGATGCTTTAAAAGCAGTGTTACAGTAGCCTGTGGATGTTTCTTTGAAAAATCAACATTCTTCTTCTTCTTCTTCTTTTTTAAGTAGTTCTGTGGACAGCGACTTCCTTTTTCGAGTGGTCGTTGGATTGTGGCAGTTTTCAAAGACGCTATGATAATAGACTTCCAAATTAATTGATTAAATCCAACGAAATGTCCTTAAGTGTGAATCAACAATCAACACTAAAATAGTGTCGTTTTGTAAGAACTCATTTGTATCTGTGTTTGACAGCTAACTACTACTAACTACTACTACTACTAACCTATTTCGTTTTTAAGCTAGTGGTAGCTGACGCTTTGTCTTTTTTGCAGCTGCGCGGATGACAGTGCGGTGGGTGTGGTGGTGTGCGCGGGGTGCGGTACGCGGATCACAGACAGATACTATCTCCAAGCGGTCGAGAGAAGGTGGCACGCAACTTGTTTGCAGTGTTGTCAGTGTAGAAACAGTTTGGACGGGGACATAACCTGTTTTTCCAGAGACGGTAACATATACTGCAAAAAAGATTACTATAGGTAAGTCTTTCACCATTAATCAGGGTGCCAATGAATTTCTCTCTGATGCACGTTATATTATTAAAGAAGGAGAATACTTAAAATGTATTTTATTATGTATTGCATTATCTACAATTATTATATTACTATAATCGCAGCGAACAAGCTAATAATAATATATTTTCTTTACTTTACTAAATAAACTAAGTTACTTAGTACACAGTTAAAATAATTAAACTAAATACTGAGGAACATTTTATTAACTTTACTACATCTTATTTTCTTAATAGATGATATTTTCAGTTGTATGAATGGTTTCGTGAATGTAGTGAGATACGTACCTACTGTCGCCATATTGGATATACTTAAGATTTGGCAGATTGTTATTCTGGAATTAGCAGCAGCAATATGGGAATGCATCAGAAAACGAAATGTGGGATGTTTTGAAGTTAAGGAAACACAACAATACAAGACAATACTTCTGTATAGTACGTCCCAATTCAAATTTATTTCCATAGTAAAATTGTTTGAGCAATATCTACATGAACACAATAAAAATAGCTAAGTTTCGTGAATATCTTTTTTTTTTTTTTAATTTATAAAACAAAAACCTAGTATTCGACATAGGGACATATACAGAAAAATAAAAAAGGTAGATGCTATTTTGCACACAACCACTTGTTCTGAGCTAGATTGTGATAATCAAGGGCAGCCAAGAGTTTTGTGGCTTCTGTATTCTGCGCTACTAAGCAGGGACCGTAAAATAAATCACAATATATGATTTGGGATAGGACATGACCTCAGAAGTTCTTGAATACTATTTTAGTACAGTAGTAGTTATGGATAACCTGGATAAAACAAAATTAATGAACTGGTTAACCACTGTTACATACAGGGATGTCTGGTAGTAATATTATAGGACATCTCCTAATCAGCTGGGAACTGACTTAGAGTACCTCAATGCGTAGAGTAGAGGAACTATCTAAGCTCCTCGCGGAGGTACTCTATCCAATACAGAGACTTCTTATAAAGGAGAGGAATAAAATGTGTAAGCATAATAGATCAAGAAGTCAATTCAGAATTGCAGGAATGCTGACTTTTTCACCCTAAAGAAAAAGAATACATAACATAATTTGTTAACGATTTGAGCAAATAACAAAAATTCAAACACATTTGAGATAACAAGAGACATGAGCCCCTATTTACAGATATTTTGTATTAATTTATACACTAAAAATAGAAAGAAGAGAGTGATGTTAATAACAGCGTGCAGCTGCTATTTGAACGCATTTAGTTAATCTTTAACATTTTAATTTCATTCAATTAGAAACGCTTGAAAATTTCCAGTAATTAAGCTGGAGGCTGAAGATTCATTTTAATAATATGTACTTCAGACCGTAAGCTGATTCCGTGTAACCATATTTAAAAAAAGTAGATACTGTGCGAGAGAGTAACTAATGTGTAGAATGCCATAGATCCAGCGCAGACAAGAGTTTTGTGGCTTCCTTATTGTGTAGTGTTAAGCAGGGACCACAGAGAACATCACAATATGTAATTTGGGATAAGAGTTATGAATCTCAAAGTAACGATTTGAGAGACCTATAAAACATATTGTAAAACATTTTTTTTACTTTACAATCTTATGCAAAGGACAATTCAATAATATTGACATATTTGTAAATGAAATTTGCAGCCAACGCATACAAAACTGAATACAGAAAAACTGTAGCAATAGTACAAGTATCATCTTACTTTATACTATAACAAGTTTTTATTTATTTTTTTTTCAAAAATACCAAAAAATTTGTAGGATTTTGCAAAATGAAAAACACCAATAAGAAGTATCAAAAAATTATTATATTAAAGAATAATGAAGGAATAACATTAAAATCTAGCTAATCCACATCGAGTCCATCAACATCTTTAACTATACGTCTATCTGATTTGAAGCTGCTATAAAAAGGCAGTGCCCGTTATAAGATGCACCATTTCGTTTATGTTCTTAAGATTCTTTTCAGAGATTGGTTTACCATTTGGAACTAATGGTTGTGGATGATCTTCCTCTCAGATTTTTCTATATTTTTTGCCAGGTATTCATTGGCTAAATTATTTTCTTTAACTAAGATTATAAAATCGCTTAGTTTCTTTTTTCTCCTGTTTCTTTTTGTCGTTTGTTTACAATTTTTTTTCAATATTTGGAACGCCATGAAAATTATCAAGTGGTTTTATTTTAAGGCAGCTTCTCATAATATCAATATAGTCATCAGGCGTATAAACACGTTGGAATGATTTTAATTTGCATTCTATATGGCTGAAATCCGAGTCGTTCGGTAAGAAACTGTGTGCCGACATTAGAAAATTTAGGGTAATTGTTTCGAGATTTTTGGTATTTTGTAAAATATATATAAGGAAAAGAGTCATTTTAATATTTCTGTTGTGCTGAGAATTCCAGCATTATATGCTATGAACTGCCTTTTATAGAACATAATATTTGTGGGTATTCATGATAAAGTTTTTTTTTTTGGAGATAAAAGATGCAAGCACTCGTATTCATCATTGCCTTCAGCATTTTCAAAATCTTCTTTGCGCAATGTCCCAGCTTCGTTGCGTCGGTTTTTGTTGTGTCGAACTTGCTAATCATCCTGTTGGCTTCTTCGAAGCTTAAAAGTTTCGGTTAAGCTAGCATCCCACTTGTATTGTATTGTAATGTATTGTATAATTTAGTGTGTCAAATGAGGAATATGTTTTTTTATTCCTTTTTTACGAATGGAAAATGTTCAATTATTTATTAATTTTATTGTATACGTTTGAAGTCAGTGGCGCGCCTTGCGTTTGTTATTTAAACTATCGGAAAACAAGCGGTTTCAACGAAGCCCCCCCGTACGGCACAGAAGTTCGAGCATTGTGGACGTCCGGCTTTTGTAATAATTCAACCGGCATGATAAACTACGGAATCTGCGAAACACGCGGGCAAGAACCGTCCCTTTGTGAGGGGAATATTCAAACAATTCGCGTTTCGCCGACGTGGCGTATGCAGCGGCATTTGCAGGAATATGCTCGGCTACTGTTTAATATGACTCCGTGATTAATTGTGTTCTTGGTTTTATTAATGCCCCCGTTGACCGTACCGGTAGCCGCATGGTGCGGGCATCGATTTTGAGTCTTCACGGCACCGACGTGCGACGATCTTCTTCTTGGTCGCGCGACATTTTTCGAATATCACGTCATCGCGCAATCGGCAACCATTTCTCGACCGACTCTAGTTGGAAACGCGAAATTCCACTTTAAATTTTCAGCAGTATAATCACAACACAAAAATAAGTTTTTATTGAATTGACCTTGCTAACGTTTCGCCAATCATCATGTTCGCTTCTTCAGAGCTTGACTGAAACTGACTAGCGGACACGGTGTTGTCTAAACAATTGTCATGTCAAAATATATAATTTCGTGAAAATATGAACTTTTAGTTCTTATTTATTTTGATAAATGGATTTTCATCAAGGAAAAGCTTCAGTTCAAGTCAAAACTTGGGCAAAATTCGCATAGAGCTGAAAATTCGCAGAGACGTTAAATATACCATATAGATGAAATGTCAAAAATCCTCTTCGATTCGACTTGTGCAAAAAAATGTATTCATGATCAAACGTAAAAAATTTAATTTTGTATTTGTATAAGATTGTATCCTATTAATTGAAAGTATGGTGATGTTGATAATTTTAAAAGTGGACTGGGTTTTCTTCTAAATTTTGTTTCAATGGATAATTGTCTACTTCTATTTCAACAATTATTTCTTCTTCTTGCAGAATCTCGGTTCGCTGTTCTAACAAAAAGGGACGCATCAATTGTCTCTTCATTAGAATCATCAGTCCGGCCCGGACAAATAATCCCACTTTTTGACAGTCCCAATTCTTACAACCCGTCTTGCAGTTACAGAAATTAGTATCGAGCAGTTTTTCTGGAACAGACTGGAGTAGATTTTGAATTGGCTCCAGATAATGAACTGTTTATTTCCAACCCCATTCTTCTGGATTCAGCTCACTGCCTAGCCACACTTGAACTTGATAATACACGAGATACAAATGCTGACGGAAATAAGCAGATGTTGGAGGTATACAGGACAACTGTTTCTCCTTTTATCTATTGAGTCATTGAGCATTCCAACCAGGCAATAATAGATTTTTCCATTTTCCATATAACCATAAAATACCTACTTTTTTAAGTAAGGATATTGTTGTGTCATGTTCTGCACAAATATGTTATAGCCTACTACACCATCTCCTTGATAGATTTGTATTGGCACACGAGTGTTTTCTGCGAAATGTTGTGCTGGAGGAAGTGTATTTGTTTGTATTGTTGTCTTATTGGAAAATATAATTATTTGTCTTAACTTTTGAATTGTTTTGAATCTGGCTTTTTCGTTACCTTCTTTTTTTTTCTATTTCTCTTCTAGATAGTAGGTAATTATGTAAACAACATTCTATTAAATTAGTAAACGGTTGCATACATTTACAGACGAAAAGGTGACATTTAAGTCAAATAATTTCTTCTATTCATAGGCGTAACAACGATTTACTAAATGTAGGAAGCAAGTAATTGAGACCTTGTTTTTTGGTTTGCTTTTACAGATTACTGTATTTTATTTCCAGTCTAGGATTGCGATAGAGATACCGCCTAAGGAGAAAAACTGACCATATGATCGTGTACAAGGTGACAATATGGTAAAATTTATTGCACGGTGTATTTTCTCGGAAAAACTCTCTAATAGAATATATTTGATTTGATTATTTTATATGTCGCTACACGCGTTCATATTATATTGCTAAAATGCGATTTCTGTCTCCAGAAACCAAAAAAAAAAATGTGCGTGTTGTTAATTAATACGCGTTTTATCCCGTCACACACACGCGCGCCTCTGTACACACATGCCGTTTTAGTTATTAGCGGAGGAAAAAAAAAACACTCCGACCTACTGCAAAACAAAATGGAAAGGATTAAGTCGAAGTGAAGGTTATTTTAAGCTAAGCAATCTCAGGCGTTTCACATTTTAATAGGATTTAATTCGTTCTGGCGGTCCGTTAAAATATTTACATAAACTCCTCAAAGAAGTGGACTGTCTGGACGACAAACAAAATAATTTCATACCGGGTATTAATTTGGTCTTATTTTTTGATCCACAAACCATCGATTCAGTGTTACCACGCTCGCTACGTTTTTCTTCATGAAAAACGAGTTTTTTATTTAGTGAAAGTAATCGAAATTTATTTTCTCCCACCTGCATTAATAAATCAACGTTATATAGTTAAAACTCCACATTTACATATACTTGCGAGGCTATTTATGAAAAACGGAAAACATGTTATTCCCTAGGGTGATTTTAACGTTTATATTGCCTAAAAACCTCTGAAATGAAAAATGAAAAAGTGTTATTATTACGATTGCCGCCTTTTATATTTCGGGATTTTCTTCGTCCTGCCATCTGGCGTCTAATGTTTTTATAGGAAAGTTTGACATTTTGAGGTTAGGTTTACTCGGTTAGATTTTGGCGAAATAGTGTTTTTTGTGATAAATTTTAAAAAATGTGACGATTAAACATGGAGCTTAATATAATTAATAATAATTTTTTACAACTTGCACGTGGACTAACTCAGCAACAATGCATCGATGTACTTAATTCGACTTTTGGAGTTGAAGCACCATCTAGGACTACCCTTTATAGCCGGTTTCGTGAATGTCGTCCAAAATCGGTTTTAGCACGGACGTTTACAATTTAAACAACTCCACGTCACACTTTACATATGACATGACTAAAACACAATGCATTGGATCAGTCTTTTAAATTACTTAACAATACCTATTCCACTCACCTGCGCGAAGTGTTATTATGATTAAATAATTAACTACACTGTAAACTATTTATAACTCCTCTATGTGCTTATTGCTATTTATTTTTTGTTTATTTTGTGTGTAGCCTTAATGTAAGTTTGGGAACAGGGACTCAAAATGTTTTATTTATAATACGAAATATTTGAAAATAGCAAAGCATGCCAAAAAGTAAACAGTCAGATACGATATAATTTTTTGCCTTTCGAAGGGATTGTAAAAAAGTAATAAACATAAATAATAACATTTTATTTTTATTTTAAATATCATTTGCCAAATTCGAGATAACCCGTAACATGGAAATTATTCTCTAAACCCAATTTTTTTTTCGGAGTTCTTTTATTCATATTTTAGGTTAAGATAAAGATATTGAGATGCGGTTTTCACCAGGTTGACATAAAACAAAGAGCTCGTATCGTTTTTTTTTGTTCAGAAAAATGTTTTTTTTTCGATTTTATTAAAAAACTCCTTCAACCTCAATAGTGTCACTCATAGCACCGTTGGTAGGTTAGAAACAGACCATTTTAAGGACTCCATGTGTATTGAAATTGGTTAAGACATTTTGGAGATTACGCCCCCTAGTGGCCATTCCAGAAACTCTAAATTAATTTCCAGCATTCCCTCTTGGCCAAGACGCTTAATTCTTTTTTGAAATTTCTGGGACGTTCCATTTATTTAATAACGTACCTCGTTGCCCTTACTAGCACTCGCGGTATATAATCTGGTGCTTAGACGGTGATGTTTACTGTCGAAGAATTTTTTGTTTTGGTCACAGACCAACATGTGAAAAAGAAATATAACCAACATTTGTTCTCAGGTTGCAAAGAAGGACTTTGACCCATACCAAAATAATCGGCCTTCCTCCGCTTCCGCCATGGAAAATCCGGGCCCATCCGGCCTTTAACCGGCGCGTATGGCTAAAACAGCGTGGCCGGCCACACCTTATACACTTAAAACATTCACCAAACACTTTCGAAACAAAAATCATACGATCCAAACCGATATCAAAGCTGGTTGGGACGAATATAGTTTTCTCCTTAAGCTGGCTCTCGTAGCACAACTATGCGTTTAAAAAGCATGTTTTAGATGTGACCGACTGGATGTGGGAAAAGTGAAAAGTGATGATTGGTTTTATCGAATGCTAAAGTGTATTGATCATCAGGGTGTCTAGGTATATAGTTTTTTTATTACAAATCCCGAAATATAAAAGGTAGCCCTCGTATTACAGTTGCTGGAGCACTGATCTTAAATGATTAGCAAAAGTTTACTAGCTAAGATTTGACGTTTGTGTTCTTTGATCGTTTATGAAATTGTTCTGCGTGACTGGCCTGCATAAACAACTGGGGATTCTGCACACAGCACAGGTCTTAACCAAGTGACCAATCAGAGTGTTACTTGTTTAGTTGAACAACAATGTTGCAAGGACAATTTATATGTGTTAACGAAAGGGTAATGCACACTGGTCTTCCTTTTTTTTAGAGAAATTTCCTGTCTTATTTTAGTAAACAGTGCAATAACTATAATTTACCTAAACCTTGGGGTATGGAATAGGTATGAAAAACAAATATTTTTCTAAAATTTTGCATAAAAAGCAAAATAAATACAGATTTTTAATTGCATTTAACCCAGTTTACGACATTAAGGCCGCTCATTTTATAAACGTCTTAAAAACGCGGCCGTCAGAGGTGTTTGCTCTGTCTACAACGGTCCACGACCCTAAAGACCGGTCGTAATAGCCGCCATTAAGTTTACTTTCGGTATATAGGTCAGGTTTTAAATTTTACTCGGACCGGTTTCAGGGTGTAAATTATTTTAACTCTTGTACCGGCTCATCTCGAAGACCGCGTTCTGACTCCAGCTTTCTTGTAGCCCAAAATTAGTTTATACTTGAAAACAAAATTTATTAATAACAAAGTTATAAATAATATAATATAATAACTATAATACGTTTTTTGTTTTTTGTTTTATTGCATAAGCAACTTTACATAAAAGTCTGAAAATTTTCCCAGTTAATATTTATTTAGAATTTAATAGTAAAGAAAACATGTCTATTACGAACTTTGGTTGTTTTTGGTTAGGTTACCTACTGATAGATGATTTCCAGGTTAAGTATTTTGGACAGCATAAAATCGTACAAAACGTCGACAATTTAATCAATCTGTATTATCATTTGTGTGCAAGAATTAAAATTTTGTAAGTAAAGAAAACATGTCTATAACCAATTTTGGTTGTTTTTGGTTAGCTTACCTGCTGATTGCTTATTTCCAGGATAAATATATTGGAGAGCATACAATACTACAAAACTTCGACAATTTAATCAATATGTATTGTCATTTGCTTGCAAGAATTTAGAATTCAAAAGTAAAGAAAACATGTCTATAACCAATTTTGGTTGTTTGTGGTTAGCTTACCTTCTGATAGCTGATGTTCAGGTTTAATATTTTGGACAGCATACAATATTACAAAAGGTCGACAATTTATATTATTATTTATCTGCAAGAATTTAGAATTTGTAGGTAAAGAAAACACGTCTATAACCAATTTTGGTTGTTTTTGGTTAGCTTATGTTCGACAGCATACAATACTACCAAACTTCGACAATTTAATCAATATGTATTGTCATTTGTCGGAGCTGGAGCGTACTGCGAGACAACGGGATCGAGCTTGTCGGTCCCTCTGGGTCAGTACTGCACTGTGTTTCAGGCGGAAATTTTCGCTTTATTGATGGCTGCCAGAGAGGTGCTTCGGCTCAACCACGGAAGCAGGAGAGTCTTCTTCTGCTCGGATAGTAGGGCTGCACTCATGGCGCTGAAGTCAGTGCGTACGTTCTCCTTGTTGATAAAGGAGTGCAAAGGGGTACTGAGTAGAGAAAGGTCATGTTGGTCTGGGTCCCAGGTCACACTGGTATCCGGGGCAATGAGGCAGCGGACGCCTTAGCCAGAGAGGGCTCCTCGCATAGGCATATAGGGCCAGAGCCCCGCTTGGGGATCGCCCCGTGTGTGATGCGGGGAGCTCTCGAAGCCTGGGCGAGAGACCGGGCCGCGGGGGGCTTGAGAGTTATTATGATGGATGGGCCCGCCCTTCCTCGGACCAGGGAGCTGCTTAGACTGGCCAGAAGGGAGTGTAGAGCACTAACAGGGGCCTACACAGGACATTGCAGGCTTAGGAGGCATCTTTGCTTGCTAGGTATTGGAGACGACCCGGAGTGTAGGTGGTGCATGGAAGGGGAGGAGACCCCGTACCGAGTGCCCTGCCTTGACATGGGCAAGATTGGGAGTCTTCGGGACTCAGTGCACGGTATTGGGCTAAAGGAGTTGCTGACCTTCTATGGGAGGGGCGGCATTCTGGACGCCCTCTAGAGCGGCCTGGGGGCACAACGGGCCCATCTGGTGGCCTAAATGCTTGGACGCCCGCGAGGGTGCTCCCCTTTAATATTAATACCAATACCAATTGTCATTTGCAAGAATTTAGAATTCAAAAGTAGAGAAACATGTCAATCAGTATGTATTATCATCTGTCTGTAAGATTTTACCATTTGTAGGTAAAGAAAACATGTCTATAACCAATTTTTGTTATTTTTGATTAGATTACGCACCGATTTCTGACTAAAATTTGGTTAAACGTCGGTCGCTCAATACAGCTTATATATATTTAAGTTGCTAACAGTGTTACGCGCACACAGCACAGATTTAACTGAGATGAAGCCAAACGGTTATAGAGAACTCTTTAATTTTTTACATTAAAAACATATTTGGACAGGGACTTCGGCGAATAATAATCGATTTTATATAATATATTATTATTATCAAAAAATACATTAAGCACAATATTATTAATGAGATATAGCTTCATTTTTGTAGAAGTTTTTTTTATTTGTAGGTACATTTTTTCTTTTACAAAGTGGTAAATCACACAATTTGCAAAATGAAAGTTGCGGACGATTTTCGATATCTTTAGATGTATTTGACAATTCTGTTTGGGAGTTAGTTTGTCCATTCTTCCATGACATTACAGTGATACGCTTTTCTTGCGAATTTTGCCATTCCCTTTACACATGTTCTGTGTAGCGTTATACTTTAGCTAATACTAATAACAATTTTTATTGATCGATTTACCACTTCAAATTTTAAAATGCTTAAATTTTGCTCGACCAACGGTGCGAAATTTGGTAAAATGTTTATTAGCTATTTGTTTAATTAATGATGAAGTGAAAGAATAGACTGTCTACACTGTCTATATACTATCTGCGCTTTTTTTTAATTTTGCAACAGTTATATAGAATGTGTTAATTTGGTTGAGATCGGGAGAGAATTTACAAATTATGTGCAAAACTGGGCAATATTCAAAGAACATCATGTGGGAGAACAGATGCTCTGTTATTGATGGTAGGGAAAATCAATTTTACTTAAAATTGAGGAAATGAGTTGTGATGGGGCTCCATCTTACTTCGAAGTCAAAGTTTAACGCACAATTGTTAAACTTAGGATCTGGTTTCGATATGTTGACGATACCTTCATCATATGGAATGGAACCGATAGACTGCTATATTACTTTCTCGATAATTACGGTTGAGAAAGAGATGTCCTAGTAAGTAGAAATAATAGTTCTATCGGCACCTCTACGTATCTACGAATCTAGCAACTAGGAATCATCCAAACACTCTGCAAAATAGCAACCACAATATGAATTAACCATCAGAATTTTTCCGGTATTAAAAATGATTTGCTTCATAATGGCTACGCTCAACAATATATCGTTGTAAATAGTACTCGAATAGTATCTACCAAATACCCGGCGAATGTGGAGTCCTATATCGGAGCAACAAAAAGACCTTTAGACCAAATCCAATCGTCAGAAATCGCGTAAACATGTATGGATCAAACAACACAACCTAAAAGTCATACGTTTGAAAATTTCCATATGAAACACGATACTTTGAACTGTGAAAACAAGATTGCTTTCGAAAACTCGTCGCTGGGCGGGGCAAGTTCGTAGCGCCTAGCGCGAAGCAGCTTTTTAATATAAAAAGAAAGAGCTTCGTGGTTTCTTGTGGTAAAAGGACGCATTGTTTTTCTATCGTGCTCCTGCGGACCACTTTGGAACTTTCATGCAGTCGTCGTAACAGTAAATGACGTCATCGCGTCTAAATTAAGGGCGAGAAATGGTTGTTTTCATTTGGAGTTTTTCAAATATCTCGAACAGAGGCTGTGATAAAGGAAAACCGTGAATACAAGTATCGTTGCTCTCGCCTATAACACTGTGGAAACCAATTTGTCAATTTTTTTAATAATTTTGATTTACGGCTCAATTTACTCTGGAAACGGACAGGATTTTTGTCCATAACTGAATATAATCAAAAAAATGCTCGAAATAAAAATTATAGTACTGGATCATCCGCAACTGCTGGTTAAAGCATTTTTCCGTTCGGAATAATAGTTTTGGAAACCAAAATTGCCCAAAAAAAAATTCAAAAATTAAAAAAATATACTTTGCGGTACTTGTTCGCGCCAACTTTAATGGTTTAGATGTGGGTCTGGACTTCTTCTTCTCTGCTAAATCTGAAGAATAGAAGTTTATAGCATTGGGTCTTGCCAATCTTCTGATACACAATTTTTTTCTATCTCATACACCATTTTGGAGAAATGGTATTTTTTTTAGATCCATGCAAACGCGGTTTTTAACTTTTTGAAAATACTTATCTACCCCCAGCCCCCCATTTTCAATAGGTTCCGTCACGGGGCAAGGTTGCATATATGTGCCAAATATGAAGTCGATGGCTTCAAATTTCGGACACAACGCCTTTGTATGTCAATTTCTTATCGCTGCTATCGATGTAACTTAATTGTGCATGAACCCTACATAAGGTGTCTTTCAAGTCTCGCCAAACCTCAAAGTTACGGCAAATTTTGTAACATATTAAAATTTGCACAAATAAGTTGTCGAATGATATTTTTTCAAATGTCTCGCGCGGTCTGTGTAATGACGAAACCTGAAACTCTCTCTCGATACAGTTTGCGACCTGTTCAGTTTTTCATTTATCGTCAATAATTTACTCACAAAAACGGAAATTTTAAGGAACTTTTAGATTTTCTGTCAATAATCGATACACTCTGTATATTTTTCAAACAATGTTCGAAATAGGGGTGGATCTCCCACGTTTCCTGGTATATGATTTTTTCCAATAGAGTAAGTGGTTTTCCAGAAAATGCTTGTTTTCTGAAACCATGCAGTAACGCCGAATAATCAATGACGTCATCGCCTCTCAATTGAGAGCAAGAAATTGTGATTTTCATTTGGATTTTTTCAAATATCTCGAACGGCGTGTGCGATAGATGAAACCCGTATATTTAAAAATTGTAGCTCTCGATGTAGCTTATTACACTGTTTAAACCAATTGGGCATATTTTTTACGAATTTTTAATTAGGGCTAACAATTTAATAGCGAAAAGGACGCTTTTCACAGTGGATAGCTTCAAATTTCGGACACTTATCGTGTTTCATAGCAAAGTCCAAAAAACAGACGAAAATCTAAAAAAAGGGATGGACGCCTTGGTTTGATCCGACTCATTTTTTACTTTTTTTGTGTACCTCGTGCACGGATTAAAGGGAGCCAAATTTAAAGGTCGTGCTGCAAACCTTTCAAAAGATATAGCCAATTAATGCCATGTCTACAGAATAACGGAGAACAGAAAAAAAATATTTTTTTTTGACGCTGATCATTTCCGTACCTACCGTTGGCGAGATACAAGTTTCGTGGCCAAGGGCGTATACTTTCGAAAAATTCGATTTCATCGATTTTTCGAAAGTAACAAGTCGTGATTTTTTTTTAGTAGAGGTCGTGGTCCTTGGATGGCTTGGATAAAGCACAGGAACGGTACGAACGGGTTATCAAGTCACCAGGTCTTCCCGTTTTCCCTTTTCATTTACCGTGGAAAGCGGGAAATTTTTTGTCGGCACGCGCGTAAATATTCCAGCCGCCCGCAATTATCGCGTATTACCGGCGTTCCTCGATTGATATTAAGAAGAATTTTATAATTACCTATAAGGTATTAACTTATCTGCCAGATGACTGCTCTGGTCCCGTACGAACGGATAATTGCGGAAGAAAATTACAAAATATAGCGGGTTAGTTAGTTATACGTAGGAAAGTAGTATATCGCTCGCATAGGTAGCGGCCAAGGTTGTGTTATTATTTATTTATCGTGTAGAAATAAGGAATCGATCACGCGCTGAAATAACAGAAGTAATAACCGCAATTTTTTATAATCTCTGTACACCTGTATACACGTATATATACATGGTTAACAGTGCAACGTTAAGTATAAGTATAATAGTACCACTTACGCTAGTTAGGGCATACTGTCTTTCACAATATGGTCTTTAAATATTGGGTTATTCGGAAAGTCATTTCGTTTTTTTTTTTGGGGAACATGAAAGACAGTTTTCGTATAATGAATAAATATTTTATTAAATTATATATTGGCCGTTCTGGTCCGACACCTTTTGCCATCTTTCTGGCAGTAACCTAATTCCCCTCTCATAAAAGTTTTGGTCCTTGCTGGCAAAAAACTGGTTCAGGTGGTTTTCGACATCTTCATTTGAAGTAAAGGTGTTGCCATCCAAAAAATTTTGCAGGGACCGGAACAAATAGTAGTCGGAAGGCGCCAGATCTGGAGAATATGGTGGACGTTGCAGTACGTTCCATTCAAGCTGTAAAAGTTTTTGGCGAGTGACCAAACTTGTGTGAGGTCTCGCATTATCCTGGTGGAACACTACACCCTTCCTGTTGATTAGTTCGGGCCTCTTCTCTTTAAGTGAATCATTCAATTTGTCCAGTTGATGACAATAGACTTCTGAATTAATCGTTGTATTGTCCGGCAAAAGCTTAAAAAAAACGATTCCTTTGACATCCCACCAAACGGAGAGCATCACCTTTTTTTGGTGAATGTTGGCTTTTGACACGCTTTGAGCCGGTTCATCTTTTCTGCTCCATGACCTCTTGCGTTTAACATTGTTGTATACAACCCATTTTTCGTCCCCGGTAATAATCCGCTTCAAAAATGGATCATTTTCTTGACGTTTGAGGAGCGAATCACACACGTCAACGCGACGACACAAATTTCGCTCCGTAAGGGCATGGGGCACCACACATCGAGCTTCGAGGTTAAGCCCATGCCTTTCGAATGGCCATAAACAGTCGAATTCGACAAATTTAATCTCTCACCGATCTCTCGTGTGGTTATTCGCCGATTTGCATCAACTAATGCCTTTATCGCATCTTTGTCAGCTTCGACCGGCCTTCCAGACCGTGGTGCATCTTCGACATCAAAATTGCCGGATCGAAATTTTGCAAACCAGTTCTGGCACTGGCGTACTGTTAACATGCCTTCTCCATACACATCCGTCAATTTTTTTCTCGCTTGGACAGCATTTTTACTTTTTCTGAAGTAAAAAAGTAAAATATGATGAAAATGCTGCTTATTGCTCTCCATATTTAAAAGGGCACCAACCAAAAACTACTGCGTAGAATTAATAGAACTTTTTCACACACAAGCCTTGCCATATCAGCTCTCAAGACATATAATGGTTATGCGGCTTAAGTGTGAAGTTGGTTTCGAAAAAACGTAATTAAGTCCTCTGAAGGGAAAAAACGAAATGACTTTCCGAACCACCTTATATATTTGTTTTATGTATAGCTTTAGATATACCTTATCTCCGAAACTGTAGGGAATGGAGACAAAAGTTAAATACAAAATTTAATTGGGGCATTACAGACTTTCAATTTATTTTAATATTGTATATACAGAGTGTTTCGTTTTTCGCGGTCGGCTATCAACTTCCTTATTTTAAATGGAACGCCCGGTACATTACTTCGTTTTTGAACTCTGTACAAAATTCTAAACATACTTTGTGTATAATGTCCTATACCTAAGTCTAACCGTTTCTGACATTTTTAATTTTTTATGCCAAATATGACCTTTGCAAGATCTAAAACATCTGCCAGTTTCTTCATTCGGAAGCATATACTGTTTCACTTGAATAAGTGTTGTTGTAGACAAATGACTCGAATAACAGATTTCATAATAAATTTCGATACATAATAATACAGGGAACGCGAAAAGTAAGATTAAAAATGAAATTTAAAAAAATTTCCAAGAGACTTTTATTTTAATGGAACTTACCCATTTTTATAATCTTGTCATATTTAGCATCAAAAATTAAGGCAACTTCATATAAAGTTGTATATGACTAATATTTTTACTTTTTGAAATATTTCCTTTTAAATATTTGTCACAAATAATATGCTGTTGCCATAGAAGTTCATTTAGCGCAAGGTGGCTATGACGGCGTTTAAACGAAACAAGTGCTAGAACGCTGCTTGCGTATTATGTCTACTATAGAGGAAAAGATTGATATGTTAGAAGGTTATATTAGAAAATTTCCATTAAGAAGACGCCCAGAAGAAAAGATCTTCCACAGAATTTACCAACACTTTAGAGAAGTTTGAAGAAAGAAAAAAATGTACATCGTCATATTTTGAATAATTAAGAGGAACTTAATATTTTGTTGAATTTTGCAGAGACCCCTAAAGACTTAACCCGATTCTCTCAGAAATGTTATTATCTATTTAAAAACCCTTTTCACTACTTGTTTTGCTCAAAAGGTCGGACATATTGAACAACTGGTAGAAAAATTGTTATCCTTTATAAACTCTAATTTTTTATTGATAATCCATTAACAAAACCAACCTATCGCTATCGCTAATCTTTATTAGATTATGGTCAACTATGAAATGGTAAATCATAGTGGCAGCACTTTAGAAATTGTTTTCTGCAAACGCCGTCATAGCCACCTAACACTTACTTTACTTATATTGGAACGGCATATTATTTGTGATAGACAAATGTTTAAGAAGAAATATTTCAAAAAATAAAAATTTTGAGCATATACAACCTTATATAAAATTGCCTTAATTTTTAATTCTAAATATGACAAGTTTCCATTTAAAAAAAAGTTTTTGGCATTTTTTTTTTAATTTCATTTTTAATCTGATTTTTCGCGTATCGAAATTTCTTATGAAATCCGTTATTCCAGTCCTTCGTCGACAACTTAACAACAACAAACTTCGTCAAGTGAAACAAAAAATGCTTCCCAATGAAGAAAATTCATTCTTCGCATAAAAAATTAAAAATGTCAAAAACGGTTAGACTTATGCACAAAATATGTTTGGAATTTTGTGTAGAAGTCAAAAATTAGCATGCCAGGGGTTCGATTTAAAATAATATAGTGGAGACTCGCCCCCGAAAAATAAAACACCCTGTACATACAAAATTAAAATAAATTAATGATTTGTAATACTCCATTTAACTTTGGTATTTAACTTTTGGATCCATCCCTTATAATTTCTGAGATAAGGTATATCTAGCAAATTGATCACATGCTAAAGACTAACAAAAATCGACCATATTAAAAAATGAATCTCTTATGTCAGTGAGAAACAACAACAGAATAGTATATTATGCAACAAGTGCGGTAAACGGCATTTGACTCACGAGTTTATTTCACACGAGCGGAGCGAGTTTTTAATAAACGAGTGAGTTATACTATACTTTTTCTACGACCATTAGTTTTTGGGTACATTTTCGCAAAACAACACGAATACATTGTCAGAATTGACAAACTTCAAAATTCAAGTCGTAGGAAATTTCTCCGAAAACATCCGATTGCTCCCAAACCCGTGCGGTAAAATCCCGGAAATGGCCGAAGTGACTCGGATTCATGGTAAAGCGACGCTTCCCGCCCGCTAGATCGGTGCGTAATTAGGTGTTCGTAATTTAAAGAAACTTAATTTGAATGGTTGCTATGCTAACCACGCCGTTGGCGAGTGATGTTATAAGGTAACAATATTAAAATTTTTATAATTACATTATATTTAGTTAAATTAAACAAATTGGCTATGTTTTTTAACAGACAAAAACGTTATTGTGTACAAATCAATTTTTTCAGTTCATTCAGTTTTTTTTATTAAATGAACTAGTTCATTTTCGTCTGGATCATCCTAATGTGACGAAACTACTTATATGGAGTATACTGAATACTTTGTTCGAATGTCTTTCTTTGAATTTATCATAAAAACTAGATGTTGTCCCAGATGTTTTGCTACCCAAAGAACTTGACCAAAAAAATGAATTTACTTTTTGAAACAATATAAATAATTATAATTAGTGTCGAGACAGAATTTAGTGTTACTAGTTTTTAGATATTTGCCTTTACCCGCCAGAATTGACATTTTTTTTTAAATAAAAAGGATGAAAAAATTAAATTATTTTTGAAAATATCGAAAAATTTTAATGGAAGAAGTTTCCTTTTTCTTAGTACATCCTACCTTAATAACACAAGAATCAAACCACTTGAATGGTGGATAAACGCTATACTTCATGTTATTTTCACGAATTGGAGTAATAAATTATACAACAAGCATTCTGAAGTTTTTGTAATCGATTCTTAGTACAGACCTCAAGATAAGTTGGCTTAATTTAATATCGACAGGAATAAGGATTCATATATTTTTTGAGAAATTTAAATCGTAAATTATGTTTCGATATAGGGATCCTAGGGATTGAAATAGCGAAATTTTTCTCAGAGATATAAGTTTTTTCGGAAATAGTAGCTCCATTCCGCGTCAGAAGTGTAAAAAGTCAAAAAATTTTGGTTGCAAAAATTGTTTATTTTTCCCTTTTTTGTTACTATTGTTTTGTATTTTATAATTGGATATTTTCCAACAGAGCAATCGAAAATTGATAGTAAAATGCACAATCGCGAATCAAAAAAATCGCGCTCCGGCGTGCGTGGATCGTCTTACGTATTTAAGTGGGTACGTCGTGAAAGTTCCCATCCTATTCCTATTAGCGCATGTTCGCAATGTCCGTCCGCGTATAGGCAAGATCAAAGGAAACGTCAAGGAAATTTAAACATCACTTGTCAAGGAGCGGAGAGAATAAGTGGGCATGGCTCATTTTATACCTTAGAGGTTCGTTTCGCCGAAAGTAAAACGAGTCGTTGAAAATATGTGACGATGACCCTCTCGATTCGGAAAGGAAACAGGTTCCTTTTCTGTTTGACTGCACTTACCGACCGAGTGTTTGTTTGATTTCGATTTTTAAGTTGTCAGAAATCGTTAGGAAACGTTTTAATGCGGCAATTTTGGGGTCGCGATTGTTGACGCATCGGATTATGCGCTAAGCAATTGTAAAAATACAAGTACAGTGCGAACAGAGATCAGAATTTTGCTGTTTTAACTTAAAATTCAATAATATAATTTAGTGTTTTATCTAAAACGTTTCAACTGTAAAATTTTAGAATTCGGGATCTCAATTTACTCAAACTTTCGTTTTTTACTTTGAAATTTTAAAAATTATTCGCTCTTAGGGTCAAATTTCAACTTAGAACTCGAAATTTTGAGGGAAAATTTGGATTTATAACCCAAAATTTAAAATTCAGATTTTAGATTAAAATATATTCCTTTACAGTCAAATTTCAACTCGAAATGTTTTATTTTGAAATTTTAAAATTTGTTGCATTTGGTTCAATTTCGACTTATAACTCGGTATTTTACCCAAAAATGGCCTGTTTTAAGTTATGATCTGTTCATAGATATAAGAAAGTGACCAATAGCCTTTGAACGGATTATCCAATATCATTAACATACAATGCAACAAGATTATTGTTATTGATTAAGGAAATTATTTAAAATTAATTATTAATTAAGGTAATAATCTTGTTGCATTGTATGTTGATGACCACCCTTGGATAATCCGTTCAAAAGCAATTGGCCACTTTCTTCTATCCATGAACAGACCATACCCCAAAATTTCGTGTTTTATTTCGAAATTTTAAAATTTATCACTTTTAGCATAAAATTTCGTCAACACGAAAATGTCGGGGTAAAATTTCGATTTATAACTCAAAATTTAAAATCAGGATTTCACATTAAAATTTCGCGTTTGTTTTATAGTAAAATTTCAGCTTATAACTCGAAGTTTTAAAATGCAATTTTTGTTGTTCCAATTTACCTCAAAATATTTCATTTTGAGATTTGAAAATTTATTGCCTCTCGGGTTATTTTCTTCTTACAACGCGAAAATTTGGGGTAAAATTTGGATTTATAAGTCGAAATTTTACTCAAAGTTCTAATATAAAACGCAATTTTGTGGTTTAAGTTACCTCAAAATTTCGTGTTTAATTTTGAAATTTTAAAATTTATTACTTTTAAGATAAAATCTCGTCAACACGAAAATGTTGGGGTAAAATTTCGATTTATAACTCAAAATTTAAAATCAGGATTTCACATTAAAATTTCGCGTTTGTTTTATAGTAAAATTTCAGCTTATAACTCGAAGTTTTAAAATGCAATTTTCGTTGTTCCAATTTACCTCAAAATATTTCATTTTGATATTTGAAAATTTATTGCCTTTCGGGTCATTTTTTTCTTACAACTCGAAAATGTGGGGTAAAATTTGGATTTATAAGTCGAAATTTT
Source organism: Cylas formicarius (assembly GCF_029955315.1). Taxonomy (NCBI): domain Eukaryota; kingdom Metazoa; phylum Arthropoda; class Insecta; order Coleoptera; family Brentidae; genus Cylas; species Cylas formicarius. Next base: position 32,230,792 of record NW_026844319.1, on the reverse strand, counting down.
ACTCAAAGTTCTAATATAAAACGCAATTTTGTGGTTTAAGTTACCTCAAAATTTCGTGTTTAATTTTGAAATTTGAAAATTTATTACTTTTAAGATAAAATCTCGTCAACACGAAAATGTTGGGGTAAAATTTCGATTTATAACTCAAAATTTAAAATCAGGATTTCACATTAAAATTTCGCGTTTGTTTTATAGTAAAATTTCAACTTATAACTCGAAGTTTTCAAATGCAATTTTCGTTGTTCCAATTTACCTCAAAATATTTCATTTTGATATTTGAAAATTTATTGCCTCTCGGGTTATTTTCTTCTTACAACGCGAAAATTTGGGGTAAAATTTGGATTTATAAGTCGAAATTTTACTCAAAATTCTAATATAAAACGCAATTTTGTGGTTTAAGTTACCTCAAAATTTCGTGTTTAATTTTGAAATTTGAAAATTTATTACTTTTAAGATAAAATCTCGTCAACACGAAAATGTTGGGGTAAAATTTTGATTTATAACTCAAAATTTAAAATCAGGATTTCACATTAAAATTTCGCGTTTGTTTTATAGTAAAATTTCAGCTTATAACTCGAAGTTTTAAAATGCAATTTTCGTTGTTCCAATTTACCTCAAAATATTTCATTTTGAGATTTGAAAATTTATTGCCTTTCGGGTTATTTTCTTCTTACAACGCGAAAATTTGGGGTAAAATTTGGATTTATAAGTCGAAATTTTACTCAAAGTTCTAATATAAAACGCAATTTTGTGGTTTAAGTTACCTCAAAATTTCGTGTTTAATTTTGAAATTTTAAAATTTATTACTTTTAAGATAAAATCTCGTCAACACGAAAATGTTGGGGTAAAATTTTGATTTATAACTCAAAATTTAAAATCAGGATTTCACATTAAAATTTCGCGTTTGTTTTATAGTAAAATTTCAGCTTATAACTCGAAGTTTTAAAATGCAATTTTCGTTGTTCCAATTTACCTCAAAATATTTCATTTTGAGATTTGAAAATTTATTGCCTTTCGGGTTATTTTCTTCTTACAACGCGAAAATTTGGGGTAAAATTTGGATTTATAAGTCGAAATTTTACTCAAAATTCTAATATAAAATGAAATTTTGTGGTTTAAGTTACCTCAAAATTTCGTGTTTAATTTTGAAATTTGAAAATTTATTACTTATAAGATAAAATCTCGTCAACACGAAAATGTTGAGGTACAATTTCGATTTATAACTCAAAATTTAAAATTCAGATTTTACATTGAAATTTCGCGTCTTAAAATGTATATTTTCATAGTCAAATTTAAAATTTTGTGTTTTGAGTCGAAATTTTACCTCAACATTTCTTGTTTCGTCTCAAAATTCTAAAATAAAATCAAATTTTGTGGTTTAGTTACCTCAAAATTTGTGTTTTATTTCGTAATTTTAAAATTTATTGCTTTTAGGATTAAGTTTTGCCATACAACACGCAAATATTGTGATAAAATTTCTCAAAATTTCAAATTCAGATTTTATATTAATTTTTTTAATGTACCTCAAAATATTTTATTTTGAAATTTGAAAATGTATTGCCTTTGGAGTCAATTTTGACTTAAAACTTGAAAATTTTGAAAATGATTGGCTTTTAGGGTCAAATTTCAACTTACAACACGAAAATTTGACGCAATATTTGGATTTATAACCCAAATTCAGATTTTATCTATAGTCAAATTTCGACTTATAATTCGGAATGTTTTATTTTGAAATTTATTGCCTTTTGGGTCAATTTGGACTTATAACTCGAAAATTTTCGCCTTTTAACTCGGCGTTTTACCTTAAATTTTTCTGATTTAAATCTAAATTTTACCTCAAAATTCCTTGTTTCATCTCGAAACACTAAAATGAAATGAAATTTGATATTTTGGGTTACCCCAAAATTTCCTGTTTTATTTCCAAATTTTAAAATTTATTGCTTTGCATTGCATTGCAATGGATTTTCAACAGGTAAAAGCCACCTCAGTTCAATTTTCGAAATTTTACCTCAAAATTCTTATTTCATCTCAAAATTCTAAAATGAGATGAAATTTTTTCGTTTTAAGTTACTTCAAACCGATATTACTCTATTTATTATTAGTACGGTGACTATTTCATTATGTTTTATTTTGTTTTTATATTTTAGCTAGCTAAGTGCTGTTAATAATAATAAACTTTCCTCTCAAATTTTAATAAAAATTTTCTCCGTCCGATCGGCTCATATTTCGTTCCACCAAGGCCGACTTCGAGATCGTTCGATGTAAAACTAAATAAAACGCGACCCGTTCAAAAATCCAGTTATGCACGAGGCTCATTGGAACAATTAATAATACTTATTGATATGCCCGCAGGCAACCGGCTAAAGACAAATATATACGAACTGGAAATATTCATCATGTTAATATCCTTTGTAAAGGCGGCTCTGAAACGTATTTTATTCGAAAAAGCGGTTAAGAGAATTTATGCGGTATGCCGGACCTTCCCTTTTGTTTCTTTTAACTTTTGGCTTCAATAGCGGTAACACGTATTTAAAATAATCGCCGCCGATGTGTAAGCTTCGCGCGAGCCTTTAAAACCAGTCGTTCTCACTTAATATCGCGGTCGCCACCTTTATTATTATTTTTTTTTTAATTCAAAATGATATTTAATAAACCGGTGGTTTCTTTTGTTGCCCCCTTATCGGCGCTGATTTGTTTTCCGATTCTGAAAAAAGGCCTCCGCATTTCTTGAACCGTAATGACGTGTAATAAGGCGGCACCAACTCAAGCGATTTTCTGCTGATTTGCTTTATACGAAAGAATTTTAGATGCAGACGCAGTGAAAACAATATTGGGCAAAGGAAAAAAGGCATAAATGTCCTAGGATATTGCGAGAGGATGTTAATATTTTATTAAATTTTTCGAAAGATAAATTGTTAGATTTGAATGTCATGAAGTGTCATTTGCGCATGTAAAATGGCCACTTTTTAGAAATAGAAACTGAATAAAGTCACTATAAAAGATTACAAAATAGTAAGGTCCCAAATGCGCACTCTAAACTTGCTTGTTTTTACACGAAATATTCATTTAAGAAAATCAAAAGGAATTGTACTGAAGTGACTTTTACTTGATGAAAATCCATTTAAAATAGTTAAATAAGAACAAACGTTGTTCAGATTTGCACATAAATATATTTAAATGACACCTGTTTCGGCAACACCGTGCTTTCATCAAATGCGGTGTTGCCGAAACAGCTGTCATTTAAATATATTTATGTGAAAATCTGAACAACGTTTGTTCTTATTTAACTATTTTAAATGGATTTTCATCAAGTAAAAGCCACTTCAGCACAATTTTTGAAAGAAGCTGATAATAGCTTCCTGGCTATTTGGTGGTACTTTAAGCTTTTACTACGTTGCCGATTATATTCACAAAGGATAAAGGCACGGTGTTGCCGAAACAGCTGCCATTTAAATATATTTATGTGAAAATCTGAACAACGTGTGTTCTTATTTAACTATTTCAAAAGGAATTCCTTAAACTTGCTCACTGCATTTGAAAAAGAGAACTCGACACTGGAATTTTACCAAGGCAATTGAATTATTTTAACTTTACGGTTTATACGAGGTGTGCTCAAAAGTAAGGTAATTCTTAAGTTTTATCAAAAAGTATTTATTTATTTATCAAAATTAATGTTGTACCCTTTCCGCAGATAACACACTTCTGCCAACGTTTTTTCCAATCCTGGTAAGCACTTTTTGGTATAGCCTTGAGTTTTTCCAGCGATTTTTCTTCTCCTATCTTTCATGGGTTTCTTGAGTTTTGGAAACAGGACATATCCGTTTCTGTTTCTGGCCAAAAAGTTACACACAAGCGGATACATTATCGCGATGCAAAGTCCATGAATTGGTTTGCCACAATTCCGGGCGTTTTGTTTATATTGCTTCTCATAAACGGGGCATAACTTTAAGGTATTACTCTTTATTGACCCAACGACCTTGTAGTAAGAACTCTTGATGTACTACGCCGCAATAATCAAAGAAAACAGTGACCTTAACTTTTGATGGAACTTCGATCTTGGCGGTTCTGGATTCTTCCGTTGGGACGACTTTGGTTTTGAGGACATAACAATATACCCATGATTCGTCACCTTTTTGAGCGATGCTCCTTCGATAGTCCTGCCCAGAAGTTCATAGAACATTGTGCCAATAAAGATGCCGACGTCCTCAGCCACTTCTGTAATAGTGAAACTAACCAAAACTAACGCTTCTGTCACACAATAAAAAGTAAACCTACAAACTGGCTGAAACTGTGCACATATGTTAGGGATGTGTGTACCAACATAACAAATAAAATCGAAGATAGAATTTACGATTACCTTTTAACGCATATTCTGGTTAGCTTTTAAGTTAATTGTAAGGCAATTACCACTTGTTATTGAGTCTTGGGCCTGTAAGCTGAATTGAAATGTAGAAATTTTAAAAACAAAATGAATAATTCACGAATATTTGACGTTGGAATTAGAGATTCCCAATTGGTTTAAGATCCGGTCGGTAAGCTGGTCTAACTATTTGTTCAATATCCATTTCGTATAAATATTCGTTAACGATATGTTTTATTTTTTAGTCTTCTGATTAAATTTCTAGATTGTTTAACAAAACAAAAACTTAGCTTATTGAGTGATAATGTTAATGATAATGAATGACAATGAAATAAAATAATTAAAATTATTACGAATTTCTGTTTCTGTAATTTAGGCTGGGAATAAGAAGATATCGAGATTTCATTGGTTGGCTTTCACTACACTTTGATGGAAAAACGGCGTATTATATTGCATTTAACTTTTTAGAGATTTTTACACTTTTCACTAAGGTATAGTATTGGGGACGGTTTCTCAAAGGATATAGCGGCAATATAATTTCTATTGTTTATTTAGGTTGGTATAATATAGAAAAAAATAATAACATTAAATTCATAGCTAGGAATATCTTATACATAATTACATTTTTATTATGAATGTCTAAATCGAATTGTGTTTCACTATCAGAGTCGTCATTGAAGTTTATTATTTCCATCATCATCAGTTGCTTGGTATGAACATTTAGCGAAAACTGCAACACCAAGTTTGTACGAGAATACATTTTACATATTTAATATCAAATATTTCCATCGAACACCCGGTAGCAATGCAAATCGATGAAATATAATAATTACGCGTCTAACATGCTTGTAGGATGTGGATTTCATTGGAAAACGTGTACTTACTAGTAAGCTTTCAATTACAGTTCTGGTACAAGCTATATATTCTCGTGCAGTTTTACTGACAGGTATTAATAAAGTTCCCAACGTATCATTTTGTCATATGTTAATATGCATAAAATATAATTTTTTTTAGACTACGATCATTACGCATAATTATAGTGCGGTTATTGGCACAGTTATCTCTATGGTGGATATCCGCGTCTATGAGTCTCAAAAATTTGATTATTAACTAACTAACCGTCAGTTATACAGTGTGTTTAAACTTAAGGAAGGTAATTATTTCTTGAACATAAAAGTTAGTGTGGTAATAAATGTAGGCTCAAAAGAAGAGAAATATGTGTTAAATACATAATATTTATTTTATGTTTTATTTAAAAACTTTTTGGTCTCCTGCAACTTACAGTTTCCAATTAAAAAAGTAAATTGTAATGTGGAAAAAGAAAATATCTTAGTTGTGTACTGTTACAAACATTTATCAATTATCTTTTAAAAGTCGATCAATTGGTGCGCAAGCCTCAATAACCTTCTTTAACAACATTTTGTTTAAATGATGTAACTCAACTAAAAACGCAATGAAAAAGCAAGACATTCAACGCAAAACAAATTTTAATAGTAAATTTTTATTTGCTACCGAGGAGCTTCCGTTTGCTTGCCCGTTCATAAAATGCACATCTGTCATTACATCCGCATTAATGTAGTTCACCATTATTAAATTAAAACTCTTTTGACATAATGACAGCTCAGGTTTAAATAGACGCTAAGAAGGACCACTATTTGTTATTTGTCACTCCTTAAAAGGGTTTTAAAGTGACTGGTGGACAAGAATATCCCAGAACTTCGTAATTTAATGAAATGATGAAAGGTCGTCGTCAGTTTTTCTCGCGTGAACTTTACTGTGCGTGGGAATGTGTTTAATAAGCCCAGGTCCACCAAAATCATTAATTTAAAAAAAATCTGCGAAATTAGCACATACTTGAAGACATTACAGCTAAAGTCACTATACTGAGGGTTAATTTATTACGAATTGGCTTTTAAAAAAATAATATTTTAAGAGTGGGTCTCACGTTGTTTTAACAAAACTAAGATACAAATTTGCACATAAAAAAAAACGAAATATTAAAAATACATAAATCACGTATATCTGGATTCATTGTGTTAAAGTGGTCGGCTAGTAGAAAACTTTTGAGTTGCGCTGCGAGGAGAATTGAAGAAAGAAGAATCATAGAGAGGTTTTTTATTTAATTTTCCTATTTTGAAAGATGCCATTCGCATTCTTACAGGTCACTGTGTTAATATAATGATTATTATCTAATTCAGAGTTATAAATACGGAGCGAATAATCCCAATATATGCACTACATCAAAATGAACACAAAATACAAATATACGTTTTTATTTTATGAAAAATTAGGAACATTAATGTTATTTGAAATAAAGCCTATTGGAATTAAACCTGTTCTCCATAAATCCCGTAATTGCAAAACATACAAATCTTACAATGACAAAATACCATTTTGTTAATTGTGTTATTAATTTTCAACCTACTTTTCTTCTAATGTTTTTTTATTTTTTTTGCAAGGAAACATTGCCATCGAAAAAGCTGGAGTTTTACTCACGCGCAGTAAATTTTTGATTTGCGTGATCTGTAAAATCCAAAAAAGTAATAACTAATATGGGTTCACATTCGTTAAAAGAACAAATTTAAAGAAATCTATCCTACTTATACAAAATATATTATTGTGATATATGTATTATAAAAAGGCAATATCTAATTGGAAATTACATTCGATTAAATTCGAAAACGAACTTCAAGAAAAAATCTTTCGCACGTCTATCCAATAAAATGTAAATTAATCAAAATTGTTAACATTAGCCACCAATGTTTTGTTTGAATACGTAATACGAAAAAACGTAATATGTTTTTCTTCTTTTAATATGGTTGAAAAATATTCACGTTTTGTACAAAAACATGCATTTTCTCCGCTCTTAAACGATCATTCGGTGAGTGTGGGGCGTTTTATCCACTAATAAAACGGGGCCGTAAAAGTTGGCGAAGGTTTGCGATCTTAGAGAGCATTTCACCACTTTGCTTCGCGCCTTTTCCTCATTTGCATTTTAAGTTCGTGGGAAAATTTTTGATATACTCAATAATTAATAATTCTGCCGGACATGGGACGGTAAAAGCACAAATCGATTAAACACAATGATTACATGTGCGTTTAACGTGGCTATAGGATGTAGGCTTCGCTGGAACACATGTACTATTACCCAGTACACCTTCAATTACATTTCTCGTGAACTATATATATATATATATATATATATATATATATATATATATATATATATATATATATATATATATATATATATATATATATATATACAAATATATAAATCAGGAATATTAGCTATTTGTTTGCAAGTACCGAAATCAATTTTATGGCCTGTCTGATGTTGGTACTTGTTTGTTTCTTATGGCTAAACGATGTTCCTCATTTTGTCGAAGACAGGTACTAATTTTTTTCAGTTCTTCATCTCTGTTCCTCTCGATTGTAAGGCTGAAGGGCCGAGCAATTAATGTATTTGCCAATGCCTGTATCTGTGATGGGTGGTGATGAGATTTAGCGCTCAGATATCTATTAGTGTGTGTTGGTTTTCTATAGACAGTGTGTTCCAAATGTCCATCTTCGGTCCTTGTGATGTGCACATCTAAAAAGGGCAGACTGTTATCCTCTTCAAGTTCTATTGTAAATTGAATCCTTGGGTGAATGGAATTCAGATGATCTAGGAATTTCAAAAGCTCCTCCTTGCCAAAAGGCCGTACAACAAATACGTCATCAACGTATCTTGTCCATAGTTTTGGCTTCAGATTTGCCTTCTCTATTGCTTTCTTTCCGAAGTAAATCATGAAGAGGTTGGCAATCACAGGTGAGAGAGATGATCCCATTGCTGCTCCATCTATTTGTCGGTAAATTTTCACGTTGTACATAAAGTAAGCGTTTTTCAGGCAATGTCTTGACAGATCTACTATGTACGGGGGAAGATCTTCGTTTTCTTCTATAAGCAAGAGTGCCTCTTCTACTGGAATGCTCGGGTAGAGGGATTTGACATCGAAACTTGCCATAATGTTGTCCTTGTCCATCCTGAGAGAACCTAAAATCTGAGTGAAATGTTCTGAGTTTTTAACATAGGAATCTGCCTTTTCCACTATGGGCTGAAGTGCGCTGGCCAGATGTTTTTCCAGCATGCATAATGGTGAATTAAAGGCGCTTACGATTGGACGGAGGGGAACCCCGTCCTTATGGATCTTTGGGAGCCCGTAGAATTTTGGGCAACGACTCGATTTTTCCCTCGGAATAAGTTTCTTCTTTGTATCCTCGTTTATTGATGAATGATATATATATATATATATATATATATATATATATATATATATATATATATATATATATATATATATATATATATATATATATATATATATATATATATATTCTCGGGCGGTTTTACCGGCAGATATTAATCAGTCTCCCGACTGGCAATTCTATGACATGCTAAAATCCATAATGCCAATTTTTTCGAAGCCGATCGTTAGGGTAATTAATATGAGCGGATTGACACAGTTATTTTTTTCATCCTCGATACGTACGAGCCCGTAGCAAAAATCGCGTTATTGATCGAACTGGTGGCGAGCAAAATTACACACTAGACGAAACTTTGCTTAAACCTACAAGCAAGTGAAAGGTAATTGCCGTCATTATCAATTCGGCGGTGCTTAAACCGTCTAAATCTAGGTCTAGATGGTGTTGTTATTGCACGTTGAAAAAGGATTTAAAAATGTTCGTTTCCCACGGATCCGAGACATTTCGGACATTTCCCGGGGCAATCGGATGTTTTCGGAGATTTTACCGCACTTTTTGAATTTTGACGTTTGTCAGTTCTGACAGTCATGTCAGTGAATGTATTCGTGTTGTTTTGCAAAAATATACCGAAAAAGTAATACACAGAAAAATATTATGGAATATATTAGGCAATTTAAATACTACGTGCTATAAGCTACAAGCTACTAGCGTAACATAATTTCTATTGTGCATTTAGGTGGGTATAATATAGAATTTCCATCTATATTTAATACATTTGCAGATATTTTTTCATCAAGAATAGAAATGTCACTTGCAATACTAAAACAAAATTAAATAAAAATCATTTATTGTACAATCATCGAAAAAGTAATAATACTCTGTCTCAAACGTAATAATTGCCACAAATTAATGTGATTTTACAACTCAAGAAATGTCTAAAAATGCTTTTTAAAAGTAAATTGTAAAATTAATACTCATATACGGTGTGTCCGCGGAGGGAGCGTGCAAGAGGAAACAATTATTTATTATTTATTATTATTATACAAAATGTCGTTCTTTAATAATGGTGTTGCTTGTTGAGAAATGAGTACTATTTAATATTTCTCTCTTGAAGCATTTTCTATTCTCAACAACCTGAATTTTTAATAATGAATAACTTTTTATCGTATAATAAAAAATGAATACCAATTTTTAATAATAACAAAAAACAAAAAACATAATCCTGATTTAGTGACCATCTAAGAACATAGTTTTATAATTATTTTTGTTAAATTATTAATTATTATTTCGAGCTTAGTACCGACATCGGGATTCTGTTTTACAAAATAACGTTGTATCATTTCCATGATTCTAGAAAAGCTCTTTGTGTAGATTAAGTTCAAAATAAAATAAACAATATTAATTTTTTAACATTCAAAATTTGGTAGTTTTGCGTTGCGCAATCACTCTTACCATGGAAAAACCATGTTCGACTTGTGAATTAAACGGAATTTTATTTCTTTTTATTTTCTCGCATTTTTTATCATAAACTTAAAATTGATCGCAAATATGGCAACCAATTTTAAATAACATATGCACTGCACTAATATTTTTTTACATTTTTTTGAAGAAAACTTTCTTTTTCTGCGTAGTAGGATGCGAACAAATTGTAGTTTTAGTCTATCTCAGCGAAGTATCGAAATTAAATTAAAGTCAGTGGCGTACATTTTTGCAAACAATGTTTGGTTTTCATTTAGTTTTGGTTAGTTGGTTAGTTAGTAAAAGCGTGTCTGAAGATATTTGAATTAGTTTGAATCATTAAAAAAAAAGTTTAATACTTTGGAAGCAATGCATTCCGGATCTACATTTTCTATTTTTTAATAAAATGTTCGGAGGAATCGCGCTCCTAAATATTGTGACTTTTTTAAACACCCCTTATATTGACAAAATTAATAAATATTGCCATCTGCTACTATTGGGAATGTATTGTATTACGGAATATCAGGTTTTCATAAAGGTATTTCAAAAAAATACATCAAACTTAGTCTCTTTGTCTCACTTTTTCTACATCTCAGAAATGTGGTGTATTTCTAATTTAAGTTGCAACAATTTTAGGCGTTCCGATTCATTTTTCTTGGATACTTGTTCCCTCGTCCTAGGCTTAGAATTTTTTCAATCAAAAACTTCCATCTTCAGGGCTTTTTGTCATATTTTTTACACCCAGCCCAGCCCAGTGGAAGTTTCGTAATAATTGTTGAACTTTCGGGAAAATTGACCCCATAATTTCGTTTTTAACATTCGAAAACCTCGCGGAATAATGTAGTAAGTACCGAGTCACGAATCACGAAAATAGGTTGTATTTTCGAAACAGAAATTTCTTGTACATCTGACAGATAACAATGCAAAACTCGGGCACCATTGATCAATGGCTCGTAACAGCGACAAGATATGATCGTGTTCTGTGAGCGGTACGAATCGATCTTCGTTTGAATGAAATATCTTAACAGGTTGGCCAACAATTACTACGGAATTATTATCGTGATTGATTTTAGCTTTGCCATTTTGTAACCTAATTATTGTTCCGATGTGGAAAACAATCGTGAAAAGGACTTTTTTTAACGAAATGATGATTTTGGGCCCATAATTTATCTACTAATGGGTGTTTTTTTTCGATGTATAGAACTTTAAGTTGGCATTACTGTTTAAGATGGCGACCGATTTAACAGCTGTCAAGTGATTTATTATCAGTTTGGTTTGGCAATTCATCATGAATAGACTCACGCCTGAACAACGCTTGCAAATAGTGCAATTTTATTTCGAAAATAATGGTTCTGTGCGGAATACGTATCGCGAACTACGTCCATTTTATCGTGGACAAAATCGTCCATCGGAGCAGTTAATTCGATTAACCATGGAACGTTTTCGCACCACGTTTACTCCTATTGATAACTCGCATCCCCAAAGACGCCCTACGGTGCGTACAGAAGAAGCTATTGCTGCTGTAGAGCGTAGCATCGAGGAAGACCCGAATGAGTCCATCCGCCATCGAGCACAGGAATTGGATCTGTATCCATTAACTTTATGGAAGATTTTGCGGAAGGATCTTGGTTTACGTGCTTACAAAATCGAACACGTGCAAGAATTGAGGCCAAACGATCATCAAGTAAGGCGTAGATTCGTCGAATGGGCCCAAAACGAGATTGCCGTTGTTCCCGATTTTCATAAGCGAATTTTGTTTAGCGATGAAGCGCACTTCTGGTTGAATGGCTACGTCAACAAACAAAACTACCGCATTTGAAGCGAAACTAATCCTCAAGTGTATGTCGAAACATCCAGAAAAACGGACTGTTTGGTGCGCTTTATGGGCTGGTGGAATCATTGGTCCGTACTTCTTCAAAAATGATGATGGCCAGAACGTTACAGTCAATGGTGATCGGTATAGAGCTATGGCTACTAAGTCTTTCATTCCTGAATTGAATAACCATGATGTCCAGGAGATGTTGTTTCAACAAGATAGCGTAACATGTCACAGAGCTCGTGCCACAATCGATGTATTGAAAGACACGTTTGGTGACGACCTAATTTCACGTTTTGGACCTGTGAATTGGCCTCCAAGATCTTGTGATTTAACACCGCTAGACTACTTTCTGTGGGGCTATGTAAAGTCATTGGTCTATGCGGATAAGCCACAAACGCTTGACCATTTGGAAGACAACATTCGCCGTATTATTGCCGATATACGGCCACAAATATTGGAAAAAGCTATCGAAAATTGGACGTCCAGATTGGACTACATCAGCCGTGCCATATGCCAGAAATCATATTTAAAATGTAATGCCACGAGATTATCTTTCGGATAAATAAAATTCATGTCAATCGAATAATCCATCGTTGTTTTATTGCAACTTAAAGTTGTATACATCGAAAAAAAACACCCCTTATTATCTCTGGTTTGCTTGTTATTGATGGTTTTCTCTTTCCTTTGTTGTACTAGTTAGATGGCTAGCTGACTTTTTGCCGCAACTCGGGAGTTGACTGCATGGTTAAGCTAGAAAGTGCTTATCCAAACATACACGGTGACCATACATGGCCGTACTGTTATATCATGTGTATTCCCTTTTCCCCACGATCCATTATATCATATTTTCTGTATGTGTTATGGAACTGATCCAATTTTCTTTCGTAACTGTCTGGGGAGCTGCCTTCCAAACAGATACTCCTGCAGTATCATCGTGCCTTGGCCTCGCTTACAATATTTCTATATAAAAATACTTTGCACTGAGCCAATACCAATTCTATGGCATTAAATATATAGTAAAGAGGCCATCTTAAAACTCGAGAGACCTATTTCAGCAATTATTTCGTCTGAAGCATACGGCAAATTTATTTTTAATTTAATTTTAATATTAATTATTAAATCTTCACCTAACTCAAAAATTTAATGGTAATTTTTTTTTTTACCGCAAATTTATTGGTCAAATGAAAACTGCGTCCGATTTTTATGTATAGCTAATAAAATATGTTACTCGTTAGGGGCGCGTCGTATACAAATATCGACAATTTTTTTTCGAAATATTTTACGGTCCGGCAGCCTTCGTTTTGAGAACAGCGATTTATTTAATCAATTATTATTTTATTTCCCTAAATAATTGGAAAATCGTTTATAATTATTGTTATTTTGCGCTGTCACAGATACGGGATTTCGGAAAAAGGTATTAATTTATTTGTATATATGTGCAATTAGGCACCTGCTGCAAACTAATGTTGCGAAAAAAATAGTTTGTGCCGTAATTATTGAGGACTTTTGGTAACAAGCTTGCACGCTAATTAACATGAACATAAAATAAATCAGGAATGCTGCTGTTTCTACTGTTTGTTTCTACTTTATATCAAAGGCATACATTTCTTAAAAGCATATATATATATATATATATATATATATATATATATATATATATATATATACATATGTGATTTTTTATTGGATGTTGTTTCTTGGACCGTCGCGTGTATGTACTCTTCAATTTTTCTTGGGTATTCGGTCTCTGGAAAACAATTAATGTGATTCTTCTAGATATTTATGAACGTTTCGATCGTAATTTCGATCTTTTTCAAAATATTCTTATTTTGTATAGGTGACATATATAACAATTAATGACATTTGACGTTGTGTTAATATATTAAAAATAAAAATAATTTGTCACCGAATATTTTATACAGATTGGAATGGCATGCAAAACAGGTACGGTTTTTTAGTATTTTTTATTATATTGGATAATTTAATTTTGTTAGTTTAAAATTGAATGATATATTTTGTTAAGCTTTTTAGAATTGGTTTTGTAATTAATTGGATTTTTGAAAGAAGAAGAAATATTGTATATGAAATTCCATGCTCTAATTGCGACAGTGTATATATAGGACAAACAAGCCGATATTTAAAAAATAGAATCAACGGACATAAGTATGACATTTTTGTCACAAAACAGCTCTTCCTACCCATTGCGAAAACACCAAACACACATTTAATTTTCAAAAAGTTAAAGTCCTACTAACAGAACCTAACACAAAAAAAAAGAACTTTATGAAAGTATAGAAATCCAAAAAAACAAAAATTCAATAAATCACAAAACAAAGATTAAGTTTTATTGTTGACATTTTGCAGGGCTGTTTTTAGTGACAAATTCATTCGGTCTAAATAAATACAAATTCGCGTTTCGGAATTTGCAATTAGTTTCATTAACGCGTTGATAATTAAACACCACAGACTATATCGGTAATTAGAAACTGCAAATCGCGGAAAATGTTTAAACACGAAGTCAATCAGGCAAAGTAAAATTTATGATTTCCTGCACAAGCGAAATGATCAAGGAAACTTTTTAATAAAACGATAAAATCGCCGTACCAAGAGAAGTCGTTCGGGTTAATATAAAGCCGCCATTACAATTAGCGAAAAAGCCAATAAACAGATTAAACACATTAGAAATTATATTTATTAAGTTAAGTAAAGTGTGAAAATCGCGATAGACACGAGAAGTATACATAGATTTTATCAATATTGCCGCGAAACACGGTAGTCTTTATATCTCCGCGTGTAAATAAAATCGACGCAGTATGTATGTGCCTATCGCATTCTTGAACGGGTTATTTGCTATATAACGCATTCCACACGTTGAATATTTTACAATTATTTTGCATCTGTTATTTTGGATTTGCTCAATCCCTTATTTGAATCGTGCGCACGTGATAAGAACTAATGTCCAAAGCGTAGGCGGTGTTGCCAGTACTACCACGTTTTACAATTAATATAATCCTAACAAAACTTGAGATATCGGTAATGGTGTAGGTTCTGCTGGATCGCCGTTGGTGCAGTTCAATTTTTTTTGCCTGTTCTCTGTTCTCTATACTCTGTTCTCCGTTACTGGCCTGTTTCAAATTTTCAAAACGAATTAGAAGCGGCTATGGAGGAGATCGTGATGAATAACAATGAAATTGGTAAGTATTATTTTCATTTACGTATTCTTATCTATTGTAGCGTTCCATTCCTTGTAAAATAACGTGAAAAAATATTTACAGAACATATTGACTGAAAAAAACAATTACTCAAAGAAATCTTGCCCCTGCCATAGATGAAGTGCGTTATGATAATCACGAAGAAGATGTAGAATCTGCCACAGCCACACAATTCACAATCTACTTTTAGTTGTTACATCTGATGTGCCCCAAAACATTATATAATGTTTTTTCCCAGTGATTCGTTTACGCACCACAATTTTTTTGTATGTTTCGAGATTTTATTTTATTTTTGTTTGACACATGTAATGTATTCTTAAGTGCAAGAAAATAAATAATTTCAGTGCAAAAAAGTATTTTTTTTTGTTTGGGATAATATGGGTTAATAACACACTACACAAAGATAACTTTTGGGTTATTTCTACTTGTTGTTTCCTTCCCAATAAATATGATTCAAACAATTTTAGCACATTAATTCTTACACCTTATAAATGTAATTTTTTGAGCAATAAATCCCTACCTATACAATCATAAGCACCAGAAAGCTCTAAGTGCGTGCCTTATAATACAAAAATAAATAAAAAATTGACCGTTAAGTCCCTCCAATAGGTGCCCCTACGAGAGCATTTAGAACTGACAGTGAAATTATGGTTTAACGGGTCCTTCGTTGTTTCTCTTTTCTACATTAGATATTTTGATTACGCTGCTGACGTCAACCTCCGATTAGTAATAATACAATCTATGTATCAATAAAAAAATCGAATACATAACAATACTAACTTGCTTAATTAGGCTTGAAAAATCAATTGTACTAGTTTGTCTTGAAAATGTAATTCCAAGTCAAATTTGGCAAATGTTCCAATCGTATCGCATTGGTCAGACTCAACCAAAATGACGTTGTTGCCTCCATCTACAATTTTGTTAAAAGATGTGTCATCTATATCATCTTCTAAATCATTTATTTTTCAAAGAATGTGACTTTTGAAAAATCAGGTTATAGTTATCACTCAACTTATGAAAATATTTTCTTTTTGTTGTGTGCGCGACTATCTTCAATGAAACAGTTAAGAAATAAATAGCATATTACATAGCATAGGACATTAACTAACTGCTTTTTAAATAAGACCTTGAACGTTATCACACTTTTGATAACAAATTCTGAATTATAATGGCCTCGTAATATATTTTTTGAATTTTTTGTTTAGTATTTGGATAAAATGTTTTTTAATTCCATCTCTTTATTTTTCTTCTTCACCACCCAGCTGACGCACTGATATCTTTTTTGCTCTGTCTGGAATCGTTGTCCCTAGAATTTTAATAAATACAATTTCAATATTTTTTTATTTACCTGATAGTTTAATTCCCTTACTTCTTGCTATTGTAAACGATTCATAGCACCTTTAACACTAGGTTTTTCTCTATCATAGTTTGCCAAAAGATGACTTTTTTCTTTAAGACTTCTTGCATTTTCTATGCTTAATTTCTGACTATAAAAAAGTGTTGTCCACTAATTGAAGAGTAGAAAAGTAAGAAAGGGGTTAAGTGCCAAAATTATTAAAAGGAGATATTAAAAAAAAACTTTTTCTTACTAAAATAAAAAACATTTTATTTGGCTTACGGGTAAATAAGCTGCCACACAAGAACAATGGAAAAAAATATTTTTAAACAATTTTTCTTTCAATTATTTAAGAAAAATGAGAAACGGGCTAAGTGCCAACACATTATTTGGTCAAATTAGAATAACATTCTCGGTGCTTAGGGTCTTTTAGATAAGGAATCATTAATAATAGGTGCCTTTTCTTGTCATCACCGATCTTACTCATGTCTGATAGCAGCCAACTGAGATGTTTTTAATATCTTCTATGGTTTTTCCTTTCTTAAGCATCGATGCAAACATGCTACTTCAAAAAAAGATTCAGCAGTAAACAAAAAGTCAGGTCTTTGGTAGTCAACAACTTTGATTCCAAGGGCTTTGCTAATATTCACTTGTTTGAGATTTAGTATCTTGTCAGCTGCCGCTGATAGATCAAAAAAACTTTCTGCGTCCGGAATGCTATAGTGGATGGTACATTGACGGGGACTATCACGAGGGTCTTCTTATGAGCCATGCCTCCTTCTATTTACGTCAGTGAAATGTATTAAACCCATGATGTACGTTCCACGGTCTGCAATCATAGTATTTTCCAAAAACTGGCAATCTCTGTTTGCAGTTAAATTTGTGATCTGCAAGAAAGAAGAATATTTTTTAGGACTTACAAAAATAACGATCTGTATACGAGATCGCCGTAGGGTTGTCCACAATATTAAAAAAAAGGATTGGTGAGTATCTAACCCACTATACTAACAACTGCGTTAAGCCTGTGAATTCAAACTCACATAGCATACGATAAAAATTGGGACCGTCCGACGATCACGTAGGCGCTTCCATATTAGAAATTAAAACAATGACTTACTTGTAGGTTAGGTCTCTTTTTTTTTGCTACAGCGTTCCTATTACTGTTTTAATAGGATTGTCCTGCATTTTTGCGTTGTCTTTGCTCATTCCTCGTATTAGCGTTGGCTTCGAAAGTCGTTCATTTATAACCGCATATTTTTCTCTTTTTTACGGGCGCCCCGTTTGATAATTTTATCCCCATTGACCGTTGACAACCGGGCCGAGCATTCAATGGGTGCTTAGAGCTCGATCGACCACGGCCGCCCATATTTATTACATATTTTCTACGTTTAATCGTTTCGACGTATTCGGAATATGCCGCGGAGAGCCGATGTTACCCGATTATTTACGAGCGGCGAGTATTCAATCGCTCGCCGGACCTTTAACGACAGATATTAAATTGATTATTAATGGGGTTGTGAGGCGGCGTTTTTTTTTCTACCCGCGTGATTTATCCCCGCATGATTTTAGTGGCCACTAAAACCGCCATGGAAATACATTGTCGTTGTCACTGTAGGGTCAAGTTTTTGTTATACAGGACGTCTAAGTTTACTGTAGCCAGGATTTTAATGGCCGATAAAGCCTTTAATAAGTATCAAAAATGATAATATTCCTGTCGAAGTGCTTAACTTTGTTATTGGCGTGGATATGGGTGGCCATTTTTATTTTTTTTTAATGTACACAAAGCAATATAAAAATGAAACACATCTCTTTGATGTGGCAAAGGTTTTGAGGTATTTACGATAAAAATAAATTTATTATGATGTGATAAGATCTTTATTAACCACTTTTTTGCTAAAAAGGAGCACGTCAAAAATTCGTGAAACTAGCTCTCATTCTACTCTGTACCTTTATATTGTATACTGTATAATGTATATTGGATGAGATATTGTATGAGATATATTTTATTCTTGCTGTAATGCTGTAAACTCCTGGAATCTCATACTGAATTTGGCAAATCGAAGATGTAGAGAGATTTTTAGACAAGTGATAAATCCGGTTTTGGCGTTATATTTCTCAAAAATAATTAAACAAAACCAAAATCTAGCGTTCGACATGGTAGGTTTTACATTATCTTTAAATTCTGTTTTTATTTTCATTTTAGATTATACTTATATTTAATATTTCTTTCATATTTAACTGGTTTATATAAAAATTAATTTACGATCGACAAGTCCAGTACAATCTGATATGTGGTACATGTGTAAAACAAATTTAATCTGAAACTTTCGCTATGATGGAAGATATCACTCCACCTGACTGAAGTCTGTTTGTTTTGAATGTTTGGCGGTTTTGACTGATTCAAATAGTGACCTTTTTTTTATTTTTCATTTTATTAACGGACACGTGACACTTTCAGTTTTATTTTAAACATTTTACACTTAAATCAATTTGGATTTATCGAATAACTTGAAAAATAACTATAACTCTAAGGCCATAAATCTATATTTTCCAAAAGATCAACTTTTATTCTACATTTATTGAATCCTTGTAAAAGTGCTCTATAAGGTCGAGCTATCTTGGAGTATCCAGACTAAATGTTCCTCAAAATTTTGTGAGATTCTAAAAAATATATCTGGAAGAAGACTTTAACACTTTGCTATAAATTAAATTATCTCTAGAGTGATAATACTCTCTATAACTTTATAATAAATCAGTAGGTTTTATCTTTTACTATCAGTAAACTGTCATAAGTAATTGCAAAACAAATACTCTTAACATATCATCAATATATTTTATCGCTGCACCCCGAGTCTATTTGAATTAAAAGCTGGTTAAAGATAAAAAGAAGTGGACACACTGAATGCAATGACTACCAGATTAGTCCCAAAAGGGGTACGTCAAACAGGTTACTTATTGGAGGGCCTAAAATCATTTCCATCGAAGCAGGCAGTTTACTGTGAGTCTAAATGCACAAGTGAAGTAGCTAATCAACCAGATGCAGAAGAAATCAGCGTCGATCAGAAAAATAACTTATAGGAAGGTGTGCCAATACACGCCAACAAATAAATAAATAAAACATTACCTCCAGACCATTTTTTTTTCGAAAAATTTAAGGAAATGACAAGTAGTCGATGACCTAATGCCAAATGTGAGGTTATTGCGTAAAATCTTCTTTAAAATGCTAAAATAGACGTTTTCTGGCGAAACTAGTTTTACAAAAGAAGACCGACTTTTATTAAAACAAATATCAAGATAATTCAGTCAGTATAGCACAAATTAAATTCAAATTAAAGAGTTTGTGATACGAATTGGTGTGATTTGTTTTGTTGTTTTTTGTCACATTCGTCTTTGACAATAATTTATCGCCAAATTTAAATTTTCACCTCTTGGGATTTATAAATAAATGTACTAATTCTAATGGTTTTGTCAAACCATAATTAACACTTTTTTAAAAAGCTGGTCTTTGTACGAGGTACCAAGTAACTTTTTTTATGCATTAGGTCATGTTACGTCAATAAAACTTTCGTTTATATAAAAAAAGTTTTAAGAAGCAAATAATTCGTTTAACCATAAAAATTATGATTTAATACATTCTTGGCCAAAATAAAATAGATACGCATTTAGTTTATACAATTTTAATATTGACTAAATCATAGTTTTTAGTGCGTTATTTTTTCTTTCTTTTTATACATATTTTTCTGTGCACCAGTAATTCGGCGTAGCATCAAAAAATTCTATATTGTAACGAGATTTCAAGTCTCCCCGTTACAACTCGTATCTCTTGACGAAAGTAACGGTACCTCCGTGCATGTGTGTGTGTGTGTGTGTGTTGTCTTTCGGACCGTCACGAAAAAAATACATTTGCAAGACGCTCACGATTCGACATCGCCGACGATTCAAGATGGCACTTGGCATTGTGCGGGTACGACATTGCACGATGCTCGATCATTTCCCCGAACCGATCTCGCGGGAGCCAATAGCGCACGGATGCCGCAGCAGCAGTGCCCTTTGTCTTTCGCGAAATGGGGCCACACATGGCGTGTGAGAATACTTACGTGATCGAACGGTTTTGCGGCAGGCTCCCACTGCCAATTTTTTATATGGGAAATAAAGTATTTGAAACACGAAGAAATAAAACAAACTGTATTAAAAAAAAGCAAACAGTATATATTTTTTTAATTTTAAAAAATATATTATTCTTAATACGTTCATCGAATTAAATAATAATAATAATAATAATAATAATAATAAATAGCCTTTATTATAACAAAATAACAAATAATATGCAATATCGATATTTTTCAAGACAAAGTAAACAGATAGCTCAAAAGCGGTGCAGTCTAGTCTACTGAACCGCTAGAGAACTATTTATATAATTAAAAAATTGCGCACTATTTATTGAAATAAAAAATGGATGAACAACAAATAAAATATGAAAAATACCTGCAAAATCGGTATATTTTTTTTATATTTCAAAATTTTGTTTTTTTTTTCAAATTTTTCATTCGTCAACGTTACAAAAAGTAAATATACATACAAAATGAGTTTCAGAGAGTTGTAAGAGAAAGGAGGGAAGTGCCGAACGTGATTTTTATGGTAGTAAATACGCGCATTCATTGTGACACTACAACAGTTCAGTGAAAACTTGTCGTTTAATTGTTTACCTTTTATATCAAGTATTTTGGTAAGTTTGAAAGATATCAATTTACTTCCAGAAACCTGATTTCAGGCAGGATTGAACATTAAAATAATATACAAAATCAATATGTTGTCGCAAAACACTCATTTAATGTATAAAGGGCAGGACGAACTAAATTGGTTTTTACTCGGTAGTTAAACTCACCTGCGCTATGTCTACCTCTTAGTGAATGACTAAAAAATTTTTTCGACAAAACAATCGGACTATTGGCAGCAGCTATAAACAATTTATGCCTGGGAATTTTTTGTTATCAAAATTGTTCGCTAACCCCGTTGATGCAAATTGGGATTCTGAAGTGGCTCATAGCTACTGGGAAAGATAAGAACGTTGGCGTTGATACTATTGACCAACTCTTCATAAGCTTCAAGTAAAAAATGTAAATAAATAAGGAGCTCACTTTTTATTAAATTAAATGAAGCTTTCTGGCAGGAAGTATATACTAAAAAAATATATTCTTGTGAAGTGCTGACTAATTTTTTGCAAACAATTAAAGGTGTCTAGAGATTTTAATGACACGTGGCTGATTAAAGAAAGCGAATTCGTTTTCTCCAGATATAAAAGAGTATGAAGTTATTAACAGTATTAAAATTATCTCAATGATTTTTTTTGTTTCATAACCAGAATACTGATCATTTTTTATTTACAGTAACGCTTTTTTTAAATTGTCCTTAAAGCTATAGACATCTAAATAGTTTTAATCGTATTCTAAAAAAATAAAAAAAATTTCAAAAACTGTTTAAGGGACCATAAAAATTCTTGCACCAGAAGAAGCAGAAGATACCGCTCTATCAACTTTTATTCTTGACAATTTTTGAAAAATATACAGGGTGCGCCGCAAATTCGAAAAATCTGAAAAATGGGTCCCCCTATTATAGAAAATTGGCCATAACTGAAAGACTATACTTCAGATCTCACTTCCTTTTATATTGCGATATAGCCCGAATAAACAACAAAAAGTTTTGTATTTAAGAATTTCACCTATTGTACAGGGTGTTCCCAATATTCCGTGCTAAATGTGAAATGTGTTAAGTGTGCACTGCATGATTTCAGAAAAAACTTATTTTCTCCAAAACCATTTACCATTTCAAAAAATTCTTGAACCAGGACCCGAGGAAAATCCAGCGCTCTGACCTCTATTTCGAATAATGATTGTATCATATACAGGGTGTGTCGTTTATGGGCAACAAATCTAAAATATCCTAAAAAGTTCCGTTTTTGCGCTGTAACTTTGAAGTTCGACGAGATGTAAAGGACATTTTATACAGGGTGCATGCGCAATTAAATTACATCGATTTTGCGAAAGTTCCATAGTGGTCCGCGGGAGTACGATAGAAAAAGATGCGTCCCTTTACCACACGAAACGGTGAAGTTCTTTCGTTTTATAATAAAAAGCTGTTTCGCGCTAGGCGCTAAGGACTTGCCCCGACCAGGGACGATTTTTCGAAAGCAATCTTGTTTTCTTTGAAAAACGATCAGACAACAACTCCTTGAGACTTGTTTATTGCCGCTAAAAATGTTTACGAAAGGTTTAAGGATTAGCAGTTATCGTAAACAATAACGAACCAACTTAGAAATGCTTATCGTTATTGTATACACCAAATAACTAGGCGATTTTTAAGTGAAAAATTGCATAATGAACCGTTGGAGGGTAAAACGGCTATCGAACGTCGATAAGTCAGCCAATAACGTTCATTTAAACGGGGGAGGTGATTACGCAAAATTGCATAAATTTTAATATGCACAAAATTGATATCTCGTCCGAAAACCGTCATTAAGATAAAAAAAGCGAGAAAATGGATGAAAAATTTTCCGTATGTTTAACGGCAATTACGCACGTAGTTAAGGACCGGCGGTCAAATTATAATCATAATCACCTTTTTTAAAGATAAAAGTAATTGCCAATATTAAAACGGAAAAAAAAACATTTACAAATCTGCTATCGTAAAGTATTCGCAGGTGCAGAGAAACTGATAAAAACGCCTAAAAAAATTCCTTATTCAGAACCAGCATTACGGCAATCTTGTCTGTCTCTTTCTAGTCGGCAATAAAACGTATGCTATTGTAAATTGCTAGACTAATAGCTTAAATCCGTCTTTTTTATTGTGAATTCTATTTTTTACTTGGGTCGAATAATAAAATACCATACGATAAATTACGCAGTTGGCTGTGGCTGACACAACAATAAACTAAAACATTTTTATTGGGTTCGAACTCTTTTGAGGATATACAGAAATTATAAAAAAAAGATATTTAAAAAAAAACTGACTTTCGGAGATTTTTTAAAGTTCTCTTGGCGGAGTAAATTTTAATTGTAACGAGAAATGATGAATACGAAAGTTTTCGGAAATTTTGTTAAATATCTTTATTAAACAGAAACTTATATTGAGCGTTTTTTATTTTTTTTATGATTGTTATCCACAAAAAAATCAAAATTAAAATTAGAATTGAAGACTAAAATAGTAAAAAAAAACTGGTAATTTACCTTAAAGTATTTAAAAAAATAATTGAAAAATAATTTCAGAGATATGCTTATACTTTTAAACGGTTCCAGGTTTGTTATAATCACATAATAAATATTGGCCAAAATTAAACTTTAAGCAAATGACGTATATGACATTCTAAGTAATTTAGTTTCTTAAAAGGGCTCAAAAAAGCACTGAAATTTTCAGTTTTGGTTTGTTCTCTAGTATGAGTTATAAACTAGACTGTGATTGGTCCATCATTGTTTTATTTATTTTTCTTTTTGCTAGTTACCAACTAAAACAAATGTACATATTTTTCTTTTCCTTATTTTTGTATTTAAATACTTGACAATGGTTACAAAAACTGCGAAAACCGAACCCAATTCCAAAATTGAATGGTTTTGCAGATGTAGAGATACAAAAGTTGTCTTTTACCTAAAAAATGTATATTTCGTAATAGCTGATTTTAGTTATTTTTCTGCACATTTTACAGATGGCCTTATATATGTCAATTTAGTGGGCAAGTCGTCTCATCAAGAGGCGATTTTAACAAGATATGGACAGTGATGTGTTAAGTCCTTTTTTTGATGGTGTCATTTCAATGTGTTTCTATAAGGGCCGTAATTTTTGTTTGCTCTGTTGGAATTTTCATACAGTAGACATACATACATACAGTGTAGTTTGTAAAAAAAAATAAAAAAAAGGACCCATGGATGAGGAACTCTTGAAAAGTAATTGTGGTTACTACCATTATCATTAATTTTAGGTTTTGCAATTAACACGCTTTTTTTTGTTTCCCAAAGATTTTTGTTATTTTTGATAGAATTTAGATAAGTAATTGAAAATTTTAGTTAGGCGTTTAGTTACATTTGTATTTAGCAAACAATATGAGTGTTTTTTTTTTAAATAAAAAATACGAAAGCGCTGCATAAAAAAAGACACGTGGCTTTTTTGAGCTAAGATATGTCGCCTTCCATCGCGCTAACCATATAGCACGCTACATGCGCTAGAATCACGCCATATATTTATATTGCTTCTATAAATCATTTGAAAATAACAAACGCTGGCAATTTTCGGATATATTTAGTTTACTTCAACCACTACAAAAGGGTGACATTACCGAACCATCCAGCCTCGTCAAAACATAAAGATTAAAACGCACTCGGAGTGATTTAGGACCCAGGACTCGACCAGGGGCGTACTGAGAGATTTTCAAGCGATACAAGGCTCGTTCGGCTCAGTTCGCTTTAGCGTTACATTGAGACGAAAATCAACTACGAATCGCTGAACATGTATCGGTCAGTCTTATCCGGTAACCGATCACAAACACCCTCTCAAATCCAAATTTCAATATACGCAACGACATTTCCGCGTGGTCTGGCCCTGGCCACAGTTATTTATTTGTTTCAAATCCAAGCGAAACCGTCTGTGCACGGGAGCATGCGAAAAGTTGGCGCACTACTATGCGGCAATTAGGTATCGGTTCATATTTTAAGATGCGCTTTGGTTGTCAACCCCGCTCTTGTTCAACAACGTCAATTATTATCTAATATCAACAAAGTGACCCCACAGCTTTAGTCTATCTATTTAAAAAAAAACGTTACGAGAGTTACGAAGTTATCTTTAGTTAAATTACATAGACAAGATATGCCCATTAGACCAGTCGGGTCTTATGTAACAGCTCCGGCAGTTAAACTCTCAACAAAATTAGTAAATATTTTAAAGTTCCACACAGATTTCAAACCAAAATTTGCAATAAAAGATTATTTAGAATTAACCAATAAAATTAAAGATATCAACATGCCTTCTAACGCAACCCTATTGCCTTTTGATGTACAAAACTTATTTCCCAGTATTCCACCTATGGATGTGATAAATTTAGTAGATTTTACCCTAACTCGGAAACAGGTTAACCCATTGGTGAAACAAGATTTATTAGATTGCTTAACAGTATCTTTAGACCAAAATTATTTTAAATTTAATGGACAGATTTACGTCTCCAAGGAAGGTTTGATGGAAACCCACTTAGTCCTTTATGGATATTTTGGAAAATATCATGGTAGAACATCCTTTAAGCAAACGTTTTCTATGGTGCTATAGATACGCGGATGATGTCCTTGCTTGCTTTGTTGGAACGGACAGACAATTGAATTCTTTTTTAAATTACATTAACTCATTACATAATCGTATAAAATTCACTATCGAGATTGAACATTATAACTCCATTAATTTTTTAGACTTAACTATTACGAAAACCCTAAACAAATTAGATTTTTCCATTTACCATAAACCTTCACGGACGCAGTCATAGATAACAGCTCAAATCACCCATATACACACAAAATGGCTGCATTTCACTCTTTTATACACAGGCTTCTTAATAGGCCACTCTCAACAGAAAATTACAACAATGAACTTAATGTCATTAAACAAATTGCCCTGAACAACGGCTACAATCCGTCCATTATAGATAAAATTATAAATAAAAAACTAATCCAGACAACAGTAAACTCTATTTATCCGAAACCTAATACAGAATACGAACATTTTAAAACAATTACATATATAGGAGAACCTAGTGAAAAAGTTTCAAAACATTTGTCAAAATGTGGTTTAAAAATAGCTTTCAGAACTAACAACACAATAGGAAAAGTTTTAAAAAACAATAAAACGAAATGTCAAAAATCTTAAAAATCAGGTGTCTACAGGTTGAAATGCGGGTCTTGTCCTAAAATTTATATTGGACAAACAAGTAGATCCTTCAAGAATCGCATTAACCAACCTAAGAGAGTTTTTAAAAACAATAGTCTAGATTCTAATTACGCTTCACACTTAAACACAGAAAAATACATTTTTGACGACAATTTTGACTATTAAATTTATTGCAAGCCATGGAGATTAACAAAATGAGACATTCAAGTGTATTGCTTAACGATCAATTAGATTTAAATACCTCTCCTTTATTGAACTTAAATTCGCACAACATTAATTAAGGTTTTATTGCCATTTTTCGGTATATATAGTAGCAGGTAATTTGTAAGTATTACATTTGATAAAGACACGGTGTTGTCATGTCAAAATATAAAATTTCGTGAAAATCTGAACTTTTAGTTGTTATTTATTTTGTTTTACGAGTGTTTGTATGGAATATTTTTAAAAATAAGACTCATTGTAAGCTATCCTTGCGGATATCTCTAATAAATCTCCTAAAACGGAAGATATTGTAAATTCGCTTATAACATTTTATATTAGGTGATTCCTCTTTATTTTGCTTAAGTGGGCATAAACATAAAATGGTAACTTTAAAGGAAAAGATCGAAGTTGTTAATAAGGAAAGTATCAAAAGTAGTTTTTTGAGAGGAAGGTTTTAACCAAAGTTCAAAGTTTATTTGAGCCTACAAAAACCATCAACGTGTTAGATGCTTTGTACTTCCTTAAGATCTTCTATTATCGACAGTTGGCAAACGTTCAGGAGTAGACAGACTCCCAAAAGATTTCATGACCTTAGAGGTTAATATAACAACAGAAGAAGAGGCTGTTGAGAAATTTCCAAATTTGGATGTCGAGATCGCAGACCCATTTGAAGAAGGTAGTCCAAAGGAAATCATATTTCTATGTTAAAGGTATGATTTCTCTGTATTTCAGAGAGTTACTAGTTAAATTGTCTCCTTCAATAAAACAGGCTTCATGAGACACTAGATTTTTTCATAAACGCAAGGACTAAATAATATTTTAAAAGTTTGCTTACTATATATGAGTATTTATAGTCGTATTAACAGTTTTTTTTCGACGTATGTACTCTCCTTTAAACAGACACTTCCCATAAGCGGACAATAGAAAAAGGTTTTGGGAACACTTTTACACTCAGTGTTTATAAGTTAAGATGGATCGCCAAAAGCAAATACCCTGTTTGAAATATATATTCGATCAAGTCAGATTCAGATGAAAAATAACTTTTTGTTCAATTACAATAATATGTGTTGAACAATTGTCAATTTGTCTTTTTTATTTGTAATAATTTTATTAGAAACAGTAGTACATTTGAGTAACGCATTGGATTTTAGAAGAATAAAAAAGGAAGAAATAAAAAACTATTTGTTCTTGTTCATTTTAACCCAAAAATAATGACAAGGATTGTGCAACAAGTGTTGAAAAAGACTTTTGGCACACGATTGCGAGGTACAGCACGAAGAGTTGATTTCTATAACATTTCTACAAAATTTTGAGAATAAGTAATTTTTACAATTTCCGTGGCACAAGTTTCTCGAAATCCATCTAATAATTAACCACATTGCTGAGTAATAATTAACAGTTTGCAATTGGACAATTGGAAGATGCCAAATTTAAATTTAAACCATTGAAAAGTCGTCAATTAAGAGTCGATTTCAGTACAACCGGATAAAAATAATCTCCCTTTATTTCCGCTTCGAAACTTACCTCACACGCGGCCAACAATCTCGCGTATCTATTGTACGTTGACACGAAAATTCGAACAGCCGGCCATTTAACAGATAGATAAGTCCCTTGGCCGGAGGTAAATGGTCAAATCGTGACCATTAGTTGAGATGTGGCAACGCCGGCTATCGAGGGAATCCCCATGCGCTAATTGATTTCTTAACCGCCGAGATTTAGATTGGCCGAGGCTGAGGACATTGGAAACTGACCGCGTTTGCTCTTTCTAAAAGTAAATATAATAATAATACATTTATTCTGCAATGTTCAATTCACAATGCAATAAAATACCACTAAACCACATAAATTGCAAAAAAGGAGATGAAAGCAATTAAAAAAAACAATTAAAAAAATACCAAGGAGTGTAGTGTACGCCTATTCTGCATATTCAATCACTTAGCATCCTGTAGTTTGTGTGAGACTGGATCAAATTTTCTTATACCATAATTTAACCGCAAACACTTTTTTTGCACTCTCTGAATTCGATATGTGTCAGTTTTATCTAGGCATGGGCCTCAGACAATAAGTGGCGATGAGGATAAAAAAAAAACTTTAAGGCGACGTATCCCTTTTTCCATACACGATACAAAATTGCTGGTGTAAATTGTAAATAAAAGTGGCCCCAGTATTGAACCTTGCGACACACCACAACTAACAGTTTCTCTAGCTGATTGACCTAAACTTCAAGATAACCTTTTATTAGCTTTATCGCACCACCCGAAAACCCGACATAATTTAAAATAGCTATGGCGAATGGCCTGTGAGATCCCCGGATATTACTCCAGTGGATTTTCTGCTCCCAAGATATTTCAAATGAAAAGTTTATAAAGAAAACCGCAAAATTTAATTAATAATTAAATTTCTGTCGTTTGCTGTATTTCGTATTTGCTAATAGCATCAACATTTTCTGTTTTCTACTATTGCGTCTGTTTCCAAAATATTCTTTTATACAATTAGACTTCGCGTTATGGAATGGAAAGTCAATCAACACAATCATCGAATAAATTTTCTACAACCACAGCTGTGCACAAACTATTTTTTATATAATTAGAGTTCACGCATTATTCTATATAAGTTTAACGGGTGCTTTTGCCACCGGAGAACGTTATTTTCAACTTCATTTTTTCCCTCGGCGCGTCATTTTGATTTCATTTTATTTCTCGGATACGCCTCTGTATTAACCGTTAAAAAAATAGCGACCGTAATAGCCGGGATTGTAATGCGATTTGACTTAATAAATTAAAATATCCTGTCGAGGCAGCAGACCGTGTATTGGCGGCAAACTCGAAATTGTCTGCGTGGTATCTTTGGCGTGCTTATCACTTGTTCACCACGTTAAAGAGCCCGCGTTAACGGTCCTGGCCAGAGATAATTTAGTATTTCGATTATCGGCATCCTGCGACATTTATGACCATTATCGAACAGTTTTTGATATATCAACGGAACTCGGTTATTAGTACGCTGCTCAACGAAAAAAAGGGCACCTTAAGAATCACTTACTCGCGCGGTACCAGTTGGGTAGTGGTTTTTCTTCCGTTTAAGCGTAAAACTTTTTTTAATAGGCAGAGTTATAGAAAGGTTGGCCAATCTGTTGTTTTACTGTCATTTTTTACGTTTTGCTTTTAATATACAGGATGACAAAATTTACTTTCCAAGATGTATTTCTACCAAAATGTCCGTTAATTTGGTTAACTTGGATACTTAAGGATTTACTTAACCTAATATTTTTGAAAAATGGAGAAAACTAATTTTGAATAAGTTACGGTAAGGACATAGATATCTCTAATCTCCATACTAAAAATATAGTTTCTAAATTTTTCAACAAATAAACTCAATTAATTGGCAGACTTAAACCTCTTTGTAAAATATTTAAAGCTTTTGGTTCTTGTGTTAATCTGATATATATTGTTTATTATACTCGTGTTATAATTATTTACTTGAGATAAAATTATTGTTGTTCGTTGTATAGCCTAGTTTTGCTAGTTATGGTTTACCATTTTGTCTTGTAGTTCATGCATTCTTTGAAAATTGGTTTTAGTTAGTTTGTGTTCTTTTTTTTTGGATATTTTTTTTGTCTGTAGTATTTATATGTCGTCTTTGTTTTATAAACAGTTTTTGTATGTGTGTTTGTTCACGTTTCTTATATACTTCCTTTTTAGTCAAAGTTGTTCGGCATTATTGGTCATAACTTTTATTTGTACTGTTTTTGTTTGTTTTTTTTTGTCCTAGGTTTTAGACGAACTACTGCCTAATATCCGTAGATGAAAAAAGAAGAAGTTATTATTGTATCACGTTGTCGATACTAGATTTTTCTAATTTAAGACTATAAAGATCATAAAAAAAAAGAAAAATACATTGAGAATTGAGAATCATCTAATATGCCAGATTCATCTCGACAAAAAGGAATCTTTAGAAGAAACCCAAAATAAGGTTTCTGCAGCCGGCAGTTGTTGATATGAAGAAGGAGAAGAAAGTAGGATCAATAATAATGGTACCTTCAACTGCAGCAATAAG
The DNA here is from genome assembly GCF_029955315.1 of Cylas formicarius. Classification (NCBI taxonomy): domain Eukaryota; kingdom Metazoa; phylum Arthropoda; class Insecta; order Coleoptera; family Brentidae; genus Cylas; species Cylas formicarius. The sequence goes on along the minus strand of NW_026844319.1, from coordinate 32,200,193 downwards.
TATTACTGAGCTCAATAAAGTCAGCGTGTAAAAAAAATATCGAGAAATCAAGAACGTTTTGGGTTTAATACATGTAATTCTAGGCAAGTTCGTGAACTCCTCTGGACTTCTTCATATGGGGTTTTGTTAAAAATATTCTTTTGAATCTGAAGAATATTATGAGAATTTATAACGGTATTGTATTGCATATATAATGTACATAGAATTGAATTAAATCAAAAATTGTATAATTGCTAAGTTATCCTCACTACTTAATAAAATTTACATTACTCGCTTATTAAAAATAGCACAAATGTGATTTTCCTTTTAACTAAAAAAATTACATGTGATACATCGTCGAAATTTTAATAAAAAACACTTCAAATAGACTAGTAAAAAAATAAAATTTACTTTTGTGTGATCCGCAGTTAAACCCTAATATATAACATTAAACATATTATATATAAAATTGAACTAACCAAAACATAAATTTGTGTTGTTTTCTTCGGCAAAAAAAAAACTCCTAATCAAAATTCTACTGCCAGAAAAACATCCTTCTGTAATTTTATACCTTTCTTATTTTTATGACTTTTAAACTGTTTGTCGTCTTTGTTTTATCAACAGTTTTTGTGTGTGTGCTTGTTCATGTTTTTTATATACTTCCTTTTAGACAAAATTATTTTCCATTATTGGTTATAACTTTTAATAATAATGGTACCTTCAACTGCAGCAATAAGTATTACTGAGCTCAATAAAGTCAGCGTGTAAAAAAAATATCGAGATATCAAGAACGTTTTGGGTTTAATTTGAGGTGGGGAATTATTGGAACTAACATACTAGGTCCACTTATTGGCCATACCGTATAAAGTGCACGTAATTCTAGGCAAGTTCGTGAACTCCTCTGGACTTCTTCATATGGGGTTTTGTTAAAAACATTCTTTTGAATCTGAAGAACATTACGAGAATGTATAACGGTATTGTATTGCATATATAATGTACATAGAATTGAATTAAATCAAAAATTGTATAATTGCTAAGTTATCCTCACTACTTAATCAATCAAAATTCTACTGCCAGAAAAACATCCAACATCAGCTACAAGTCTATGGGACTTTAGTCGGAAAAATTCCATTTTTTAATTACTTTTGGAGTTTTTTTCCCAGAAAGCATGCAAAAAGTGGTCAGATAAGATGTCAAAATGGAGAATGACCTGTAATCCGATAATTTTAGACGATAAAATTATTGTTTTTTGTAACACCTTGTCCAAAAACAAATGTATTGGTACAAAACATCAAACTGGCGTTTCTTCTATGATTCTTCTTTTCTCCGACTTTTTTAAAGGAACCAATTGTTCAGTGAGAACCAAGTTCTAGATTCTTCAGTCATCCACGCATTTTCCTCCCAAATATGCGGTCATATTATTAAGAACAAACTAAGCTCAACGCAGAAATAAATGGTTTTTTGATATTTTTTCTCAAACCTCGTTCGTTTTTATTTACTCTAGAATTTGCTCCAGATCGCGCGAATAATAAAAGCGATTTCGAAGAGAAAAATATAAACAATTAGCGTCTAGACGGTAGAAAGGCCAACAAGTATAAAACCGCTTGTTTTACCGTAAATTTAATGCAAGATGTTGATCAGGGATTGCAATGTGAAACCAACTAGAAACAACCGGTGGGGGATCGGCAGGGGGCCATTGCAAAACACGAAACTTTTATTGCGGTTTGTAACAGCACCTAGATACGACGTAATTTCGCAGTTTTATTGCGAGCGTGCTGGATGAGCTGTGGCCGAGAGGAAGGAAAAAGTGCGTATCTCGCTAAATTTGGCGATAAAATACGAAAACTGTGGAAAATGGAGTCTAACAATTGACTTGAAGGCTGAACCGCTTTTATTTATTTTATTTATTTTTTGCTTCTTGTTTTTCTTCTAGTAGTTTTTGAATATTGCCCTTGATTTTTTCCTTTCTCTATTTTTTCTTTCTTTCTTTTTTCTACATTGATTCCCCTTTGATTTTGCTTAAAATTGTCAAATTGTGAATTTAGGATATTTGAGGGACTTATTTATATTTGTCAGTTTTTTTTCTCTTGTTAAATTCTGAATATTCTACTACATTGTATGTGTAGTTAAGAGGAGTAGCGCTGCTATACCTGGCTACCTATTGAACAGTGATATATTCTTTTTGTCGTATTTTAATAAAGACTATTTATTAATATCATTATTATCATCATTGTTATTATTATTATATAACAGTTTGTCTTAGAAACAGTATTTAAACAGTTCATGCCCGCTCAGGGTTATGATGTTTTCTTCCAATTAGTGGAACGTGCTTTCGTATTTGACGTCAAAATTATATTGAGATTTTGGAAAATTGTAAATCAAATCTTATACTTCGAAATTAAATGTAGACATACAAATGTGTATAGCATCACATAATTTAACATTACAGAGGATCAGGACGATAGTTCATCATTGGCAAAAAGTCAATCATCCGATTCCGAAGAGGGATAGTATTGTTAATAATTATTTTACGTTTTACTTAATAGAGTGCAACTCATTTTTGTGGCCTATTTTCTACGGTCAAAAATTAAAATCAAACAAAAGAATATTTCGGCGTTAAAATCGCAAATCTACATAGTTATATGTCCCAAACCGCAGACGAAGCCCAAAGCTAAGCGAAGATACACTGACACTGACACCGCATTAAAAGCCTATTTATTCGATTGTAATATTGTAAAATACGCTCTTAATTATTCCAACCTTTGTAACGGCCAGTTCGAATAAAACTTTATTTCGCTTTCCGTGTAAATAAATGTTTTTAAAAACGCTCTCCCGAATGTTGAACATTTAAGTGGCGCAGTCGGAACGGATTTTCTAAGTGCAGTAGTAGTGGATAATTAACCAGAATCTTCTGGGAGTTTTTGTGAAATCGCCAATCGAGGAAAGTTCGAAACTTTTGGACACCCGCTACGTGGAGTTTCAAGTCCTTCAGCACGCAGAACCAGCAGCAAGGAAAGCAGAACGACCGTCTGCGAAGGTACAACCCGCATGTGACGAGTGACGAAAAGGATACGATACCTCTGTATAAGGTCACTTGAAGGGATAGTTTAGGGCTGGCATTGCACGCGATTAGGTTAAGAAAAGAAAAGAAATCAAATCAAATCAAATCGTAAATAATCGATTTTATATCACAATCCCGAAAAATGACCCTATGACCCAAATTTTTGCTGTAACATTGCAAAACACTTTCAAAAATTCAGCATTTAAAATAATTCAATGTAATGTAGTTCTCGAAGACATCGAAACCCAAGATGACCAACAAGAAAAACTCAGTCTATGCCATATTATTGGCCAAAAATGTCTGACGACATAGAAAATGATGTTAATAATTGTGACACATGCCAAAAGAATAAGTATGATCGAAAACCACCAGATTTTAGTGATCAAAAATATGCTTTAATTAAGACAAAACTTAGAAGCAAAGAACTTCTTAAATTCAAAAAGATACTGTTAATACACCAAACGGAAAATAAATTAATAACAACAAAGGCTAACAAAAACATATTTTTACGAATATTAACAGACGTACAAGTTACCAAACTCGTAAATCCTATACTTCCTATCCAGATAGGTAACGCGAAGTGAATTTATAACAAACGTACATTTATCCATTATGTAGATTTAAACCAAATAATTAACCACGTAGAAAGCATAGAGAACGCATTTAAAATAATTAAAGATAAGTTTAATATTAAAAATATAACTAATAATATTCCTTATTATGGACTTGCCGAAAATTTACTTCTAAGAACTGAATATTTAATACAAATTACGGTGGAAAGACTTGAAAATTTACATCCACATGTTCGTAAATTAACGCGGTTGGTAAAATAAATAAATGGTTATTTGGAACTCTCGACGCTGACGACGGAAATTATTATAAAGCAGCAATAAATACACTTGAGAAAAACCAAAATAATTTAGCCAAAGAATTAGAACTACAAATATCTTTATCAAAGGGCATAATTAATAATTATAACAAAACTATTGTAAAATTAAATGAAAATCAACGAAAACTACACACTGGTTTAAAAACATTCCAAAATGTAGTATTAATGACGATATACTCTTTACAAGACTGTCTTAGTTTTCACGGGATCATTACGCAATTAAACTTAGATTGCCAAAATATGATAATGTTTTTAGATAACCTAGAGGACGCTATTGTGTTGCGCTTCAATATAGTATTTTACCGATTTCTGCTTTGAATAAAATGCTTAAGTATTTAGCATCAATTTATAAACAAAATAAAATTCCCCAATTTAAAAACATTGTATCTTCTAATCAAATTTTGGGAACTCAGGTAAATTTTGTTGACTCGAAAGTGATCTTTGCAGTCCAATTTTAAGATCTGAAACATTTTCCTTTTACCGTATTTTCCCAATAATCCAAAATCAATCGATTTTTATACCCCAATACCATTATATGGCACAAGCGGAAAAGAAGAAACAATTCACCGCAGAAACATGTCCCGTCGTCGAAGAAGTCTACTTTTGCAAAGAAGAAACTCACCCCCGAGATGTATGCGTGGAGAACTTATTTGACGACATCGAAATAGAAAACTGCCCAATTACGAAAATGAACCTGTCAGAGGCAATTATAGAACAAATCACTCGAAATTTAGTTCTTATTTTGCCACAGAAACCTGAAAAATTACTAATTAAGTGTAACACGGATCGATATATGCAAATCGAAGTACCAGTACTGATTAAGATACCAGTAAACTGCCAAAAAGAAATTAATGAAGAAAAATTCTTCAACGATGTGAAAATCCAGTTCGGAAAACCGATATTTTTACCAAAAATCCAATTAACAGAAAGTCTTTCAAAAATAAATATCGACGAGATATACCAGCTGAGAGACTTAGCAGAAAAAATAACTCCCATGGAACCAGTGGAAGAAGAAACGAATACATTCCAAATAATTGTTATTGTTTTTGGAATAATCATGGTTCTAATTTTAGTTTTCATCATTAAGAAGCTCTTATTCGGAAAGGTACGAGAATTAAAAAAAATCGCATCCAAAGAAGAAACCTGCCAGGGAGAAAATCTTGAAGTTTTTTCGAAAAAACACTCCGTTATTTTCGATAGTTAAGTAAGTTAATATTGTAAAATACGCTCTTAATTATTCCAACCTTTGTAACTGCCAGTTCGAATAAAACTTTATTTCGCTTTCCGTGTAAATAAATGTTTTTAAAAACGCTCTCCCGAATTTTGAACATTTAAGTACATCCATAATTTTTATTGCCACTAAAAAGTCTGTAAAAGAGTTGGACTACTAAAAAAAAAAAAACTGGATTAACTTCCTTTTCTGTCCTAAATCATAGAATTGTATGTTACAAGTCGCTAATACTATTTGATAACAATATTTTTTTACTTTTTGTTATTCCGGAGCGTACCGTGTGACAGGCCAAAAGGAGACTTTACCTGGCTTAGTAAGCTGGAACTGATAGGCGAGTTCATTTGTTTTTTGGGCCAACCGCGTCATTATTTTCATGCTGCGACCATCAGCTAGGTGCGAATGCAACCAACCGAAAACACAATTACTTCGTTAAAATTAGAATAAAAACTAACAGCCAATTAATTTATCCCATTAGGTGGACACACGGTTTTTTTTTTTGAGTACCCATATTGTCGTCGAAATAATAGGTCGAAACGACGTAATGACTTCATTTCATCGAAGCAAAAACCCCGTGAATATCCGCCGGCCAACCCCGAACGACGTAGCGTAAATTAACGCGCAGTATTTTTTTTTTCAAAAAAAGATAACCATTACGTTTGCGTCGCCACGGTCTCATAGTTACCAACCTCGATATCTGACTGGTACTTGGGTTAAATTAGGACGTTTGGATACTTGAAAAATTTTCACGGCCTGCTGCATCATTTGGGAAAAACTGGAATTTGACCAAAATCTTATTTTAAATTTTATTTTTTTACTAGTCAATTTGAAGTATTTTTTATTAAAATTTCGACGATGTATCACATGTAATTTTTTTAGTTAAAAGGAAAACCGCATTTGTTCTATTTTTAATAAGCGAGTGATGTAAATTGGATTAAGTAGTGAGGACACCATAGAAATTATACAATTTTTTATTTAATTCATTATATATGCAATACAATACCGTTATTCATTCTCGTAATGTTCTTCAGATTTAAAAGAATGTTTTTAACAAAACCCCATATGAAGAAGTCCAGAGGAGTTCACGAACTTGCTTAGAATTACGTGTACTTTATATGGTATGGCCAATAAGTGGACCTAGTATGTTAGTTCCAATAATTCCCCACCACATATTAAACCCAAAACGTTCTTGATATCTCGATCTTTTTTTTCACGCTGAATTTATTGAGCTCAGTAATGCTTATTGCTGCTGTTGAAGGTACCATTATTATTGATCCTACTTTCTCTTTCTCTTTCTCTTCATCTCAATAACTAGCTGCTGCTGGGTTTCTTCTAAAGATTCCTTTTTGTCGAGATAAAACTGGCTTATTAGATGATTCTCAATTCTCAATATATTTTCTCATTTCTCTTATGATATTTATGGTCTTCAATTAGAAAAATATAGTATCGACAACGTGACACAATCATAACTTCTTCTTTTTTCATCTACGGATATTAGCCAGTAGTTCGTCAAAAACAACAAAAAAAAAACAAAAACAGTATAAATAAAAGTTATAACCAATAATGCAAAACAATTTTGTCTAAAAGGAAGTATATAAAAAACATGAACAAACACACACACAAAAACTGTTGATAAAACAAAGACGACAAATAGTTTAAAACCAATAAAAAAAAGAAAGGTGTAAAATTACAGAGTTAAAAACACAAAAAGGTTACAATATCAATGACTTCCTATTTATCAATCTTAATAAAAGCTTCACTCTTTGAGCGTGTAGAATGTCCAGCTAAAAAGTGATTCTATTGAAACTATTTTTTGATGCACACAGTCGTAACTTTTATTGAGTCTTCTACATATACTTATACTTATACTTATATATATATATATATATATATATATATATATATATATATATATATATATATATATATATATATATATATAATCTTTCTTTTCGCCTTTGCTTTCGTATTCTTTCATTTTCTTTCCGTCGTACTATCGCGCCGCCTGCAAACTGGCATCCGAAAAAAATTCAAAAATAAAAAGTTTTGCGCCCACAACGCGATTAACGAATTCCGTTGTAACGAAATTAAGTGTCATTTTGTTCTCGCGTTTGACGACGATATAATTACGGACATCAGCGGCTCGTTTTGTTACTTTTTGTTTGGTCGACATGTTAACGAGTAAATAAACATTGTTCCCGTTTGTGGGAGGTGTTTGAGGCCCAGGAAATAATGTCATTTGCCTTACGGACGTAACGCCATTTGATGTTTTTGTTTGCCCTCTACGTCACTACTTGTGTGGACGTCAGAAGGAATTGAAGCATATATTTCGCGGTCTCTTTTATGGTGTCGGCCATTGAAGCAACCGAAACAGTAAGAGATGCTGAGCGTTTGTTAAACTACAGGCCAGTTACATTTTCTAACGCGTTTTATAGTATTTTAAGAATTAAAAAATAAGAAAAAATTAGTTGCCGCATTACCTTCCTAGAAGACATCATTTTTGTTTGTTTTTGTTTAATCTATGTCAACTGACAGAGACAACAAATATTTGAAATAAATCGTTGTCGTCGTAACACAACTTAGCCATACAAAAATCCGAAAATTAAGAGTTGGGGAAAATACCAAAATTACAGATTACTTAAACAAAATAATTGATATGAGCGAAATATGAAAATCTTACAAGGCAGACTTTGCTTAAAAAACAAAAAGCTCAAAAAATACGTAAGAAGTATTGGTTTTAAGTGGTAATCAAATAGTAGAAATATATCAAAAATCAAAATTTATCGATGAGACTAAAATTATCTCTACAAATGCTAGAAATGCTAGCGAGGGATTTATTAAGGGTATCAATTTAACATTTTAAAGTGGAGATTATCATGACAATATGATCACAAAAAATTTTGAAAACTGCTTTAAAAAATCCGCTCGTACCAAAAAAGTTCGATGGTGATGGACAGCGTAAGCTATCATTCATTCATTCGTTCATCATTCTTACAGAAAGGATAATCCCAGAAACTTGGAAGACCTGTGGACCTGTGGAAGATATGATACTTCAGATATTGCGCCATTAGCAATTAGCACCCACGAATGATGACGATGTAGCCATCTTATAATTTAGTTCCTATTCTGAAGACAGTATAGGGAAATAGTTTTTTATTTTTGTTTATATTCAGTATTTTCTGTAAATGAGAATTAAAATTATTTTGATAAAAATGGAGCCCTGGCGTCAAGCTACTAGATTTCAAATATAAATAATCCAAATTCTTCGACGTCACTTGGAATTTTTTGATGGTTATTGATAGCTTCAATATTGAAAGAAGTGCCCATAATTATCCCTTATAATTTCATTGTGCACCTTTTTCATACATATTGGTTGGACAGCTATTTCCCGATATTAATCTTTTTGAATTAATCATATATGTAGATGTAGTGTCAGATTATAATGGGCCTGTACTCAGCCTTTGATATATATAGCTACTAGGTATGTAGATTAACGGCAATATCAAAAAAATATTGAGATAAGACTTGTTATTGCTATTCAGTTTCAATCAGTATGATCTTCCGGTGTACAATTATCAAAATTTCGCCAGTTGCTATTACTTTTTCAGTAAATGTATGTGGTGATCTCTGGTTAGAACAAACATGATCTAGAGTACACATTATGTGTGAAATTTAGAATCATTCATATATGAGCGAGTGCTGTAGCTCTTATGTAAGCGAAACAAAGAGACCTTCAGAAGTGAGGATGAAGAAATATCCAAAAAATACAACGAAACTGTTGCTGATCATTCGTGTATGTGTGGACATTACGCTGGAGCAGGAGAAAATTGAAGAAGGAGTATTCACCAAAATCCCTTTGTATGTTACGAACGTTTGAGGACGTGCAATATTCATTTGGTGTGAACGCAGTTATGAAACGCAAAAGAGGGAATACTATGGTGTTCATTTCTTATTGTTGTGTTAGGAGATAAATATCAGCCGTAAAGGTTTCATTATTCTAATAGGGTATAACAGACCATGTGTGAAATTTAGAATCATATCCAATCCTGGACATCAGTTTTAAAGTATCTCTTTGGTTGCTTAGATCGGATTCACCCTTAAGGGCTTTCTAGCGCAGGGAGCGCGGTCCGCGTCAAATGTCGAGATAAAATTGCTTAATTAAATGTAAAGTTGGCGGAATTACCAAACTAAATCGGGATTAATTTCCAACTACCGGAAATACTTTTGCGTTGTCGCCCCCATTAGTTCCGGTTGGTCCGTTCGAGGCGTCACTGATCCTCTATTCATTTGTTCCGGTTGTTTAACCCAAAGTGATACCGGCAAGTTACGACGCGCCACCACCAGGCGACAATGAGGCACTTAGAGCTGCCGCCTGATCTCTCCATCGCACTTTGTAATTTTAATTATCGTATTTTTTTCCACTCGGATAATGGACAACAGACGCCACAGTTATACCCTATTGGAATGTAAGGTGATGTTTCCCTCTTGATACACACATAAGAAGTGGACACACCATAACGCGTTTTACCACAAATTTTACGTACTTGAAGCGCGTTTCGCCAACCAAGTTTGGCATCTTCAGGAGAAGATTATATATATATATATATATATATATATATATATATATATATATATATATATATATATATATATATATATATATATATATATATATATATATATATATATATATATATATATATATATATATATATATATATATATATATATATATATATATATATATATATATATATATGATGACACTATATTCCGGGATATCATCCGTTCGCTCGTTGAACTCCGACTGGAATCCTGCATCCGACTGGAATCCTGCAAATCTTGCATCCGACTGGAATCCTGCAGACGTTTCGCCAAAATCTCACTTGGCATCTTCAATGCTCGCGCTCCGAAAACACTTCGAACATATATATATATATATATATATATATATATATATATATATATATATATATATATATCGGGAAGTGGGAAGGGAATTACGCACTGTTCACGCAACCAATCAGCGCGTATAATGGGCTAAATGGGATTGGACCTCGGCCCTTGTTCAGTGCCTTATTCCCTCTCTTAACAATTTAAACTAATTTTAAATTACTTATATCTACCTTATGATTATTGTTGAACATATGTTCGTCTACACTTGATCTAATCTAGCAAAAATTTTTGCCAAAAACTACACATTACAACCTTACAAATTCTTACGCATATCTGATTTTTTTCATTATGTCAAAAACGTTTTTAATTTGTATTCCTTGACATTCAAGAGATTAAATACGTTCTTTCTTCTTCTTCTTCTTCTTCCCATTGAAGTTTGATGTGGCTGCATTTGCTGTCAACCGCACGTAACAAATTACCGAAGTTTTGTAAAAATACTGCCATGTTTCTTTAGAAAATTTAAATGCAGCATGTGATATATAAGAAAAATTTTAAATAATTCACTGTAAGCTAACTAATTTTTACCGAGTGTTTTTCTTGGTGCCCAAATAATATTCTAAATTTAACTGATGATTGCTCCATTCAACCGTATCATCGAAGGCGATCCGGTTAATCGTATTTTCCCGTCGTAATTAATTCAAAAACCATAATTCAGACGAAACTAGCCTGCGTTTACAACTCGAACCATCGTCGACCGTTACTTTTCAACGCCTTATCTTTATTACCGTCAGAAGTATCTTAATTGTCCCGCGGATGCTTTAGCTTATTTAACGTTTATTGGCCAATCATACACGTTGCCTACTGGCTAGTAGTCGCCATTAAAACGTCCGTCAACCGAACAAAACGGACTTTTTTCTACGCCTGACGACCACATTTAATTCATTAACATTATTTTTGTCGTAATAGGTAATAACATTTGAATAATTGATCTACAGGTGACTGGGACTAATATCCGCGACAAATTATACTTGGAAATTAAATTAAGACGAACGACACATAAAAGTAAATCGATACCCGATGCAGGAGAACTATAAAGCGACATACGACGCGCCTGCCATCTTGCGGATTATTAACGGAGTGATAATAGTATATATTTCCACTCACGCTAAGAATATATTGTGGGTAGCATAGGCAAAATCAAAAATTTTGCGAACAAGACTTTTTCATATAAGTTGATAACGAAAGTATATGTTTGGATTGACATTTGACAGCTCTTTGAGGTTTAAACCACACACTGAAGTGATCTGAAGCAAATATATCAGGTAGGGCAATATATATATCAAAAAATTTAAAAAAAATGTCTGCGAATCTTTAGTGTTGTCAAAATTTAACTATTGGGATATATTCTTCTTCTTATATTATATATTCTTCAGACAGATGGAGAATTCAGGTCTTGCAAAATTCATGTCTAAGACTCATTTAAATGGGATAATGCGTATCATCAAATTTGTAAGTGGTAGAGACTCAGAAATGTTCAAAACTGTCTGAATATCGGAATTTTCTCCTCAGAATATTATACTGTTAATTTTTTTCCAGAGAGTGCTGTAGAAAAGGATAGAATTGCTGTTTGGCTTTGTTGTGCTCTACAAAATGTTTGAGATGATGTTTGATTGAACCAATTATTCATTTTCCCTTCCCTAAGCGGTCATGGGTATTTTAATCATTTACACAGATAATAAATAATCCTACATGCTGAACATGAGAACAATATGGCCAAGTTATAAGTAGCAGCAAAACGAAATTAAATCCTTAAATAGAAAACTTAATATCGCCTCAACAATACAGAAATCACACATCACCATCTCAAATATTTTAGAAAAACTTGAGAGAAGGCTAACTGGTTGATGATTATTTCAATCTTTTTAAACATTGGGATTTGCACCTAAACCCCCCATAGAATAAAGGAGGATGATCGAGAGCTAAGTCTGTGGGGGGGAGGGGGGTGAGACAAGCTTTTTGTACCCATCAGGTAAGTATTAATATTTTTTTTGCTCTTCCATCTTCTTCTTCAGGTGTCTATGCGTCCCGAATATCAACCTAGCTATAACGCCTTTGTTGGCGGCTGCTTTAAATAAATGAGTTGTTGCTTTTGTTCCTAAGTTTTTGATTCATGATATTCTTCTTCCTAGACCTCTTTTACATTTTGAACTCCTTCTTTCGGTTGCCCCTATCCATGACTCCATTCCATAGAAAAGTATAGAAACAATATAGCATCTAAGGATCCTAATTTTGATGTCCACGTTAGACTGTGACTTTTAAACAATTTAGGCATTTGATTGACCCTTGCCTTCTCTATTCTAATTCTAATTTCCTGTGAGTGATTCCAATCCTCATTCATGATTGTTTCCAACTGTGAAACCCTTCCCATGTGTGTGTTACTGTTGTGTCTCTTTGGATTTACTAATATTGATTCCTAAGCCACATGGACGGCTGATGTCGGTTATTTTACTTCTTGTATGCTGTCATGCTATCTGTAAATATCACACTATCATCAAAAGGTCGGTATTCTCAAGAGCTTCACTGAAGATTTCTTCTGAGTACAGATTGAAAATGAGTGACGAAAGGATGCACCGCTGCCTAACACCACGAAGAATGTCGATTGCGTACAAATCTTAATATTAGGTAAATATTCCCGTATTTCTCAAAACCTCCATCATCCTTTCAGGTTTTGTTTTTTCTAAGGCTTTTTGATAGTCTATCAAATAAGCGCAAATATTCATATCTCTGCACGGTACTATAAATTTTGAGATGAGGCGCTCTTTTGGGATGTTCCCAGTGTTGTAGTTGCTATTGAATATACTGATTAGGAATTTAACGAGAAATAAAAAGAATTATGAATGCATTTCATATGATCCTTTTCCTTCTTTTAATGTGTTAACTTCATCTGTCATGATAGGATCTCCTCTTTCATCAGAAAATAATTATTCTATGTACTTTTACCAAGCCTGTTTGGTATCTTTTAAATTTAAAATCAGTTTTCCTCCATCAGTTTTCTTATCGAACCTTGCTGTAACTTATCTTCAAATTCTCATCCAAATGTTTTTGTTTGACCTCTCGACCTTTTTCTTTACTTTTCTCTCTGCGATTCCTTGAAAACGATTTATCTTCCTTCTTATTCACACTGGCAGACATATTTCGCGTCCTTGACCGGCCGGCCGCTCCTTTTTGAATACCAAAAGCGCCGATCGTAATACGCTGATAAGGGTTCGTCGAGACGTCGTCATCTTCACCCGCTGCGACGAAAGGCATAAAAAACGAATCCCCGCGCCATAATACGTCAGTTACGGACGCAGCCAGCAGCGCCACGAAGTCAACAAAGGTTATCAGAAACCATAAAATCCAACGGTAACAATTTCTACATTTTAGTGACGTGTTGTCACGTCCGAGAACTTCTGTGTACGATCCCCGGGACCCCTACAGCTTCCGTCCGCTTCGTGAAGCGGACTTCACGTTCCCCGGCCACTCGTAAACTAACCTAATGCGTGTTTGTAATTACTACTCTGCTCTCTCTCACTCTGACTTTCTCTCTGTCGGTTTACCTATACACGGTGATACGGTTTTTTTTACAGTAGTAGATCTATATTTTCGAAATATTTATGCTACGTTGCCAGATGTACCCGAGGAAGTGGGAATTTGAACACAAAATTCTCCGGTTAAGTTTACCGTATCGGAACAATAAATATTAGTCCATAAGAGCCCAAAATTGGAAGTGTTCCTATCAGAAAATTCTCTCTTTCTATCAGACTTCTTTTTAAGTGTTGGGAGAGCTGCCTATATATTTTGCGCTGAGCCCGTATTATGTATCTTCTCCTATAAAGTAACATATTTTCCTTATATAATGCGGTCATGAGTAACATTTCGAATCTCACTTTTCTTAGACTCTCTCAAGTCTGCGGATTTTGGAGCTCTTCTCACTATCGTATGTCCTTTTTTAGCACCATCAATGCCTTCGTGTTTTGTTCTGGGAAAAATTCAAGAACATTTAAAACCAACATCTGACTTCCACCATTAAATACTTATCGTGATCACAACTAACTAAACTGTATTTGGATTTGTATTTCTTCGCAGAGATATTCAAAGGGGTTAAGGTGAAGAGTGTTTTGCATAAGGAAGCATAACATTCTGCATGACATCCCTATAAACAAATTGATACATAGCGTCATTAAGGATGTATATAGAGCCCATTCCATGAGAAATAAGCCCATAAAAATATACTGGTTTTATCATTTTAATTTTTCTCATACCTTAATTTCTCTTCTCATACCATCAGAATTGATTATTTTGAATTCGTCAATAATTCTAGGTGCAGACTTCCAGGGATCATTTTGGGTATCTCTCTTGATGTGTCTGTATTACTGTTGTTTTCTTTGACGTTCCCGATTATGGTAACTACAATGAACTTATTTTGTTTCGGTCTCAAACTATGGGCTTGTTGGCTACCTTCCATGAATGCTCCAAGTTTTTGAAATTGAAATGCCTCTTGGCACATAGCACAACAATGTTCAAAAAACCTAAAATAAACCTCACAATTATTTTGGTTTTTACTTTCCCTAAAAGCCTTCTTTTGAACAAATTATTTGAATGTTGCTCTACTCGATTGACGCGTCATTTTTAAACTTTTAGAACCGAGATTTGCAAGTATCCGGTTTTTACTGCGGTTTTGTTTACCTGAAGATGGTTCAGGCTATATTTTTATTATTTACGTCATCTATATAAGAACTTTGACACACTGACCTTTTTCCATGGAAAAGTGTATTTGAATACGTTTTCTTAAAAAATTTCATATAATAAAAATACCAACATATTGCTTTCTGACTCAAATCACTGCGATGATAGCTTCGGCCTCAAAAACTTACATCACTGATTTTCCACGTTGATCAGTACAAAATTTTCCTTTTTTTGTGAAATTTTTGTTTTTAATAAATATTCAGATAGTGTTTACATTTTATAACATCTATCTATCTAATTTATTCGTGACGAAATAACTAGACTTTATACGTCTGGAGTGTATATATTGTTGTAGGAATTCCTAGTCCTATTTAGACAAATACGCCACAATTTTGATGAAAAGAAAATTGCGAAACAATTAAATATTATTTTCACACACAAAAACGAAAACAAACAAGTACGAGGGTCACTTGAAAAGTTTCAGATCTCACCTGACCCTGAAGATGGCGGCACTAGTTACTAAAAGCTAGTGATCATAGTTGTGCACTTCTTGATAGTTACTTACCAAAGTTTTAGCATTTCTGGACGATTGGTTTTTAGTTAAGAGCCGTTTGGTGAAAATAGAAAAAACTGGTTATACAGCTGTTAAAAAATATTTGTTTCTGGAAGGCAATAATTTTTTTATAAATGAGAAAAATATATGCAGAGTCAATTGTTTTCAATCGATTAAACTTCGATTCGACGTTTCTCGAAACAAAATAAAACACGCGCGTTATCACCCTGTATTGCCGCTTTTGGTTTCCATAAAATTGTTCCGTATTATTACTGATCGTTCGCGTCGAGTCCAGGAATTTTTATCGTTCTCCGCCTGGGTGCCTTTTTCGATATTTTTATCGTCCGTTTTGATTTTCACGATGCTATCTCGTCCCGTTCTCACAATAACTTCGTCCGTTTTGTTTCGGTCGTAATCACGCCGAACGTACGACAGTGTATATTAGCCTTAAACGATTATAATTGTGTACCGATATTAATAATAATGAATATTTTATTTACGCCTGTGCGTTTAATATCTAATATGTCCGCAACGCTTATCGTTAACTTGTAGATTATTTTATTATCTCGCGCGCGAGATCTTTAAAGATTGTGGCGGCCTCTCGTTAATGGAAGCAGATGCGGACGTAAATTTCGCGCAATTTTAGATCGGGATTTTTTTTTAATCCGTCGTTAATAATTTGGCAGGTGTTTTATTATGTTACGAGCTTCGAGCTACACATCGAAGCGATTCGTCACGCCGCGTCTTCGTATATCGTGTATGTGTAAATTTAAATTCAATTATATGGACTACAATGGTTAGAACTCTGTAATTTTCTACCCCGAGGATAAGGCGAGAGATAACGCGTCGCTGAGATAGCTATCGTCATCTAAATTAATAATTTCAGGAGTCCCACACGGTTCTATGGTTTGACTTCTTATTTCATTTATTTAACTTCACGTGGCAGTTATTACGAACTTTCCGTCTAAATTAAGTGTCTCGATAACGGAAGAAGCATCTCTCTGCCGTTGCTATGGTGTTTATTTTGGCTGCTTCTATGATATTTGTAATATTCGCTAATGAATACATGCTTCTTTTTCTGCCAAACCGTTGATGCCACGCCATTCTCGAATGTTTCTTATCTTTCTTATATGCTGACAGTCGTTGTTTTACTACATTCAACTGTTCTTTCTGAGTTCCAGAGCATCTTGCGTATCAGATGTCGATCCTATTTAGAGATTTTGCTTCCATTTACCAGGATCGGTCATATATTTATATGCTTCTACAACTCAAAGAAAATGCACTTCTTTCCAGTTCAGATCAAAGACTTGACGGACAGAGATTTTGACTTTTTGGTCGCCGTCACAGTTGCTTGACAAAGTGCATGGTTTATGAACTTAACCAAAGCTTGCAGGTCCCCTAAGTTGGTTTCCGTTGTACTTTTATCCCTTGGTTTATGTTTTGGAGAGAGGATACAGCACTGACGTTCTACGCTGTGCTTTATGAATGCCGATGTTCCTCTGAAACATTTGTTTTTTAATGGTTTTTTTTATGGAAAATGTGTGAGTTGTGTATCTGTCGTAGTAGTTGTTCGAAGAACATTGATGTGGATGAAATTTGTTTGGAATATTGACGTCACTATTTAATATTTGTTAAACCATGTACCTGTGGTTGATTTAACATATCAATTTTCGTTACTTGCGTTACTTCATAAAATGCCTATTGGATTTGAATGTTGGCTTCTAGTCTGACGATTGTTATCTTGTTGAGTACTGCCATGAGCAGCACCTAATCTTGCAAGTTGAGCTCTAGAAGGCTTTGTCGATGTTTATCCATTGCTTCCGTTAGTAAGTCTTTCAGCGGCGTATCCGTGATTTTCTTTACTTGGTCTATCCATCTAACAAGTGACCTGCTTCTTGGTCGTTTGCCTTCCACCTCTCCCTGTACTATCAGTTTCTCGTCTTGTGGACAGTTTGTCTTTGATCTTCAGCTCCATCGGTATAGATTCATTGGTACGTTTCTCAGTCCATGAAATACCGTCGCATAGGTCGCCAATACCACATCTTTCCTATGCCTGGTATTTTCATAGTCCAGGATTCCGCTCCGTACAAAAAGATTGATAATACAAGCGATTTATCCATTTTTCCATATTC
This sequence comes from Cylas formicarius, assembly GCF_029955315.1. NCBI lineage: Eukaryota > Metazoa > Arthropoda > Insecta > Coleoptera > Brentidae > Cylas > Cylas formicarius. The sequence goes on along the minus strand of NW_026844319.1, from coordinate 32,182,727 downwards.
TGGTGACGTTGCTCATGGCTCCTCGTTCCATTGCTATTCGTCTTTTTATTTCATTAGGGAATCACCCCAGGAACTCCACAATTATCCCTAAAGATATTGCTTATTGTTGCTCAATGCTGACTTTTCGTATCCATTATCTGATTTTGGCTGAGCGATCCAACTTTTCTTCATCTCGTGTTTTGGATCTTTCAAAACCAATAAAATATAATCTTTTTGTACGTCACTTTAAATGTGTGTTATTATAAAAAGTATAGGAAATATTGAAAAAACTTTCTCAAAAAAGGTTACTATGATTAACAATATCTAAAATGCAATGCAAATGTGTGCAAATAATTTTTCAGAGCCCCAGATGGAGTCCCTTGCCTTGAGGCATTCCGAACTTATGTTTAGGCTGTTTCACTCTGAAGGATTTTGTTGACATATTTGCATTTAAAAAGTTCATCGTATTTATTCTGATATTTTTTTTGTAAATAAAATTGTTCCTTATCTACCTCAACTCTGCAGTACACCAAAATTTATGATGTTATCTTGCGTTTTATTTACTACTATCAACAAAATGCACTGATACAATAATTTTTCTCATGGTTATTTGCGTAATATATTTTTTTTTTACTATACAAATTTATGTACCGCTTTTGTTAACTTTTGAAGTCATATCTAAAATCTTTCCTTTACACATAAATTAGCGATTTCTACGGTATTATCTCCGTTAGTAGTGATGATAATAAAATTTCTAAATGGATGTGCAAAAATATTTCCTGGATGTGACAAAATAAATCATAGAATAGGTGATGTATTAACGCACCACTGGGACACAATGGGTTAAACGGAAATACATTTAAAACCTATAGAAAAAAGCACTCCCCTATAAAAAATTAATTAGATTTTTCTAAATAATAAGTAAAAATATCGAAATACGTAAACCTGATAATTTTTACTAGTATGGTATTAAAAATTTGTCAATTAATGAGAACACTCAGAATTAAATTTAAACTTTGAACGCCCTGTATCTCTTAATTAATTAAATTAATTAAGTGAGACGGCATTCTTCTACTTTGAATTTCATATAGTTCAGATTGTATCGCTCAGCAAAAAAATTCCTCCAAAGGACCGTCGTTATTCAAATTCCGAATGTGACAAGCGATTTACCAAATAGCTTTTTTAAGAGCTACTTGTTGAATATCTCTCGAATACCGCAGGTATCGATGATTTTCAGCGAAGCGCACGTGGAAATGCAGGTGCGCAAATCGGCAATAAATAATACTGAGGCTTTAAGCCCGTCACGTGATAATATAACCGAGTTTTCACAACACCAACGGTATGTTAAAAACATAATTGAATGTCTATTTTATCTATTAAGCTGTAATTGTCACAAACAGTATAGCATAGTTTTAAAACTAGAAAAAAAATTGTGAATTGAAGATATTTTTTAGTAGAACATTTAAATGTGAACATTCACACAGGTGGTAATAATGGGTGTTTTTTTTTCGATGTATAGAACTTTAAGTGGGCATTACTGTTCAAGATGGCGACCGATTTAACAGATTTGAAGTGATTTATTCTCAGTTTGCTTTGGCAATTCATCATGAATAGACTTACGCCTGAACAACGCTTGCAAATAGTGCAATTTTATTTCTAAAATAATGCTTCTGTGCGGAATACGTATCGCGCACTACGTCCATTTTATCGTCGACTAAATCGTCCATCAGAGCAGTTAATTCGATTAACCATGGAACGTTTTCGCACCACGTTTACTCTTATTGATAACTCGCATCGCCAGAGACGCCGTACGGTGCGTACAGAAGAACCTATTGCTGCTGTAGAGCGTAGTATTGAGGAAGACCCGAATGAGTCCATCCGCCATCGAGCACAAGAATTGGATCTGTGTCCATCCACTTTATGGAAGATTTTGCGGAAGGATCTTGGTTTACGTGCTTACAAAATCCAACTCGTGCAAGAATTGAAGCCAAGGCGTAGATTCGTCGAATGAGCCCAAAACGAGATTGCCGTTGTTCCCGATTTTCATAAGCGAATTTTGTTTAGCGATGAAGCGCACTTCTGGTTGAATGGCTACGTCAATAAACGATACTGCCGCATTTGGAGTGAAGCTAATCCTCAAGTGTATGTCGAAACACTGTTACATCCAGACAAACTGACTGTTTGAATCAATGGTCCGTACTTCTTCAAAAACGATGATGGCCAGAACGTTACGGTCAATGGTGATCGGTATAGAGCTATGATTACTAACTCTTTCATTCCTGAATTGAACAACCATGATGTCCAGGAGATGTGGTTTCAACAAGACGGCGCAACATGTCACACAGCTCGTGCCACAATTGATTTATTGAAAGACACGTTTGGTGACCGCCTAATTTCACGTTTTGGACCTGTGAATTGGCCTCCAAGATCTTGTGATTTAACACCGCTAGACTACTTTCTGTGGGGCTATGTAAAGTCATTGGTCTATGCGGATAAGCCACAAACGCTTGACCATTTGGAAGACAACATTCGCTGTGTTATTGCCGATATACGGCCACAAATGTTGGACGTCCAGATTATACTACATCCGCGCAAGCCGTGGCGGTCATATGCCAGAAATCATATTTAATATGTAATGCCACAAGATTTTCTTTCAGATAAATAAAATTCATGTCAATCGAATAATCCATCGTTGTTTTATTGCAACCTAAAGTTCTATACATCGAAAAAAAAACACCCCTTACATTCGTATTTACCGTTATTGTAGGGACATAACTTTCAATTTAAAAATTGGTACGAATTCAAGTCCAGTTGGTCATTAAGTAACAGACTCCAATATCTTGCTAACCTCCATAGTTTTCAACACATTCAGTTTTTCGCTTTATTTATAATATCAATATCCATATGACATATCAGTGACGTAGTTAATGGGTTAATGCGTTTAATTCTACCCGTTGGCGCGATAAAACTTGTTTATTATTATTAATTATTATATTATATTATGTTCCTTTTCTAATATGGGTTGGATATGAATGAAAGAATAATAGGCAACCAATTTGTTCTGTAGTTTAGTTATAGTTACGTCCAGAAAGTTTAAAAGGTCATCTAGTTCCGTCTCTATGGTAAATTTTATACGGTTATAGAGTGAATATGAGTTAAAGGACTGTGGTTGCCTTTACGTTCCAATAAAACAAGCAAAATCTAGGAAAACAAACTACGGCCACTGTTTTACTTACTTTTGCTCATAATATTTTCTAAAATGTCCATAAAAAGGGGTGGTCTAAGTGGATTTCACATAATTAACTCTTCAGTAGAAATATAACATCGACTATTAATTTCAAAATATTTTTGGTCTAAACAAACAATTAAACTATCTAAATAAATCTTGTTTTATGTTGACTTGTCTCTGAATTAGAATGTTGTCAATTATCTTTATTTCGTCGATGGTTGAAGTGCTAGGAAATTGATTTTGGATGTCCGAAGAGGCTAGAATTGCATTAGGAAGAATTTTAATGTCTTTAACCTTGTCGTAATAGTTCGAACAAAGCTAGGAATTGCATTTTTGATGTCAGAAGAAGCTAGAATTGGAAAAGGAAGAATTTTAATGTCTTTAACCTCTATCGGTCACATGCCTTATCCATTTATGTTTAAGATTCCCGAAGAAAATTTCACAGCTCGTCATTAGTTTAAACAAAATGAATTTATTTATGACAGTGCGCCGTGCTGCCGAGCGCCTCGAACAGAATATTATTATTAAACAAATTTTATTATTATTTATGTTATTTTCTTATAATTATTATTAATAAAATTTTATTTTTTTAACAATGTTATAAAGAATACTAACAATTTTTTAAATTATTTTTACCATACAGCGTAAATTTAGAAAAAAACAATCAACTTTAAATTTTTAAAACTGTTATGGTCTATACTTATTTTTTCTAGGTAATTTAGCGAATTATGGTTTTTAAATTTACTAGTCAACACTCCATCTTTAGTTAAAAAAAAAAAGGAAAACCGCTCCGTTACGATTTTTATTTGTTTTTCGCGTATCCTAGTAATATAGTATATAAGTAAATAGTACATCAATAATTATTAAAAATAAAAGCTGAAGTGTTGTTGAGTTGTGTTTTTTTAGTTAATATTTTATTATTATAATTTTTAATTGTAATAATAATATTTTCTGTGATTTTAAATGGCCCGAGTGAATTATGAAATTATGTGATTAAAAAATTAGTTTTAATTATTATTTAAATATATTTTAATCGTAAAAATGATTTTGGTGTTGATCTTGGCAAATGAGCGTGTGATGGCTTAGCAGGGAGTGTAATAAGACAAGCTTATCGTGCTATTCTCCAACGTGATAAAAACAACCACATAACAACCCCACTTTCCTTTTTTCAGTGGGCCCAAAGTTCTTTAAAAAAAATACCAACCACGATTCGAATGCTTAACTGCAATAAAAAATACTCGCCAATTTCATTATTACAAACCATTGGAAAATTTTTCACTAGAATCCAGGCTCGTTTCAGAGGATGAAAAAGTATTTATTAAAAAAAAAAAAAAAGTATAAAAATAAATAAATAAATAACTGACGACAAATGTACAGTTTAATTATTTAATCTTGTTTGTTCTATTCAGTATGTTATGATTGTTAATATTGTAAAAAAAAATAAATTTTAGTAATAATGATTATAATGAAATAACATAAATATCTAATAATAAAATTTGTTTTATAATAATATGCTGTATTATTTATTATTTTAAATTATCACTGATAAAACCTTCAATGCAGTTGAGACGCAAGGCAGCGCGGCCCATCCACAGCCCTCGGCGCGCGGCGCGCTGTCATAAATAAATTCAAATTTTTATTTGTTAACTTAAAAGTTAGTTAATAATACGAAAATAAACAAATAATTTTAAGTGGTTAATATATTCTTAAAGTATAGACCATGGATGCTGAAAATTTGATAAATTTATCTCTTACGGTTGATTTTTAATTGATTTATTAATTAAAACCGCTTAACATTTTCATTATAAATGTTGTTAAAATCAAAATAAAAAAAAATCGTTTTAGGGATCAATTTTCCATCATAAAAGATATATATAGATTAATTTTTTATGATCAGCTGGTAAATGGGGGGTCCACTTGACGTGATTTTACTCATTTACAAATGATTTCTAATTCGGGGACGCCCTGTATAAAAAAAAACTTTCGTTGTGAATAAAGATTTGACAAGTTCGGATAGAATTAAGTAAGGAACAATTTGCTGTCGTTTTAAGTAACCGATTGAATTTAAAGAAACCAAAAAATATTATATTTTCCTGTTAAAAGTAAAACCGCTACTCCGCGTGGGACGCAAAAACAATTTAATTAGGAGCAAAGCTGGCAGCACGTGCCTCGTAATCTTCATCATCTTATTCCAATAACCCGTATTTAAGAGTACTTTTATTTTCTTGCCTACGTAATATATTTGCATTGAATTACGGTATTTACTATATATGAAAATTGCGAGGTTATACCCGGTTTGAATAAATTGAAAAAATTAAAAAAATAAACGTCTCGCTCCCCGCAATTTCAACGTTGCTGCGAATATATATATATAATAATGGGTGCGTATTTTGCAGTTTGTATGCAGATGATATAGGTATCGACTGAGCTTAATTTACATAGAAATATAAATTTTAAGCAATTTTTCATATTTGATGCTATTTCGCCGCTACTTTATGAGATATATGGACGGTTTTACGAGCGGTGTCGGTTTTCGGATAAAAACGAACGTATTTCGCTACAAGTTACGAAATTGATACGCCGATAACGTATTAAAAAGGCATACTTTATCCATTCGCGTTAAATGCGGTTATGTTTATTACTTCATTTTGACGAATTTCTCGTTACTTTCGAAAAATAGATGAAATCGAATTTTTCCCATTGGTACAGAAATGACCAGCGTCGTAATAGTATATTATGCAACAAGTGCGGTAAACGGTATTTGACTCACGGGTTTATTTGACACGAGCGGAGCGAGTGTTTAATAAACGAGTGAGTTAAAAAGTTTACCGAACGTGTTGCATATTATACTTTTTCTACGACCGTTAGTTTTTGGGAACATTTTCGCAAAACAATACGAATACATTCGCTGACATGACCGTCAGAATTGACAAACGTCAACATTCAAAGCGTGGGAAATATCTCCGAAAACATCCGATTGCTCCAAAATCCGTGCGGTAAAATCTCGGAAATGTCCGAAGTGACTCGGATTCGTGAGAAACGAAACTTCCGTTCAAATCACCGCGTCCATCTTTTTTTTTACATTTTCGACTGTTTTTTGGAATTTGCTGTGAAATACTCATATAGAGTGGGGGACCGGGAACTATTTTTAAAAATTAAAAAACCGCATTTGCAGGGTATCGAGAAAAAAAATCATTTGTCCAAAACGGTATATACGATCAAAAGAATTCTTGAACCAAATGACTCGCAAGATCCCGAAAAAAAAAACCTTTATTCTTGACGATTTTTTAAAAATGTATAGGGTGCATCGGTCCCTTTGCAATGATAATTGACCATAACTAGTTGTCAGTTTTTTTTTTCAATGGCTATATAGCCCGTACGGCCAGCTAAAATTTTTGTATTTAAAGTTTTCACACATGTTGTACAGGGTCTTTTAAATTTTTCAAGGAACAAAAAAGTCCGTACCCACATCTGAAGAGTAGAATGTGAGCGTAATCAAGCATGATTTTGAAATTTTTTTGAAAATTTTATAACGGTTTATATACAGGATTTTTCAATTATTTACAAAAACATAAAAGACGCTGAATATTGTTCTTTCCGGCATTAAACTATTGGCCGTGAATCAAAATTCGTGAAAAATATGACCGTTTTGTTTTCACAGTAATGAAGGCCGCATTGAGGCCTACAATTTTTGTTTTCACAGAGATATTTGAAAAAGTCGATGTGACTGTCGCCATATCTCACATTCAGTCGACGGCATTTATTATAAAAACAACTCTCAAATGATTAGCCGTAAAATAAAAACTATAAAACATTTGATAATCTGGTCTAAACGGTATCGAGGTGGCTTTTACTTGATGAAAATCCATTTATCAAAATAAAAAATTACTAAAAGTTCAGATTTTCACGAAATTATATATTTTTACATGACAATTGTTTCGACAACACCGTGTCTTTATCAAATGTGACATTTGATAAAAACACGTGGTCAAAAAATTACACTAAATATTAAATAATAATAATTTAGATCTTATCAAAGTTTATTTAGTAAGATATTTTGTTCCAATTTAACTTACTACTAGGAAAACTAAACTCTTACTTAACAAAAATTCTTATACTATAATTATTTAGACATTTAATTCCGGGTACACTTTACTCTGCTTTTACACTGACGCTTACACTAACTCGTATTGTAAGTTGACATGGTGGAATGCCCATCTAATAGCCAATATATTTTTTCTTTATTCTTCTCTCTTCTTTTTGACAGAGCGGCACCAGGTAATACCCAAATATTTTGCTCGATTAGCATAGAGTATTCGTGTATTTTATATATATTGGCCACGTTTATTTGTGAAGTTGATACTATCGGATTTGATTTGCAGATATTTGCAGATTTCTTGTGACGCATTGGTGTGTAACATTTATAGGACTTGTCCCAGTACACTGCCTTGTGCAACTCCAACTTTAATATCTTAAATGTATTATTCTAGCAATTGTCTGTATATTGGGCACAAATTTTCTTTACTCATACTTAATTCCGTCATGCTACATTCCAGCAAAAGCTTGCTGTAGATCAAGGTAAATGGTAGAGCAGTTTTTTCTTTCTTTTAACGCTTTCCCAGTCGGGTTTGTTATTCTGTGGACGTGATCCAAGGTTGAGTGACTTTTTCTATATCTGATGTGAAGGAATTGGGTTGTTTTCTTCGGTAAGAGGTTGTAGTTTTTTAAGGAGTAATTTTTCAACCGGTTTTTAAACTGCAGGCAGCAAATGTCACTTCAGCTAAATGAGGCACTGATCAGATAGGTAAGTTTGACTATATCTTTTTTCGGAAGTTCTTTTAGAATCTTCCGAGTAATTAAATCATACCCTGGAGCTTTCTTCCAGTTGATGCTGCTACAATTTTGGTCTTTAACTTTTTTTATTGGGATATATAAAAACAAAAAAACAATTTTATTTAAACACGCTGCCAACATTAAGCAACTTAAAAAAATTGTTACAATTTTATATTATGTAATTATGTTTATAAATTAAAATATTTAGTTAAATGTTAAAATAAATTAAATGATGTATAAACTTATTTGTTTGTAGTATTTCTGATAATGTAGTAGAAGAGGAAGTTAGTGCTTCATAAATTTGCCCTTTTGACAGCTGCTGCTCTGACCGACTGAAAATGTACTTTTTCTGTCTGTCTGACAATTAAAAATATGAGGAACTACGTGAGGTTTCATTGTCCATATTTTCCGCAATCTGAAACAAAAAAAATAACATCCTTATTCAAATATTTATTAAGTATAAATAATGAGTACCTAAACCTAACTAATACTTTTACTAGAGTGTGAGTTATTCCTATCTAAATAAAATTAATATTTAGATATTTTTAATATTTAGGTAATAGAAGATGATATATTGTAAGCTTGGTTGGTAAAGTAACAAGTTTATCTATTTATCTATTTTGATATTAATGCTCCCCTGCACCTTTTTTGCATGCTTTATATATTTAAAAATCGAGACTGACGAAGCAAATTTGGTAAGAAATCGATGAGGAATGCTTGACGTTGCTGTTATACTCGTAACATACCCTTTACTTTCCTGCGGTGTGACGTCACGCCGACTGCTTCATTTGTTTATTTATGCGAAATAAATGTTGCGATTTAAGGGTTCATATTTGATATAATGCGTTTTCATATATAAACAAACACTTTGGTAAAATAAAAAAGAGGCTCCCTGTTGTTTGTATATAGTCAGGCAAATAAAACAGTTTGAGTGGGTGATTTTTTGATTGATATTTGATATGCCCCCTTCCGTCTAGCATTCACAATTTCTAACGATTAATTGATGAACAATTGGTGTCAGTTATTATTGTTGTTTTCTTCACACCCGCCTTAATAGCAACGCATTGCTTTTTTGCGTACTCTCTACATTCAGAGAACAACTTTTCTGTGGTTCTATCAAGCAAGAGAGGAGAAGTTCACACGTCGATTGGATCCGAATAAATCACAGGCGATGTAAACGTCCCAGCTGAGGAAATTAACATACCTAGAATAACTTTTTGACTAATGTCGAGCCACACACCATCTTCCCGTCTCCTTATCTGTGAAATATCTTAATATCCACGAATCCTAACGTCCCGAATACCCGCGGCTGCGGCATTCGGGTTACAATTCATAAGTTTCTTCAAAATCTTCGTTTCATAGATCGTAAACCAGTCCCAGATTTCAGCTGGGTGTCCCCGCTTGTAATTTTATACCGTCGGAATAATAAAAAAATAACACAACAAACTTAAAATTAAAATTCCCGTACGTTATGGCCGAAGTTTACAGCCCAAATATTTATTGAGTCATAATAACTTGTCAAGCCTATAAAATATTATGAATAATTAGGAAGCCGGCGCTGACCAGTCCGCAATAAAAGACTATCTTCTCGGAAGATCTTATCCGAATTGTCGTTATAAAAAAAATCTGATAGTTTTAACGTCCGTTTAGGCAAATTATTTTGCCCGTAACTTTCGTCTTTTATAAATAAATATCTAAAATTAAATCTGGACTAAGATGTAAATACGTTTAGATAGCCTATGGCAAATTAATTACCCATTCGTATTTAATATTCAGATGAGCACGATATAAATAATATTTTTTATATTGCGCCAATATCTAAAATTGAATCTAACCTCGGCAGTTAATAAATTATTTATGCTATTGGTGTCGCACTATAAGGAGAAAATATTATTTTGACGGTAACTACAACCTAATTCACCCTAAGAAACAGGGTGATAATGAAATATGTATCTTAATTTTCAGGAATTATCGTTTGGTTAATTTAAATGATTAATAATTCAACAAATGAGTAAATAAAATAAATAGTTACATTATGAAGCAACTTTTCAGCAGCTATCCTTTTTTAACTTACCAACCTTGTTTTGTTGTTTATTGCTTACAAAGAAATACAATTATTTGTATCACAAGGTTCTCTAAAGGTTAATACGTACAGGGTGATCCATTATAAATGTTCACCTCCCTTTTCTTTCAGATTTTGGGGGAAAATTAATGTGAAAATTGTAGAATACAGCTAACAGCATTCTTGTTTGTTATATTCACGTATACGGGGGCATCCAAAACATTTGTATTTGTTTAAGGCATGCCCCGTATGTTCTGTTGTTTGTTTAATTATCGCTATGACATTTTCTCATTCCTAATTAGGCAATTTTGTAAGAATAAAATGTTATTCGAAAATGAAAATATTGAAATTCTCAATGTATCTATTAAAAATTAGAAAAAATGCAGTTCCGGTAAGACACGATATATGGCGGCAATATTGCTTATGTTTTTATAAAATTTCCCTTTACAACTGTAGCGGTACCCAGCAGAAAAAATGTAGACTATGGGTCCACGGAAAATGCAGAAAAATATTTTGAAGTCAATCGTTCTATGGTTTTGTGAAGCTGCACTAAGAGGATTGTACCAGAAGATAAATAATAATAAATAAATACTTTATTTATTTAGGATAAAGCTGTAACAGAAAACAATCGTATTTACATTTTAAATATACGAACCAGCGGCAAAACAGCAAAATTTAAATAAGTACAAAAGATAATCAGAATGAAATTTCTGACAATAAGTTTTAATTAATAATCTTTGAAAAGTATTTAAATTATCACACTCCTTAATATTTTTTTTCTCATGCTGCAAATTAACGCCATTTATATTAATAGTAACACTCTCCAGGTCCAAACCACTAAATCAATGTTTTTTGCCATACAAACACAACGTCGACTTTATGACAGTAATGCTAAGATTATTATTGCCCAGTCATATAAACTCCCGAGACAGGTCATCATTGATATCTCGCTGCATTTCTTGGGTATTCTTACCAAATTTTGCAGTTTTTCACAACTTGAACTAGATCATTAATTTACAGAACAGTCCCCATGGTCCACCAAAATGAACTCGGACACAGATGACTCATACTTTACTTTTTGGGTTCTGCCATATAAGTAAGATTTTAGCCGATCCCCATATTTTCTCCAAAAACAGCCAAAATAAACCTGTTGTCATCGACAGCCCCGACAAATTCATCACAGATACTAAACATCACAGTCTCGCAAGAATGTCCCGTTCGAAATCCCGATTGACTAGAGACAATTAAATTGTTTTTGCAACGAGTTCCAATACACTGGCACAGTCTTGATCGGTTTAAAATCAGAATGCAGCTTAGTACCTGGAAGCTTCGGCACCGGAACCACCAAAGATGACTTCCATTCCTCTGGGAACTGCCGTTTAGAAAATGACGCACTGATAACGTCCAATATTCGGTTTCCAACCACTGCAAAACCATCTTTGAAGACTCTTGTTGACATGGCAGACTCACCCCACCAACATTCTTCATTCCGCGCACAATCCTTTTTAAGTAAATCAATGAAATGTTTTCAAACCTCGTGACGCTGTGATTTTCCGTATCCTGGTCCAGATCTAAACACGTCAAATTGACGGATGGTCTAGTTATTGCCGATATGATATCTTCTCAATGCTCTACACAAAATATTTATTAAATTCACTCGCTATATCCTTATCAGTTTTCAATTTCCCTTGGCCTGGATAAACTTTTATTCGGGATTAATGTCTTCAAATGTTTCCATGGCTCTCTTGAATTTTGCTTATTTTCATCTATCACCTCTGTGAAGTATTTGTCTTTGTCATACTTTATTTTATTAACAATGTTGTTTCGTAATCTGTTATATGCACTCCAGCCTCCAACGTCTCTATAACGAACAGCCCTAAAATAAATTTTATCTCTTTCTTTCATCATTTGCGTTCATTATTATATTGATGTTTCATGTTGATTTTATTTTGGGGTGCATTGTATTTAGTATGGCAGTTATATCTTGTACAAATCTATTGGCAATCACGTCAACATTTGAGAGCCGACCATCCCACTGAACCTCGAGATGTAGAAGAGTTGCCGAAATTTATTTACTAGGCAAGAAAACATTAATAAAATAAAAGAGCTAATTAGGACAGAAATTATTTTAAAAAGAATAATCAAGTTAAAGGCAATCTAAAAAAGGGCTATCGACTGTGTACCAATGAATAGTGTAACTTTCAATATTAACAAAAACAATAAATGCAAAAAACGAATGAAAAAAATGGCGCCCCATGGCTTACTCAGTGAAATTTTCGTTTAACACCTGACGAAAAATAGTGGGTCTTGAATTTATTTATAATGGATCACGTTCTATTATTATTTTTATCATTTATTATCGAGAAATTATCTAAGTTTCAGAATGGACATCAAACCCGGCAGTAGGTCTAAAATTATCCAGTGGTTCTTGGAGATTGCATCCGTAATTATACTTACATTTTGTGAAATAGAGCCTGTGCCCTGCGAGGGTCTACGGTTAAGATACTGTAAAATAATTAGAACATCGATATTCGCAGTGAATGGTCCAAAACGACTCAACAATTTGATACTTCCTATACAACAGGTTGGTTTTGGTCGTTTCTTTAAATCTTTCGATACCTTTAAAAAACCTATTTCTATTGGTGTTTTCTACTACGTCGCAAATAATTTTTTATATTGTCGAATTTTTGCAAGCATTTGAAGTGCTCTCGCAGAAGTCAAAATAATTGAGACTTTAATTTTGAGCCACTCAGAATAAGTTTAATGAATGTGTCTAGCATTGTCTATATCTTTGAGACTGTAATTTAATTTGGTAATTTACTTTATTAAAAGTAAGTATTAAAAGTATTAAAATTGACCACTGCCAGTGTTCTACGACGACCCCACACGCCATTGGTCATTCACGATCGATAATTACGATTCATTTATTATTAATTTTTGAAAAATAAATTTTGGTAACCTGTTGTTTTATGGCGGATAAGTTATGAAACACCCATAAGTCAGCTTAAGGGCTCGTTTTAGGTCTCGTTTGGACGTAGTGTCTTTGAAAGTTGCCGATATCAATTCAGATGCTGTAAGCGACCTTTTTATTTTGTTAAGGCATAGCGAAGTACGACTGTCTCGTCGGCTGATATTTCCATTTTAAAAGAATATTCAAAATGGACAGGCGAGCTATCGGTAGAGAATCCGGTTGACAACCACAGGCGGGTCCAAAACCGGGTAGCCATAAATTTGTGGAAAAACCGAACCAAGGGACGACGTTATGCAGATTCGACTCGATACAATAGGGCCATTGTCTATGGAGCTCGCCACTCCATAAACGGTTTTCATACTCGGACAGTTGAATGCCGTTCCTTTCTTTTATTTCTCCGATCTTACCGAAGTGGATCGCCAATCGTTTGTGAACCAACCGCTGAAAGTCGTCACATTCGAAACCCGCACCGATATTGCCGCCACATTTCTAGTTTTTTATTTGTGCGTGTGAGGATATGCGTCTGCCCACTTGGCAACAGCGCCCATCAATTTGTCGAAATTAGGGATACAAAAAACAAGGCTTTTGTACTACTGTAATAATATAATTTTGTATTTAAGTTTATGTTTTGGCCCATCCAATGGTTTGAATTAAAAATAACGGTTAAAAAAAAGAATTAAGATTTATTAATTAATTTATTTATTTTATAAGATACACTAAGTATAGTTGAATCGTCTGAGCAACTTAGCATTGCAACCAAGACAAGAAATTAACAAATTGATATTGAATAAAAGTAAAACTGAGATGATCGCCTTTTCAACACGGGATTTAAATAAGAGTTTATTACTACGCTTTAATGAAAGCACCATTCAACAGGAAAGTGTTGTAAAATTCCTCGGAGTTTATGTAGACTCGAGACTCTCCTGGTTCGAACAGGTGGACCACGTTCTCAGAAAGCTTTCTGTTTACTGCTTTGTCATATGGAGGCTCCGCCATCAGGTTTCTTAAAAATGTACTCTTTTTCCTATGTCTATTCGTGTCTCAACTACGCCTTGGTGTGTTGGGGAGGTTCCCCACGTGCGGAGCAAGTCTTTATTATGCAGAAACGCATTTTACGGACTATACTGTTTAAGCCCTGGAATTTTTCATGTCGGAACCTATTTCCACAACACTCTTTATTGACACTTCCTAGTATGTACATACTAAATTCTGCCACGTATGTAAAAAGTAACTCTAATCTTTATATGTCCTCAAGAAACTCAGATATTCAGTACAGTTTAAGACCGAATCTTAACATAAAAGTACCTACACATCGACTGCTTTTTACAGCAAATAGTCCCTTTGTTTTGACTGTAAAAATTTATAATAAATTGCCTATCGAACTGAAGGAGATAACTAGTCAAACCAAATTCAAATGCACTCTTAAAGACAAATTGCTATTACAATATTAAGGATTTTCTTTGTTGTGATACCTTTTAATACATATTCGTTGTTTGTTATTGTTTATATATTTGTTATTTATCCATCAGTATGACTTATTATTATTATTATTATTAATTTACTAATTATACTAAGATAATTTTATACTTTTACATTATGCTGACAATATCCAACACTTGTAAATCAAGTCTTATAAGTAAACATGTTTTTAAACAAAAGAAAAAAAAACACGAAAGTAGAAATAAATTAAATTTAGTTTGAGCGGGAAACACTAATTACTTGCAGAAGTATTTATGTGCAATAAGTTAACTGTTATAATTTCCTTGCAAAAGGACCTATTGGCGAGTTGTTTCCTAAATTTGTACTATATCTAGGTGCATACAACTATGAAGGAATTTTAGTCGTTACTAGTCATTAAATAGTATATTATGCAACAAGTGCGGTAAACGGCATTTGACTCACGAATTTATTTGAAACGAGCGAACCGAGTGTTTAAAAAGTAAAAAAAAAAAAAGTATACCGAACGTGTTGCATACTATACTTTTTCTACGGCCGTTAGTTTTTGACATTTTGACAAACGTCAAAATTCAAAACGAGGGAAATATCTCCGAAAACGGTAAAATCCCGGAAATGTCGAAGTGGCTCGGATCCGTGGGAAACGAAACTGACGTAGTATAGTGACGCTTCCCGCACGCTAGAGGTCGGTGTGTAATTAGGTATTTTGCAGTTTTGGACTGTTTACTCTGTTTACTCAAGGCAGGACGACACATAGGCGTTGTAGATTGTGATCAGCGACTTGGTGTCTATAGTTATTCCGGAACACTTCTCTAATATTTACACCACTGAAATTATAAGTATATTGATCTTAAGATAATAACATTTGTCTGTATTTCTAAAACGCGGCATACAATACAACAGCATACATATATTATCAACTTATTTATTTTTATATTTGTATTTACTGTAAAATTTGTTTTTCCATAAAAATAATCACTAAAAAAAGGTTTCGAAGATTTGGAATAAAATTTAAATATATTTTTTAGAATTGCCTAGTGTGTTTACAAAGAAATCATTTTAAGTAAATACTAAATAAAAAAAATATATTTTTTTTATTAAAGAATTCTTTAATAGCGTGTCTTTCCTTACAGCATTTCCAGCTTCAAACTTGAATTTGTTCTGCAGCTCAGATTGTCGAAACTTCTAATCGATCAAATATCAAAAAAATTGAAATAACTTTTTTTAACGCAATGTATTAAAGTTTTTTTTACCATAAATGTATTTTGTTGATTTTAACAACCGTTTCTTAAATACTGTATTTTTTCTATTTCTTATCGTATATTAACTGCAGAGGGATTGCGGTATGAGAAAAAGTGCAAGGGAATACCAAGGGATTATAAAAGAAATTACTTTGAACATCGCTTACTTTTTTAGTTAAAAGACATTGGAAGATAAGAATTTTTGGTTAAATGTGAACGTCCGTGTGTTCCAACAATCTCAAGTGGTTTTAAATTTATCCAAAGTACGGCAAATGGTACACAATTTTACCATAGTTTACTGTACTGTATGGGGGATGGAGCCAAAAGTTAATTAGGGTGTTTTTCGTGGGAAAGTGTCAACTTTGGGAGCACCTGGTATATTACTTCATTTTTGAATTCTACACAAAATTCTATGTATAATGCCCTATACCAAAGTCTAACCGTTTTTAACATTTTTAATATTTTATGTGAAAAGTTTTTGTTTCACTTGAGTAAGTTTTGTTGTAAACAAATCACTAGAATAACGGATTTCATAAGAAATTTTCATAAGTATTAATACACGGAAGGCGAAAAATAAGATTAAAAATGAAATTAAAAAAAACTGCCAAAAAAACTTTTTTTTTCATCAATTCATATTTAGCGTTAAATATTAAGCCATTTTTATGTAAGGCGGTATGTGCCTAATAATAATAATCAATAATATGTGAAAAAATATTTGATTATGACAGTAATCATCAACAAAACATACGTCCAAGGAGGCAGCGTTCTAGCACTTGTTTTGTTCAAACACTAATTGAACTTGTATGAGAACAACATATTATTTGTGATAGACTAATTTTAAAACGAAATACATATACATACACATGCAACCTTATATAAAATTGCCGTAATCTTTAATGCTAAATATAACAAGATGATAAAAAATGGTAGTTTCTATTAAAAAAAAAAATATTTGTTAGTTTTTTTAGTTTCATATTTAGTGAAATCCGAATGAAGAAATTGGCAGATACGAGGGCGGCGCCAAAATTCGCCGGCCTGAATATGAAAGAAACAAAGTAGAGTAACAATTTTTTATTATTTTTCAATATAATCCCCCTTAACTTCAATTACTTTACTACAATTAACTTATTACATGTCTTTATTAACAACTTTAAAAAAATATTCTTTTGGTTTGTCTACAAAATGAGCTAAAACAGCCTCTTTTAACTCAACTTCGTCGTTAAAACGCCGTCCAAATATCCAAACAAATAATAGTCGCTGGGGGCCATATCTGGACTATAGGGAGGACTAGGTTGGAACCCACACTTTAAAATGGCAGCTTGTGCAATACCAGCAGTATGGACAGGTGGATTGTCGTGCATCTGGTCAGTTTTTCTCGACGTTTTACACGTATTCAGTCACGCAATTTATGTAATAATGTTGCTTAGTATTTACCATTGATAGTGGTATTAGTTTCTTTAAAATCTGGCAAAAGAATTCCTTCACAGTCCTAAAAGATCGTGGCCGTCACCTTTTTTGTTGACTCTGAATTTTCTTGGAAGTGCTTCACCCTTACGACGCCACTCCGTTGATTGTTTTTTCGATAGAGGGTCATAATAGACAACCATAGTTTCATCTCCCGTCACAATAGCTTCTATCACAGGCTTCCTTTCCGACCCACAGAGTTCCAAAAAAACCGCGCACACTCGACACGGCGTTGTTTTTGAATAGCCAAAGGATTTTAGGAACCCATCTTGCACTCACCTTCTGCATACCTAATACACACGCATACACAAACACTTGTATCAGAAAGCTTAGTAATTTCCGAGATTTTCTTGACTCTTCCACAATCGCAACAATATCTTCCGTTATGACCTCCACTGGTTGACCAGTTCTTGAATCATCTTCAAGGGACTTCTGCTCCGTTCGAAAACGTTTTGCCCATTCTTTCAGTATAGAATACGAAGAAGAACTTTGGCCGTACACACCATCCAGCCTTTCTTTAATAATTTTAGGTGCTAACCTTTCTTTTGTCAAAAACTGTATGTCTGCTCTATACTCAATTTGCGTTATTTGCGACATTTTATCGGACACGTCTTGTTTAAAATGCTGTCAATAAAAAACTATTTACGCAAGGCTTCAATTTTTTTTCGCAGCCTACTAAGATATATATTTAAAAAAAGACAAAGTTTTATCGTGAACTGAAACTGCATCTATGCCAGGCGCTAACCTCGTATTTTACGTCATACAAACGTCAGTTTTCACATAAAAAATTAAAAATGTTAAAAACGGTAGTAATGTGCTAGGTATTCCATCTAAAATAGGAAAGAAATGGAAAACCCTGTATACACAAAAGTAAAACAAACTAAAGGTTTGTAATGCCTCAATTAACTTTTGTATTCAACTTTTGGCTCCATTCTCTATAGTTTCTGAGATAAGGTAGTGTCCAAAGATAAACATTATTACGTATTCCAAAAGTTATCTCTAAATTTATTATAGTCTTTTATCATTTTAATTTGCACCTAGTTGCTGTAAAACGTCTCTTTTCAAATTCAAACATTAACTGAAATTGCAAATTGCAGATGTTTATGTAATAATCAAATTACATACAATTTCAAAAAATATGTCAAATCGATGCTTTAAATTTGCAAGATGGTTGATATGTTATCTATTGCTTATTCTGTTTTTAAATGGTTATCTTCTTTTGTTTGTTCTAATAACGTAACTCTTAGAAATAAATAGTGAATAGTAATAATATTAGACTGACGTTTACCAATGCTGTGGCTGCTGTCGCTCTCTTTACGTCTACGAGACGAATGACAGTGAGGGCTGCGTATCTCGACGGTTAACTGAAGCTGGCCGTGCGAGGAGAAAAATATTTTTATCGGGTAAGCGAAACTGGAGAAAAAAAATTGAATCTCGTCGTAAGTCAAGTGGCGTTGGTCCGCCCATACTATACCATGTAGGGTGTCCAGGGACGCAATAAAGATGGAAAGATAGCGCCGAGCGTAAGCTGATACGGAACAAATTGTATGAACATCGCTGCCAACATAAGTCTGCTATCTGATGACGAGGACAGAAGTAAGATAAAAACTTTATTATGAATGTAAATTACGGGCGTCGACTGGGTTCATTCATCATTTCGGTGTGCGCGGGTCCTTTCGCAGTCTTAGAGGTCGTTCGCTACTGTTATTTGATATACAGGGTGATATGGTACGCGAATTATCAAAACCTAATAGAATCGTCTTCCTCGAGGAGTAATTTTTTTTATTCTTTCGTAATCTCCAAATTGATACGAACAACAAATTAATAAACAATTGATTATTTCGTACGAAGTTATATTTTTTGAATTGGACGCTATATACAGTGTGTCATTGAGAGATATCTCGGTTACGAATAAAACTAGGAGCTTGCAGTTTGCGGGTCATGGTGCTACTTTTTGGTGAAATGAAAGATGCAGAAGAACAGAATTCTCTTATCCCATTGCGATTTTGAGCTACAGGGTGGTTTTGAAAATTTCGCGATTTGCCTTTCTCTATATTGAAGCTGTCGAAAAAATAAAAATACCTCTATAGAGATTATTTTTGCGCAGAATCCAATGGAGTACCTAGTTTTTGTCAGATTTTTTTTCATTTACTGAATTATGAAATAAAGTGTGTTTTAAATGGGCCAACTAGATTTTAAAGTGGTTAATAACCCATAATTGTATGAAAGTTATCCCATTTGTAGGGATAGCTCTGATAAAAATGAATATTTTAATAAAAATTAAATTATTTTGCGCCTTTGTTGCGTCACTTATAAGTTATCTTGCTTCAAATTTATCCCATTAATAATATGTATTTTGTAAATTTTAATTTTATTTGGACGTTATTCTATTCTGAATATACTTAGTGGTTAGGGTTTTACGTAGTCTTACCTATTTGCAACCTAAATTTGAAAGTAATTAATAGCGTATACGATAATCTGACTTACTTTTCTTGATTCCCTTCAACTACGAAGCAGCAGTGCCGCCTTCACTTATTTTCCTGTAGTACTAACTTGGGTGGTAATTATCCCATATTGTATGATGCCGATTTTAAAGGTAGGCCCACAATAAGTTATCAAGTCGGGAATTACGAGATCGGGAGACCATCTTATGCGACCGTGTGTGCGTAGACTTTCTTGGTATGTTTCTGGTAAAATATTTTCCAGTATTAACAAATATCTGATGCTATTGATATACATAATTTTACATAACTTCCTAAAATAAAACACGAAATACTGAAGCAAAATTTGCCTTGTTGCTCCCGAGGATATTCAATATGTTCGTTTTCCTGCAACCAGTAAAGGCTATTTTGCCTGTACTTTTAATATAAACTTCAGTAGACTTTCCAACATTAGAAAAAGGGGGGGGGGGGTGGGGGGTTAGAAAGCTTATTGGTAGCACAACATTATGAATAATTCTTTCATATACAAATAGTAGTTACTACCGCCATAAAAATAATGTGATAACTAAAAACTACAAAAACAAGAACCGTGGCCGTCATTACTGGGTTGACTTTGGAATTATACAGGTGAAACAATTATCTGTCTGTTATTTTTGATTTGATTGCTTATTTCTTGGCCATTTTGTCGGTTACAGCAAATTCAGCAAAAGAAAAAAGAGTAAAATACCTAAACAAATAAAAAAAGACACCGTTAGCAATTAGCAGCTTGTAAGATACCTATTTCAACGTCAACCGATGGGGCATGTGTTTCTGGCGTTTACCGGACCCGCTGCTCGCACATATAGAGGGGACATTGTGTCTTCTTTCATTGAAAATTGTCCCATTCTTCACGCAGACTAACCCCGAATAATCGGGGTGACTTAATTGTACTTGACGCGAACACATGAGAATGCTTTAACAGTAACATTATTGTCAAAACAGTTCATAACAGGGTAAGCCATAAGCGTAGTCAAGAATATGGTGGGTAATTTTATTTCCCAGTCTATAACTTGAATCTCAGTTTCGTGTTTGTTTGAAGTGAATTCCCTCGCTGAAGATAGCAATTTTAATTAAAATGCTGCAAAAAAGGCATCGCATTGATCATTTCCAATAATGTTCTTGGAAAAGGACCAATAATGAGGAAAGAAAACTGTTTTCTAAATACGGTGAATGTATTTTTCTAATAGTAAAAATAAACATATTATATATTTGGCCCATAGTGGTCGTAGGGCTAATTAGTTTTATGCATTATTTATATTTTTGAAAACATTTAATATCAAAAGACATTTTTCAGAACTGCTTGTGCGTAGTGTTGTGAGCATTTCATCTTACAAGTTCCAGTTTTTCTAAAATCATCAAAACGTTCTCTTTAATAATTCCGGTAGCACTGCCAATATTAGGGTTGTCGCAAGATAACAAACAAAATAAATAAATAAAAATAAATATGCAGACGTTTCGCCAAAATCTCACTTGGCATCTTCAATGCTCGCGCTCCGAAAACACTTCGAACACTGGGAGGTTATCAGCGGTGCGTGAGGTATTTATACCCTGCACCGGTGACGGTAACGGTGGTGCTTGTGCGGGAGGGGAGGTGGCTCCGCCCCCCGAATTGTCGCGTTGTTAATTTCGCCCGATCGTAGTTGCGATGTCCCCGTTGGCTGCTGCGTATCGATCTGCTGTTTGATTATCGTTCTACACGTATTGGATAAATGCAGAGCGTCGTCTCTCGTATTCAGGTATCCGGACTTTTCTATCTCGATGGCCTCTCATATAATCCTAGTCTTAAAATCAGGAATATTAGCTATTTGTTTGCAAGTACCGAAATCAATTTTATGGCCTGTCTGATGTTGGTGCTTGTTTGTTTCTTTTGGCTAAACGATATTCCTCGTGCCTGGCTGAAATCCTTCTGTTGGTCTACGTCAGGCTGCACGATCCGCATGCTACACTGTATACTCCTTGGTTTTCCAGAGTAATTTTTTGTTTTGGGTTTCTTAGTATTGCTCCGACGGTATGATCAGGTTTGTATGCCGCTGATATGTCGTGTTTCCGTAATATTCGGCCGATTTTGTCAGTAACCCCTTTGATGTATGGCAGGATAGCGATCGATCTTCGTTGGGTCTCGTCCTGCACTCTCTGTTGCGGCTGTTGTTGTTTACCGATTGCATTGCTGATGATGCGCCTTTGGTATCCGTTTTGTCGAAGACAGGTACTAATTTTTTTTAGTTCTTCATCTCTGTTCCTCTCGTTTGTGAGCCTGAAGCACCGGCCAATTAATGTATTTGCCACTGCCTGTATCTGTGATGGGTGGTGATGAGAATTAGCCTTCAGATATCTATTAGTGTGTGTTGGTTTTCTATAGACAGTGTGTTCCAAATGTCCATCTTCGGTCCTTGTGATGTGCACATCTAAAAGGGGCAGACTGTTATCCTCTTCAAGTTCTATTGTAAATTGAATCCTTGGGTGAATGGAATTCAGATGATCTACGAATTTCAAATGCTCCTCCTTGCCAAAAGGCCATACAACAAATACGTCATCAACGTATCTTGTCCATAGTTTTGGCTTCAGATTTGCCTTCTCTATTGCTTTCTTTTCGAAGTAAATCATGAAGAGGTTGGCAATCACAGGTGAGAGAGATGATCCCATTGCTGCTCCATCTATTTGTCGGTAAATTTTCCCGTTGTGCATAAAGTAAGCGTTTTTCAGGCAATGCCTTGACAGATCTATTATGTACGGCGGAAGATCTTGTTGTTGTTTCGCCAAAATCTCACTTGGCATCTTCAATGCTCGCGCTCCGAAAACACTTCGAAGTGTTTTCCGTAACATTGGCATTAAAAATTTTGAAAATAAAATTTGAAAAGTAATACAAGCAATAACAGTATAATATTACTAGTGACATAAAACGAATGCACATTACATTTTTATAAAGTAGTTTGGTTTATCAGTTTGCAGTTTAAGCCGATTAGAATTTGAATATGAACCAGAGACATGATCAAAAACCGTCTCAATCGATAACAAAACCATATACAGCTGTTTTGTAATTGTTGAAGGATTTTTCTGTATTCACCAAGAAGAGAGACCCACTGTAGTGCGTTATAGTTTTAATTTTACTGGGTAAGATAATTTTTAAACGGATATTTTATGATCTTAACTTTACAATAACTTTGTCGGACTACACTACAAAAAAATACTCCCAAATTTTTGCACGAAGTACAGGGATTCAATTTTTATTAAATCTTATCTTGTTATTGTTAGGTCGATGTAACATTCGTTCAATTAAAATTATTTTTATTTTTCGCTCCCTGCTGGATTACCGTCGCGCCGCCTATGGGTGCGCGGGGTAAATTTTTGGATCGGTTGCATGCGATTAAAAAGGCACGCGATACCATCTTTCTCTTATCTGTAGAGTTTTTCCTATTATATTACATGACAGATTGCGGTCTGGGTGATTTATTGCGCAATTGAATTATGGATGCTTATACCGTTAATTTGTCACGCCGTTGTGATTTCGGGGTTCTCACTTTCGACTTCCACACTCCGAGCCCGTGACTTCCGACGGAATCACGTTAATATCGTAATCGTTTGGGCGAGCTCTCCATTTTGTCAATTACCGGTTAAAGAGAAATTTTAAATGAATTGTAGGCGGGAATATTTATTTACAGATAAATTAATAAAATTATCCCATCTTCAACGGTTTTTCATTTATCGCCGATAATTTACTCACAAAAACGGAAATTTTTAGGATATTTTAGATTTTTTGCCCATAAACGACACACCCTGTATATGATTCAAACAATGTTCGAAGTAGAGAGCACCGGATTTTCAACGCGTCCTGGTTCAAGAATTTTTTGAAAATAGTAAATGGTTTTCGAGAAAATAAGTTTTCTGTCAAAACCAAGCAGTGCGCCGTAATAATCAATGACGTCATGGCGTCTTGACAGCCCCCGAAATAACGATTGTTATTGCACTGGATCTTCAGTTAAGGTGAGATTTTGTACAGAATTATGGAAATCTATAGACGAACGGGGCTTATGAATAAATACCCGCCTTCAACCTCGAAAAACTTTAATTATTACTTGAGGAAAAAAAAAGAAGGGAAAGAAGTATAGGATGAAAGATTATAGGGAATCATGGTCGTCCACCTCAGCGACACCTAGGAGGGGGAGATCACCGTTTCCATTGCTGTCGCCACCCTGTATATTTAATTAGAGCGTTAAAAAAAAGGCGGCTACGGCATATTTATGTCGGCCCGTAAACCCGGCGCAAAAGTTAACGACTTTCATAACACTTGAATTTATTTCACCGGGATCGAAATCAAATCTCGACTA
Source organism: Cylas formicarius (assembly GCF_029955315.1). Classification (NCBI taxonomy): domain Eukaryota; kingdom Metazoa; phylum Arthropoda; class Insecta; order Coleoptera; family Brentidae; genus Cylas; species Cylas formicarius. The sequence goes on along the minus strand of NW_026844319.1, from coordinate 32,158,688 downwards.
GGCCGTATATATCCAACCGGCATTTCCAACTAAAACCTAGAAATTACGGCTCCGCATTGGCGGCGAACGATCGGGACCGCGTAACAGGAAAATGTCGATAGAAATCCGCAGTAAATTAAAAAGCAAATGGCTCTATATTCCACCGGTAGTGTGATAAAACGCCAGTCATAAAATTAAAACTGCCGAGAGAGTTAACCTTGCATGCAAATTGCGGTCTCTGCAAAAAGTTGATTTAGTGTGAAAATATTGTTTATTACTTCGGGTCGAACGCGTTTCATTTTTTTTTTATCTCTCTCTCTCAATTTTTTTTTTCGGTAAATGGATGGTAATCGGTTTACGCCAGAAGGAGCAGGAACTCGCGAGTGGAATGTAATTGATGGATCGTTTTAAAAACGTTTTTTTTTTCCTCGTTCTAGTAATATATAGCCGATACGCGATCATAGTGTTTAACCTTTATCAGGTAGCTTGGGATAGATTTTGAATATTTTGAAGTGAAAATAGTTTTAAATATTATTTTTAGGATCATAAAACAGCTTTAATCTATACTGTTAAAGATCAATCCCTCTTGTAATAATACCCTGGACCACTTTATAATGAATCAGTAGATATATAATAATTATTAATATAACGATAGGTTGATTAGTCTGATGAGCAACGCCCTGAAGATCCTTCTCAGAATTATCCACAATCGAATCCGGGAGAAATGCGAGCAGGTAATCTCAAGAGAACAGTTTGGATTCAGGAGAGGCATGGGCACTCGTGAAGCACTGTTTAGCCTGCAGGTTTTGGCTCAGAAATGCATGGACCAGCAGAAGAGCCTATACATATGCTTTGTTGACTTCGAAAAGGCATTCGATAGAGTTCCACATACAGGCCTTCTAAACTCTCTTGTCAACGTGGGAATCGATGGAAAGGACATTCAATTAATAAAGAATCTCTATTGGCATCAAATAGCAAAACTAAGAACAAAAAATACTACATCTGCGGAAATAGAGATTTGTAAAGGAGTACGACAGGGATGCATATTGTCACCGATTCTTTTTAATGTTTTCTCGGAGGAGCTGTTTAAATTCGCATTAGAGAATATCTCAGATGGAATCAAAGTAAATGGGGAAACTGTCAACAACATAAGATATGCTGATGACACGGTTCTGATGGCCGACACAGACATCGGGCTTCGGAATATTATTGATAGCGTTCAAAGAGCATGCTCACAATATGGGATGAAGATCAACATTAAGAAAACAAAAACAATGGTAATTAGCAAAAATCAGAATATCCCGATTCCATTGCAAATCGACGGCGAAGTCCTAGAAATGGTAAATCATTTTAAATATTTGGGTTCCTGGATTGAAAGAGACACAAACCCCGATTACGAAATAAGGACTAGAATTGAGCAAGCGCGCCAGGGATTTATGCGATATAGGCGGCTCCTCTCTGATTCATATTTGGACCTGGGCCTACGTCTGAGACTGGTACGATGTTACGTCTGGCCTATCCTGTTGTACGGCGTTGAATCATGGACGCTGAAGGCGGCCATGATGAATAGATTGGAGGCGTTTGAACTCTGGTGCTACAGACGAATGTTGAGGATCCCTTGGACAGACAGAATTACGAACGATGAAGTACTTCAAAGAGTGGGTGGTGAGCGAGAGCTACTACATATCATAAAAGTAAAGAAAACATCATACTTAGGCCACCTACTCAGGCACGAAGAGTATGAGTTGCCACGACTGATAGTTGAGGGAAAGCTGGAAGGAAGGAGGGGTTTAGGAAGAAAGCGACTGTCCTGGATGCGAAACATCAGAAACTGGACCGGCCTGAACTTTGAACAAGTAATAAGAACGGCACAGGATAGACAAGCATTTGCCAATGTGATCGCCAACCTTCACTGAAGACGGCACGCGATGATGATGAATATAACGATGTGTTACTATCAGAAAACTGTCTCATATTTAATGGCAATCCAACGAGCTGTCAAATTAAATTCAATTTGAACAATTATACAAGTATACAAAAGTAAAAAACATGAAAAAATACTTTTTGGCTCTGAAATTATTTATTTTGTTGCACTTAAGAATGCATTACATGTGTTAAAAAAAAATAAAAACTCGAAACATACAAAAAAATGCTGGTGCGTAAACGAACCACTGGAAAAAAACATTAAATAATGTTTTGGGGCACATAAGATGTAAAATATAATTTATACATATACAAAAGAAAGTTCAAATTCGACAGAAAATAGCTAAAAGTGGATTGTTTTCCAAATAGAACCTGACTTGATACTATGTAGCATAACAAATGTGCTATTCTTGATGTGGTATTGCCTAATAGATTGTCTATGCCTGGGCATGTTTCCACGCAATATTTATTTTTGATTTTGAGTACCTTCTTCTTAACCTTCTTCTTGGTTAGACTTTTATTTAAAATTTTATCTAAAATCCTAGTCGACCAAGTTAAAATGGCTTTCTAACTTCTGTAATTTGATAAAAAAAATTGTATTAATATTAAAATTATGACTAGAAATTTTTTTTTCTTATAGCACAAAACGTCTCCATACAATATACATTTTTTAAATAAAATATTGTTTTCTATCCGCTGTTGATGTCACGAAAAACTTGATCCACGTTTTATGGACTTTGCCAAAAGTATCTAATAACATTTTCATTTATTTTATAAATCTTAAATCAGTTAATCGAAAGGAAGCACGACTTATGAGTCAATCCTACAGGAGAAATCCAAATATTTTCGTTACCGTTTCATTAGGCCGAGTTAGCTATCGAACCTATAATTTTCTGCCGCGAAATGAGCGATAAATAATAAAATTGGCGGCTGCGTTTTGCATATTCAGTAGTTTAACAAAATGTAAATTTGTTAGTCTTGCGGCATACACCTATATTCCGCGATAATGCTCATGGTTATATTTAGACGGTTTTGATATAAAGTTTTATGTTTATTTTCGTCGTCTACGTAATATACGAGGCGACAATCTTATGTTTAAGTAGTTTGGTACAAAGTGGTCGGTCACAACCGCTTGATATTTGAAGCAATGCCAAACACAGAAAAATATGTTCGGTGTAATACGAACTCGTTGCTATTGATTCTGCCGCAATCCTTAATTTATTAACTTGTTGTTGCTGGGTAGTTATTATGTTTTAATTACCCCTTGCGTATTTTTATACTGCCATTATAAGCGTCTTTTTGTCTTGTTTATATATAGTTTTCCAAGAAGTTTAAAATAAAATTGAAAAATCCTTGCACATAATGAGTTTTGGTTAGATTATAAATATGACCTGCACCTGTAGAGGATTTAGAAGTACTTGGGAGGAAGCTAAACTGTGCGAAGAATGTTTCAACAACCATACAAGAGATAACTTGGCCAATTGCGGTTTTAAGTACATTTTGATAAAAAAATAAAGCTGAAGAATCAAAAATTTTCAGATATCTTAAGGATTCCATCACACAACACACCACCATAACCTCTCAAAAAAAATGAGGCTGAAAGCAACCTCACACTTGCCACTGTGGTATTTATTTACATTCCAAACATTTTAGTCCAGATCGCTTTGTTTACTGCTGATCTACGTACAGTATAAATCCATGAAAGTCATGCCGGTCCACTGTCTAAAGTTCTTATCATCAAATTCCTCTACCTCTAGGGTCTCGTTCGCCTTCATTTTTCATGTATAAAGTACTTTTAAAATTTTCTATTTTTTAAGAAATATCAAATAAAAACAGACGTATTTTGATAACCGAAGAATTTGTATAAACTTTTGTGTAAAAAATGAAATACAGTGCTGCTAAACACTTGAAATGTTGACAACGGCATATGGTGAATCTGCTTTGAACAAAAAAAATATTTATAAGTGGTGAAAGCTGTTCCAAGATGGTGGAGAAGACGCCGATGATGAACCTAGCTCTGGACGCCCCAGCACGTCAGTAATTGATGAAACCGTTGAAAAAATGATGCAAATGGTGTTAAAAAATCGTCGAATCACTATTAGAGAAGTGGCTTAAGACGTCGGCATCTCTATTGGTTAGTCTCCAAGCAAAATTTGTTCCGAAACTACTTAATTTTGAATAAAAGGACCGTCGAAGTAGCATCACTTAAGAGTCGTTAAACGACGTCAAAGATGATCCTGATATTCTCAAAAAGGTCATAACTGGTCATTGGTACATCTTTATGACGTCCAAATGAAATCGTCCCAATGGAAGAATCCAAAACACCGAAAAAAGCACTTCAAGTTCAGCGAATGTCAAGATTTTGCTTACTGTTTTCTTTGATTATCGGGGCGTAGTACATCAAGAGTTCTAACCACAAGGTCGTACGATCAATAGACAGTATTACATTCAAGTGATGCGCCATTTGCGCCATACGAAGAAAACGTCCCAAATTATGGGAAAACAATGGGTTTTGCATCACGATAGTGCATCAGCTCACTCATCGTTGCTCGTGTCTGACTTTTTCGTCAAAAAGAAAACCACAGTCATCCCTCAGCCACCATATTTAACGGATATGGCCCCCTGCGACTTTTTCTTGTTCCCGAATCTCAAGAAACCCGTGCAAGGGAGGAGGTTTAGAACGATTGAAGAGATAAAAAGAAAAATTGATGCATAACTCAATTCTTGGAGGGGGGGGGGGTGGTTACTTTGAAGTGAATAAATACTTTTTGATGAGATTTAAAGGTCACTTTATTTTTTGAACACACCCCGTAGTGCAGAAAAACCCGAAATATTCTAAAATAATCTAAAACCTCTTCTTTTTCTTTCTTCTAAATTAACCTGGAATTGGGCAATGCTTAATTTTTTCAAGCAGATTTCCGATTTTCGCGGCTGCCTTCAAGCCTGATAAATAAACTGCAAATAATATGTGCATAAATTTAACATTGTTTGTGGCTGCCGTGTAAAGTAGGTTGATATTTATTCCGATATGATTTTTTTTACACGAGAAAAACACGAGAATAATAACATCGCTGCGTTAACGGCGGCGGTTGCATAAAATTAAAACGATTACCTTTGAAAGGAGCTTCATTGTCAAGTTAAGGAATTGCGCATACGGACGAGATGGTATCAACAATGGCGAATATATATTACGTACGTAAAAGATTTTTGTAGATAGACCCACTTATATGCAAAATTCGCGGGATATTCAATTTTATGAGAAAATCGTTATTTTTTTTTTGTTGATCCACCGTGGACATGCTAGCGAGAACCTGTTGGTCCATGTTTTTGTGTTAATTGTTACAACACTACCGTTATATAATTTTTGTCATGTTTGGTGAAGTTTTTTTATGTTTAGTACTAGCAAAAATTTCGATCTTCCCTCCTGTTTAGAGTTAATGCTTACCTTCTGCTAGGTTTTACCAACGCCTTTGTAACCGTTACACTGGTTTGAAAGATTTTTTTAATTATAAATAAATAATAAAAAGTAAATTCAATATTTGGCAAAACAGCAGCGTTGTTGACATTCCTTGAGAAATAAAAACAATGTAGCAGGCATTTCTACTTTGACTTATTATCTGTTCAAATAATCGTCTAAATCCATACCACTGACAGACACTCACAGAATTTTGTGAGAATATCCCTTTTTGTTTTGTTTTTTTTGTCACTTGGGCTTCATGTCTGTTTTGTAGATTTTTTTTTATAATAAATAAAATCAAATTTGACAAAACAGCAACGCACTAATGCTCTTCACGTTGCTTGAGAAATAATGACAAAATTAAAAAAAAAACTCCAATATAAGCACGCATATCTACCTATATTTATCTTGTTTAGAGTTAAAGCTTATCTTTGGGTAGACTTTGCCAACGCCATTTTAACTCTTATACTGTTTCAATAGATGTTTTTTTATAATAAATAAAAAACAAATAAAGACAAAATAAAAAAACAATATTGTTATTATTCCATTAATTCCGTTAATCCACACCGCTGGTATTATAAATTTACCACTGCAGATAGCACATTTTGTGAGAATATCCCTTTTTGTTTTTTTTTTTTGTTAATCCAAGCCTACTTGTTTTGTACATTATTTTTTATAATAAATAAATGAAATAAATACATATTATCTTCTCAAATAATCATTTTGGCAAAACCCATGCCACCAGTATTTCAAATTCACGATTCGCCCATAATAAACTTGTCGGGTCCCAGTTTGTGTGTTAGTTTTTCTAATTTTCTTGTAATTTTACATAATTAATTATTATTATTATAATTATTATCATTATTATGTTTAGTAAGAGCACAGAATTCCAGTTTAGTTTAGTTTTTCAAGATAGATATTTAAAAAAATATATAAATTAAAAATTACGTTTTTTTCTCTTGCCGTTCCGTTGTTGTTATCTGTCAGTGGGGGTTTATGCCCGTTTGGTAGATTTTTGTTATAATAAGCAAATGAAATAGTAAGCAGTCATTGGCAATAGATATTTTAAAAAACATATTTACAAAAAAAAAACGGTCTTTTCTCTCGTTTAGAGTTAATGGCTATCTTAGGTAAGTAGATTTTTTTATAACAAATAAATGAAAAAATAAATTTGACAAAACAGAGTCGTATTAATGCTGTTCTCATTCCTCGAGAAATGAAGACAAAATTTAAAAAAAAAAAACCGCCAATATAAGTACGCATTTTTTTTACACCACAATTTTTGTCACGTTTAATGAAAGAGGGTAAAACGTACTAAATGGTGTACTTTATTTGTGTTTAGTACGAGCAGTACTTCGAGTTCAGTTTAGTTTTCAGGATATGGCGGCTGTCGATGAATTAAAAAAAAGAATAATTAAAATTGTCGGTGTTTTCTCTTGTTTTTAGGTAATGTTAATCTTAGGTCAGTTTGGTACTATTAGTGTAACGAATATATCTTTTCGGATAATATTTTAACAGGACCACTGGTATTGTAACCATCTATCTGTGAAAGCAGTTTATCAGAAGAACAAAGTGGTGTCATAAAATTTTTGCTCAATATCTGCATTCCTCTCGTTCCCACTCTCTAGATTTCAGTAATATTCGATTCCAATTAAGCAAATGAAGCAATTAGTCCCGATTCGAAATGTGGGTCACTCCCGATAGAAAAACCGCTAAGATATTTGTTTATTTTCGATATAAGTCATACGACGTTTTATAAATAACAATTTGAATTTTGCACTTTCTCAAGCGAGCCTCCGCGTTCACACGCAGTCAGTTTGTTCAGGAAACTGGTACAGGTTTTGTTTTTGTTGAAATGGGCGGTATTAAATGCTTTATCGTCTCGAACACTTGACGCTGGTCCGTTATTAAAAATAAAAAGTCCCCTGCCCCCACTAGTTCCTCTGATTGCATATGCTCGCCGTTATAGACATCATTTCCCATAATTAGTTCTTAACTATTTGCAAAAACGCGCGTTTTGTCCCAGTGGTGCATTAATGCACCACCTTGTCGTTTTTTTTAACACCTCCACGAAATATTTTACCACGCTGATAGAGAAATGTACGGAATATAATGTCCCACTCCACATGGCCTTTATAGACTATCAGAAGGCGTTTGATTCAATCGAAATCTGGGCAGTGATGAATGCAATGAACAATGCTCGCGTAGACTGGAGATATACTCGCTTACTTCAATACATCTACATGTAAGAATCAATGAAGATTGGATCACCGGAAAGATTCCAGTCAGAAAAGGCGTTAGGCAAGGTGATACAATCTCACCTAAGTTATTTACCCTAGCTATCATCGTTCTCTTCAGCAACAACACAAATGAGTTGACAACAATGATTCAAGAACTGAAAGATGTTTCCCAAGCTGTAGGCCTCAAAATTTACCTCCAGAAAACTAAACTTCTGAGCCCTGACAATATAAAGGTCTCCATTGAAAATCACGAGCTAGAAAATGTCAAGGGATATATATATCTAGGACACAACATCCAGCTTGGGAAAGAAAATCAGACAGCAGAGATCACCCGAAGAATCAATCTCACCTGGATAGCATTCGGGAAACTTAGCTATATCTTCCGCAACCCGACTATACCAGTGAATTTGAACAAGAAGGTCTACAATAACAACATACGGACCCGAGACTGAGAGGCTTACAGTGGGCAGTGAAAATCGACTCCGAGTCTGTCAAAGAGCAACAGAGAGAGCAATGCTGGGTGTAAGCCTAAGAGAGAGGAGAAGAACAGGGGTCTGTGACGTTGTGGAGCGGATAGTGAGTCCCAGGTGGCGTTGGGCAGGACACGTTGCTAGAAACGATCTGAAATGGACCAAAACACTAATGCAGTGGCGTCCAAGGAGAACGAAAAGAAGTGTGGGGCGTCCTCAAGCGAGATGGATAGATGACATTCAACGACATGCTGGGAAAAACTGGATGCAAACCGCGGAGCAAAGGTTGGCATGGAAATCACTGGAAGAGGCCTATGTAAAGGAGTGGATGTCTAGAGGCTGAAGAAGAAGAAGAAGAAGATTGCCAGAAGATATGAACTATAACATTAATCTGCAAGAGTTTGGGAAATCAACTGATATAGTTGGAACTTTCGAGTTACATACACCGAATGATACAGCTGTCCTTCAACAGTCCTGTAATTCATCAACTACTGATCCTGAATGTGATTCATCAGATGACCCTGGAATTCAAAAGAAGACGTATGGTTTCTGCAAACGACAGGCTTGCTTCTACTGTTAAATGCAAGAAAGGTCAGATTGAGTAGACTCACACACCTACATCCTATGAATTTAGGTTATGTAAGGAACTAAAAAATAGGCTTTCCGGAAAAACTCCGCTTGAAATTTTTTTTATGTTTTTTGAAGACGAAGTGATTGATTTGATTTTAAATCTTACATTGCTTTGCGACTGATAAAACAATTACTCAAAGAAATCTTGCACCTGCCATAGATTCTTTGTATGTTTCGAGTTTTTATTTTTTTTAAACACATATAATGTGTTCTTAATTGCAATAAAATAAATAATTTCAGAGCAAAAAAGTGTTTTTTTATTTTTTTTATGCTTGGGATAATATGGATTAATATCATGGACGGAATTTTTAAGCTGAAGATTTTTTTGAAAATGTACATCCATCCACATTGTTAAGCTTAAGAGTGGAGAGTGGAAACTTATGAAACTAGTACAAAATGGAAAAAAAAACGCAAAATAGTTATTTAACCTTCAGATTGCAAATATTATTCACACAGTTTCTGTCAATACTCGTAACCTCTCATATTCTATCTTCTAATCCAGTTATACAACGTTGTATTCTTTATCACGTCTCTTTTTTATAGTCATCGTCAACAACTCATCTGAAACGTAGAATGTTCATGACTTTTTTAATTTTCAATCATCCACAACTCATGTGTTCATGGCTCTTCTCGTTTAAGTTTTTTTTATTATTTTTCTTTATTATTTTTATTCTAAACTCCCCATCTGAACCAATCATATCTCAAAAATGTCGCGGTTAATGTTGTGAAAGTTTTGTAAGTAAATACATTGTTAACATTAGAAGTGTTTTATTTTTTTTTTGTGCTTTTCTGTTATTGGACAGCTGGATCTGCATGCAGGCAAGACTTGTCTTGTATTTGCTTCTTTTTTCTAACGATAGGCTACTAAATTTGGAGTGTTTTATTATTTTTAATTTCTAAAAGCTTGGAATTGTAATATTTAAAAATATTTACTACTGAATATTTATAAACATGAAAGACCTGAAGTAAAACTTAAAAAGCTTAACATATATAATTCAATTTACCTAATTTAAGTTCAGTTAAAACATTAAGATTTCCATCTCCGTATTTATTACCTCCTACCGATACCATAATACGATCTCCATCTTACGTTTCAAACATTGCAGAAAAAATATTTTTATAACTGCACGCGCGTCTCAGATAGTAAAAAATTTCACCGTAGTAATGGCCACCCATACGCCTCGCAAGAAGGTGCAAAATTATATATTGCTCAAAATTCCTCATTTTTAAATGTAAATTTACTTTCAGAGCGGAAAATTACATTTAACATGTACTTAATTATACTGCGAAAGCGTAGTTTTATAATAATATAATTACAGTATGAATTACAATTCAGTTATGCATATATACAAAGTTTCGTAAGAAAAAGTATACTGCCTTTGGTATTTTACCATGTTTTGCCATGTACTCTGGGTCAATCAGTTTTTATTACTCCAACAAGTTCGCTAGAGTATGCTGGAGAGACCACGTTTTTAATATATTTGTTTTATGCATATAAACATCCTTTTCTGCTTCCAATATTTACTAGTGTGATACGTTGATGATTTACATAAAATGAAGAAACGACGAGCTATTTTTTAGAAACTGTTATCTATCAGAAGTCATATCAGAAGATACAACTCCATAAATTTTTATTTGTGACAATTTTTCTAAAATGTACAGGGTGCGCCGCAAAATAAAAAATAACTAAAATATGGGTCCCCCCTATTATAGAAAATTGGCTATAACTGAAAGACTATGGATTCAGATCTCACTTTCTTTTATATTGCGATATAGCTCGCATAGACAGCAAAAACTTTTGTACCCTATTGTACAGGGTGTTTCCGATATTCCGTGCTAAATGAGAAATGTGTTAACTGTCCTAAATTTGCAGATATCAACTTCAAATTTAGCAGAGAAGTAAAAGTCCGTGTCCACATTTAAACGGTAGAAATTGAGTGCAATCAAATTTTAGCAAGTATTTTATAAATTTTTGAATTTTTTTTTTTGGCAATTTTACCTTCTAGAAACATATGTTTTTCTCCATAATCGTTTACCCGATCGGCAAAATTCTTTAAGCGGCAGACAGGAAAGATCCAGTGCAATAACATTTAGTTCAGGTATTTTTTCGATTATATACAGGGTTTTCAAATTATAGGCAAAAATCTAAAAGACCTCGAAAATTGTTCTTTTACAGAGTAAATTATTAGCCGCAAATCAAAAATCTTAAAAGATATGGCTAATTGGTTCGATCAGTATCATAGGCCGCATCAAGAGCTACAATTTTTGTATTTGCGGTTTTCGTCTGCGCTGCTCGGCATAGAAAATCCATATTGAAATCGGCAGCCCCCGAAATAGCGAGTTATTTTCTCGAAAACCATTTACTATTTTCAAACAATTCTTGAACCAGGATCCAGGGCTATAACCTCTACGAACATATAGAGGATGTGTCATTTACGGCCAAAAACTCTAAAAGATCGTAAAAGTTTCTAGCCCAGTCATATTAGGTAAAAAAAGGGGTCAACCTCGGAATGAAAGATAATTAGCTGTAAATTGGTATGAACCTTTGTTTTGTCATTCTAAATGTTGTCTCAAAAGTCACAAACGCTATCATGTCCAGGTCTTAAGATATTCAAGGTCAAAGGTCACAAAAATCGGTTTTTCGCTAATATCTGGCTTCCTATTGCTTAAATGAGATTCGCACTTATTATAAAAGTTGTAGGCTATAAAATTCTCTACAACATTTGTTTGAACTTTTTTTTCATACGACCAACCGTTTTTGGAGTAGAGCGCGAAGAGTTCACAGCGTACAGTCATATACGGCCTAATGCAAGGTCAAGCGTGAGTTATGGTTATCAGTACGTTGTATAAAGTCAATCATGTACTTGAAAATTATAATTATTAAACAATGCCCATTATTTATGTAATAATTATTAATTATTTATATTTAATTAAAATAAGTAACTTGTTTATTTATATATAATTATTCATATTTGACTATATAAGTATAGCATATTATTAATTCTGAATTATATTTTTTAGTTATATTTTAAGTTAAAACGACATTATATATGTTTTCTTTAAAATGCGTAAATTTCTCAATACTTATATACCTGGAAATACTTGTCCCTACCCTATGCCCTTTTCTATTCATTGCCGGGACACTCACATTTCAATAAATGTATAATATGCCATATTTAATGATAAATAAAGATATGTGTAAAATATATTCTCTTACTGTCATTTTAATTTAAAATATAATTAAAATATATAATCCAGAATTAATAATATGCTACACTTAAATAGTTAAATATGAATAGTTATAGATAAATAATCAAGTTACTTATTTTAATTAAATATAAATAATTAATAATTAGTACATAAATAATGGGCATTGTTTAATAATTATAATTTTCAAGTAAATAATTTACTTTATACAACGTTCTGATAACCATAACTCACGCTTGACCTTGCATTTGGCCGTAAACGGTTGGTCGTATGAAAAAAAAGTTTAAACAAAAGTTGTAGATAATTTTATAGCCTACAACTTTTGTAATAAGTGCAAATCTCATTTAAGCAATAGGAAGGCAGATATTCGCGAAAAACCGATTTTTGTGACCTTTGACCTTGAATATCTTAATACGCGCACACGATAGCGTTTGTGACTTTTGAGACAGCGTTTAGAATGGCAAAAAAAAGGGTCATACCAATTAATAGCTTATTATCTTTCATTCCGAGGTGAAACCCCTAATATGACTGGGCTATTCCGTTTTTGTTGGTTAATTATTGGCGATAAATGAAAAACCGTTAAAGATGGGATAATTTTATTTGAACAGTATCGTAAACTGTATCGAGAGAGAGAGTTTCAGCTTTCGTCGATTATACAGGGCGCGATACATTTGAAAAAGCTATCGTTTGAAGTTCGACGAGATGTGAAGGACATTTTATGCAGGGTGCATGCGCTATTAAATCACATAGATTTTGCGAAAGTTCCGTAGTGGTCCGCAGGAGCGCTACCACACACATTTACAAATACACTCTTATAATAAAAAGCTGCTTCGTGCTAGGCGCTACGAACTTGCCCCGCCCAGCGACGATTTTTCGAAAGCAATCTTGGTAACCTGGTGGAAATACTTTTTTACAATTCTGTTGTATAAATACCCTTTTTTTTATCGGTATAGGTTCGTATTAGGGACCTCGTGTCTCACGTCGAGTATTTTGTTTTTATTTCTGGCAGCGTCGGCATTCATCGTTTGATGGTCGCTTCCTCGTGTTAAGGTATTGGTTTTCATTAATGGCGGTAGACGGATGAGTCGGTCTTAGCGAAGTGTAGGCCACAACTCAGTCGTCGGTGCGCTAATAATCCACGTTTTACTTTATGTCTTTTAACGCCGCTAATGAGTCGAAATTTATTTCGGAAGTAACAGATCACCGTTCACTTGTTTATTTTGCGTTTAACAAGAAAAATATGGCGATACGTATCACCTTACGGGTGTCGCTTTTTGTTTTTTATATGGTTTCTCTTTATTTTTTATTCGTTTGCCATTTCCATTGCCATTTTAATGTTTGTATATGTATACATCCAGTCCAAAAGATGACTATAAAATTCTTATACAGATTCAGTAAGAAAATGTAGTAATAAAACGTTAGAAGAAGCTCTAATACTACAGATACTACAGAATCGTTAAAAAAAAGGAAAAATAGTGAAATATTAACAAAACAATCTTATCATTTATAAATTATATCTGAAATTTTATGCTCAAACATTAGAAGCGACCATTAAATTCAAAAAATTGTAAAGTGTCGTCAAGGTATAGAAAAATAACAATAACTGTATCGAATATCTTGCAGTACCTATTGGGTTTTCTTTAGTACGCTCTCGGATGTTCGTTGAGAAAGTTCCAATTACAATTTTTCAGCTTCTGGTTTTTGGTAATACCGTGCAGAAGTAGGTTATGCTTGTTTCATTAAGCACTTTGAAATATAATTTTAAGAAATGTAACGATTAGAAAAAATTAATAAAAGACGTTTTATTATTATTATTATTATTATTATTATTATTATTAAATGAGCCTTTTTAAAGCTCTTTATATACTGTTGGCTTATACAGAAGGAGTTATTGCATTAAACTATTCCCAAGTTTGGAAAAATTTGAAAAATTTGTGAAATTTTGTACTTTGAGCGTTGACAAAAATATTGCATTGAGGACGACTGATTAAATAAACAAGAAACCATCAATATTTTAAACACCAACAAATTTTCTACAATTTTAATAACCAATAGCGTACCCATTGTTGCTTATAAATCTATTAAACATATTTTTTTATTCTTTATTAAATACATTTTCAAGGAAAGCTTTATGATGCACTGTATTTATTTTAGGTATCTTGAAACAGATTTCTTGTAAAATGCTGTAAAAAACTATTTTATTTATTTATCAAGACTAGATATATTTCTGGAAAAATACTTTAAATCTTACCCTGGATAACCTTAATCAGTAGGTTCATCTTTTACGAGTGCACTGTCATAAGTAATTGCATTCCAATACAAACATTAAATGTCTTTGGACAACTGGTTAAAGTTAAAAAGTGGTCACTTTAAAATACGTCTTAAAACTTTAAAAACTTTACTACAAGAACTTCGTTATGAAACACTAGAATCAATTCTACATTAACAATTTTTTTAAATTTAAGTAGCATAAGTAGGTGCTATCTTTTACTATGAGTAATTGCATTCCGAATCAAACACTTAGTGCTTTTTAAGGGAAGGTATCTAAGGCGATTTCACCCCGTGTGTTATATATATTTGCGATTATCTAATTAAAAAATCTAAAATAAAAAGAAGTGGACATGTTAAACGGCAACTTAAAATCTTTAAAACTTAACTAAAAGAATTTCGTTATGACACAGCTAGAATCAAAATTTGAGAAATCTACATTAACAATCTTTTTTAATTTAGTTCATTGTGAAATTCATTGTTCTTATCTCCATAGTAGCATAAGTAGGTTTTATCTTTTACTATGAATAAACTGACATAAGCATTTGCATTCCAAATCCTTGCTTTTTAGAAGAAAGTATAATAGGCTATTACACACCGTGTGTCGCATTATATATATTTATGATTATTTAATTTAAAATTATTATATAATGGAACTACTGGCCAGCTAGTTAAAAATACAAAGAATTGGACACTTTAAACGGTAACTTAAAAGCAACTTAAAATATTGTATTTGGTGTTTCATGTAAATATCACTGCAACGAGTATGTATTGGCTTATAGACCGGTCTTTTTATACAGGGAACTTGAAGCCTTTGTTTTTCTCTTTTTGCGTTAAGGTGCGGTTAATGTTACTAAGATTTATATTTGTAATATTCGCTGTGAGTCTATTTATTGCAGTTAAATCGAAAAACAATAAATAAATGCGGTACCGCAGGGACTTACCTGATTAATCTCAAAAGAGTCACTTCTTGGAGGATCTTTGGACTAAGGGTTAGTGTAGATATTCCTCAGAAGTGAAAAAAACGTTTTCGAGAAATAACCAATGGAGATACCCCTTGTTTTCTCACCCCCCGCCCCCGTTAACCTTTAGAATGTGTTTTTACGCCGTATCGAGACCGTTAAAACGGATCGTTTTGAAAAAAACCCCCATCGAACAACCCCTTCAAACAAGTAACAAAAATAGGAAATACATTCGTACAAACATACTCCCCGAACAATGGGCTCTAAAAAAATACTCGGTGTAACGAGAGTGTTATTGTGTGTTGGCATGCCGGCGGGGGGCACGACCGGCCCCCCCGCGGGCGCGTTACGCCGGATTTCCCAACCCCTAAGTAGTTTTTAATACACGGACTCTATTGAATTGTCCCGTCAATGGGACTGCGGTGCGAAAGTTCTTCCTTAGGGATCAAACGGCGGGGATGCGGAAATTTGTTGTTTCTGGGATTTCTTACCACGTGAGGGGGCACCTACAGGGTGTTACGAATAGGGAGATTGCGGTCATTGTTCATTTGCAACTATACCGATATTATTATTATTATTATTTATTGTTTATCAGAAATTACACTTCTACAACAAGAAACCGTCATCAGACATAACATAAACCTAAAGAAAAAAACCAAAATAGTAGACTAATAAGGATTTATCAACGTGTGATCTCAAATCACAAAATTGGAATATTGGAAGATTTTGCGACAGGAGAAGATATTCTGGGACTTTACCCAAAGGACACTTCCCGGCGTTACACTTCTGTGGAATAAAGCCTCACAGATTGTAGCGACAAATGTAAAATCTGGATTTACCGATGAATGTCTTAGGGAAAATCCCTGGAGGATTTCCAGAAAACTGAGAACAAGTTCTTGATTAACCATTGGTAGAGTTTTTCAAAGAAATGAAAGGAACAAGCGCACAAAAAGAAAAGGGGAAAAGAGTTTGAAACTGGAAAACAGATGACTGTTGAAAACCAAGCAATTTCCAGGCAATCCCAGGCAGACAACTGAAATTTAATCAAAAAAGATCACACGCAAAGCGAAGTAACATAATGTGCGTCCTCCTATTAGTATAACAGAAGCAAGTTTCAGAAGAGCACACAGGAAGGGTCGACTTGAATCAATGTGGTCTATGGAAGAAGTGGATTTGCTGCCATTGGATGTTTCTGTTTTTGGTCAGCTAAAAATATATGTTAACCAAAAAATTACGTTGTGGCTTAAACAAACACCAGACAGGGTTGTAACTCATATCTTTTTGATAAATCTTATGAGAAAACAGCAACTGTACAAGTATTTGAACCTTTGAAAACCACTAATATTCCTCAAGCATTCCAATAGAACTAAGTAAGAAGAAGAAGTAATAGCAAAGGACCAAACTCACCAAAATTTTAGACCTTGGTGTCATTTTGTACGTTCCTTTGGGTAAAATGACTCGATACATGTTCTTTAAAAAGGTTTTATTAATTGTTATTTTGCAAGTTTTTATTAATAACATGTTTGTTTCTCTGCTTATAACATACCAGGGGTAATCAATCTGGAGGGTTCTTTTATTGGTTATTGAAATAAATTTTGTTAAATTTTTTTTTACATCATTTGTACGTATTATGATTTTTGAAGGAGATCTGACAGCACAGTACCTAATACCATAATATTTGTTAGCGTAGATGCTGATAAAATAAATTTAAAAAAAAGTAGCAGCTGTGCTAAGTGAAGAAAGCATGTAAAAATTAATGGGACAGAAAGGAAAGAAAGGTCTCCCAGGCGTAAGGGATAGAAGACAAAGGAGCCAAGGACAATTGGGTTTTTGAACAATATTTAAATTAGATCCCCAACAGCAAAGTAGTTATTAAGTTAAATAACAGAAACGGTAAAAAAAACATTAATTTCTATGCACCCAGAAACCATTAATAAGAATGTTGAAATACACAAATGGAGAATTGGTCTTCGTTTTCTTAACGTTGATCTTCATTCCATAGTCTAAGCATGCTCTTTGTGCGTTATTTACAATCAGCGTGCTGTTGATAAATTGAATCATTTACTTTGAGTCCATCTGAAACATTTGCCTTTGCCAGCGTAAACAATTCCCCCCAAAACATTTCCATTAGTATTTCCGTAAAGATAATACCACTTGGTGCCAAAAAAAAGGTACTTTACTACTCCTGCAAATTGTTCATTAAAGGTAGCATAATATTTGTTAGCGTAGATGCTGATAATATAATATTCCTCGAAATTTGTCAGCATCGGATTGTTCCAGTGTAGAGTAGTTAATTAGTTTTTCGCACGTAACGAACAAACGCAACAAATGGCCTGCAAATAACAATTATTCAAGTTAATGCGGTGGCCAGTTTTTGTGCCGCAGACGGTGAACTGTTGCGGCGCCTCTGAACGCCATTTGAAAGGCATTAAAATAGCTATAGATGGGCTGTTAAGAGGAAAATCGCCACGAGGTGGTAAACTGCTGTTGTCGCATGACGTTTTACACGTCGCGGCGACAAGTTGCTTCAGGATAATTTGCGAGGAAAAAGATCGTAATTCCTTTTACAATTTTCGAATGTTTGAGGACGTTTTGTTCTTCTACGTCATATCGTATTAGGCGTCGGTGGTAAAAAAAGAATACGTACAAATATGGAAAAATAATATACAGAGTGGAACAGTTCATGAGAAACTATTTTTTTAATGAAAACTGGACTCTAATTTGGAAAGTATAAGCCAGAAGGTATGTGGAGCAATATGGAAAGGAATGGTGAGATCCAACGCAACGAACAGTTTATCAGTATAGTCAAGATACTCCTAGAATAATAATAAATCCAAAAATTCGCACCTCAAGGTGGTGTTAAGTACCGTGCGTTCAATTTACCTTCATAACATTTTAATTGACTGTATCTTTTAGTTTTTGGAGATATCAAAGCAAACAAAAAAAAAAAAGAAAATGTAGGGTTAGTAGCCAAGTTTTTCCAAGTGACGTATAAAGCAAAACACTATCAATTTTCTGACATATAAGCCTACATCATATTTTTGAAAATGGAACACCCCGTATATTATATACTATTTTAGTGCACTCGTTTTTGACAAATCGGCAAAAATAGGAAATGTTTATATAATTTTAGAGAAGGCCGTGACTGAAAAATACTAAAAATGACAGTGAAGTAAAAAATTGTTTAACTATTCTAAATACTGCGGCATATGATCACCATTTTCCTGGACACATTTCTCAGACACTCTAATTATATGATGTCGTTTTCGGATTGTGTCTTAACTGATTGATTGCCTGACGAAATTCCACGACATTATTGCAGTAGTTCTGCGCACGTCATTTTTTATGCGTCCTCAAAAAAAAAATTGAAGCTAAGTCGTGGAAAAAACTTGGATACTAACCCTACATTTTGTTTTTTTGTTTACCTTGATGTCTCTAAAAACAAAAAGTTACAGAAAATTAAAATGTTATGTTGATCTTGAAAAATGCCAATTTCTTTTCACCTAAGAACGTTAAAGCTTTTTTATTAGAGTATAATGTACTCATACTTTGTGTAGGGTTCTAATTTTTAAATAAGAGCACTAAAAGAGTAATAAAATCCCCTAGACGAAAGATCTCATCGACAGCGGGGTAAAGGTGGAGAAAAATGTATTAAAATTTAGTAGAATATGGTGTGCAACGTAACAAAAACCATCCCGACATAACTTGAATTTATCAGTGTTACTTGAGTAAAGCGGGAGCCCATTTTAAAAGGCGACTCTTACGTCGTCAGTATAGGAACGAATTCCCTCGGGCTTCTTCCTCGCCGGCCGAAAATAAAAAGCGCCGGTCTCCGAGACCATTGTACGAATACAGCTATAAATAATGCTTTCGTGAAAGGACAAAAGCCATCGTGTTCGGAACCGACGATACGGCCGCGGAAAAAAGCGGTCTTCGCCATTTTCAATTGCACCAATCAAATTCGAATCGGGTTTTTGTTTGCCAAAAAACGAGAATGTCGAGAGAACATCCACGACGGCTGAAGAAGTCGTCGGAATGCCGCCCGTTTCCCATTGCAATCGCCCGATTTCCTTATTGGCCGGTATACGTTTATATACCGGGTGTCCCAAGAATCGACCAAGGGAAATTATTTTTTAGGTTCTGAAATGAAATTTAAATGTTTTTGGTTAGATGCTTTTATTTTAATCTCGACGAAGGTCAGCTCAGCTGTTACGTTAACCAAGTATGTAACCAGACAACGGAAACTTAATTTAGAATACCAATTTTGCATACAAAGGTATGAATTGAGCAAATAATTCAAAAAAGAAAATCGATAAAAAATAGTATATTATGCAACAAGTGCAATACTGTAGTTGCATACTATACTTTTTCTACGACCGTTAGTGGGTAAATTTTCGCAAAACAACACGAATACATGACATGACCGTCAGAGTTGACACACGTCAAAATTCAAAGCGTGGGAAATATCTCCGAAAACATCCGATTGCTCCCAAACCCGTGCGGTAAAATCCCGGAAATGTCCGAAGTGGCTCGGATCCGTGGGAAACGAAACTGACGTGGTAAAGTGACGCTGCCAGCACGCTAGATCGGTAGGTAGTTTCCCGTAAGAGATATTTTTTTTACAAGCGCAATGAGAGACATCTTGATGTATACAAGAAGCAACTTTTAGTCATGAACTTCTTAATTTTAGGTACTTCATACAGACAATTGAAGCGGATTTATACAAGTCAGTTTTTTCAATAAATATGAGGGGAATCCAATTTTAAGTAGTATAATAAATCAAATACAGGAATTCTGTACGTTTTGTAATTAATATTTTGTCAAAACGTCCGAGCAGGGTCCACAGACAAAATTACAGTAATTTAGATGACTCAAAACCGGTGCTTCACAGAGATTTTCTTTTATTTAAAGTTTAAAATATCTTTACTTTTATAGAGGTTTTTTTTGGAGGAATTTTGGAAACCTCTGTACGAAAGCCGAGTTCATTATCAAAGATAATACGAAAGTTTTTACATTCGTCAAGGTTTGGGGCGGCCCAAGACACATCTTGTATATGTCCATATTCTGCGTGTCCGAGTAAGGATAACTAGGCACGATATTAAAAATTAAAAAAAAAGTAAATTTTTAAATTTTATTAAATTAAATTAAATTTAAATTTTAAATTTTAAAACCCTGTTTCTGCAAAATCTTCTTATATTATATAAATAAGCTAAAATGAATTCAAATATTTTTTCTTAAATGCTTTTTACTCGTTCTTTAAAAGGAAAATGGTCGGGGTTTTCCAACATTCCGAAAATATAACCCAATAACAACAAAATAACTCATTGAGGGGCATTTTTATCCTACCCTAAAGTATGAATAAAAGAATTTAAAACTGAAAAGGAGTTGGTTATCTTAGTTTACATCAGTTTTTTTTTAATTTTTTTCATAAGGTTTACTCACTCATTCATATTGTTAAAAACTACATCGTAATCCTAAAAACATATCGTCAACTTAAAAAAGATACTCCGTCATCTATGCTTATGATGGATGGGCTCGCCCTTCCTCGGACCAGGGAGCTGCTTAGACTGACCAGGAGGGAGTGTAGAGCACTAACAGGGGCCTACACAGGACATTGCAGGCTTAGGAGGCATCTCTGCTTGCTAGGCATTGGAGACGACCCGGAGTGTAGGTGGTGCATGGAAGGGGAGGAGACCCCGTATCATCTGCTCACCGAGTGCCCTGCCTTGACATGGGCAAGATTGGGAGTCTTCGGAACGGCCCTGATCGATCCGGACTCAGTGCACGGTATTGGGCTAAAGGAGTTGCTGACCTTCTACAGGAGGGGCGGCATTCTGGACGCTCTCTAGAGCGGCCTGGGGGCACAACGGGCCCATCTGGTGGTCTAAGTGCTTGGACGCCCGCGAGGGCGCCCCCCTTTAATACCAATACCAATACCAATACCGTCATCTATGGAAGGCAACCTTAAATCTGTTATTAAAGCTTCTTCCTCTTCTCATCAGAATCTGTGGAGAAGTCTGTCACCCCTCATGACTATAAAATTCCTCGTCTCTACGAACTTTATAAGGTTCACAAACCAGGATTACCCCTTCGACCCATTTTCAGTCAAATATCTAGTTTCTTGTTTTGTAAATAGTATTGACGTTTTAAGTAGCAGGCAACCATAAAAGAAATAAAACGACTCCTGTGGCAGAAATTATTCATAAAAAACCGCCGCCAGATGTGTTAATAGTTTGCTTTTTTAGTAGGCTGCAAAATTTGACAAACTCTACACCTCAAAATCTCTCAATTATCAACCATTTTTAATAATCAGAGTTTAAATTCGTCAAACCTCATTAATGTTCTGGACTATGTACACATTAATCCCCATTTAAGTTTAAGAAAAATACGTTTTGGACTTTATATTAGTAAAACATCGGTACATCGAATTCTAAAAGGCCAGCTTTGTCATATTGAATTCCTTTTTTTTGTCTCGAATATTATAAACCGTTGGAGCTTCTTTTTAGAGCAACGCAGGGATCAATTAGTATAATAGCCATTATTAGTCGGCAGTGAATCCTCATTAGAGTGACTATTTTGGGTGATCGGGTTATAGGATCGTTTTTCTTTAACTGTAAAGTTAATGGACAAAATTTATTTGAACTTTTGCATATATTTACACTGTATATGTAAATATGCAGGATGTGTCTGCAAGGCACACGTCATAAAGGAGGCCAAGACAACTAAAGAAGTAGGAAACGAAGTCTTCAAGCAAAGTTATAAATATAAGATAAGATTGTAAGCATTTTTGTTCAAAAAATGTATAGTCGCCCCTGTATAAGGTTTATACCACAGGGTGTCTGATTTGTTATTCTCGATTCTTAAAAGAAATTGAATATATTGTTTACCCTATCTATTGGGTAGCACTATTGGCCACTGGAAGGTGACAAAATTCTGAACTTTTTCACGTGTCTAAAAAATATGTTTCGCACTAATACCGAAACGCTTGTTTTCTAATTCTCTAAGTGTTGCGTTGTTTTTGTACTTTTTAAAAGGCTATAATATTTATTTCACAGAGTTAACCTTAAGTTCTTATAAAAATATCGCTACAATTAGTTAAATGCACCAGAACTAAATATGGTAAAAACACATTTTTTTTTTACTATACGTTCAGTTTGGTGTAGATCTTTCTGTCGACTAAAGAATAAAAAACTCTTTGATGCTGGGAAAGTGTGGACCAAAAGTTATTCTAAAAATTTTTCTTTTTAAACTTACCCAGCTAATTTAGTAGCACGTTACCAATTTTAGTAATATATTTGTATGAACAATATATGAGTACAAGTATAAAACACTTATCGTCATCATCATAAAATATATAACCCTTTACAGTAGGTGAAAACACGCTATATCGTCATGTAGTTACAGACAATTTTCACTATTAGGGATTACAACAAGTTATTTATTAAAAATATCTGGGTTGACGTTCGAATTTCGAATGTTTCGAGAAAAAAAAGACCCTGGGACAATAGGGCAAGGAAATACCTCGAGCAAAATAAAAATATATTCCGACGAGGACCTCTCGAAATGGATTACGATTGTTCGGAGGGCAGTCGCTGCGCGAAAACGAACACAATAGTTTTGCGGCGTGCTTCGTTCCGAACGTTTACAAAAGCCTCATAATCCGATACACTGAATGGGGGGCTTTCGGCCAATTTGAATACTTCAAAAATTATTTCAATTCTCAAAGGCCGAGTGGAGTGTCAGGTTCGTATTGAGTGGTTGTTGCGACGACGGCCCTTCAATGAACTCGAATTGAAAACAGCATGAATCGTAATAATACAAATATTTTCTACTTCTGCCTCTAAGCGCGTATAATGGATAAGAAATACGCTTTGTGTCCTGGATATTTGAGGTTGCAGAGGCGAAGTGACGCTAATATCTGTGAAATTTATTTATTTTTATATTAAAAATGCGTAAATGGGAAATAAATTAAATAAAGTACAGAGCTGTGAAAATTCCTTTTTTTAAATTTATGACTTTTCGTGTTTTTCTTTCTTGTGCTAATAAAAATAATGTTTAAATAAACCGAGATTTTCAGTCATTGATTCTTTTAATGTTAATAAAAACCTTACACCTTAAATTATGCAGAATTAAATGTCAGATCGAAATTATTGGACATTTTTGGATGACAAAAATATTTTACCATCAAATCAAAGTGGCTTCAGCAAGAACTTCAGTTGTGAAACGGCACTCGGTACGATCAACCACCGTCTTCTTATAGCAATTCTTCGGAGTTCGGAGTTTTTTTGTCAAGAAGGATCCAAAAAGACATATATAATAATCATCTTTCGCATTCTAGAGATGTCATGTCTGGAGTAGCCCAAGGATCAATTTTAGGACCTGTTATACGCGTAAGCTGGGCGCATTTGGTAGATATTGGAAACCAGGGTATTATGCAAGGAACTATTTACTGGTCATGGATATGATCAACAAAGACATATCTTCCATACCAACTCTCTTGAGGTAAATGCCAAAAAAAAAAAATAATTTGATGACCTCTGTATTTTTTTTTGTATTTTGTTAAATTATGCTGGAAACTAAAGACATTTATTTTTTATTTATTATTTAAATCAGCTTTCGAAACTTTAATAATTGTTTTGCTGTGAAATGTGGTAGATAAATTAAATAAAGTTATATATAGTTTTTATTCTTTTACTTAAGTATTTGCCATGGGCAACTGTGCTATGTGTAATCTGTGTAATCTGGGACAATTTTTGGAGTGTTTCCCAATTACTTTTTTACTTTTTTACTACACTTTCGCCTAGGAATGGTTTGCGTTAAATATATTAAAAATATCCGACGAGCCACAGACGAATACAACAAGAAATTAACGAAATAGTTTCGAGCTATTTTTTACAGTAATTACACTCACGGAAACTGCAAATCACAAAATCTGAACAAAACCAGACACATTACCTTCCTGTCTGTTATTGCTCGGTTTAACGTTGCCTATCCGTTTCCTTCGATGGTATAGTCCAGCACGCAATAAATGTAGGTTCACTGAATAGTGCCGAAGTGACAATATTTACGATTTTATTATCTTGGTGTAAAACTCTTGCATAGTGTATGGTTCGTTTCTGACTAGAATAATAAAATTTGCATTCTTTAAGATTTTACCAGTCTTAATTTTTTGTATCTATTCCATGAGGTTATCGGATATTTTTATGCACTGGTAATAAGGATCCTTTTCAGTCGCCATAAGTCGATAATGAGGAAAACTGAAATTCTGTGTGCGTGTTACAGTACAGTTTGTGATTCGCTAGGAGTAAAAAAGGAGCTATGTTCTAAAAAGTAATCGACACACTCTTGTGTCAACACTGAAATTACTGTTAAGCCATTAAATTCTTTGAACTTTCCTATGCAAGACTTTCGAGACTTTCTAGTGTTCTGGTTGCACGCTTTGAACATAGTATAAACTGTGTTAGGTAATTAGGTATTTTACAGAAGGGGGTAGAAAAATACTTTTTCAATATCTTTGAAACTTCCACACAGCATTTTCATTTTGTTTTTTATAACCCGAAACTGGTAACATATCCCGTTAAGTTAACATATTGTCCAAAAAGAAAACCGAAGAATTTGTTCTTATTGCTTAGCACAGCGATTGATGTTTATCGTTCTTGGTTAAGCTACTTTGACCTTGTAAGTGTTGTTTTGTTATTATTAACAACTATTTTTTTTTTTTCATTAAAACAATGTTCAACTGTTTTCTTCATAAAGCTCGTGGCGATTTTCTTTAACATATTTATATCATTGTATCGTCAGCGTGGTTCGTATAAGAGCTTTTACCCTCAACAAAATGAGCAATAAACTAAAACAAAAATATATTTTTTGCTGTAGGTCTTCTGAATTGGGAAAAAAATTCTCTTTTCCCTCTAGCAAAAAAGAAGTATTGCAAGAGTTCCCTAGTAAAAAAATAAAAAAAACAATTATTTGAAGTTATAAGCACCAAATCGTATGATAAAACTTAGGTAACCCCCTTCCATTGCGATTTGAATCCTATTGAAATAACATGTACCCAATGAAATAACAAAGATTGACGCAACCCAAAAATGTCCGCCCATGTAACTGATGTAATTAATACTAGAGAGCAGTTGGGAAGAATGTGTTGATAATGTAATTGAAAATAATCCTTAAAAAAACTTGGGGTAACGTAGAACCGTTGATTATATCCCTGGTGGATGTGATAGCACACATGCAATCCATGTAATATTTGTCCGACTCTAGCCCTTTGGTATTGCTCAAAATTCGTTGAAGGAATTTCAAGCAAACGTACGCTCTATATACTTTTTAAACGGATATGCTATCTGACAATCTTAACGCACAGTTTTAGAATGTAATATCTTCATGGGAGGTAGGCGGGTGTCGGATACTATCCTTATCTAACACCTAATCTAGGAAATGCGCGAACCATTATTATAAATGTTCTATTGTTCTTGTTTAGATGGCTGATTGCGATAGTCTACGTTTATTTGGGCAAACATTTAGGCCTCGGTTAAATTTCGGTCGATAAAAATAATATCTATATTGTTTAATTTATCATTTTTTTAAGTTTTGAGCAAACATTTTTTAAATTGTACATTTTAAGACTTCAATTACGACTGCGATAAAATATGTTTGGCATTTTAGAGGAGATTTTTTGGTGTTAGTGTTATTTATTGTATTGTTTTAGTATTTTCATACTGTTCATGGCATATTTGGCACATTCTTACGTCTGTGTAATATTTATTAAAACGTTGTTAGTACCGATGGTATTTTTGTTTTGTTTTTTTTTGTATTTGTTCAAAACACAAGTTATCCAATTTTATTTTTATGTTTATTTTTTTTTACCATCACCCCGTTACAAACGGAAAGTTACAATTACCAAAAAAATGCAAAATCTTAAACAAAAGGGTCCTATTTAGCTTCCGGATCACTATTATCCTCTCCCCCTTCCTTCCAAGGCTATTCTTCTCGTTTCTTCCTTCTTCTAGATAGCTTTGTTCCCAAACAAAAATACACATACTTTGCTAAGCCGTTTTTTTAACTAACTATATTCTATTCTTCTTCTTCCTTCCTTCTTCTAGATAGCTTTTTTCCCTAAATAAAAATACACATACTTTGCTAAGTTAATTTTGTAACTGGAAAATATCGCAACTTTAATCCTAATCCTAATTCTATTCTATTCTATTCTTCTTCTCCCTTCCTTCTTCTAGATAGCTTTGTTTCCCAAACAAAAATACTTATACTTTGCTAAGCTGTCTTTACAACTGGAAAATATCACTACTTTTATCCTAATCCTAATTATATCCTATTCTATTCTTCCTCTTTTTTTCTTCTTCTAGATAGCTTTGTTCCCTAAACAAAAATGCACATACTCTGCTAAGCTGTTTTTATAAGTGGAAAATATCACTACATCAAAGTCTCCATTCATCAGAATTTTCTGGAAAAGTAAGTTCTTGAAAAAGCCCGGCATCTTGTCTTGTTCGAAAATATGAGACTCTTGTAGTTTTATCTAACAAATGCCACTGTTTTAATCTTGATCAGTGCAATTGTGGTTTAGATTTTTATAGCCCCAAGTCTCTAACAAGATCATTTAAGTTTTTTTAAGTAAATGAGGTCCTTTTGGTGGACTTGAAGATCCAGATAAAGTGTATGAAGCTGATGATGCACAGGCATAAATAAAACCACGAGGAATTGGTATCTTTGCAGATACGATGTTCGGATGTATACTCTTTTTTTTTTCGAGAATCCTCGTGTTGAGGTCTTGCAGAAATAACAATCATTTTTATGATTCTGAGGTTCACTCCAAGGCATTGGCTTTGTGAACGACATAGATTTGTGACTTCTGACGTTCTTGAGGAAATGTTAAGACCTCTCATGGATAGAAAATCCAAAATAAAGCTGATAAGCTCTTTTAATAAGGTCGGTTATGGTATTTCACTGCATTTTTAGAGTAAACTTATTACAAATGTAGCAAAAACAGTCTGTAGAAATCTTACAAGTTCGCGGTATTCTATAACCCAAAATTAAATAAAACTTATTTTAGAAAAATTTTCAAAGTGCTATTTCATATTTATTGGCTCTGTTCGTGAAAAAATATATGAACTACACATGAAATACTTAAGAAAAATATAGAGAATATGAACGTTATGCAAAACTTACCAAAATATTTAATATACAACGTGAACAATTGAAAGACAAAAATATCATCCAGCGGGAACATATTCAGAGCATTAAAATCTTCATATTTATGATATATTTTTTTTATGGAGGATTTAATTGCAGACCAGTGGCGTGCAGACTGGTTTTTACCTAACGCCATTCGCCATTTCCAGATTGTTCGGGATGAAAAGGTGCGCGAGGTGTCAGGCGACCATCTTGGCGTCGGAATTGGTGATGCGCGCGAAAGACCTGGTGTTCCACGTTCACTGCTTCTCCTGCGAGGTGTGCAACGCGCCGCTCACCAAGGGCGACCATTTCGGCATGCGTGCCGGTTCCGTCCTCTGCCGTCTCCATTTTGAAATGCCGCCCATTGAAATCCCGCCGTCTGGAATGTTCGGTTTCCACCACCCCTACGCTCCGTCCTTTCCTAGTCCAGATTTCCATTCGACGATGCCGCCGCAGGCGGCGCCGCCGCCTCCGTCGGAACCCCCGGTGGGGAAGGTGTCCTTCTTCAATGGGGCGCCTGGTAGCACTCCCAGACAAAAAGGGCGACCCAGGAAGAGAAAGCCCAAGGATTTGGAAGGGATGACAGCTAATTTAGGTACGTCTTTACCGATTGTTTCTGCATTGTCACCATTAATGTTGTTAATTAGTTTTGGCAAATTTTGGTCCTTGCCTTTACCTGTCAAAATTGACACTTTTAATAAAAAATAATTTAGACAATTTAGAAAATATCATTCAGGAACATCATCTGAGTAAAAGATTTCCTTAGTGGCGTTTTCGATGATGTTTTTGCTTTTTTGCTGGAACGGAAAGACAACTACTGTCCTTTTTGAATTTTATTTAAACTTTCTTATCTTTACTGTAAATAAATTACAGAACGAATTAAATTTTTCCATTTACCATGGATACGATAATACATAATAACTCAGGTCATAATCCCACACACACAATGGTTCCCTTTCATTCTTTTCTTTGCAGACTACTTAATATTTTCTTGCTTGCAACAGCAGATTTTGAACAAAAATTATATATTATAAAATAGAAATCTTTCAACAATCCTTACGACAAATATTTATAACTAAAAAACAGTTTTATCAAGTCTGAACTCCATCCATCACATATTAAATACCGAACCCAAAATTTATAAAATAATAAAAAAATAAAATACTAGAATATTATGAATTTGTTCTTAGGATTGTTTTTAAAACTGAAACCACCATAGGAAACATTTCAAAAAACTCAACAATTCGGAGTCTACAAGTTTTATCAGACGAACATCTCAAACCATAAAGAAACGCATTAATAAACATAAAAGAGCGTATAAAAATAAAAAGTCAGATTCTAATTGTGCCATTTATTTTCAAATGCACAGGTTTGACTATAATTTTGATATTTTGCATAATGAATAAAAAAGCAAAAAACTAAATTTTTCTGTAGTCCTAACATATTCGAATCTAACACTTAATGACGGATTGGATTTAAATCGGTTTCCATTATTAAATTTAATTTTTAACCCTGCAACGGTAATTATGAATCTATTACTATAACACGACCAAAAATGTAGTGCATTTATTGCTTTCACGTTTTACGTATTTTACAGTACCTTAACCGCAGACCTTCGACGTTGGTAAACCCATCCCAACAGATGTTTATTCTGCATTCAGTAGGTCCTGCCTGAGATGGACCGTAACGAATGTTTGTTGAAACTTTAAATTTTTATTTGAAACGTAAATGGACCGTTTTAAATTTGATTTTCAAATAAGTAGAAGTGCTGTTATCCGGCATTCGTAACAGTATCCACGACCTTCCCCTCTCTCTTATACTCTTTGAGTTTAATCTAAATTGCAATATGTTCGTTTATACTACGTAGGTGATCCTTACTTATGTGCCTGTAAGTTAAGGTAAGGTAAGGGTAAGTACCTGTACTCTATTTATCTTACAGGTAAGTTTGAAAATACTCATTTTTGTCTTGTGTATCTGTCGATTAACAACATTCTTCTTCTTGTATTTTTATGTCTTCCACATAGTTCTTCGATTTGTAAACAACTATAAACTATAGATTATATTCGGGGTAGATAAAGATAAAGATAAAGTCATAAGAATACAGATAAATATTTTTCTAAAATCTTACAATTAAACATTTTTTGATGTTTTCTATTTTCTAACACTTTCAAATGCGGAGACCGCGGAATGAAGTAGATGTTTCCCTATTAGAGGAAGACATGGAAAACAACGCAGAACTTGAAGGCGAACTGGAGATGGTAGTCGAACCTAAAAACGGATCAATTTGTCTTCAGATGCTTAACAAATTGTTTTGAGTGTTTAGAATTTTATAACAAATTCAGTAGCACGGGCAATAAGAAACAAGTGACATGACCAAAGTTCCGAAGTCAATTGTAAGAAAATGTTTTGCAAATTGGATAGTGACAGAAGATGCTGCACGAGTTTTTAGGGAACAACACGCAGATCTAATTAGGCATATCAAGTAAACACTGTTTTAACCTTAGAAGAACTGCATAAAAAAGTACAAAGAGTGGTCGCGTACTTTTTTGAAGAAAACAGATTTTCAGTTTCAAACAATTAATAAACGTGACGACAGTAGCGATAGTGACGATTTTTTAAGTGACTGATACTTTATTATTATTATTATATTTAATATTTTGTATATTAATAATGTAATGTAATGTAATAAATTGTTACTTTGTAATATTTTTTTTACGTACATGTTTCATGAATTGCTCGGCGAAAAAGATTGAAAACATACTTATATCCCGCTTGTTGTGTAAGTAGATAATTTGCTAGGACGGTCCTGGAAAAGCACTATATTTCTGGTCAAAGTATACCTGTTTTTATATATAGGTGGCGGAAAATTTTCATATTTTGTACTTGATAAAGGTGTTGTCGAAACGCATTTAATTTTCTCTTTGCTAACTTTTATCTCTATTCTGTTTCTTCTTTCTTCTATTGGTTATACAGTCTTTGAAGACCTTTGTACCGCTGTCTGAGCCGATTTTGTGTAGAGTTGTTTCTTTCACTCCTGATTTCGACTTTAGAATGCACATTTTTGTCAGGTTTGTTTGTTGTCCTTCTATAAGGTTAGTCTATTTAATTGAATGTTGCCTAGAATCTGTAATTTTGGCATACCTTCTGCGGACCTTTCACGGCCTCCTTCCACTCATCTTTTTCCATATTTGTCATAATTATTCCCATTTCTTTAAGAAGTTCGCACTGAACGCGTTCTTTTTAATTTTTCCATTGTCCTCTGTGTTTAGTAACTCCTGAAAATATCTCGTCGATCTACTATTTTTTTTTTTTGCTTTTTCCCTAAAAAGACACTTAGAACTAGTAATCTGTAGGGATCTGTAAATAAATAGTAGAACAGATTCTTTATTTTCGTCCGAATTTGAACTTCTAATAGGTCGCGAATCGTCCTGTATACACGTCGACGTGTTTCCGTGCAAATAAAATGGGTATCCGCTCCGCGTAAATCGTTTTATTACCATATGGCAAAGGGACGCCGTAATTTTTTCGAATGCCTTTTTCGTTTTGTCGTGTCGGACATGTTTCCCCGTATATGGACGGAATCGTTTCTAGTATTCTTCGGTAGCCGTGTCCGCTAACCGTCGCTGAAACACCCACCGAAACCGAGCGACAACGTTCTCAGGTAAAACGTATAAAAGCAACATTCTTTCTCTATACAAGCAACTTTTTTTAGTTAAACTGTTCGATATAAGGTAAGTTTAGAGTTGAGTTTAGGCCAATTCAGAAGTAAAATCAGCTGTTCATAACAACATAACCTCAAATTGTATAAAAACTGTTATTGGAATATGTTTATGTTTTGTAATGCCAGTATTGAAGTGAATTTTTGTTAAATAGAATAGTTACTAGTATTCCGATAGTTTCTGATAATTAATTAACTAATATTTAATATCCATTTTAAAGGACATTGGAAATGGTAAGGAAACGAAGTAGAGTAAGAAAATAAAGAAAAAAGAAAATAAAGAAAATTTACAAGAATATGTATCCGAAACGTACGTTAATCAGATTAGGAATGAGCCAATGAAGGCAATAAAATATAGTAAAATCGACGATAGTGTTTTCTTGGCTCTTGAAATGGCGACAATTAAACTATGTAGTTACAAATGAAATGATAAAATTAAAAGCACTCGAAGTAAATGGGTTAAATCACGGACCTGAAACATTTGTAGCAAGTGATGGGTGGAACCAAAGGTTTATTAAAAAAGATGCTGGTTTCACTGAGCTTTTGGGTTCTGGTTTGACTATCTAATGACGTAAATATTATTTCAATAAAAACGGCAAATAAATTCATGTTTCTGATCTCATCAAAACTTTTATTATTGAAGAGTAGGAATTTAACGATGGTTATTGCTTTGGAACATTGTTTATAAGTTTGTATTTTTGAAATCGGGTGAAAAAGGACTTTCATCTTAATGTTAATGTAATAACGTTCCTTTTAATTTCCTTTTTTATACATCTGTGGCGCTCATTTCTTTTTATTGGTACGTTCAGGGAAAAAATCATACAGCTTTTGTATATAAAGCTTTTTGCTCGCTTTAATAAACTCTACAGATGGGTGTCCACATAGAAATGAAAACTCTGTACGTTCAACAGATTTAAATTTGCTTCGGGTCGTTTGATTTCTCTTTTTTTCATAGGTTTTATCAATAGTCTATTGTTTTACAGCAGTTTTTTGTTTTCTTTCCAAATTTCTACAGCATTAAAACCAACATCGAACTAATCAAAGTTTAAAATCATCAAATTTACGCGTAAACCGTTACTAATTTCTTGCTCCAATATCGGTAAAACGAGCACGGTCGTAATATAAGCAATTTTTTTTTTAAAGAAAAGTGCAAATAAGATTTCGTTGATCCGAGGCATCTGTTCGATCAATTAACGTAGCCCATAAAATAACGTTCCCGATTTTACTGCGAATATTATACTGTTAATGGGACAGATAGTTGTCGGTTTAAAAACTTCATTTTAATTAGCGCCCATAAATTTATGTCGAAGCGTTATAGCAAGAAAAAAGGTTATTAACATTACCCCGGGTTGGGACGGGGTCGTACCCCATCTACAGGGTGTCTAATGAAATTGTATAATTCTCTAATATATCGTAATTTTGGGTCCAATTACAAAAAAGCTAGTGAATAACAACTTACACGATTATTGATGTTTTATTTAAAAATTGAAATTACTGATTTTATTTTCAGAAGCAAAAATGTATTTCAAATATGTTTTCACAAATTAACATTATTTTTTCGTATTTTACATATTTTATGTTGAGAATTTTCGAAACAAAAATTTCACTTTTATACGGCAAATTTATTTTGCATTTAATTTAAATTTTTTTGCCCTGTAAAATTTCCAAATACATAACATTTTAATTAAATACATATTTTTAAAAATTAATATGAACTGTTACCCAATTATGTAAAATTTAGTTAATATTTGATTAAGTAATAAATGTTTAGAATGTTAATTTCAGTTTTTACAAAAAAATTGTTCAAATCCAATTAAATCATTACACCATTTAAAACTGGGAATTATAAGGAAAATGTCTATTTAAAAAGGATATTTACCAGATTACAAAAAAAAAATGGGTAAGTTTGGATCTCCAAGCTCAGGATATTTATGTAAAAATACATTTGATACTTCTTTATATTTTTTTATTTTTTATATAATAAAACCGTGGGACTATTCAAGTCGAACTTATGTTTTTATTACAATTCAGTCCACTAAATCTGTATTATAATAAATAGAAAAAAAATAAATAGAATAAACAGTTTAACAAAAAGAACCCATTTTTATACCTCAAACTATGCTACCATAACCTAACCAAAATCTCATTAACTATTGTGTATTGGCCTGGTGTTAACGTTAATGCGTATTAGAAAAAATTACTATTGTAACGAAAATTAAAATTAAAAAAATTAAAATTAATTTAAAATTAAATTAAATTTTAAGGAATATATTATTAAAATCTAATTTTGTTAATGATGTGGGGGATGTTTTCAATTTTTATTCTTTAGCTTGTTCATGAGAGTATACACCATCTCTCTTGAGGCAGACACTGAAAATTCCAGGGTGGTTTCATTTTTTTTTCGGATAAGCCAAGTTTAACGCAAATTGCAAACTAATAGCTCCCCTTCGTATTAACCACTTCAGTTTCTACTAAAACGTGGTAGAGTTCTGTGGGCTCTAGAAAATCAATAAAAAAAGATTAAAAGAAAAAAATTAAATAAAATTATAAATGTTTTAACGTTACTTTTGAAATAGCCATATAATTTAACGACCGTTTAAACAATGCAAAACCGACACCTGATTGGTCGAAGGAAGTTTTTAGATTTTTTTAAAGTCAGTGACTAATATTAATGGTAATTGGTATAAATAATGGACACACTGACAAAGGTAGCTTTCATTTGCCAAGTAAAATGACTTGACGTCTTCGTTAAAGTGTCAGGATAATCCAATAAGAACTTGTAACTCACTAGTTAAGATCTTGTTTGATTTTTCTTTCGTTGGATATAAAAAATATGTGCTGTTTCAGACAGTTTTTCAAAATGCCAAAATGTAGCTTTGGAAGAAGAGTATGGGACATTTTTCATACTTTAATTTGCAATATTGCACTTTTCCTGCATGTAAAAATATACTAATTTACGGATAGATTTTTTCCAATATATTCACGTGGTTACCATCTTCACATTTAGGGACTTTAGATATTTCTTGCATATCTAGAGGCAGTGTGTGCAATTGTCCGATAATAAGAATAAAAATGTTCAAAATAAATAAGAACTAAAAGTTCAGACAACACCGTGTTTTTATCAAATATAATATTTACAAACTACCTGGTACCATACACATTTGGATTTGGTGTCTTTATCAAATGTGTGTTGTCGAAACAATTGTCATGTCAAAATATCTAATTTCGTGAAAGTCTGAACTTTTAGTTCTTATTTATTTGATTTGATTGTAGGCGTTGTTCAGTGCAATTTGTTTAATGATATTAAGTTTTTGCACTAATTTTCTGTTGAGGGTGGCGTATTAAGAAGCCTGTGGATAAAAGAGTGACATGCAGCCATTTTGTGTGTATAAGGGTGATTTGAACTGTTATGTATGACTGCGTCCGTGTGTGAAGCTTTATGATAAATGGAAAAATCTAATTTGTTTTGCGTTTTCGTAATGGTTAAGTCTAAAAAATTAATAGAGTTTTATCCTGTTCAATCTGAATAATGAATTTTATACGATTATATAATGAGTTAATGTAATTTAATTTAATGAATTGTTTGTCCGTTCCAACAAAGCAAGCAAAGACATCATCCACGTATCTATACCACCATAGAAAACTTTTATTTACTTTAAGTAAAAGTTAACAAAAAGAGACATTCAAATGTATTGCTTAACGGTCAATTAGATTTATTGAACTTAAATTATCACAACAACATTAATTAAGGTTTTATGGTCATTTTTCGGTATGTATAGTAGCAGGTAGTTTGTGAATATTACATTTGAAAAAGACATGGCGTAAAAGGCCAGGCAAGTCGTGACTATTGGTCGTGTACTCGACTGTAGTATTGTTCAACTTTTGCATTTTCTGAATTAAATTAATTAAATCCGACCCTGTACTTTGCACGTTACACATTTACAGCACGTTTTTGTTGTATTCAGTAAACGAAAAGCATTTATTTGCGAATGCACTATACCGAGTGGGGTGGGAGAGAAAAATTCACAAAATTCTTTAAAAAAAGGCTCCGAAATACAACTCAATCGCATTCCGTTAGAACGGGGACCGCGTCGCTTACAAAATTAAGAAATTAAATCTGTAGAGATAACAGGAAAGCACGATAAAAAAAAACAAAACCCGCCTCGGTCTTACCCCATCTCACACCGGATGTCAATGAGTTATTTATTGCTGATCGGGTGCCCCGATATCTGTTAGAAGTGAAATAGTTGTTCTTGCACCCACGGTACCTGTTGTTTGTAGGGGACGCACCTTAGGTCTATACCTATATATTATTATATAAATAAGTATATTTTATAGGCAGAGCTGCCTTTCGTATATGTATTATTGTTGTTGGTTATTTTTATAACATTTGATTATCGTTTTGTGATTTTTTAAATAATTTTCAAGGCTTAGGTTTCAAAAGTAACCAAAGTAATCAGTTTCGTGTACCTTAGGGCTAAGCGTTAAAACCATAGTTAATATTATTATTTAAGTTTCCTGAACGAATGCACACAATCGAAGGAAGCGCAATTGGCCTGGGTATTTGATTATAAAAAACTTTTTTATTCAGTAAACGTACGTTAGGGAACTTGTATTTTTTATTCTTACTAATTTATTTTGTTTTTCGTATTTTTTTTTACGTTTGTTTAAGTGTTTAGAAATACAATCCAAAATTTGAGGTTATTTTTTTTTGTTTTGCGTTTTTACTTTGTTTTTGGTAAAAAAAAATTGCTAAAAAACTTATTTTACCAATTTTTTGTTTTACCTTGTTTTTCGTATTTCCAAATACTACTTAAAATGCTACCTTTTTTGTTTTACGTTTTTAGTTATTCGTTACGTTATTTTTTCATTCATTTCATAATTGTTTTTACATTGTTTTTGCATTTCAAAATGCAGTGTAAAATTTTACCTATTTCGTAATACAACGCCAAATTTTACCTGTTTTTTGTTTTATATTTTTACATTTTTTTTATATTTTGAAACACAACGTAAAATTTTACGATTTTTTTAGTTTTACCTAAGATTTTCGCTTTATGTTATTACATTGTTTTTGTTATTTCCAAATACAACGTAAAATTTTATGATTTTTTTCGGTTGACGTAAGGTTTTACCTTTTTTTTAATCATTTTTTGTTCTTCAATTGTTTTCCATGTTTGCAATTAGAATGTAACATTTAATTATTTAAATTTAAAATTGATAATAAAAAATATCTTAAAAAAATTCTTGCTTAAAAAACTTATTTTACGAATTTTTATGTTTTACGTTTTTTTTTTTATATTTCCAAATACAACTTAAATTGGTACATTTTTTGTTTTAAGCATTTTTTGTATTTCAAAATACAACTTAAAATGGTACATTTTTTGTTTTAAGTTTTTGTTTGATATTTTGGAATAGAATGCAAAATTTTAGGGTTTTCTTATTTCCAAGTATTATACGATTTCTTTTCAGTTTACTTTGTTTTCCGTATTTCAAAATATAGTGTAAAATTTTACCTGTTTTTCATTTTATGTTTTTCTATTGTTTTTCATGTTTTGAATTACAGTGTAAAATTTGATTACTGTTTTTTAGTTTCCTTTTTTACATTTTTGTTGATATTTTCAAATTCAACATCAAATTTTATGATTTTTTTGTTTCACGTTGTTTTCCTTATTTCTGTTATCTGACTTTAATATATTTGTCATTTAAATAATATTTAACCTAAAGCAAATTAATTTTTCCTTTATTTATAATACATCTTTTTGAAGGTGGCCTACTGTTTTTGGTCGGTATATAATGTTAAATGTTAAAAGTATTTTGACTGAACATAGAGAAAAATTTTATTTCAACTGATTTATCATTTATAATAACTACTTTATTCAATAAATTAAATAAATAATAACAAATGAATTTGAAACTGAACCTTGAAGCAACATTTTACCATGGTAATTCGACAATTTTCGTTGGTGTATGATTGGTTATAGGCTTAATTGGTCTAAATGTATTTGTAAATTAAAAGAAAACCAGCCCAGGCCTTATTGTTTCCTGACAACTTGATAAATTAATTGGTGTCAATTATACCAAACTATTTCCTAGCCGCCTAAGTTATGACTTAACGCGGGGGATTTTTTGAAATTGCAAAGCTGTACAAATTGGTAAAACCTTCCCTAAAGAAAATGCTCACTATCTTTATATGATGTTAGTTAAAGCAGAACTTCTTAATAATTTCTTTAAATTAGTATGTACCTTTTATATTTTAATTTTGTATATATATATATATATATATATATATATATATATATATATATATATATATATATATATATATATATATATATATATATATATATATATATATATATATATATATATATATATATATATATATATATATATATATATATATATATATATATATATATATATATATATATTCACTATACACTATACACTATATTCCGGGATATCATCCGTTTGCTCGTTGAACTCCGACTGGAATCCTGCATCCGACTGGAATTCTGCAAATCCTGCATCCGACTGGAATCCTGCAGACGTTTCGCCAAAATCTCACTTGGCATCTTCAATGCTCGCGCTCCGAAAACACTTCGAACACTGGGAGGTTATCGGCGGTGCGTGCGGTATTTATACTCTGCGCCGGAGATGGTAACGGTGCTGCTTGTGCGTGGGGGGAGGTGGCTCCGCCCCCTGAATTGTCGCGTTGTTAATTTCGCCCGATCGTAGTTGCGATGTCCCCGTTGGCTGCTGCGCATCGCTCTGCTGTTTGATTATCGTTCTCCACGTGTTGGATAAATGCAGAGCGTCGTCTCTCGTATTGAGGTGTCCGGACTTTTCTATTTCGATGGCCTCTCGTATAATCCTAGTCCTAAAATCAGGAATATTAGCTATTTGTTTGCAAATGCCGAAATCAATTTTATGGCCTGTCTGATGTTGGTGCTGAAACAAAGCAGATGTTGTTTGTTTGTTTTTTATGGCTAAACGATGTTCCTCGAGCCTGGCTGAAATCCTTCTGTTAGTCTGTCCCACATACGTCAGGCTGCACGATCCGCATGCTACACTGTATACTCCTTGGTTTTCCAGAGTAATTTTTTGTTTTGGGTTTCTTAGTATTGCTCCGATGGTATGGTCAGGTTTGTATGCCGTTGATATGTCGTGTTTCCGTAATATTCGGCCGATTTTGTCAGTAACCCCCTTGATGTATGGCAGGACAGCGATCGATCTTCGTTGGGTCTCGTCCTGCACTCTCTGCTGCGGCTGTTGTTGTTTACTGATTGCCTTGCTGATGGTGCGCCTTTGGTATTCGTTTTGTCGAAGACAGGTACTAATTTTCTTCAGTTCTTTATCTCTGTTCCTCTCGTTTGTGAGCTTGAAACACCGGGCAATTAATGTATTTGCCACTGCCTGTATCTGTGATAGCGTTCAGATATCTATTAGTGTGTGTTGGTTTTCTATAGACAGTGTGTTCCAAGTGTCCATCCTCGGTCCTTGTGATGTGCACATCTAAAAAGGGCAGACTGTTATCCTCTTCAAGTTCTATTGTAAATTGAATCCTTGGGTGAATGGAATTCAGATGATCTAGGAATTTCAAAAGCTCCTCCTTGCCAAAAGGCCATACAACAAATACGTCATCAA
The DNA here is from genome assembly GCF_029955315.1 of Cylas formicarius. Lineage (NCBI taxonomy): Eukaryota > Metazoa > Arthropoda > Insecta > Coleoptera > Brentidae > Cylas > Cylas formicarius. Next base: position 32,120,001 of record NW_026844319.1, on the reverse strand, counting down.
CGTATCTTGTCCATAGTTTTGGCTTCAGATTTGCCTTCTCTATTGCTTTCTTTTCGAAGTAAATCATGAAGAGGTTGGCAATCACAGGTGAGAGAGATGATCCCATTGCCGCTCCATCTATTTGTCGGTAAATTTTCCCGTTGTGCATAAAGTAAGCGTTTTTCAGGCAATGTCTCGACAGATCCATTATGTATGGCGGAAGATCTTCGTTTTCTTCTATAAGCAAGAGTGCCTCTTCTACTGGAATACTCGGGTAGAGGGATTTGACATCGAAACTTGCCATAATGTCGTCCTTGTCCATCCTGAGAGAACCTAAAATCTGAGTGAAATGTTCCGAGTTTTTAACATAGGAATCTGCCTTTTCCACTATAGGCTGAAGTGCACTGGCCAGATGTTTTTCCAGCTTGCATAATGGTGAGTTAAAGGCGCTTACGATTGGACGCAGGGGAACCCCGTCCTTATGGATCTTTGGGAGCCCGTAGAATTTTGGGCAACGACTCGATTTTTCCCTCGGAATAAGTTTTCTTTGTATCCTCGTTTATTGATGAATCGAGAATTTTGGACTTAGTTGTTTTTTCCAAATATGTCGTGGGATCTCTGGTGACTAGTTTGTATATTGGGTCGTTCAAAATATCCTCCAATTTTGCATTATAATCCGACGTATTCATGACGACAGTGGCATTTCCTTTGTCTGCTGGCATTATTAGAATGTTTTCGTTTTTGTTTAGATTCCTTAAGGCTTGCATTTCTTCTCTGCTTAAGTTTGGTTGCGGTGGTTTTGACTGTCTTAAGACTCTGGCGACATCTTGCCTAATTAACTCCGCATCTTGTTCGTCTATTGCTGCTCCATCTATATATATATATATATATATATATATATATATATATATATATATATATATATATATATATATATATATATATATATATATGCATGTATTTTTTTAAATTTGTCATCTTTACCAAAAGTGATTGTAAAATTTAGTCGACGAAATTTTGAAAATAATTTTGTACCGTTTTGAGAATGGGCAATGAGTTTATATTTATTTAGATATGCGTAAATTAGAATGAAATGGCTCTTTTAATACCCCGAAAAAATGCCAATTTATGTTCCAATATATAATAAATATCGATTTTGCAAATTTTATGCAATAATGTTAATTGCTCATGTTGTACGGTTCATTTAAATATTTAATTGTCGCCGTTGTGAATATGCATCAGATCGCGAATATTACCCAATCTCCTATAAAAGTTGTCAATAAAATGGAAAACCTAGAAAACGGATTACTTCGCCTGGCGCATTTTTGTGAATTCATTATATGATATATATATTTAAACGAACACGCATATTAACCAGTCGACTGTTAAATAATATAATTATTACTGGCATTGCATTCGCAATAATGAGCGCTCCAGCGCATATTCCTGGCGATATCGAATTACGGTCCCAGCTGTAAACACCAGTAAATAATAACTATTATTGTTTTTTTCATTTTTATATGCGATTGTGCACGTATAAATAAATAAACGCCTTGATTAACGACGTAATTTTCGAAATGCTTGATGGTGGTGGGGGGAAATATTTCTAAATACGTTTCGACATACATCGACACCCAGAAATTATCTAATATTTTATTTATTTATCGATTAAGAGTAAGAATTCGATTTTACTGTTCATTAGAAACAATTACGTACTTGTATTAGGAAAACGATTAATCGAAGTGTGTTTTCGGTTTAACTGGCGGGATAAATGAGGAAACAGTTTTTTTATGTCTGGATATTGCCAAGGACTGACGATATACAGGGTGAGTCAAAGATACAGTTTAGTTCATTATCTCATTGGTTTTATCTAATTTAAAATTATTTTTTTCTTATTAAATATTAAATAGAGCACCCTATTTTTAAATTTTCTTGTTTCTAAAAAATTAAAAAAAAAATAGAACAATTAAAATTTTGGAAAAACTATGTATTATTATCAATAAGCAATTTTTATTCGTCGTACTTTTTTGAGCTATCCTGTATCCTGTAATGTTAAGTCATTAAGCTGACAGGATATAATAAAACTTTCATCACTATCTATTTGAATGAATGAAGTACACTACAAGAATTTGCCATTTCAATAATTTGAATTTTGTTTGAATTTGTTAAATCCGACCTTGCCTTGCAGATACAGAGTGTAACTTGATGATAAGATGTGATTGTAGATGTGCACTGGTGAACCAAATTCAAGCATAAAAGTTCATATACCACTGTTTTCGAAATACAAAAATTCGCCTTGCTTCTTTCAAAACTCAGTTTGTTTTCTAGTTATGAATTTATTGAAATAATATTTTCTAGAGAATATATTGAAGGACCCATAGTGCTGACTGGTTATAATGGTTTGTGAATCTTAGGTAACCAAACATACTGATAGGAGCGCTACCGCGAGTACCACCTATGTTTAAAATACTCTGTCATTAAACACATCGGACGAATCTTCATTTTTTTCTTCTTCTTTAGCTATTGTTTGCTTTTTTTTCTCTAAAACTCCACGGTCCTTAATTAAATTCAATATGTTTCGTTGAACGAGACGCGAATGTTAATTTAAAAAAAAAATCCCTATTCCCTCGGGCAACTAAATCGGATCACGGCCCAGACATGGCCGCGTGATCCCTTTGGGGGTTGGTTGGTACGTTGGACGGTATTAAGCGGAAAGCGGATTGCGCGGGACGAAGCGCGACGCGAAAGCGACTCCCAACATCATCCGGCCTAATTAAATCGCCGTCAATCCTATCAGGGAGTTTGTCCAAACGGCTAATCCGAGTTTACGTCACTGTGCCACGCATGTAGGTACACGCGCACGCCGACCTTTAATTAGTTTGCTGGTCGTGTGTCGTGTTTTTCGAAGCAATCATCCGCATTGTGATCTTAAAGCAGTCTTTAGTCGTGCCCTCTGTAGGTGGTTTTGTATAGACATGTTGGGCGAGCTCCTGTTCGACTTCCTTGCTCCAGGTATTTTCAGGGTGAGCTTTAGAGCACAGTTTTCACATAATTAAAGTTCACTCAAATCGTTCAACAGCTATTCCCATTACTTTGGAGAAGAGAAGAAGAAATTACCCAGAAAATGGTCTAAAATGTGAAAAATACAAAACAAACTTGACCTATACAGACGTAATAATTGCTGAAATGAGTCATCAAGTTTTAATATTGCCTTCTTCTTGTATATTTAATTCCATAGAATTGAAGCCAAATATTAGTAGTATCTGCTTGGAAGGCGACACTCCAAACAACAAGAAAAATTGGATCAGTTGTGCAACGGATTTAAAAACAAACTATTACTGTTAAACCAGTTATTGACGTTGCTCAACATACCGTTTTTTTTCATTCTGCAGTTAAAGATGACATCTATCTGAAATGACAAAGGAAGTGTCATCAGCATATAACTTGAAAGATGAATAGGACAGGACCTAAAAGAGATCCCTATGTAACACCAATATCAATATCAACCACGGACGAATTAATGTGACGACAGAGATTATCTTTGTCACTAAAAATACTGACAAACTGCTTGCGCGCCCGTACAAAGGAGTATTTTCAGTTAAGAACAATATCTGCAATCCCATGTGATGACAACTTCCCCAAAAGAGTGCGGTGATCAATAGAGTCAAACGAACTACTGAGATCGCAAAAGATCCCATGATTACAGGTTTTTCATTACATTATTACATTTAGTCGACGTCCTACAGCGAAATCCAAATTGGTTTAAGGACAGTATATTCTTCCCTTGAAGAAAAAGCATTCGTCTCTCACGAAATGCATATTCAAATACTTCAGAGAAACTCACCTGTACGATAATTTTCAACACTAAACTTACTATTTGTTTTGTGTATTGCTATCAAACAGGTCCAGGGTAGTAGTAAGGAAATTAAAACGCAAAATGTATGAAACTTTCTGACATATTGCGTACTGTGTGATTGTAATTATGTAAATAATAAATACATTTAAATCTGTGCCATCAGTATCATCCAAGGAAGGCCTAAGTTTCTTTATAATTATTTTCCACTTCAAGTACAACTGCTTTCTGGTATTAATCAGTTCTGGTATTATGATTTATGTAAAATTCAAATCGCAGTGATCTAAGGGGTATATTACCGGATTTTTTATGATCTCATGTACGAAATACATTTTATCATACGATTTGGTTTCTTAAAATTTCAAATAGTTGGTTTGGTTAAAAATGTCTTCAGAATATTTTGGTGTTGATCGTTGGTACTTTTTCAGCTAAAGTGTAACAGGGACACAACTACGTGTTCTGCTATTCACACCCCTTCCTCACGAAAGTCGCCTATCCAAATCGAAATTGTAGCTTTGGAAATTAAATATTTTAGGCAGGATTTTTTTTGGGATCCGTTGTAATTCTAAAACTTCCTTCCATTCTTTTCAGTGTTTGCATTTTTCAAAAATTAATACATAGCCTGGTGGGATATTTAAAAAGAGATTTTTCACCTACTATTTTATTCACTTTCACGTATTGATGGTAATCCAATGAGCAATCCTTAATGTTTTTTGGTGAGCCACAGTGTAAAATTGATATTCTCCGTCCTCTAGGTGCAAGTAAATTCGAAATGCAGTTCGGTGAAGAAGTTTGTCACCCTTTCTTTATAGTGTCATGGGTGTCGGAACTAAGCCTCGTTTTTCTACGCGAAATTGATGAGATAAGTTAAATATTTTTGTCTTCATTCCACCAATGGTTGTGTCTCTTGAATCCTGAGTATTTTGTGAAGCAGGTTGTCAAAACTAGTCTATAGCGATCAACAGCATTTGCAGCGGTATTAGTTTCGTTAAAATCTATCAAAAGAATTCCTTCACAATCCCAAAAGATCGTGAGTATCACCTTTTTTGTTGACTGGCAGACTCTGAATTTTCTTGGAGGTGCTTCACCCTTACGACGTCACTCCATTGGTTCTTTTTTCGATAGAGGGTCATAATAGAGAACCAGGTCACAATAGTTTCTATCACAGGCTTCGATTCCGACCCACAGATTTCCAAAAAAGACCGCGCACACTCGACACGGCGTTGTTTTTGAATAGCCGAAAGGTTTTTAGGAACCCATGTACCTACATACCTAAATGATAATTCGACGAACACTTGTATCAGAAAGCTTAGTAATTTCTGAGATTTCCTTGACCTTTAAACGTCGATCACTCAATACCACCTCTTCCACAATCGCAACAATATTTTCCGTTATGACCTCCACTGGTCAACCAGTTCTTGAAGGGACTCCTGTCCCATTCGAAAACGTTTTGCCCATTCTTTCACTACAGAATGCGAAGGAGAACTTTTGCCGTACACACCATCCAGCCTTTCTTTAATAATTTTAGGTGCTAACCCTTCTTTTGTCAAAAACTTTATGACTGCTCTATACTCAGTTTGCGTTATTTGCGACATTTTTTCGGTCTTGTTTAAAATGCTGTCAATAAAAAAACTATTTGACGCAAGACTTCAATTTTTTTTCGCAGCCTACTAAGGTATATATTTAAAAGAAGACAAAGTTTCATCGTGATACTGGAGCTGCATCTATGTCTAACTTGTAAGAAAATCTACTTGGGATTCCTGACCATGAGGCCAAATAACAACGTCAGCTATATCGAGTCAACGAAAACCGACGCAGGAGGAATCTAGAAGTTTTATAAAAAGTACTTGGACCTTCGTCACTCCATTGACGCTCTCAATTCTCCAAGAACCCGCGTATTCGAATAAAAAAGAGAAGAATTACAAAAACGAACGAGGCAAAAACATTGCTTGGGGGTTGGTAATAACCAAACAGCAAATCAATTTGTTCCGTCCCGCCTCCGATCACCTTAATACGTTGGCGGATTAATCGTGTTTTTCCGCAGCAAGAAAACATACACACACACTCCGTGTTTGATAAACATCTGCGGTGGGTTTTGATTACGTTTAACAGGCCGGTGTTTACAAACGTGAGGGGGGTTATCTCCGAAATACCCACCACGCGTCCTGTGGGAAAACTTTACCCATTACGACCGATAAGTATCTATTGAAACTGCGGCTATTATGGTCGACTCGGTTTTGACTGTCGCTGGCAGGGTGTGTCCCACATATTTAGAACAAAGAGCAACCGTAATAGAAGTTGAAAAAACTAAATCTTTAAATTTGGATCTTCCATCCCTATGTCGGATATTGCCTTCCTTAGTTTAGATGCTCTGAGATATCAACATTACTCTAATTCAGGAAATTTTTTATTCAGTACAATAAGATTGATAGACAGAGTTTTTAACCAAGTAACTGGAATTGATGACCAACAGGATAGCATTTAATTGTCAAGGTCAACAAAGATACTTGCCATGAAAATGATTAAGGTATGCTTTATTATGGAACCAGTTTGTGATTCCCACTTCCTAAAACAACTCCATTAGCTAAAATTATAATATGTAAAATACTGTGGACGAAGTCTTCAAAATATTATGTTCTTCATGAACAGGTTGTCTTATTTATTTCGTATTTGTATTGAGATAATTACATTGTATTGCCAGCTTTGTTTAAAATATTTGAATCTCGAAAATCAAAATATCATATAACAGTCTTTTATTGAGATTGTTACATAAGATCAACAAATTTGTCCATACTGTGGATAATATATTGTATTCCTGAAAATAACATGACATACAATTAAATTAAATTAAATTACTTTAAAACACTCAGTGGGATGAATCTTCCATTGAGATGGTTATATGAGATCATCAGCTTTGTTTATACTGTTGAGTAAATCAAATGAGAACAACAAATTTCAATTGAATATATTCGATCACCAACTTTGCTTCATACTGCTTCCAGCACTCTTTCATTCAGATACTGAAATTTCATCACCACGTTTGTTTATACTGCCAAACAAGATCGGACACTCATTCAATTCAATTCAGTTAAAAAAATTAATAACTACTCCTGTAATATGCTTCCTGTTGACATCAGAGATATTTTGATAACCTGTCTAAATACGGGCATCATGTGAACAATATAAAAAAATAAAAAATTTGTATCCTGTGACACACTTTGCTCTTTTTTTTTTGTTTATTCGTCTGTTCTCTGTTTTTAATTTTGCATTTTTTTACCCTGTACACTCGTATACTAAGTCAATCACTTAATCCCGAAAATTTAACACCTCTCCTCCCATAAAAAAAGTGTCCCCCAAATAAAGGCACGTTACCGAGCGGATAGAAGAGACAAATCAATTTATAATCCCGTGTACAATAAACTCGAGTATAGTAAGTAGCTCATAAAAGCGGAACGCTATAAAAAGGGATAAGGGTTCCGTATATACAAAGGATTACATAAGAGGACAAGAGGTATTATAAGGCTTAATTTGTAAGGGCATATGGGAACCAGTTTATTGTGGCAATAAATATTTGATGGTGAGCGTTTTAGTCGAATCTCGCGTATTTATGGCCTATATATTAGAACCTATATTGCATCGCTGTTGTATTACCTCTATAAATTTCGTGAATGGTATAATGTCGCAAGATTTTAGGAATTTGCCTTCATCCGGTAAGAGAACAAACAAAAAACTTTAGGTCCTTGTGATAAGAGAGCTTTTTGAAATGTCAAACCATGTGGACCAATCACTATGGAACATAAAACTCTAATATGTTTGCTTAGAGCTTCTCTGCACGAGCTTTTAAACTTTAAATTTCGACGGAACGCCTGAGCTGTGAAATTTGACAGTTTTTTGATGAACGAAATCGAAACAGGTGCTAGAATTGAAAGAGTTGTGAAAATTATGAAAAACATGAAACGAAATTCCACTAAATTAGGACTAACCACGACACTGACAGAAATGAAATGAAACAAGGCCAAAAGCCAACAGTTTCTCATTTACACTTTTCCTAAAGTCTTTGCCCTGAGTATAACTAACTATAGACGATTCGCTACTCAGGGATTTCATAAATACAAATCGGCAGAAATTTAACAGGGTATTGATTTAACCGTCTCACTATTATGGAATTAAGAGAAGTGCAGTAGGGAGTACAGCGACTACTGATACTGATCTAGATATAAAAATAATTGTTCTTCTTTTAAAAATAATTGCACACCACGGGTGTTTTCATGCCTAGTTAGTTGATATTTGACATAGGGAATTTCTTATTTATTTAATGGTGATTAAAGCTTGGAAGCAAGTGCTAGCAAGGAAAGAAGTGATTTAATACTGCATTCGTGTAGTGACCACATTACCAAAAGACCAAGAAGTAACATTCATCATTAAGAAAAGGAAGTGTTTAGCAAAACAATTGCTCTTTTAGCATCATATGGGCAGGCGTGAGGACTGTGGGACTATTAAAGGGAGAAAATAGTGGTTTACCTGTAAATATATGTGATGCTCAGGATATAAACAGTCATTTTGTAAACACTGTTAGAGAAAATAGTTCAATCCCATGCACGGAAACGGATATATGGCGGATAATTAAGACTATTAAGACTAACGCAGTTAGTTGCGATAGTATCAAATGTTCCCCCTACAAACGTTTGAGATTTTTAGATATTTTTAAATGATTACAAAAGGCCTTTTTAATATTAAAATTTGTGGTTTTGTCTCAGTTCACTTACTATTACGATAAGAGCTTCAAAATTCGATATTTTTGAATCGAAAGTTTGACAGAATAGTTCTTCATTCTGAAGGTGGTCTGTATGGAAAAAATAACAACCGCCACTTTATCATTATGGCAACGCATCTCACGAAAAGTGTTGGTCAACTCTCTAAGCCCTAAGAATTTGGTTTGGTCATACTGTATAAACCTGGAAGATCAAAATACTATTGTCTTGCAGAACTCGTAGTGGAGTAACACTTTTTTTGAAACATCTAGTAAATAGAAAATAGCAAGAGGTCTGGAATGGGGCACACCCACCCTAATATCTGTTTAGACTGAATGGGTAGTTCCATCTTCCCCATCCGAGCTTAATTGCCTGAGTTCTACCTGTGACGTACGTTCTGAGCTATTCCTGTGCCGTTCTCCTGATCCACTGCCCTTAGTAAACTCCATTGTAGAAAATCGTATAAAACGAAACCTAGTTTTTGTATTAAATACTTCAATCCATTTGTTTTTTTTATCTGAAAATTGTAACAACAGTTGTAACGTATAAATAAAAAATTGTAGCTTCTTTTCATGCTTCGGCATTGAAATACATATAACGCTTGAATTGTTCTTGGATTCAGGTTCTTCAATATCTTCATTCTTCAACGTTTCTACCAGAATGTGGATCTCAAGAATAGGTGATATTAATTAATTAGTTATTATTATTGAATTAATTAATTTGTTCACACTGTCTACAATTTAAAATTCGAAAATAATCTAAAAATGTAACCGTTCTACTGCTATGATCTAGTTCAAACAGTATAGTTCTTTTCATCTCTTCATGCCTAAATATTTCCTTGTGTTAGCTAGAGTTAAAGTCTGTTCATAGATATAAGACAGTGACTAACTGATAGACCCGGGGCAAGCTGTAAGAGTTAAATATGGCCGAATTTACCATTCCAGATTTAAATCAAGAATACCTAGACATTCCATTTGGTCGGTCGCCTGGTACTCCCGGACTTCACGGGTCCAACCAGAGGACGAAACGAATGCGGACCTCCTTCAAGCACCATCAGCTTAGGACGATGAAATCCTACTTCGCAATCAATCATAATCCGGACGCAAAGGACTTGAAGCAACTATCGCAGAAGACTGGTCTGCCCAAGAGAGTTTTGCAGGTAAATTTTCACTTTGATAACGGGCGACGAAACCGAACGAGTCCAATCAAAAGTATTTGTTTATTTACCAAAGAGATGTATTTTACAAAACCAAAACAACTTGGAAATTAGAAAAACAATGCAAATCATTTAAAAGGTTATTTGAAAAACTTCTTCTTCTAAATGAGCTTCGTTTGGACTGTCGGTTGTTCTAATTTCATTAACTGTTGCTCGGAAATGTATAGTAGGTTGTGAACCCAAGTGCATGATGAGCTGTAGCAGACGTTTAGAACTTCGCATTCCTCCATTAATGATTCTTTCACCCCAGGAAATCACCCCCACATCTCGCCTAATTCTGTTGTAGATCCTCTTGTGTAATCTTCGAACTTTCTAGAATTTCTTTTTTTAGACACAGTGATTTTGTTACTTTAGACAATGATGCATTCCGGACGTTTTAGGTCTGCTACGTGCGGGCTCAAATTCTTGAATTTCAAGAGTTTTAACCAAGTTGATAATGAAAACACTCTAGAAGTCAGTCTGGCCTAATTGATATATTTATTATTGTAGTTATCATAAATAAATTAACTACTGAATCATAACTATAATTTCACAATCTTACCCTTTGGTCCAAACTCCAGGCTATTGAACCGATTTTCGCTAACAGCAAGAGTAGGGAATTTTATAATTGTAGAAAATTTACCTACGATGTCGTTTGCCTTTTTTGAGGTTATGTCGAGTAAAATCCGACTAAAACGTCGATTGCTAAAAATAATCAGCAAAATATCCAAATTTCACAGGGGAAATTTTAGGATTTCTAACAGCGCCTTCTTGACAGAATATTATCAACACTTAGTTAACCACCACAACAATAACCAACCTGATCCCTTTGTTTTACTTTGCCTGCTGATAACTAAAAATTGCAAACACGAAATGCAATAAATAGGAAATTATTAAACGTGAAATAAAAATCAAATACAACCGGAACATCTGTGTAATCCAACGGTTTCCAAGACTTTCTTGTGTAGATTCAACGAGTCATATTCCTACTGCCATTCGGTTTTAGTCTCTGAAACTTTTTTATCCCTCTGTCCATTTGTATGTATGCTTGTACCCCGCCTGTCACCGCTCCTCTTTAATTGTTTTATTAACGATCTTCCTCAGGATAGTACAGACGCATTATTTGTACTGTATGCAGATGACACAAGGCATGGAACTTAACCTCGCTTATTTTGCCGCCGTTTCTAATCAGCCGCGCGTCACCCTTATTCGAAAATTACCGGCTAATCCTTTGACCAAGATTGAAACGAATCGATTTTTCTCCTTCCGCCACATCAAAGGCACGCGGTTAGTGACAGGTCACGTGAATACCGAACAGATTCGGTCTTTCAGCCGCGTATATTCACGAGGGGCCATTTTTCATAGCGGGACGCAGCCGCCTGCGGCAATTAGCAAAAATAGAAACCGTCGCCCGAGTTAAACCGTCTTTGTAACGGCGGAACAGAATCCTCGGACAGGTATCTTGATGTACGAGCGCGTTGTTCTTAAATTATTTTTGTTCCTGTTGCTTGTAACGCCTTGGCACTTGATATTTAGCGGGCATAAGGAGAGACGTTGTAATTTCTGCCTACCTGTTGGCGAGACTATATAATTTCATTCGGTGTGTTGTACCCGCGTGGTACATTAATAGTCCGTTTTACGCATGTTCGTTGATTTCTTATGCCCAGTTAAATTTAAATTGATACGTTCGGTGGTAAAACCTCGTCATAAATCGGTTACCTGTTACGGTCCCCTAAGATATTCTTTAGAGTAAGACACTAAAAATACATTGGTATAGTGCTTTCGCAAATAAATGATTTTGATGTAGAGGAAAACTTGACGCTAAACCTGACGTGAATGGAAAACGTAGAAAACTGTAGTGTATGTTGTACGGTGGGACTCTGAAATAGCCACCAGAGGGCGTAATTGTTATCTTGAATTTTAAAATTCTAATGTTGTTCACACGGCTTAATGTTTTTTACTCTATCTTTGCTCTGTAAAGGGGTGGGGGGGTTATGAGTATTTTCTTGAGTTTTTGTACATAATTAAAGTTCTTAGATAGTCGAATAAGGGTCCAACAGTCCAGTGAAAATTTTAATGTTAAAAAAAGTTTAATTTTGTATTATCCTGTATGTCCCAATTTAAACGATAGTAATAACTATAAATAATTGGTGATATTCCTACGTTTTGCAAACATTTATTGTCATCACTTATTCTTCCATTAATAATTAATGTTAGTAAACTAGTGGAATTTGTATTGAAATACGCATTTTTCTTCATTCCGTAGAAGAACACACTGGATTACTATGAATTGAAATGAGACAATTTTAGTGCAATAAATATTTGACAAATTTGAACTAATTGAAACGTCATGCAAACAGGAGACTATGACAGGCATCAAATAACTGGATGATGTTAAGATGAAAATAAAATTTGTTTTAATGGCGATCTGGTATTTATTAATCACTACTGTCAAACAAGATGTTTTCATTTTTTAAATGGTTCTCCAAATTTGACCACTTAATTACACCAATAATAAATAAAATTAATTGATTAGTGGCTAGTGATTAAATGTAATTTACTGGAAATTAAGTGATATTACTAAATACAGCTGAGCATGTCAAAACATAAAATTATCAGATAGGGGTAATTCGAAGGCTTGTAAGAAAAGTAAAAGAAAAAAAATACATAAATAATAAATAAATTCGAGGTAACAGGACAACAACCCGGAAAATGATTTTTTTTTGCAAAATCGAATTTTTTTAGCCTTAAATTGATTATTGATTGATATTGATAAAATTCGATGTGCTTCAACTATTTGAAATGCGCATTTCTACGTCGATGACACACCGAATGATGAAAGATGTAGTTAATATGTGTTTAGTGTTTCCTCTCAGAATTATTCAAATTACATGTAAAACTCGTTATTACTTTATGAATGAATGCGAAATGAAGAAACTGCTTAACGAGAATTACAATAATGGTGCAAGAGTGAAGCGTTACGGATTTCTTCCATGAATTTACAGGGAGTCAAAAGTAATAACAATAACAAATAAAAAGTTGTATGAATTCCCCTCTCTTATCTTCTGAAAGTACAAAAAAAAACAAATGTGTGCTGCGAAAGTATAAAAGATTAACAACTTCACATATTTAAACTTGACAGAGCCCTACAAATATTGTCAAGAACTGATTCAATATTTTCAGGAAAACTGGACCAGGAAAAATAAGCACTGACCATTGAAAATATCCGCGGAACACAATCGGTAAAATTAAAAGGGCGTTGAGTTGATAAAGTTATTGGATCAGTAATTTTTGAATACAAGATGTTTTCATTTTTTAAATTGTTCTCCAAATTTGACCACTTAATTACACCAATAATTAATAAAATGAGTTAGTGTCCATTAATTGATTAGTGATTAAATAAAAAACTCATGACACTTGGTATAACATACATATTCAGCAATACAACAATCTTAAATTAGTTTACTTTGTTACCTTTTTCGTAATACAATATTCCTAAGATTGGAACTTAATAATTATTGCACTAAACACGAATAAGTTAATTATGGTCAAGCTTGTTAAAATTTTGTTCTAAAAAAAAACACAAATTTTGGTAGTTCCTTCTTTTCTGAAAAAACGAAAACATCAAAATCAAAAAATGTTTTGCCAATATCAAAAGATTTTTTGAAGTTCCGTAGATCATAGAACCGCCAAGCAATTTAATGATTTTTTTATAGAATTCTTCTTTTTATTTCGTTCTTAAGATTCCTACAAATCAAACTTGACTAATGGTGCTTTCAATAAATAGAAATAAATAATAATAATAGTTAATTTACATATAACACTAGCTGACCCGGCAGCCTCAACTTTTGTATAATATAATCTTAAAACAAACAAAACGAATCCGTATTTAATAAGAAAACACTTTTTACAAAACTTCTGGATTCTTCCTGCGTCGGTTTTTGCTGAGTCGAACGCAGCAGGAGGAATCCAGAAGTTTTGTAAAAAGTATTACAGGAGCATGTGGAAGTTTCTTTGAATTTCTTTGAAAAAATAATAAAAAAACTTTTTTGAATGACACATTATGCTTGCTTACTAACAGAGTTTTCCTGAAACGCTCGGCATTTATTTGATATTGACCGACATGGACTATTACGATACAGTCTGTTAATCAATTTAAGGATTTCTCGTAAACTACAGTATCTGTTTTGTTTTGTGGAGCATAAATAAACAAATAAATAAATAAATAAATAAAAAATCCTCTCCTTTGTATTTTGTGTCATGATTGTTGCCTCAATGATGTTATTCATCAGTTTTTTCACAGCCAGTGTTGTTCCATTGCACAGTGGTGGTTGATTAATGTTACGCAGCATGATGACAAATGATCCTACTTTTAACTCCAAATTGTGAGGTGGTAATCCAGACAATTCCAGTGAATTTAAAAACTTCGTGGGATAGTTGACTACGCCATCCTGGTTCATAACGGTGTCGACTGATCTTTACTGCTCGTTCACCCAACCAATTATATTTGTTGAACTTTTATGTAATATCTGGGAAAACATGCTGAATAAACTCCTACTTTGAGTTTGCGATGTGGTAATATGATGAATCCGGTCGAGGTGTCCACTACAACATTATTATTTCCAGTGTCTAACAACTGCTTCGCAAACACATTTGCAGTTTCATCTTGTTGCAAAAATACTCGCATTTTCGTTGTTAATTGGAGTGTCTTTACATACTGACACATCGGGGAATAACTGATTGAGTCTGACAAAATCACTTGATATTAGAATCATGGCACCACCAAAAATATTTTGGTTGTCAACAAGGTATTCCAACGTTCTCTCAAAGACATGATCCTACTTCTCTTAAAAATATAATACTCCAGATATACGAATAGAACCTACTGCTACAATACAGATTTAATAGAACTTCAGAATTCATATTTAAAGAAATGAGAAATGAAAAAGAAATGTTTCATTGATTGATTGAAAATACCAACTAAAAAATATAAGTTGCTAAAGTTTATGGGCTGACTAACCAAAGTAACAAATTTGAAGAAGTAAATGTATAAAAAAAAAAAAGATAACTAAAAAGTGGTCGTTAATTCGGTCCATAAAGTTTAGTTAAAAATGTTCTTCTTAAAATGCTCGTTTCATCTGGCAGCAAAACAATAAAGAAATATCAAAATATGTAAAAATGTAGTATATCACGATATTTTTTTTATGTATTATATATATACATATATATATTATATATATTTTTTTATTTAAATATGAATTCTGAAGTTTTATTAAATCTGTTAACGTGTGTGGTATAGAGTCGATTTTTTTCAAAATCTCCACGTACTAATGGACACCATGTATTGTTAGCTATAGGTTTTATTTGTATATCTGGAGTATTATATCTTTGTGTCTTTGCAATTTAAAAAATATCTAGTATTGCCAACAAGTGACCTAATGTGTTTTTTGACACGACCTATTGGACACCTATTTGGGACACCCTGTATAAGCTGAGACGCATCTGTCAGATTTTGAACTTAACTTAATAAACACTCATGATCCCATCGCATATAATGGCGAAACGCTAAAATAAAAAATGTATATAATCGACGAAGCTTTGTATTTGATCGCCATTCGGTTTTATTTAAAACATTTAAATTACTATCGAACGCCCTCGACTCATCGCGTATAGAACCCGGGTTCGATTGAAAATCAGTCAGTTTTGCCATTAGCGTTATTTATAGGCGCATTTACGAGGGCCCATAAATCACCGGCTTCGTCCCGTTAAAATATCGATGCCGCCGGCCATATTCGAACGTCTAACGAGGCCCAAGACAAACAACCATCGTCCAAGTGAAAAATTTTAATAGGTCGGGTTTTTCTGGGCACCCCCTAGCGTCGCCGCTGCCCCTCATCTCTTCGTTCATTTCGATCGGACTTTTGTCAATGAAAATCCCCAGAAGGAATAAATAAATAATATATTAGAATATTACGAGCTAAATAGTAATACAATTAAATTAGACCAAAAATTTAGATTTTGATCTGATAAAGGCACCGTAGTTGCCGAAGCAGCTGTCATATACTAATAAATAACTTTGGCATATTTTTTGTTACAATTTAATTGTGTTGAATGAAGTTTCCTCAACTGAAAGCCACCTCAGGTCAATAAATAGTAATACTATTTTTTTCTGTACCTACTTGAGCTACAATTGTGTATGTACAGGGTTATTCATTATATATTGACACGCCCCTACAGCGTTAATTTTAAACTATAGAAAAAAAGTGTCAATACAAAAGTTTAAAGATATTTATTATATTTATTTGTTTATATTTATACTGAGCAAGAAAAACGCCAAATAACAAAATTATATTATTATTATTATCCCAGCGTATAAGGAAAACAAAAACGAAATTTTGGCAAAAGATTTTGAAGTGGGATCGACCAAGGCTCATTTCGTAAGCTGTTTGTTTGTCAGGAAATATATCCTTATTTTTGATGATCTAATCTAATTTTGATTTGCAAATTTGAAGAAACAAGCCTTTCTCGTTGTCCGTATAAGAATGAAAATTGTGTTTGCTAAAATTTGAATTAAAAAAAAAGTTAAATCTGTTCGCGGTACTTTGTTTTGCTTTGTAGTCTTTCAAAATGACAACTACAATAATGGTATCATTTTTGTAACAAGGTGAACAACCCCAAAGACCCAAACCCAAATTTAGCTTAAATGATATTTTAGGGAATCAAAATCTTTAAATTCTAGAACGGAAGATTATTTTAAAATTTTTTGAAGCAGTCTTAGTTGCGATGCCTGTTCATTATACAGCAAACAGATGGTCCCACTTAGATGGATAATCCTGCACATTACACTTAATCAGTTAGACGATAGCTAAATAACAATATCGTTAATATGACAGCATGCAGAGAAAGTAGTTTCTATTTTTAAGTGTAACTGTAAGAAAATCAAATCAGTAAATGAATGAAAATGTCATATTTTTAAAGAAATCGGTGTCGTGCCACTGACTGTCTATGAACAAATAATATTTTGGTTAATTAGGTCGCCACTACACTGGTTAAATCCTGAACTTCTTTATTGTGATAAATGAAATATCTATTTAAAACAAATTATCTAGTTTTTAGTTACCAACTACAGGAAAAAAATATCAAGAATGTTCTTTTGTACTTTTGCAGTTTTAATGAAATAACTAACATCCCAACAAGATCAATAATTAACAATTTCTGTTTAAATTTATTTTATTTATTTAAGCTTACGTACTTCGTATTCGTACTTCCAATGCTGTCCTATTAACGTTATTGTTATGATCATAGAGAGAAGGGGTGTTTTTGTTTTCTTAAGCAAAAACCGTATATTAGATTGAAAAAAGAACAAGAAAATAATTTTTTTAGAAATGATTGGAGATCGTAAGAATAATTTTTATTTTAAGAGAAATTAGTGGCGTACCATCAATGTCTGCCAAAATGGACTTGTGAAATTCTTTACCCCAGCGTGTATTTAAAAAAAAATGTGTTACGCTAAACAATGCCTCTTGATACATAGTGCACGTGTGCCAAACTTCATTAAAATATCTAATATCACAGTTATTAAAAAAAAATATTTTTTTCAAAACTTTTCCACCCTGTATCTCAAAAGTTATGACGTTCATATGAGGTTTTATTCTTAACATGGACCCAAAAATCGCTGGACATGCAATTAGAAAACACCCTGTATATTGAGTTGTTCATTTGAACCTCTATTTCAGCAAAAATGTAAATAAACGTTGTGGAATAATCTTTGCGTCTTTTTCTGATGTCTGTTTTCGAAATCTTTTGTTTGTTTAATCTTTATTTTTATTTATTTTGTTATTTTAGTCTACTTCAACACAATATTAATATAATGTTAGATAATATTAAACTTTCCGTTGTCGACTCAGCATAAAAATTTGAGTGTGATCATAGATTGTGATCTGAGATTTCGTGAATATTGAAAAAATATCTTTCAAAAGGCATATTTCTCACTAAAAATCTCATATAGTAATAGGCATATTTTAAATTTTAGACTAAGGAAACAATTATGTAATGTAGTGTATGGTTTTTTTTTATTGATAACGACTGTAAGTGCCGTATTCAAAAGTTGCAAAATGCTTGTGTCCGTTTTATTATGGGTCTTCGAAAATATGACCATGTATCTGCTGCACAACGTCAACTTAATTGGCTTAAAATGGAACAAAGAAGAACTTTTCATTTCAACGTATTCGTTATAAAGTTATCCATAACCTCGATTCACCCACTTTACGAGAGAGCGGCTTGCTCCTATTCCATTGCAATGTAACATACAGGTACAGACTAACGGTGCCACATCATCAGAGTGCCTTGTCTCGTAGATCTTCCACGTTCAACGCAATTCGCGTTTATAATTCTTTGTCACAGGAATTTAAAAAAAGGTACAAAAGATCATTGGTTACAAATACAGTTTTCGTAACAATGTGTTGTTTATTATGTTATTAGCAAAGCATTATATTGAGTTATCGAATTCTTTATCTTCAATTGCATTTTCTATAGTGCGCGGTAGAGTTTTGTTGTTCTTGCGATTTTGCAGCTATTTTTCAATTGTGCCACTCGAAAAGTCGATCTGTTCAACCCTACGTCATCCTGTATAATTACAACGTGATTCCCTATTTGATACGAAAATGAAGATGGCGCCTTGCGCCCAAAAGGCACCCCGCGTTCGGGTAGGCACACGCCGCCGAAAGTGGCATCGTTGAGAGATCACGTGTTCCAATTAGGCGCCGCGTTTATTACAAAAACATGCAGCGCGGGGCCGGGCAAGATAGATCGGCGTAAAAAACAACCACTCGGAAATAATATATCAACCGGTATGCTCGCAAACGCAACATTTACACAAACAAACGCCGCATTTATCAAGCGGGCCGTGGTGGTTATTTTCGGAACGCTAATCTGTGCCGCGCTTTGACTTTTCAGATTTATTTAATTATGGGCCCTACAATACCATTAAAACTGTTAATTATCGATATCCTTTCGATCACCTTCACTCACAGCACTTACATTTTTCTAGTGAGGTTTTCTTTTATAATCTGAAACAAAAATTATCGGCAACCATCTTAGTGATAACCTTATTTTCTATAAAAGATGCGTAGATAGCTACATTTTCTCAGTTTTATTAACATTAAAACATTGAACTCATTTTGCAACTAGACTCTCTCCATTTTGTATATCTGTTCCTAATCAGGGACACGAGGAAAGTGACAGGAAGTCTTCGATCATTCAGTTTGGGTCAAATATTGCAGTAAGCCATAAATTCTCTAGCTTTCACTTTCGTTCATCAAATCTACTGCTATTAAATCAGAGTCCTTGACAGATCTAGATTGTCTTTTAATGTATTCGATGCGGAAACACCATCCAGAATCTCCTGTTTCCGTAATATATCGCCTACAACATTTTAAAACAACTAAGAACCGCCTGATCCCTTTGCTATCTTCTGTGCAGTGCTATGTCATCACACGCCAACCTTTTATTGCTGACGTTACTAGCAACCATAACAATTTTATGAATGACTTATGCTCACTCAATCGTCAAGGAGTGGCCTTTAACGCTTATAACAACAAATGAAAGATTACAGTGTGGATGATGTTCGTTTTTGTACAAATTTCTGACTCCATTTATCTCAATCTCTACAATTTGCAAAACTGTTAATTTTGACCACCTTCACTCACTTCACCTAAACCTTTTGAGTGAGGTTTTCATGAATAATCTGTTGTCCACCCAATCGTCAAGGGGTGAGTTTTAGCGCATATTATTACTTGGTACTGTTCGTTTTCGATAATAGATTCTTTAGTCTCTAGAGTATGTTGAAACCGACTCTTTTTATCTACAAAATCATCAAACAGTATCATCCGTTAGTTGAAAGAAAAAATGTCTTGGTCTTCCTCTAGAAATGTGTTTTAACATATTAACTGTAGATTAGTTATTGATGAACACAAAAACAATAAAAAACATATCAAATACCTCAACTTCTTTCAAATGTTTACATGAAATTGAAGTCGGTCCAGAGAATTCTGCTGCTTCTAGTCTAGTATAGATTGTTTAAAAAGTTGCCTCTGGCACGTGATGATCCACCATATTTGCACCACACTTTACACGCTCAGCTTAAGTGCACACACAGTTAGCGACGTTACTAGAAAACAATAGAATTTCGCTATCCCAGAAGGGTACAGAAACAATCTCCGTTGGATCAGGACTGACGCACGAGCTGAATAATTGACTTGGGAGCTATTTTCTGCTGCATTGGGAATGTTTACCGAGGCTTAAGCTACGCTCTTCTTCTTTAAGGGTAACGAATGCTCTGTCAATATTATGTGTTTAGAAGGGATGAAACTCCCATTGATCTTCTAATGAGGTGCACACTACTAGGAATTCAGAGTACTAGGAGCTTGCTTTATTAAGCGGAATAAAACTATCTAAATTCTGCCCACCAAGGACATGGAAGTACCGCAGCTAGAAATAGTAGTAGATATTCTTCAGTAAAATATTGTCCAAGAGAAATGCTCCTTGCAACTAGGACAGTCCAAAAGGCAAATATTGCGATGTAAATTGGTAGAGACTTAAGCAAAAGTGTTTGGTATGCTTTTGTAGTACTGCTGACGATGACGTCGCAACACAAATTGAGTTCTTGACTGACACACTTCGAACGGGTCGCGGTCTTCTTCCACAAATTTATTTAGAGGTACCAACTGTAGATAAACAATGAAAACATATAAACTATATTAACCTCTTCTAAATGTTAATATGAAATTGAAATCGGTCCAGATTTTAATATATTTGTGATGATTGGACTTTCTCTTTTATGGATACTGGCGGGTAATGACCCATCACATTTGGACCGTTCTTTATACGCTCAAGTTGTTACGGTCTTCACATACTGTTCTGCGGTTACGTGAAAAATAATAAAATCTCGTGGAATTCTGGAGTAATAAACAGCGTATATTTGCGAAAACCAAGGATACACTTGAGAGGAGCAGTATTGGGAACCCAATACTGTCCCACGACAAACAATGAAAACAAATTAACACTCTTTGAGGCGGCCTGCCGCGTCCGGATACATAAACGATGAACCGGCCTCCTAGCCTCGTAACCCCATACTACCCTTCCGTTTCCAGTTTTAACCCCCCCCCCCCCACTCGCACAGTTCCAGGAACTTCCATCGACTATCGCGGGCGCACTACAAAGTCTATCCTAAAAGCGTATAGGAAGAATCTACCTTCTTTATTATTTGGTTAAGATTCCATGGAAGTTCCGTTTGAGTAATAAGTTCAATGAGAAAGGTGGCGGACCGGCTGTAAATATATCTTATACCAGAGAGATCTGTTGGATTAGGAGAGCATACTGAACAGCAAACTGAATAAATGTCGATGATAGTAATTTGGGACCTTCGATGGCAGAGAGTGCTTTTTAAAAATCGTAGGGGTGGCACATGTAGGCTGAGTTTAAAAGACCAAGAGACTCTTACTGATCTTCTATCTAGCTGCACATTACCAAAGACGTAGCCGATTAAGGGATTAAGGGATTTACTAGCCTCTTAAAGTCCTGCCACCGGAGCCGGGTACTGCAGCTAGAAATAGAAGTTGTTCAGTAAAAGATTATCCAATTAAATTTCCAGTTAACCAAGCTTCCTTGGAAGAGGTGGTATGATACAATGATAGCGTAATTAGCTGTGCAAAAGAATGAGGCAGTGCAATGTAGGTTTCCAAAGACTTTTCAATATTTTAGAACTGTGATTGGGTAAATACTTCATTCTATGAATTTTTACCTTTAATTTTATGAATGATGTCATATGCCTTTGGTTTTGTAGTACTGTTGATGATAACGTCGCAACGCAAATTGAGTTCAAGGAACGGCCCTGGGAAATGTTTGTAACACCCTGCGGGTTGCGAGTCGTCTCGAGAGACAACCCGTCGCTTCGCAACTAGTAGTTCGGGGTGACCTACATAAAAACGCATCACATTTTCCCAGTAGATTTATGACGGATAACGACGACAAAACAAACAAATTGAGTATAGCCTGTCGATAAATTTGTACATCCGTGACAGTGCCGTATTCACGGTACCGAATTTATGGCGAAATAAATTCATACACTTGAAAGCGCCCAGATTTTTTGTGTACGTTCGTGTTACGACTCACGTCACGACTGGTTTATGGATCAGGTGCTGCGAAATTAGTGCATGTTTTGCACACTCGCGGCCACTCCGCCACGCACGAGACTATTTTGCAAGCGTTATATATATAACACGCCAGTGCGAGAAAAACAGAGGACGAAATATGCGCGGAAGGCCGGGCGTACAATACAACTGCTTGGATCGGTCATGAAATTCTGTGTTCTCGCCTATAAGGCCATTCAGTAGTGGTAGATTGTCCGAACCATAGAGCAAAAAGTACTCTAATTTATTGAATAAGTCGTATTAATACATAAATCGTACTTCATGGCTCTATTGACAAAAAGCCCCGCAGATACTGGAAAATTCAGGCAAACGCAAGTGTACGAGGTTAGCGCCAAAATTTCCCGGCCTGACATAGGTGCAGCTCCAGTATCATGATAAAACTTTGTCTTCTTCTAAATATATACCTTAGTAGGGTGCGAAAAAAAATTGAAATCTTGCGTCAAATAGTTTTTTATTCACAGCATTTTAAACAAGACGTGTCCAAAAAAATGTCGCCAATAACGCAAATTGAGCATAGAGGAGTCATAAAGTTTTTGACAAAAGAAGGGTTAGCACGTAAAACTATTAACCAGCGTATAGTGACGTAATGAAAAATGATCCGTACGTCTTAACTATACCGGGTGAAAGTGGGAACACTCTATAACTTTTAAACGGCTCGAAATATGGAAGGGTTAATATGAGTGAAAAAGTTGACAGGTTTCTGATATACGGGAACAAACTCTCGACAGGCCCGTGCATTGTATGCTAGTGGTGTTAAAATGTTGCAAAAAAAAGTACCGGGTTTAAGAAGTTTTTTTCCCACTAGGGCGCTATTTGAAAAAATAATTCATTAGACAAGTCAAGAAAAGTTTCATTTACAATTTTTCCCATGATCAGGTAACTAGTATTTATGATAGGCGCCACAGCCTCCTAGACACAATTTTCAAAAATTAAATAAAAATTCAATAAAACAAAAAAAGCGTTCTATGCTACGTAGAATGATCCAAAAATGCAAAAAATAATTGATCGTGCGATTTAAAACTCGAAAATTACTGTAGGTAAATTCCTGTGTCAATTTACGACATCCGGTAATGAACTAAATAAAGATAACTGCACAATTGCTCTTACTCTACTTTATCGTCACTCCCTTATAGTTCAGGGGGGAGTATACACCTTTGCGCGAAGTTCGCACGCCTAAAACAAAGCCCGATAAAGATTACATTTTAGTCGAAGGCGGCGACGACGACGACGGTTAATGAAAGTTACATGAGGTAATCACGTGACGGGGAAAGGGGGCGGGGATGTTCCCAATAAGGCCGCCACTATTAATAACAATAAACTCAAAGTGGCGATAATAGTGTTGCAAGAACCGGACCCTCTCGGATGTGGAAGAATTCCGTAACCGCGTCCATTATCATTTGTTAAATGTGCGTTCGTCGTTTTCGGACGGCGGAGGGGGAAGGCGGACGACAAAAAAGGGTCCCGGACGCGTCGCCGCGCAGTTGTTTTTGCCGCGCGGTGCGCAATTTGCAAAAGGACTCGGGGGACGTGAGAATCGACTATATACGCCGGACCGGAGATAAAATGTTTATTGTATCGGCGGCCATTAAATGCCTCCTCGCTCACGGGGAATGTGTCGTCGTTTTTGTCCGCCGTTACTTATACGCTATCGGTCGCGAAGACGATCGAATCGGGATCGGTTTCGCTCGGCCTCGATCAAATTTTAGAGATGGTAGCGAATTGGGGAAAAGCAGAAATAATCGAACGTTCAAATAATCTAAAATCCTGAACGACGTTCGGTCCCGTTTCGGAAAATCTCGGTAAGTCTCGCCTCGCGAGGGATCTCGATGTAGCAGACGGTCAAATGGCAGACTTTGCAATTTCATAGTGAATTTTAGATAGGTATAATCCGAATACGAATTAGGAAAACGGTGCCTGTTTTAAAGGTACAGGACGTATATCGGTTGCTAGATCCGCAAAGGACACATCAATTCCTATGCATCGGGTCAATTATTGTTTACAAAAAAATATAGGTTAATTTCATCGAAGGGTGGTGCAACCCGCATTGAAAACAATATTTTTTATCAACCCGTGAATATGTTTTGAATATTTTGTTGTCATTATCGCCCCCTATTTATTACAGCCACCGGCGAAGGTTAAAGTTGACGTCTATCAAATTAAATTTATAAAAATTTGATGAATGACAATGGGACAATACGTAGGGTTTACAGCTGATGATGGTAATAAAACTGATTATAAGTTGACTGAATTCACGGTGCAATTTGTTCTAGCCAGGTGCGAGTGAGCCTTGGATAACACACATTTATGGGCCCCTACCCCTAGAATACTTTACAAATAAGATGAGAGTCACATAAAAATGTACTTATGGCGATACAAAAATACTTTAAATCTACAGAATAGTGGACCTGGTTTCTTGACTCACGGCTCCAGAGCAGCCCAGAAATGTCCCCTAATGGCCCCACCGAATCTTTAGTTGCATTGGTGTAGCAGAAAATATTTGTACTGATTGTTCTCCTTTATGATGTAAAACTGTTCAAATGGTTGAAATGAAACAAAATTAAAAGCTCAAGCAGTTTATTGAACTGAGGTGGCTTTTACTTGATGAAAATCCATTTATCAAAATAAATAAGAACTAAAAGTTCAGATTTTCACTAAATTATATATTATGACATCACAATTGTTTCGACAACACCGTGTCTTTATCAAATGTGATTTGATATATATATATATATATATATATATATATATATATATATATATATATATATATATATATATATATATATATATATATATATATATATATATATATATATATATATATATATATATATATATATATATATTGTTATTTAATATTTATTACTGGTTCCTATTAACTTATACAAAGGTAAAAAGAAGGAAAAAAAATCAAAATTTATGCCCATATTTGGTTAGGGGGCAGGGCGACACAATTGGCTCATGCCAAGCTTTTGTGCCAAATTGTATAACCAAACTAATATCACTCGCTTGCTTCCAGAACTCTAGTCAAGTCTTTCAGTTCTACAGGTACATTCGATTGCCTCCGCCTCTGCCTAGAGGTACATACTGAGTTGAAGGAAGTGAGGCACCTTCGGCATTTCTAAAATTAGGTTAACATAATTGAAATTTATTAATACTTATTAGTTTCAGTCGTACAGTGTAATGTACTACACATTTCTAGAAATATTTTGATTACTAATTACTTCATTACCTTGTCGCAAGTCTATTGCATATATTCTTTTGTCTCGTATTTGGTCCTTCAAGTGGTCATGATTATGTGGTCCCTTCCTTAAGATGAACACACAGTTCTCTTCAACTTTTCCTGATGCTTGATATTTTGTTTATGTGCTTCTGAGATATCTTTTTGCGATAACTGGAATATACATATATTTATTAACGTTTAATCCTATAAATTGAGTAATGTTATAAAATACGTCGTTTCTGCACTAAACATGCAAAATGCCTCTTTTGTGAGCAACTATAAAATATTTAATCAATTTTGCCTCGTTCCGTTACACCTTCTGCATGAATAATACATAAAGTCGTCGTGACAAACTATTTGTTAAGGGGTTATGTTCCTGTTCTGCATTACCCTATGGATTGGATTTTACTTCTAATGGCCACACTGCAATAGGTCACTCGGCCAGCTTACAATAACCATCATCCTCAAGGTTGCTTGACATACACAAAAACGGTAACAACTTCTATCTTTTCTAGGGAAATCGAATTTCAAACTTAGTTAAAATGATATATTTCATTATTTTTAAGTTAATATTTTAATACTTTTTTAAGCAAGACTTCAGTTAATTGTGGGTAGTAAATGCAGAACCAGAACAGAACTTTAAGTATTATTCACGCAGAAGGTGTAACGGACCGAGGTAAAATTGATTTAATATGCAGTTAACTTGCATAAAGAAGTTGTTAGTATTAAAAATATTTGTAGAAATGTGTAGTATATTACACTGTAGGACTGAAACTAGATAGGTAATAATAAGTTTCAATTACGTTAACTTAATTTTAGAAATGCCGAAGGTGCCTTACTTACTTCACAATGTACCTCTATGCAAAGGTCATCCTTAATAATTCACGCCACGCGGTAATATCTCCGAAAACATCCGATTGCTCCCGGAAATGTCCGAAGTGGCTCGGTTCCGTGGGAAACAAACCTGGCGTGATAAAATGACGCTTTACTCACTCACTCATTGTCATTTTATGACGACAGTTTCGTTTTCCAAGGATCCGAGCCCATTCGGACATTTCCGGGATATTTGTTTGTCAAGTCCGTTTAAATGCTTGTTGCATAATGCTTTCGAAAAATCGTCGCGATTTCGTGTGGTAAAAGGACGCATTGGTTTTCTATCGTGCTCCTGCGGATCGATGAAATTTAATTACAGCAAACATCGGTAGATATTAAAACTAGCACCAATAATAGCGTTATCGAATGATATTTTTTCAAATATCTCGCGCCCTGTATAATTCACGGAACCTGAAACTCTTTCTCGACATACTTTACGATACTGTTCAAATAAAAAAATTATCCCATCTTTAACAAGTTTTCATTTATCGCCAATAATTAACCCCCAAAACTGAAATTTTTAGGATATTTATTTTTTGC
Source organism: Cylas formicarius (assembly GCF_029955315.1). Taxonomy (NCBI): domain Eukaryota; kingdom Metazoa; phylum Arthropoda; class Insecta; order Coleoptera; family Brentidae; genus Cylas; species Cylas formicarius. The sequence goes on along the minus strand of NW_026844319.1, from coordinate 32,093,378 downwards.
CCATAAACGAAACACTTTTTCTATTGAATATTTATGTTTTTAAGACTTCGAACTATTCATCATATAGATTTAAAACAAAGAACGCGTTGATGTTGAAGCTAGTGTTGCAGTATGACCTAAATATTATACTGTGCTATATTTGAAAATCATGGCCTTATTTATAAATAAAAAACGGAAAAAATCGGAAGCATCCGGAGGTTCGAAAATAAGGCGGGGAACATTTCCTCCGGGCCAGTGGCGGGGCGTCACGATCTCAAGCCCTTCCGAGAAATAAAATCAATCGCAAAACCTCCACCCGCCGGAGCCACTCAAAATAAGCCGACGTAAAGCCCCTATAAATCCCTCTGCATACCCGACGACGCTCCGACGTCGGCGTGGACCGACGCTAAGGAGTAATTGGAGCTGTTCGGTAGCTTCCAGCGGGGGAAAGTCAGGGTGATTTATTTCCTTTCCGGGCAGGCATCCGCTTACAGACAATGTTGCAGAGGGGGGCGTGTGCGGGAGCCCTCTTTTTTTTGAGAGGGGAATGGAAGATTGAAAGAAAACGGAAGCGATGGCGTCCTAATAAGTTACCGGAGTGGGCAAGTTGTTTTCCGGAGCTTCTAAATCAGTGGGGCGCTATATCCTGTACGGTCTTATGTGTCGGAAACTCTTTAAAAAACATTTACAAAAACGTTTCATCCATTTTGATTGAAATCAAATAATCCGTTCAGATTATTCAACCCAGCAAACCTTTTGCCTTTTGAGTTGCTCTAGAATTCTGCCCTTTCTTTCTAAAATTGTCAAGTGCTGTCTATGAGATGAAGTGTTTTCGAAGAAGTGGAATTGCAATCCCTAAAAAGTTCAATATTATTGAAAGTCATTGACAATATCATGATCTATCAGATTAGATATATACAAAAATCTAATATAAAAGATGACAACGATGATATAATTATCCTACTACCCTTTGATTATTCTAAAGTTTAAGATAGATTAAACTGAGAGTTGTTACTTGCAATTTTACATTTTATTGGTTTTTCAGTGGGTCTTTGCGCAAATATCCCAGTAACGGACTCTAATATGTTGACTTTAAGGATGCTGTATCATATGTGGTGTTCCACAATGTTCAATCCTCGGCCATCTTTTATTTGTTAATTTTTTGAAAATAGTAAATGGAGAAAATAAGTATTTTCCGAAACCATGCTGTGCGCCGTAATAATCAAATATCCCTAGGAGCGTATGTGATAGACGAAAACCGCAAATACAAAAATTGTAGCTCTTGATGCGGCCTGTGACACCGTTTGAACCAATTAACCATATTTTTTACGATTTTTGATTGGCGGCTAATAATTTACTCTGTAAAAAAACAATTTTCTAGGTATTTTAGATTTTTGCCTATAATTTAAAAACCCTGTATATAATTGAAAAAATGCCTTAGATAAATGTTATTGCACTGGATCGGGTGAACACGGACTTTTACGTATGTGCTAAATTTGAAGTTGATATCTGCAAATTTAGGTCACTTAACACATTTCTCATTTAGCACTGAATATCGGGAACACCCTGTACAATAAGTGAAAACCTTAAATACAAAAGTTTTTGCTGTCTAGGCGGGCTATATCGCAATATAAAAGAAAGTGGGACCTGAATCATAGTTTTTCAGTCATAATCAATTTTCAGTAATAGGGGGACCAATTTTTCAGTTCGGCGCTCCCTTTATATTTTTGAAAAATTGTCAAGAATAAAAGTTTATGGAGCCGTATCTGTTGCATCTTCTGGTTCAAGAATTTTTTTGGTCTCGTAAACTGTTTTTAAAAAAAAACGATTTTTTAAATATACATAATAATAATTCACCACAAGAAAGGTTGTAATAGACAAAATACGGGATACAGGTCCTTAAATAATCCCAAAGAAATACACGAAATAAAAACCCAGGGGTACCAATCAGATAATGTATGGTGTGGTGTCATAGATGGATATATTTTGGGATGGACATTTATTGATCAAAAGTTAACAGAAGATCTTTATTTGCAAGTCTTAGAACACCAAGTAGAACAATATATAGAAGATTTATATCTAATTATATCAGCGCTGATTATATGACAGCAAGACGGTGGCCCTCGTCACAATGTTGTGCAAGTTAAAAATTTTGGATATGAAACGGCCAGCCAACAACTCCGACTTAACCTTACTGGATTTTTTATTGGGGGACACATTAAAAGTCACGTGCACAAAACTGTGCTCAGGAAAATGGTGGTCACATACAGCAGTATTTACAATTGGTAGTTAAAGAATTTTTTACTTTAGCGTGTCTTACATAAAATTTCATATTTTTGCCAATTTTTCAAAAACTAGTGGACTAAAGTATAAAGTGTGTTAAATCATTTTAAACGGATTTAAAAGATATTCCATTAAACACATATCTAATGAAAATTGATAGTGTTTTGATTGATACGTCACTTGGAAAAACTTGACTACTAACCCTACATTTTCCTTTTTTTTTTGTTTATCTTGATATCTCCAAAAACAAAAAAGTTACAGCTAATTAACATGTTATCAAGATAAATTGAACACACGGTACAATTGAGGTCTAAATGCTCAAGCTTTAACTTGTTGATTGTTTTCTTTTTTGTCATATTCTTTTACTAGTTTTTGTGTGAGACTTTCATTCATTCGCACGGATTTCACTTAAAATTAAAAACTAATTTCTCTGCACGCTGTCATATTAACGATATTGTTATGATCATGCAGAGAACGGGTTTTTTTTTCAGCAAAGAAATTAATTTCTTTAAAATTGATTCGAGTAATGTTTAATTTAAGAGAAATTAATGGCGTACAATCAATGTCTGTCAAAACTCACAGAATCAATCATAATTCGTTAAACATATGAAATTTGTATGGGGTGCATAGTTTCGTCTGGATTTTGTTATTTTTCCATATACCCACGGCGTGTCGTTCATTTGGGATATTTTAAATGACAAAATATCAGATTTTGACATGTTTTTGTTGTTGTGTTGTTTTTGAGTACATTTTTGCAAAATAACACGAATACATGACCGTCAGAATCGACAAACGTCCAAGATTGGGAAATATCTCCGAAAACATCCGATTGCTCCCAAACCCGTGCGGTAAAACCCCGGAAATGTCCGAAATGGCTCGGATCCGTGGGAAACGAAACTGACGTGGTAAAGTGACGCTTCCCGCATGCTAAGATATTTGCGTAATTAGGCATTTTACAGACGGGAGTAGAAAAATATGTTTTTCTTGATTAATTGGAATTTTTTTTCCGCAAAAAAGGTCAACATGTCCTCTGACGGCCGTTGTTGTTGCAGGTGTGGTTCCAAAACGCGCGGGCAAAGTGGCGGCGAATGATGCTGAAGCAGGAAGGCAAAACGGGGGAGAAATGTTCCGGTTCGGATGCCATGAGCGACATCGACATGTATTCCCATGGCGGACCCGGTTCGATAGGCAGCAGCATATCGATGCAGGCTCACAGTCCACCGTTCATCTTACCACCGGGCAGCCCGTCGTCTTTGGATTGTTCGTGAAACGATAGAATGAAACATTCGGACAATCCCATCGAAAATCAAATCGTGTGTGATGAAAGTCCGGCCTTGAAAGCCGGGCCAGAGAATCTCCAAAAACAGTTTCGTTATAAATAACATGGTGCTGGCTCTTAATCTAGTCTGGTAAAAACGCACATTGATTTCGAACTGCCCAAATTTAGAAACGGGTAAGCAAAATTTGTAGGGGAGGGGGGAATCGCGACACCAATATACCATGACCAGAGATATTGTGTTTTTACAACCGGCCCTGTGCTGCCCCTTATAGAACAACCTGCCGAGCAGTCCCTTACCCGTGGCTATTCCAGGACCGTCCTAGGAATTTATCTATCTATACTAACAAGCGGGATATAAGTATCTTTCTCGCCTAGCAATTCTTGAAACATTTACATAAAAAAACTGGTACAAAGAAACAATTATTACGTTCTATTTCATTATATTTCTACATAGTATCACTATTAATATACAAAATATTAAATTAATAATAATAAAGTTCAGTCAAAATCGTCCGTGGCCGATTTTGCACTCGCAGGGGCAAAACTCGAGAATTAGGTACATAAAAATTTTTCAATTGCATTTAAATAATTCACCCTCCGTTGCGAAATTCTTTGAGATTCCATTGGCCCCTGACGAGGTACTTCTCTCACTTTCCTCTTGATTTTTCTTACAATTGACTTCGGAATGTCACTTGTTTTTGTTGCTGCTCCTCCCCTTCTGAATGTCTTATAAAATTGTAAACATTCAAAACAATTTGTCTAGCATCCGAAGAAAAATAGATCCGTTTTTTATTTGCCGAGTTCTACATTTTCATTGGGTTCGACTTGCATCTCCACTTCGTCTTCAAATTCTGCGTGGTTTTGGAACAGGAACGTTTAATGTACCTTGTTGTTGTTTATTTACAAATCGAAGCACTGTATAGAAGACATAAAAATACAAGAAGATGAACGTTGTTAATCGACAGGCACACAAGTCAAAAATATTATTTTCAGTACCCTTTGAAGGATCCAGTGAAAACAGCCTCACAGTATATACGCAATTTAGATTACAGTCACCTGCTGTTAAAATTTAAAACGGTCCATTTACGTTTCAAATAAAAACTTCAAGTTTCTACAAATATTCGTTACGGTCCATCTCAGGCAAGATTTATCACTGTTCTGCGAAGCTTTGCGGTTAAGGTACTGTAAAACACTAAAAACGTCAAAAGAATAAATGCACTATATTTTTGGTCGTACAATAACAATTTACAAGTAATGTAATATAATACTGTGCAACCAGTGTGGTAAACGGCATTATATTTTTTATGCAGGTGCAACTAGCATTTTATGATTTTTACCCTATAAAACGTTAGCGTTACAGATTGAAAATGGTTTAATGCCAAAAACAGCACGCAGAGAATTATTACAGTTATGGTTGCAAGCAACATAAGTGGTTCAGAAAAGTTGAAGTGGCTAGTTATCGGCAAGTCAAAAAGCTACCCTGTTTTAAGGGCAGAGAATCAGTTGATGTGGACTATCAGTACAACAAAAAATTATGCTGTTCCCAAAATCTATTTTGAGTAGATTTTGATATTTTTCGTAAAATACATTATTTAAAATCCTTTTCAACCAAGGTACAGGGTTATTTTTTATATTTGCGTACCCACCTCGCATCGCAAAGTTGAAAAACAGTAGCAAGTTTTTTATTCTTAAATGAAGATTGTTTAGAATGTCTTCTATGTGTTCTATATATAAATTTTTGTGTCACGTATTGTGTCGCTTTACTTTAAATCGGAACATTCAGTAAACAGTTGAAAAAATCGTTGTTGGCAATGTAGATGAAGACATGAATATTTTGCTCTCTTTTGAAAGCAGCTTTACTTTTATGAATAATAATTAAAAATAAAATTATTTTCATATGAATTTTTAGAAAGGGCCCAAAGTTCAACCTCAATTGTTGCCGCACAATTGGGAATGTCATATTACAAGATTCAAGTCCACTTTAAAATATCATCATGTCATCCCTATAGTTCAAGGCTTGGTGGATAAAATTCAAGTGTTATAATATTCTCAACAAATGTCGAGGTATATAACAGAGAAGGTCTTATCCAAATATTAACAATCTATATATTTTTGAAATCAGGATAAACAGATCTTTCGTCATAACAGAAAATATATAGGACGTTCCATTTAAAAATAAAAAAACTTGCTACCGTTTGTTATCTTTGCGATTCTCACTTGCTATCTTTTACAAGTGTAAAAGATAATACTGCAAAAATGATACAACTTTTGTGTTGAAAGGTTTTCTCGCCTACTTCCGTTAACCCCTGTAGGTGGGTACGCAAATATAAAAAATAACCCTGTACATGCAAACACATTGATCCCTATGACAGAAATAAAAAAAAATCATTTTAGAGTAATTGCTTTTTCTGTTGTTAATAACAATATACAGGTTTGTAAAAATTTTTGTTTTGTTCAATACCGCCCTTGAAAATCAGGTGGTCCTAAATCTAAGAATCTCGCTGGTCATAATAATTATCATTATTATTGTTTTATTTTTAGTTTCGGCTTTTTGCAACAAACTAATCGAAATTGACATACTGATCTCAACAAAATGATTTTCAAGTTGTTTAATTATGATTTTAATTTTCTGACGATTTTTGGCGTTTTAACAGTAACTTCAGCTCATAAAATGAGCTTTAATATATCGAATTCTCGATGTATTTGCTTGTCCGTTTCGACAGTTGGGCAGATTTTTCTGTTCTACTAGTTGAAAAAAAAATACACATTGTTAGCTGCGACGTTTTTTGTTGCATTAATGAACCCAAACAGCTGGATTAGAATGGACTTTGTGGGTGTAAGGTGCGTTTCAAAAATATTAGTTAATTTCCTAGATGCAATAAAATTTAAGTGCCACCAGTCAGCGTGAAACCCTCACGTGATGATTTTTAATAGCTCATTGAACTTTATATAATGAAACTTTTTTAAACTTGTTTATCCAGTTTTGCAAAATTATTTCACACGTTCAATTTAACCTCTGTTTTCAATCTGTTGTCTTGAGAGAAAACTGCAGCATCCCAACGTTTTTTAAAACCCTTTTAGTTTTAAAAATTTTCCAATAATGTTACTAAAACAAGATTGAAATTATAAGCATAAATAAGTAACTTTGTGATAATTAGGTGGGAGATAAACAAAATATTGGCAACATGGCAAATTTCATCCTCTATGATATGTTTCACTAAGCTGTTAAGAAATCAACGGATGTTTTTGAAGCGTACTCTACAGTGTGTCTTCGAAAGTTCTCACCGGATGGGACAATTTTTAATTGTTCACTAAACTAGTAAAAGTGTCACGACCCAAACAGTCCTGCTTGGTGACAAAATAAATTTGTGCAAGAAAATTTGTATGTTCGACATACAGGGTGGCTTCATAAAGTACCGCGCTAAAAATTAACCAAAGATGTTAGCTGTTCCTCATTAGAAAATAGTAGCGCTCATAAATTATAAATATAAATATTTATCAGTAACTTCAAACCATGAATTGAACTGAGGTGGCTGTTACTTGATGAAAATCCATTTATCAAAATAAATAAGAACTAAAAGTTCAGATTTTCACGAAATTATATATTTGATAAAGACACGGTGTTGTCGAAACAATTGTCATGTAAAAATATATAATTTCGTGAAAATCTGAATTTTTGGTTCTTATTTATTTTGAACTTCAAAACAACTTCAACCAAAAAACTCTTCTTCGAGTGTATTTATTGTTTACAGTTGCCACCAGAGAGCATTTTTCCACATAATAACAACAAAATATGCAACGATTGGGATAAAACTTTTCTGCAAAGGTGGGCGTGGCTAAGAAGTACCCTAGCTACCTAGGTCACTGGACATTACACCCCTAAATTTTTTCTTGTGATGTCTTTGAAACGGGAAGCGCCAGGGTATGTAGAAACCTCAATTTTTGAGTCATTTAGTGTTACTTGTGATTGTCAAATTAGAGGTCGGCCACAACTGCACAACTGTGTGTGTTTTCATTGAGTTATTGTTAATCGTTCTTGTTTCGCAAATCTTTACGACTGTTAGTTAGTTTTGGAGACATAATTAATTTTAAACGCGATACTTTTTCAAACCACCCTGTATGTCCAACAAGATTCAGTTTTTTGTTAAGTTAATACTTAAATGTTAAAACTTCCGAACATCTACTGTATACTATAATGACCATGACAAGATTTTTTTTCTATATGGAAATATATATATAAGATGTCGCACTCAAGACAATAAAAACCGGTTTCCTGGTTGTTTCTTGATCGATTATTTTGAGGTTATAACGCTGAGGAACGCGTATTTTGCAAGCTCTCTCATACGCGTACCTTTTTCCTTTCAGGGCACTTTTAATTTTACATAAGTATCTTTTTCGATAACGATACGATATAAAATTCGAAATAAATATTATCCCAAAGTTGAATATATATTTGAGAGAGAAAATTGAAAACCTACGACTTGAGTGGACACCGTATATATATATATATATATATATATATATATATATATATATATATATATATATATATATATATATATATATATATATATATATATATATATAAAACTCGAAGGGTTGTTTAGTTTTTTTTTTAATTTTAAACGTTTTTGTTTTAATTAATCAATCCAGCAGTAATTTTGGGTAAGCGATTTTTAAGGCCACGAATTTTTTTTTACTATTGCAATACACGTGGAAAATCGACAGTTATTGTTTCTCAACTTCGAATATGTTTATCGGCATATATTTTTCTTCATTCGCGGTAATTGGGGTCACATCGCAAACTGATCTGTACAATCTGTAAAAAATTAGTAATATTAATTTTGCACTTAATTAGGTAAATTATTAAAATTGTTCCTAAAACACTAAGTTAGGCGTATAATATTATGTTATATCGACTTTAAGGCGTTTTGTAGAATATAAATATTTTACAGGGTGATTCATAAAGAATGGGGAGTGCCTAAGCTGGAGGTGCTAGAAACCAAAATAGTATGATTACTCATACAGGAGATACAAGGCTTTGGAAATTTAACTGAGAAAAATTAAAATCAAAATCTTTTATAGAAAATATACTGTTTTTTGTTTTTTTTTTTCTATAAATAAAGAGAGCAATAAAAGACAAGATTTAATTTCAACAATTAATAAACGAAACTTCAAAACTATTTTAAATATCCGTCAAGTTTGGGAAGTCTGGGGGATTTATTTCCGGACTTTTTGGCGGCTAAACAAATTCACTTCCAACTTCAACCCGTATTGATAAGTGCATAACCTACATGCCTTCTAGAAGCCCGTGTAAGTGGTGCTGAAGAATAACAAGCTCCAGTTAGATTGGCGGAAAATGCAAATTACACCACACCAAACGTTCGCAAAACATTATTTGGAAAAATTGAAATACGATGGCATGGATGGAGCTTTTCTTTACTGAAAATTCTGTAAATGGAGGATTGTCTTATTATCCGCATCGAAGGACTTACAAACTTTGAATTCCCGACGCAGGAATTAAAATTTCGCATTATTCATCGTCAGTGAGACAATTTTTTTCCAGAATCCATGATCCGGGAGTTAAGAGGGGTCAAATTAATATCTCCGGTATGGTTGATTAAACCGGTTTATTTAATAAACTCAAGCACTTTGGTGCTCTCGTTACTACCTTTTAAAAATTTTCTTAATCAAAATTGTTATTGTTTTATCGCTATTTAATTTCATTTCATTTATGTGAGTCATATCGAACTCATTCCTGATATTTTAGTGTCTAGCATCTCCAGTATATGAACCACCCTGTATATGCATATTTTTCGGTCACGATCTTTCACCTTTTTTTATTTAAAATGTAACAGCTTTTCAGTGTTTCATTGAGGTGTTTAAGTATTTTGTCCTTAGCACCGAAAAAAAGGCTCAGTATTAATTTTTTGTACTTAATTGAGCGATTTTTACTCCGGACTTCTTCAAAGCTGTTACATGGTTTGTCTTCCCGTCAGTGCGGCCAAATTTAATCGTATAAAGTACAATACGTTTTTTAAAATGTTGGATTTCCTTTTCCGATTGTATACATGTTTCCTGTGTGTATATATATGTATGACAAAATTGAATGCTACCTCAAAAACTATTGTTAACGCGATAGGTGGCATATTCCTAATAACAATAAATATAATAATTAATTTATAATATCGTTTCACTTCTCGCATTGGTGCCAGATTTCGCAAAACTTCCCCGAAACGTCGCCCTATAGGGCGTGTTATTTTTTTCAAGCGAGCTCGTCCCTTACGTGTGTCGCTTTGAAGTCGAAAAAATGGCCAGATTCCCGTGGCGAATTCCGAAAATCCTCCGCGAGATTAATCGTGGAAGGAGCCGTATAAACACGCTCTTATTATTTTCGCCAAGAAATACGATCGGGTTCGTGTCTGGGGGCCATATTTCACGGGACTGGAAAAAATTAAAGTGACGGTGCGTCTAATTCGGCGTACAGCCTCAACGGCGCCATCACTCTGGTGACCTTTCTCTCACATCCGGAACGACTGCGGGTCCTAATCCGGTGTGAAAACCGCCTCCGAACTGCGACAGTGGAGGCCGCGTGTGAGGTAGAATTCTATTGCCGATATTACCCAAGAAAATAAAAATAGTGGAGGAAAAAAATACCGGGAATAGGGGAGATTTCCATAATTTGCTTGCTTTGTTGGAAAATTCAATTCTGTTATAAATTATATTAACTCATTATATAATCGTATAAAATTCACCATCGAGATTGAACAGGATAACTCTTTTAATTTATTAGACTTAGCTATTACGAAAATGTTAAATGCTGTTAACGCTTTTCGGGTGCTGAAATATGGCCAACTGATAGAAAGAAAACGGTTTTATATCTTAAACTATTCTCAACTCATCGGTTGAAGGTGAAGGTAGGAATATGGATTCATCTAGCGAAGACGATATTCCACTCGCTCTTCTGAAGAAACGAACAAGAACAATTCTTTAAATATTCCCATCTTAGAAATTTCTCCTTTGCCACTATGCAAAGAAATAGTTTCTAAAAGAGCTGCAAGAAAGCAAGAGGCAGTAGAATTAACCAGTTCTCCCTACAAAATCGATTTAGAAGAATCAAGGTCCATCAAAAAACAAAACGACATTCAAGCGAAACTTAGTTCAAGAAGAGTCTCGGTACTGTACCATATGTGAAAAAAAATACTATCATAGACATGATCTGTTGCCTAAAATGCAAAGTGTGGCATTATGCCAAATGTGCAAATCTCTTTCAGAATGTGACAATATGTTTGTACTAACTGTGTTTTAAAATTACTTGGTTCAATATACGAAACTGGCTTCTTAAAATGAACTTTGAAATAAATTTTATTTTTCCAGAAAATGTATAATTTCTTTTTTAATATTGGGTTTTCTTTTTCGTAATACATATAATTGGTATAATATTCTGGTGTATTTACATTTGTTTAATATCGTGCTGATTAAAAAGAAAAATTGAGAGGTGCTCCAAATTAGGCTCCTTTTCCTGTTCCGAATCCCAAGTAAATTTTTAAGTTGCCGAATATTGGGTCCCCTGTACCCTGTACATACACTAATTTCGATACAATCGTCTTCACAACTGTGCCTTTACGCGTGTTTCTTTTCGTAACTAAAATTACTTTTATTATTTCAAAATTAGGAAGAAAAAGAAAACAAGACAAAAAATAAGAACAATTGCGGGTGTAATATCCACTTTTTCAAATTTTGTGCTTTTAGATTTTCTTTTTGTATATGTAAGGCGAAAAATAAGATATCAAGATACGGTTTTTACCAGCCGATTTAGGTATTATCACCGATCATCACAGACCGCTTACATAAATTCTTCTTCTTTTCAATCTAGAACCTTCAACCAGAAGACCAGCCATCGGGGGATATACGAATTAAAAATATGCAAGGAGGGAAGAAAGCGACATTATAATTGATGTGTGCTCAATGGAGACATTCCACACTAGGCGCAATGAACTTTTTCAGTAACTAATTCATTCATTCAATTATTGCGAAAGAAAAAATTAAACAGTTATAGCTGTTGTAAAATGTCTTACATTTGTTCTGATCGCAGATAAAATCAATTATACGTTAAGGAACTTCACAACATAGATTTGCGCACATCGATCAACTAAACGTGAAAGTCATCAATCGGTTCGTAATACAGTGGCGCAACTGTACTTACTGAAATTAAAGCAATAATAGTATACAAAATAATCACTATTGATTAGCTACCATCTTTTTTCGAAATATGTTTGATACGGCCCGCCAGCCCGAAAGAATCAAAATGCATCGCTAAGTTCTTCAATCCTCCGAGACGCCAAGATTTAGTTATCAACGCAACGAGTCGACGCTGATTAGAAAAAATGTTGTTAGGAATCGACACAGAATTTTTTTTTCAACGATTTCGATCACTTTCAATTTGCAGACGAGATAACGATATCAGCTAGTATATGGAGCAATTGATGATGTAACGGTAAGATCGCACCATCAGTTCTTGGTTTCGGGTAATTTAAAATTAACAGAATGTAATTTTATCAAAGAACGAGCAAACAATGAACGGTTATCGATTCAAACTTCAAATTATTCAACCCGGATCGCAAATACAATTAATAATGATAACATTTTTATATACCAGAAGAAAAATGTTGTTATATAGTTACCGAATGTTACGATTAGATAACAACTGATTCTTGAGTCTATTGTTAAAAGTTTTAATTGTGCCGTTAAGATAGTTTGCTGATTTTGTAATTTATTGTAAAGACTAGGAGCTACATAAGCTACAAAACCTTATGAGTCGAACATAAGTGGTAACTGATTCTATCGAACTTTCTGATGCCGTAGGAGAAACTATAGCAAGAATTCTGAATCTTCTGGAGCCTATCGCTCCGCACAGAGTCGCAGTAGGACACTCTAGGGAGAATTATTAATATAATCTTATATATCTTATTTGGGTAGAGTAGTTTAAGTATGCCATGTGGGGTTTGCTGTATGTAATTCAAAAATTTGGTGAAGCGCAACTCACTGTTAAGCCCCAACCCCAAGTTCCTGCCCTCATCGACCCTAATCGTAAGTTTTACAGTGTGCTTTACTGGGTCTCTGCCGGCCTTAGGTATAAAGCACGTGACCGCTGATTTAGACGCGTTAAAACTAAGAGCATGCGCTGAAGAAATCGTGACACAAATAAATCTGAGTATCATCTGCATAGTGGTGTTTGGTGCGGGTATCGACGTATGGGTGGAAATTGGAGATATAGATGGAAAAGAGTAGTGGATCCCTGAGGAACCCACTGCAGCACCTTTGAAGCCGATAACTTACTGTAATATGAGACCGATCTCTCAAACAATCCCCAATTAAACCAACAGACCATGGTGGGTGAAAACCGTGGTATCCCAATTATTACACAACGTGGAATGATCCGTCATATCAGAAGCTTTATTATAGTCAAGCAGTATCGATCTAGTCACTTCCCTGTTGTCCTAACTTTCGAGATGGATTATCAAGAAACGAATGACTCGATGAACTTAATTCTTTATATGGCGATGAACCACAATCCTATATCACCGTGAAACGTCGATATAACGACTTCAATCATGGTCGACGTTCGCTGTAGGACGAATTTCAATTTCATCAGCATGGGCTTCGAAAGCGATTTATAACATCTGCACAAGTGACGAAACATGAATTTATGCATGTGAACCTGAAACTGCAGTCGACCGAATAGGTCTTCCGAGACGCATAAAATCCAACCAAAATTGTTTACGAAGCAAATGGTTGCCTGTTTCTTAGGTGTTACAGGTCATCTGGCTACAGTACACGACCATTTGTTTGCCAGAAGACATCTGAAAAATTTGTCGAAATAAGCAGAAGACACGACTTATCGAATGGATTTGGCTTACTGTTGTTACTGACTGGTGTGGGTGATAATTGAGTATTTAGAGAATTTCCATTTCTGATACTTTTAGAAATAATGTTGTTACTTAATTAATTAAATCATTTACATTCTGCCACCGTATTGATACCATGAGCCAAACGAGTAACAAGGAACAGGTTACAAACAAACATTTTTTAATTTTCTCCAGCATCCGATAAAAGGAGCTGTTGGGCAAAAAAATGTTGGATAATGTTTCTTGTTCAGTTGTTTGGATGCAATTAAATGGGATCCACCATAAGTATTGGATTCCCCAATGCCTCTCAAATCATCATACATCTACGTACTGTTGACTCGTCTGGTATATTAAATTAAGTAAGTTGGGATTTCCTAGTTTTTGTGAGCCATAACTAATGATAATTTGGTTAGTTGTGACTGATTTAATCGGAGCAAAAGTGACAGGCACCGCGCAGGTAATAACAAAGACGTTTTTGAGCTGCGTTTAACGAGAGGTCGTTATCTACGCCAGTTTAGGTGCTTTGAGCTATCCCTCCTAATAGCACAGGTGCGCCCCCCATACATCCCCGCGAGTGTATAAAAGAACCTCCCCCAATGATGTCAAACGACTGACTCTAACAATATACTTGTTATCGATAAGCCCCTAGCAATATGTATCGTATTATATAGTTTGACGTCCTGCACAAATTAAGGCTACACCGGCGGTGCTTTTGTTACTGAAATGAATCAGCCGTAAATACCTATTCGGTGCGCTTTAGAAGAGGAAAAACGTCGGGCAACTTTTGAAAGTTTCGGTGACCGGTTGAAGCTTTTGTGCGTCGGTAAGCGAGGGCTTATCTTTGAACTTCCGAATTTTCACCCCATGAAAATTACAAAAACCAATAGACCTTATTATCAAACACAATTATCACGCGACATAAAGAATGATATTTTTAATACTTTCGGAAAAATCATTTCAAATATGGGACGACAGGCTTTGGTTCTATGCGATTCTTTAGTCTGTGTTAACATACAAAGTGTATTTACAGCAAGTGTATGTTTAAAAAAAATGTTAGTATGATTCGACATTTATCTTCTATGAGTTCACCTTTTCCTAATCATGTCAAACTTATACCCAAATTTGACCGCGTTTGGGGCTATTAATCTAAAATTGAACTGAGGCGGTTTTTACTTGATGAAAATCCATTTAACAAAATAAATAAGAACTAAAAGTTCAGATTTTCACGAAATTATATATTTTCACATGACAATTGTTTCGACAACACCGTGTCTTTATCAAATGTAATATTTACAATCTACCGAAAAATGACAATAAAACCTTAATTAATGGTTAAATGAGAATTTAAGTTTAATAATGGAGAGGAATTTCAATCTAATTGATCGTTTAGCAATACATTTGAATGTCGCATTTTGTTCATCTTCCATGGCTTCCAATAAATTTAATTTTCTACTTTTTGTAGCTGTATGTAAAATATCAAAATTGTCGTCAAAAAAGTCTTTTTTTGTGTTTAAGTGTGTAGCATAATTATTGGGTTGTTCGGAAAGTCATTTCGTTTTTTTTGGGGAACATGAAAGACAGTTTTCGTATAATGAATAAATATTTTATTAAATTATATATTGGCCATTCTGGTCCAACACATTTTGCCATCTTTCTGGCAGTAACATAATTCCCCTCTCATAAAAGTTTTGGTCCTTGCTGGCAAAAAACTGGTTCAGGTGGTTTTTGACATCTTCATTTGAGGTAAAGGTTTTGCCATCCAAAAAATTTTGCAGGGACCGGAACAAATAGTAGTCGGAAGGCGCCAGATCTGGAGAATATGGTGGATGTTGGAGTACGTCCCATTCAAGCTGTAAAAGTTTTTGGCGAGTGACCAAACTTGTGTGAGGTCTCGCATTATCCTGGTGGAACACTACACCCTTCCTGTTGATTAATTCGGGCCTCTTCTCTTTAAGTGAATCATTCAATTTGTCCAATTGATGACAATAGACTTCTGAACTAATCGTTGTATTATCCGGCAAATGCTCAAAAAAAACGATTCCTTTGACATCCCACCAAACGGAGAGCATCACCTTTTTTTGGTGAATGTTGGCTTTTGACACGCTTTGAGCCGGTTCATCTTTTCCGCTCCATGACCTCTTGCGTTTAACATTGTTGTATACAACCCATTTTTCGTCCCCAGTAATAATCCGCTTCAAAAATGGATCATTTTCTTGACATTTGAGGAGCGAATCACACACGTCAACGCGACGACACAAATTTCGCTCCGTAAGGACATGGGGCACCCACACATCGAGCTTCGAGGTTAAGCCCATGCCTTTCAAATGGCCATAAACAGCCGAATTCGACAAATTTAATCTCTCACCGATCTATCGTGTGGTTATTCGCCGATTTGCATCAACTAATGCCTTTATCGTATCTTTGTCAGCTTCGACCGGCCTTCCAGACCGTGGTGCATCTTCGACATCAAAATTGCCGGATCGAAATTTTGCAAACCAGTTCTGGCACTGGCGTACTGTTAACACGCCTTCTCCATACACATCCGTCAATTTTTTTCTCGCTTGGACAGCATTTTTACCTTTTCTGAAGTAAAAAAGTAAAATATGACGAAAATGCTGCTTATTGCTCTCCATATTTAAAAGGGCACCAACCAAAAACTACAGCGTAGAATTAATAGAACTTTTTCACACACAAGCCTTGCAATATCAGCTCTCAAGACATATAATGGTTATGCGGCTTAAGTGTGAAGTTGGTTTCGAAAAAACGTAATTAAGTCCTCTGGCGGGAAAAAACGAAATGACTTTCCGAACAACCTTATAGAATCTCGACTATTGCTTTCAAACGCTCTTTTATGTTCATTAATGCGTTTCTTGAAGGATCTACCTGTTTGTCCAATATAAATTTTAGGACATGATCCGCCTGTACACACCTAATTTTTGAGATTTTGTCAAAAATGTGTTTTTGTGTGTTGCATAATTATAATCTAGACTATGTGATGCTTTAAAAATTGGTCGGAGTGTACTGTGTTGTAGTGATGTGCGGAGCGCCCTCTATTGCCAATTGTCGGAGACGAAGTCGGCGTAGGAGCGCGTAGTGGCCAGTTCCTTTTTAGGGGACGAGCTATGTTGACTTCGATCTACTGGACCAGAGTCGGTACGACCGGTCCATGCAATTTGTACTTTTGTTTTTCACATATAGTAATACACTCCGTTGGTATAGTATAGTGTGTGTATTGTTTTCGACGGTCCTGAATCCCGGCGTGCTTCGGTAGAAACACATCCATCACAACTATTGTTTTTAAACGCTCTTTTATGTTCGTTAATGCGTTTCTTGAAGGATCTACCTGTTTGTCCAATATAAATTTTAGGACATGATTCGCATTTCAACCTGTAGACACCTGATTTTTGAGATTTTGGACACTTCGTTTTATTGTTTTTTAAAAATTTTCCTATTATGTTGTTAGTTCTGAAAGCTATTTTTAAACCACATATTGACAAATGTTTTGAAACTTTTTCACTAGGTTCTCTTATGTATGTAATTGTTTTAAATTTTTCGTGTTCCCTATTAGGTTTCGGATGAATAGAGTTTACTGTTGTCTGGATTTGTTTTTTATTTATAATTTTTTTATTTATTATTTTAAAAATTTTCCTATTGTGTTGTTAGTTCTGAAAGCTATTTTTAAACCACATTTTGACAAATGTTTTCAAACTTTTTCACTGGCTGGATGTGTTTCTTATTTACAATTTAGTCGATAATAGACGGATTGTAGCCGTTGTTCAGTTCTTTGTTGTAATCTTCTGAAGAAGTCTCTGTATAAAAGAATTAAATGTAGCCATTTTGTGTATAAGGGTGGTTGGAACTGTTATGTATGACTGTGTCCGCGTGTAAAGGTTTATGTTAAATGGAAAAATCTAATTTGTTTTGCGTTTTCGTAATAGTTAAGTTCAAAAAATTAATAGAGTTATCCTGTTCAATCTCGATAGTGTAATAAGTTAATGTAATTTAAAAAAGAAATCAATTGTCTGTCCCTTCCAACAAAGCACGCAAAGACATCATCCACGTATCTATACCACCATAGAAAAACTTTTACTTAAAGGATGGTCTTGTATGATATTTTCGAAATTATCCATAAAAATCTGATCTAAAAAAGGACTAAGTGGGTTTCCCATAATCAAACCTTTCTTAGAGATGTAAATCTGTCCATTAAATTCAAAATAATTTTGGTCTAAAGCAATCTAATAAATCTTGTTTCACCAATGCGTTAACCTGTTTCCAAGTGTGGGTGAAATCTACTAAATTTATCACATCCATAGGTGGAATATTGGGAAATAAGTTTTTTACATAGTTATGACTGTCTTCCCTTTATCTGCACGTGTAAATAGTATGTTATTTTCAAATGCTTTGTTTCTAATAGATCTTACATTCTAGAAATTTCTTGGTGTGTGTTATCTATTAATTGGGAGTTTATTATATTCGCTAATGAATGCTTGTTTTAATTAAATTAATGTTCCTGTGCTGTAAGTTACAGTTGAAACCTTTTTCCAGAACTTCAAATTCATGTTTAGAAAATGTTGTGTCTGTTAAGTTTATGAACCTGTTGTAAAATTGGTGATCGGTATACTTTGTAACAACTGGCTTGGTGTTAGATATTTTTGTGTTTGAAATTATTTTTGTCTAACTTTAGTTTTTGTCTAAGAAACTTTTTATGAATAATAGATGAAATCTCTGTTCGAACTCTATAATCAAATGTTATTTGTATCCCGTTTTGTAGACATTTGTTAAAAAAACAAATATTCTGGGAACATATTCGCCAACCTAGAAGCAATTTGAAATAACCAAATAGCCAAGAAACCAATTTCAGCCTCTTTCAAAAATTGAACTGAACAAAATAAGTAAGGAATGTAAGTTTCAAATTTTCACGAAATTATATATTTGTTATTATTATATTATTAGACTTAAATATTACGAAAACGCAAATAAATTAGAATTTTTCATTTACCATAAACCTTCACAAACGGACACAGTCATACACAACAGCTCAAACCACCCTTATACACACAAAATGGCTGCATTTCACTTTTTTATACACAGACTTCTTATACGCCAGTCTCAACAGAAAATTACAACAAATAACTGAATATCATTAAACAAATTGCACTGAACAACAGCTACAATCCGTCCATTATCGATAAAATTATAAATAAAAAACAAATACAGACAACAGTAAACTCTATTCATCCGAAACCTAATAGAGAACACGAAAATTTTAAAACAATTACATACATAAGAGAACCTAGTGAAAAAGTTTCAAAGCATTTGTCAATATGTGGTTTAAAAATAGCTTTCAGAACTAACAACATAATAGGAAAATTTTTAAAAAACAATAAAACGAAGTGTCCAAAAACTCAAAAATCAGGTGTCTACAGGTTGAAACGCGGATCATGTCCTAAAATTTACATTGGACAAACAGGTAGATCCTGCAAAAGAAAGAGCGTTTGAAAACAATAGTCTAGATTCTAATTATGCTACACACTTAAACACAGAAAAACACGTTTTTGACGACAATCTTGATATTTTACATACACCCACAAAAAGTAGAAATTAAGTTTATTGGAAGCCATGGAAATTAACAAAATGAGACATTCAAATGTATTGCTTAACGATCAATTACTCTCCATTATTAAACTTAAATTCTCATAACAACATTAATTAAGGTGTTATTGGCATTTTTCGGTATATATAGTAGCGGGCAGTTTGTAAATATTACATTTGATAAAGAGAGGGAGCTGTCGAAACAATTGTCATGTGAATATATATATATATATATATATATATATATATATATATATATATATATATATATATATATATAATTTCGTGAAAATCCGAACTTTTAGTTCTTATTTATTTTGCCATTAATCATCTTGCCTCTGCTAAAAGCCAAAAAATACCCATCCGAACTACTAATGTTCCATAACGTAGCCACACATGCGTGTAAGCCGTATCCGATTCACCGGAGGAGTCCTAATTGGGGGTGAGTTACACAAAATTTTTATGTATGTATATCGTTTCAGTTCGAATGGTTCTTTATTATACCGAACGCCCTCAACTTGCGAGCGTCATGTACAATTTTTGGCATTAACTAGAATAATTCCCCTTTTTCCACTGATCCCAGTTTTTTTAAACTTTACTTTTTTACTCTGAAAATAGCTCTGGAAAAACGATCTCAGAATAATACAGGGTGTTGCCTATCTCCTACTCTATTGAACACATATTTAGACCAGGCTCTGAAAGGTTGTACGAGTCTGGATCTTCGAGTGGAAGATTATATTCTTTGAGTTGAAATTTGAATACTTAACTATGGGCATCGCGGAAAGTGACAACTTAACTAGATGGAGCTAGATATTTGGGAGTGATCTTCAATAAGCAAGAAAATAGTAAAGTGTAAATGCAAAAATTGGTACCAAAAGGTATACTTTGGAATAACCACGAGAAATCAACCGTCGTATTTACAATACAATAGCAAAAACTACTGTGACATATGGGTCAGAAGTATGAGATGTGGGTCAATCAAATTGCTGGCCACTGAAATGGATGTTCTACGAGGAAGCTGTCCTATATCGAAACTCAAGCGGACAGAAATACATTCACTGCAATTGAGATGAGACGCAATGACTAAAAAAATATTGGATTAGAGACCTCCAGATAAATGCAAAAGAGTAAGAGCAAGGAAGAAACTATTATTGTGGCCTCTGCTAACGCAGTTCAGAATCTACTTAGCAGGGGCGATTTTTTTCGCCTATGATTTTCTATTTTCCCACAGTGGAACATTCGCTTATCGTGCATCAAAAGGTTCGAATGCTGTTGGAGGTTATTGTTATTATAATTCTCAGTATCCTACATTTTTCGACCTCTAGATCTACCACCTATATTTTCGATGGGATCGCTTCAGTTGATCTCATAATGACCGAAACTAATGCGACCACATTCTGCAGAAGTTGTAGCCGTAGTTCTGTGATTGACAAATTGGTTTCTGATATTTTGCACTTTCTCTATCAATCAGGTTTTTTACTATGCGTTTGAAGAAAAAATTCATTTCAAGCTATTTTGTCCAGTTCCCTTTTTTTTAACTATTATTGTAGCCACTGTTTTTTTGGTTTAAACAAAGCCAAAATCTGGTGATAGACTTTCATTTTACATTTTCTCCTTAGAAATAAATATAACTAGTTGTTTTCATAAGGAATTAAATTCTGTTGAGACCATAATGAGGACATCTTCTGTATACTGTAAATTTATTTTTTATTTACTTCAAGTTCAAGCTGCGATTCACTTGAGACATATTTATTGAGTTCCAGATCTTCTTCTTATTTGAACATATACCATTGTCTGCAGAAGTTGTGGCCTTAGGTGGCCTTGGTGCGCAATTTTTCAGCCCCTCTTAGTAGTGGATGAAGAATACGTCCGGTTGTGATTGGCCGATTAGTTTATGATATTTAGCACCCATCCTACTCAACTTACAGGATTTTTGTTATGTATCAAAGGCCAAAATCTGACGATAGACTCTCATTTTCTATTTTCTCCTTAGAAATAAATGTCACCAATTGCTTTGACAGTGAAGGATTCGCTTAACCCAGATATTATGTATCAATGGAATTAAATTCTGTTGAGATTATGGTGAGGACCTACTCTGTATACTATAAATTTGTTAGCAGCTCGAGTTGTAGTTGCGATTCCCGTGGGACATGTTTATTGAGTCCCTGATCTTCTACTTATTTGAACATGTTGCATTGTCTGTAGAAGTTGTGACTTTAGGACAATTTCTACTTATTTGAAAATATTTCATTGTCTGCAGAACTTGTGGCCTTAGGACTAGTTCTTGTTGAACAATTTTTCAGCCTCTCTTAGTAGTGGTTGAAGAATATGTCCGGTTGTGATTGGCCGATTGGTAGGATATTTAACGCCCATCCTACTCAACTTTTAGGATTTTTGCTGTGTATTTGAAGAGAGAATCCTTCTCATGATTCTTTTTTTAACCCGTTGTCTTTTTTTTTAAACTATTGTCATTACTTAACTATTATTATGACCCCTGTTTGTTTCGTCTCTTTAAGCAAATTAAAAAAGAAATAAATGTCACTAGATGCATTCGTCGTGAAAGATTTGCACAGTTGTAGCCATAGGATTAGTTCTGCGCGAACAATTTTTATGCTTCTCTCTATGAATACTCAACTTAGAGGACTTTTCCTATGAATTTGAGGTATTGTGTTGTATTTTCATTTAAAATAGTGAACTTAAACTCAGTGGCGGTTGAAACCAACAATTAATAAAAACTTTTTTTTACATTTAAAATATCATTTGGCAACCGAAATCATATTTTTGCGTTCTATTTTGTTATTGGGGATAATTTAACGTCGATAGTCTCATACGGTGGCACTTTTTCATTCACATTTTTTTTTTGCAGTTATATTAGACGACGCCACCTGGCGGTAAAGTAAAGAATCGCGATTGATAGCCTAGGAAAAACTTTTTTTGAAGTGTATCGATATTTGTTTCACCGCTTTTCTTGAAGACATAGAGCAAAGAGCGTTAAAAAAGGATTTCCTCCTCTCTTTAAACAAAAACCATTCTTTTCCCATTAAAAGCACTTTGCGATCGTGGTAGTGGTGCCCGATAGCTGTTTGTAAAACGTAATAGCGAAGTGATGTGATTTTCTATGCCTCCCGTTGCCAAACAAAAATGTCGTCTTTCGCTCTGCTGCAGCTCAGCGGAGGTATCTTACTGTGAAACGTATTTAATAAAACAATGCGAGTTAATACTTTGCGGTTGTAATCTTTTCATCTAGATCTAAAATATGGCCGGGGTATCTACTATGAGGGCCGTCTATTCGATTCGCCTTGCAGCATTCAGTTATGCTCTCGTTTGAGATTATCATCTCCGACGTTGGGGCCCACTTTGACTGACAACCGTTTAGTGCGTCAAATGAATTGTCGGTTGGTGTGGTCGACACGTCACACTGGCCACTCTGTGCCACCAAAACAACGTCGACATATAACTAAACGGCTTCAGCGAGCCCGAGCTTCTATTCAATCAAATTTTTCATCAGTAAAATTGTTCGCTATAGAAAGTCATTGGGAATTAGATCCGGTCTATAAGGACCTTCCGTGTAAGCTCCACAAGCTGAACAATATTTTTTCTTTGTTTATGTATAGAATCAAAACTCAAAACCTAATGTTTAAGTTGCAAGAAATAATTTAAGTTGTGAGAGACGGCCATTCCTTTGAAACGCGTGACGTCATACTGCTGCGTGTCAATCGATACGAGCCTATACGTTGTTATATTGTTATTCTCAGGTTATAGGCCGATAATTATAGGTTAGGTAGCCTTTTATTTACGGTTATATTTGGCTCGGGTAAAGGTGTGTTTGTATTTAATCTACGGCAGTTTGTATTTGTAAAAAGAAACATAAAACAGTGTTTGACTCTTCTGTTTGATGTTCCCCATCAAAGTTGAAATGTCTTAAGAGCTTTCAGATTTGTTTTCCAAACCTTGGTCTATACCTTCCTGTGAAAACAATGTGCTTTCTTCACCACAGCTTAGTTTTTTTTCTCCTCCAAAATCTTGTAGTTCTGACTTTGGAGAGTTTACTTTTTGCCCAATAACAAACAACTTCGGTTGGCGAAGGCTCTTCACGTCTTCTATGAAGCCGCATTAGGAAGGTAATAGCATGCCTGCATCTACTTAAATATGACTATAAGTAACACTTAAAGATATTAATGCCAATATACCTTAAAATCAGTGTTTAGATTTCCACTAGATAACAAAATATTTTGTTTTAAATAAAACTTGAAAATTTTAAGCTGATTGCAATAGAATATTGGTTTAAAACTAGTGTGTCAATTTTCTATAAAGTTAAATTGTTAGATTGTAATTTTAAAAAATCGTCTTCGATCATTTCGAAAACTTTCTTTTTGGTGCTAAACACAAGATAACGAAAGCAAGTAACACAACCAAAACTAAAATTGAAATCAAAATCACCAAACCGATTGTGTTCTCTAATAACTTCTTTATGCTATCGTCCGGCTGGCGCGTAGTTTTACGCGCGGATTGACGTCACAACCGGTCACAGCCAATGACAGCTAGTACAATTTTTAATTGCCTATATTTGTTGCGTAGAACTATCAAATATTTCTTTTTTTAACTGTGTTTTAGTAGTACACTTACTTTTATAAGCGATATTGTTCACATTAAAATGTTATCCAAGTTCCCTATTTTTCGCTTTCATAGAATAAAGATCTTATAAGAAATAAAAAAATTCAATACAGTTTTCTCTTTGCTGAAAATTTTTACTACGAAATGTTATCTTTTTACCCTGGCCTACTTTACACAGGCCCATACAAAACCCATAACAAAATGAAAGCTTATACGAGGTTAGCGCCAAAATTTCCCGGCCTGACATAGATGCAGCGCCAGTATCATAAAACTTTGTCTTTTTCTAAATATATATCTTGAATTGAAATTGAAGTCTTGCGTCAAATAGTTTTTTATTGACAGCATTTTAAACAAGACGTGTCCGAAAAAATGTCGCAAATAACGCAAATTGAGTATAGAGCAGTCAAGTTTTTGACAAAAGAACGGTTAGCACCTAAAATTATTAAAGAAAGGCTGGATGGTGTGTACGGCCAAAGTTCTCCTTCGTATTCTGTAATGAAAGAATGGGCAAAACGTTTTCGAATCGACTCGGAGTCCCTTGAAGATGATTCAAGAACTGGTCGACCAGTGGAGGTCATAACGGTAGATATTGTTGCGATTGTGGAAGAGGTGATATTGAGTGATCGACATTTAAGGGTCAAGGAAATCTCAGAATTTACCAAGCTTTCTGATACAAGTGTTCGTCGAATCCTGCATGCTCATTTAGGTATGCAAAATGGGTTCCTAAAAAGCTTTCAGCTATTCAAAAACAACACCGTGTCGAGTGTGCGCGGTCTTTTTTGGAACTAGGTGGGTCGGAACCGAAGCCTGTGATAGAAACTATTGTGACGGGAGATGAAACTATGGTTCTCTATTATGACCCTCTATCGAAAAAAGAATCAATGGAGTGGCGCCGTAAGGGTGAAGCACCTCCAAAAAAATTCAGACTCTGCCAGTCAACAAAAAAGGTGACGGCCACGATCTTTTGGGATTGTGAAGGAATTCTTTTGTTAGATTTTAAAGAAACTAATACCACTGTCAATCGTAAATATTGCGCAACATTATTACATAACCATGACCAGAGGCATGATAATGCACCTGTCCATACTGCTGGTGTTGCACAAGCTGCCATTTTAGAGTGTGGGTTCCAACAGATAGATCATCCTTCCTATAGTCAAGATATGGCCCCCAGCGACTATTATTTGTTTGGATATTTGAAAAAGGACTTACGTGGACGGCGGTTTAACGACGAAATTGAGTTAAAAGAGGCTGTTTTAGCTCATTTTGCAGACAAACCCAAAGAATATGTTTTTAAAGTGATTGAGTTGATAATAAAGAGATGTAATAAGTGTCCAGATAAATAAGAACTAAAAGTTCAGATTTTCACGAAATTATATATTTTGATAAAGACACGTCATGTGAAAATATATAATTTCGTGAAAATCTGAACTTTTAGTTCTTATTTACTTTGATAAATGGAATTTCATCAAGTAAAAGCCAAGTAAAAGTTCAACGTAATAAGTGTATTGAAGTTATGAGGGATTATATTGAAAAATAACAAAAAATTGTTACTCTACTTTGTTTCTTTTTTGTATTCAGGCCGCGAAATTTTGGTGCTGCCCTCGTAGGTCCGAAACTTCTCTAAAGCGGGCCTGCAGGTGCTTAGCCCCCCGATCCTAAAGAGGTCATCAATAAATCAAAGATCAGCGACTTCCGAAAAAAAAATCCCTTAAATAAACAGACACACACGCACATATTATCATACCGGCGGGCGCTTATATAGAAGAGGATAACTGTGAATAAAAATTAATCCCGTGAGCAAACAGAGGGATATTCAAAACGGTCGACTCGGGTTTAATCTTGTTTACTTTGGAATTACCGCACTTGGGCATTTTACATCGTGTTGTGGCAGCTCCGCACATTTTGAGTGTTACGCCCACTTGATTTAATATCACCCGTTATGAACGAGTGCAATTTTGGTACGTTTGACGTTTTTCGACGGGATACATTCGGACAGGCGAATTTTGTCCAATTATTTCCGTGAAGAAACAACAACCACCGAGGACATCAAACTATTAAGGCGTAGTTAACAAAACACAAGATATAATTGAAGAATAGTGAGTCAGAAATGGATGAACAGAATTCAGAATGAAGATATGAGGGAGAAGTGCAAGTTTCAGAAAATTAGGTCACGGATCCAAAGGACTGTGAAGGTGTGGAATGAAAGAAAGAAAGAGTGGTCAACCAAGAAAGAAGAATTAAACAGGTCCTGCACTAATTAATAATGAAGATTTCCGTTAGCTTGCAATGAAATCGGAGAGGCAAATCTCACCATAGCCTCGATTGGAAAAGGTGCCATAAAATTGTTTGTTAGCTTTATGTCTAAATTTAATTGATGAGAAAGACGGCCGAACACCACTTCCAAGGACCATCAACCACTTGCTGATACAACAATAAAGGCTGGTTTAGAATCGTGGAAAATATTATTTAAGTTATGTTTGTCTATTGCTTATACCAAACCTAAACCTTGTTCTTCTTAGAGTGCCATGCAAATTCTTGCGTCGGCGTTCGTCATATGTTTCTGTTGATTGCAGATTTTGCTGATCTTGAAATTCAAATCCTTGTCCATTGTCTAATATTGCGCAACCACGGGAGTTTCTTTCTTCCTATTCCCCTTTTCCTCCTAATATGACCCGACTAGGATATTTTTCTAAACTTTGTTATCTCGTAAAGCTCGCTACATTCTAATTGTGCTCTTCGAAGACCTTCTGCATTTCTTCATATTCTTCGCCATATCTCAAATGCTTCTAGTTTATTTATAGAATTTGCTTTTAAGGTCGAGGCCCCTACACCATACAGAGTAACTGAGCAAATATGACACTTATGGGTTCCGTATCTTAGATTAAAGTTTAGATTTCTTTTTGTAATAAATATTTTCAGTGTGGGGAACGTTGCTCTTGATCGGCATCTCTTGTTCTGCGTCCCAATCCTCAAATTTTGCGTTTTCTTCGTTCTTCCGTTAGATCTAGCATTTCTCATATTCGCTCTTTGTTGTGTGTTTGTCATTTTGAAGAAACTTTTTATGTTATAACAACATTTTTCACCATCTCTGGTGTTAACTATTGTGTGTATTCATTCTAAATACCGGGATGTTGGAGAAGAATTTTTTCTCTGTACGTTTTCTTTCAGCTTTAGCCAGATGTAGATATTGGCCTCATTTTCCTCGCAGTAGTGAATTATTCGTTCATCTTTCTATTTCGTAGACTCCAATTACAGTTCTTACTGTACCCTTGCTTAATTTGGCCTTAAAATCCCCAATAAATATGTTGACTTCATTCGATTTAGTCAGTTTGAGGCTTTGGTCTAGTGGATTGTAAAATTCTGGTTATCTGACTTGTGAGCTGTTAGAGCATAAGCTTGAATTATGTTAATATTGACGGATTTGCCCAGCTGCTAAGGCACCTTTCGGAGAAACGAATGAAGGTTCTTACTGGGTTTTTAAGTGGTTTTCCCAGAAGTATGACATGTCGTGTCATTACTGCTGCCTAAGTAGTAAAAGTAGAATATTTATTTTTAATCTGCTCGTGTTTTCAGTTAGGTTATGTATTGAAACCGCGGGAATCTTAGCACCACTTAAGATCTGCCCGAGAGTAGAGGCCATTTCTTCTTCCAACATCAGCCTTTTGAACCGATTTCTCGATCCAAGGACAAGAAGTTATCCTATCTCTCTACAACTCATCCAACCAAAAAAAAAACAATAAAAATAAATATTAAGTTTATATAACTTTAAAATTGTACTAGCTGTCATTGGCTGTGACCGGTTGTGACGTCAATCGGCGCGTAAAACTACGCGCCAGTCGGACGGTAGCATAAAGAAGTCATTAGAAAACGACAACGCGTTCGTTTGAGTGGTTTTAATTTTAATTTTAGTCTTGGTTCTCTTACTTGCTTTTGTTATCTTGTGTTTAGTATTAAAAAGAAAGTTTTGAAAATTGAAAATAGCTTTAGCTTTAGTAGCTACAGACTGTATATATATATATATAGCTGCAGCTAATAACAGAACAGTCTAACACTTTTATGTTTCTTTTTACAAATACAAACTGCCGTAGATTAAATACAAACACACCAAGCCAAACATAACCGTAAACAAAAGGCCACCTAACCTATAATTATCGGCCCATAACCCGGGAATAACAATATAAGAACGTATCGGCTCGTATCGATTGATAAGCAGCGGTATGACGTCACGCGTTTAATGTGGTTTGAAAGGAATGACCGTCTGTCACAACTTAAATTATTTCTTGCAACTGAAACATTTGGTTTTGAGTTTTGATATTTGGTATGCGTTATTGCTATACATTGAAAGGGCATTAGTCGTTGAAACTATTTTCTTCGTTAAGATACTGTATCGAGACCTATCACGGCCACAGGCGACAGCTGTTTAAACCAAAACGGCGTTAAACCCGAACAATAACCCCTAATGCCCTTATTAAGTGGCCCTCACTAGAAGGGGAATATTTATTGAGATGTCAGCCGAAAAAATGTCGTCAATTTTTGTTAATCAACCCCTTTAGCGAAACGGATGTTATCTGATTTTTTCCCTCTAGTACATTTAAATGCAATAGTTGATTTAATAACCGGGTACCACTTTCGTGGTTGTTATATTGTTGGAATGTTTAAAATTAATTGTATCTTTTTCCGAATATCCATTTATAGAAAAACCAAATAAAGTGTATTCTTGTACAAAAAAGTTATAGGCTTTAATTTTATTATGCAAATGCTATATTAATATTAATTCAGGTCTATGCTCATGCCTAATTAAATATACTACATTCTAAACGCACATAATTTTTTATATTTCTAATTTGGTGTGTTGCTAATTAAACGATATATTATTATTATACGATAAATATACCTACAACACCATATGTTATTTGGTTATTTGGATTACATTTGCTTGTGATAAATTTAATAAATAAATTTAAAAAAAATAATTAAAAAAAAATCCAAATCTGAAACTGTCAATTTTTAAATATAATAAAATCTTTTTGCTCCACTAATATACGATATTTCTATTTAAAAACATCGTTAGGAGTACAACCTGGAATATATTTGCTTAGTTTTGGTTAGAGTACCAAAAAATTAAGACAAGAACCCAAAAAACGAATAAACCGTTTTGGTGGAATTTTGAAATGCAGCAGAAAGTCGAAACAAAAAAAATACCTACAACTCAAGAAACAAACAACGATAAGATTAGAGAAAAATTCAAAAGGTTAAAGAGAGAGATCAAACAGCAAGTAATACTGAAGAAAAATAACGCGGGAGCACAAGAAAGAATATACAAATTTAAAATGAGCGAAACTCCTATGCAAACCATCGAAGAAGTGGATAAAACAATAAAAGATACCAAACTAAAAAATTCACCATTACCAGAAGGAATGACTGCATAGTTAATTAGATATGGCCCTTCGAAATTGACAGAAGTGCTTATTTGAAGAATGCCTAATTGAAGTAAGAGTACCTACCGAGGGAATGGAGAGAATCTTATACGAATCATACTGATCAAAAAATCTATAGATAACAGTAGATAACATATTCACCATCAAACTTGCAACATAAAGCTAAGAAAAACTAACAGTCACTATGAGCAAAACTCACATCAATATCATCAAAGGCTTCTCTTCTACCCTCTTCAAAATCTACTTGAAATTGATCTAAAAGCGATAAGAAAAATGGATATGTCAAAGTTACCCAACATCTGGGGTTGAGATTCTACTTTTGATCTGCTCACCGGCAATCATTTAGTCTTCGATCGCCCCTAATTTCTTCGAATAACTCTACAAAAGATGAATCAAGAATTTGTTCAGTTTCCTTCGAGTTTTTAGGTAATCCTCCAGGAATCTTCCGTTAGACTTCATCAGTGCGGTGCTTTGATGACCTGTGGTGAAAAATGGCTAGCTAAATTTTCCCCAACTACAATTGCTCGTGTTTCTGGTTCCGTGGTAGCTATGGCGCGTGTTAAAAGGGATTATAAAAAATTGTTCAAAAAGGATGGG
The DNA here is from genome assembly GCF_029955315.1 of Cylas formicarius. Lineage (NCBI taxonomy): Eukaryota > Metazoa > Arthropoda > Insecta > Coleoptera > Brentidae > Cylas > Cylas formicarius. Next base: position 32,063,688 of record NW_026844319.1, on the reverse strand, counting down.
CTGTACAACATCGATCGATATCGATATCGATTTCTTGCCATATAATATACTTTTCATTTATAAAATTAGTGTTACATCGTGCTCGACACAGTGTCGTCCGTCACGAGTTAAAGAATAACAACGACTCCCGATACGGTGAAAAATCTTTTCCCGTTTTTTTTTTCGAAACGCATCGGGTCAACCTTCCATAAAAGTCGATCGGTACGATTAATATGAGATGAACAATGGTCGCACGCTTGACAATGTCGACGTATCCGGTTCGAGAACCGTCTTATTTATCGGCCCGTTTCCAGAAGAAATAAGAATTGATCAATAGCAAATGTGAACGAAACGGCAGCTAGGCAGTGACCGGACGCTCTCGCTTCGGCGGTCTAAAAATTATTGTTATTGCCGCGATGTAATTTTTTTTCCCCGCTTTTATCGCCGATTCGATTTTAGCGACGGATAATTTTACGGCGAGTATAGAATTGGTCTGATCCGGTGCCGGACGTAGTCGTCTGGTTGCTCGCATCGCACGCGATGAGGTGCATTGAGATCTGTAGTTTTTTTTTTTTTAATAAATCACATACAAAATTTTGATATCGACTGTACTATAACAGGTGACTTATATAACCTTTTAGTTGCCGTTTCCGTATAGGTAGTATTCAAATAATAATAGCAAATAGAAAAACAATTTTAACCGAGACTCAGGTTCTTTACCAATCTGGGAATCAGTCCTTTAGCTCCGCCCCCTCATACAACGTATAAGCAAATACAGAGCAGTACGCCAGCGAGTTTCAGTTTAGCCCTGAAGAAGCCAACAGGATGACTGGCGAAACGTCAGCAAGTTCAGTTTATACAAAACCGACGCAAGGTGTGTGTGTGTGTGTGTTCGCGAAAGTGTAGCCGAAGATCCAAACACATCGATTCGTCATCGAACGCAGCAAGTGGGCCTTACGTATTCAACCACACAACGAATTTTAACAAAAGACTTGCATCTACACCCATATAAAGTCCAAATAAGTCAGGAGTTGAAACCTCGAGATCATCAACAGCGCCGCGTGTTTGCAGAATGGATACGAGAACAAGGGGTTCATTTTTCAACGAAAATCATCTTTAGCGATGAGGCACATTTGGTGGCTTTGAAAACAAACAAAATGCTCGTATTTGGTGATTAGAAAATCCAAGAGAGATTGTTCAAAAAGCAATGCATCCTCAGAAAGTGACTGTTTGGTGCGCATTTTGGTGCTTAGGAAGGAATAAACAAAAAAAGTAATGTTATGTCGTCTAAGCAGCTGCATTATTAAACTCGAGTCTATTTTTAGTAAGCAATTCTTATTTTTAGTGGATGCACCTTTACTTCGTCCGTTTTTAACATGCTACTGTGGGTTATGCTTATGCTTATATTGTAACTGACTTCCTCCTTTCTTTGTATTGGGACATTTCTGATGCTTTTTGCTTTTCACTCGCTTTCTTGATTTATTTTTATAAAGTTCTTTAACATTATTCTAGGCGCTCCACTTCTATAGTATAAACTCGACGTTAGCGCACCAGATAAATCCAGATCCACCACATTTGACAGGCCACATAAAGACGTTTTCCTCTTTTCGGCCGCGATTTTGTAACAATCGGCAATAAAACGTCTTTAACTGTACAAAAATGAGTTTTATCTCAATCGTGGCACGACAGTATAACATAATAACAGCCAGTTCGTATAATTTATTGCGGTTATAATAATAATTTTTATCAAGATTCGTTAACGCACCGCCAGTTTGAATTAAAGTTAACGGTAAAATGTTGCGCGTGAGAGTGAGCTTGTTCGTATGAGATATTTCATAAATATTCCGCCATATTATTGTTTAAGTCTGGGAGAAATTATAATAAACAAGATGAGCGGGCGGCTCGCAATTTATATCTCTCGTTTTTTTTTACGGCGGCCTGAACAGAACACGATACTTTTTATTTATAATTCATGTCTGCGAATTTTTAACCCATTTTGTCCCAGTGGTGCGTTAGTGCCTCACCTAACATTTTTGCACATCCATTTAGAAATTTTATTAATATCACTACTATTATTGCAAGTCTAGACAAGTTAGCGCATGTAGAATAAACATCCAACAATTACCGTGTTCTTTAGTATTGATGTGATGGTAGCATTCAATTCCTTTTAAATTTATGCTAAAAATAACGTGAAAAAATATTTACAGAACATTTTGACGCGGTCTGTAGTCCACCCGACGTGGATACCTTGACTGACGAAGAAGATATGAACGATAACAGAAATGTACAAGAGTTTGGGGAACCAAGTGATATAGTTGGAACTTTCCGAATGATACAGCTGTCCTTCAACAGTCCCGTAATTCATCAACTACTGAACCTGAAAGAAGACGTATGCTTTCGGCAAACGACAGGCTTACTTCTATTATTAAATTGAAGAAAGGTCAGATTGAGTACACTCACACACCTACATCCGATGAATTTAAATCATGTGAGGAACTAAAAAATAGGCTTTTTTGATTGATTGATTTGATTTTAAATCTAACATTGCTTTGTGACTTTTCAAGAAACTGATAAAACAGTTATTCAAAGAAATCTTGCACCTGCCATAGATGAAGTGCTTTATGATAATCAAGGTCACCTCATGATTGTTCATGCTAATAAAACCGGAAGGATATGTGGAATCTGCCACAGCCACAATAATTTACATTTGTAATAAGTGTAATGTGCATTTACATACTTCATGCTTTGTAAAATATCACCAAAAATGAAACCAGGTATTACCAGTCGTGCGCTCACGCACCATAAAATTTTATGCGATTTTTTGTATCAAATCAGGTTCTATTTGGAAAACAATCTTCTTTTAGTTGCTTTCTGTCGAATTTAAACTTTATTTTGTATATTTTTGTATAAACTATATGTTACATCTTATGTGCCCCAAAACATTATTTAATGTTTTTTCTCAGTGGTATGGTATTTTTTTTAACTTAACTTAAGCACTAAAAGCCATGGACCATGAGCAATAAAATTAGGAAAATGCCCAAAAAATGATAACTATAAGATCCTTCGATCCTATCATATCTAGCTTATACGTCCTTCTGAAGTTCCTTTGTGTTACTGTAGAGTATCATCTACTCGGGCACACAGACGATTATAACATGGCCTAAAATATGGACCTTAGTTTAATACTTGTCCTAAACGACATAAAATTACATTACCCTGCCCAGCATAAACGTTTGGGACTATAGAACACTATAATACAAGACGTTTTACAGTTTCAGTTGATTTCCAGAGAGTTTACCATAGCAGATCATCAAAGATTTAAGTTCTTAAATGTTTAATAGACGATTAGAATTTTGCAGTGTTTTTTTTTATTCGTACTTAACTTAACTACAATACACAAATCACTAGGGGCATAGGTTAATACAATAAACTCCATGCCAATTTTAAAATAGAAGAATAGAAGAACGGCTAGTAAGAGTGCTCACTAATATAAATGCATGGATTCTCGTTGTTTAGGTATTTTATTTATTTATTTATTTATTACAAATTTTATGGACATAGACCATTTCTACATAAAACTTAGAAAAAATGCACAGTGATACAAAAGTAAAACCTAAAAGTAAAATCCTAAAAAACCTATTCTCAGTAGTGAAAAAGTCGAAATGCTCCCCAAAACTAACCAAAATTGATTATTTTTTATTATTTTTCTTTTATGTATATATCACAATCATTATCAAAGCAGGTTTAAAATTAATTTATGATAACATATGTTTCACCTCAAAAAGAAGCCAATCTCCATTACTAGAAGTAAAACTGCCTAAAAAATCTCTAACGCCCGTCAAATATTATTTATTTATTGGGAATGACTATAAAATCCTTAATAAGACGACTTTAAAAAAATATATATGTTTTGTTCGGTCTTTTTTAATCAATTGTTGTCATTTACTTTATTGGAAAAGTCAATGTAAAGTTCATTCTTTTGTTATTATTATTATTATTTTATTGAAAAAAAATAATGGAAGTTTTGGTTTGGTTGGAGTGTTGGCAGTGCTGTGTTAAAATATACTTAGATTGTAGTATATAGAAATTTACTTACAAGGGAATGAGAAGCTTGGGAGTTTCGATTGTGCTGTATCATAATATACTTGTGTACTAATTTTATTTTAAAAAATTGAAAAATCTATAAGGTATATGAACAATCAAGGAAATGACGAGCTTCTGAGTTTTGATAGTGCTGAGTTAGGCTGGTTATTATATATTTGTTTTATTATTATCGTTGTTATTATTTATTTGCTTAAAAATGACAATGGAAGAGTTTGTAAGATATAGGAACTTATTTACAAGGGAATGACGAGCTTGTGAGTTTCGATTCTGCTATGTCAAAATATACTTATGCAATTGTGGTCATTAGTTTTGGTGTTATTATTATCATTTATTTTATTGAAAATTTTTTTTAAAAAAAATCTATTAGATACATGAACACTCAAGAGAATGACGAGCTTGTGGGTTTCGATTGTGCTGTGTCAAAGTATACTTCTGTAATGTGGTTACTATTTATTAGTTTTGTTATTATTATTATCATTTATTTTACTGAAAAAATAATAAAAAAATCTGAGCTTGTGAGTTTCGATTGTACTCTATGGATATACACTTGTGTAATACCGTTATTATTTTTATTTTATTGAAAAAAACAATGAAAAAATATATAGTATATATGAATAAGCTATTGAAAAAGATTTATAAACATACCTACAATGCAAGGTTAAACTTAATAGAGAATAATACGGTAACTTACTCACTTTTGTCATATAAATGTTAATGTTTTAGATTCCATTTGACGTAGTTATTAGGTTATTATTACCTGGAGAGTTGTGACTTCTAGAAGCGCCGCTGGCGTAGCCGCAAAACCGTCGTCGTAAAACATAATAGAGAATCGCCGCAGTTCGAGGCACTTTGGACGATGGAGGGCGAAACTTTGTGTAACAATAATTTATTACATCGTTTTGTACTCGAGCTTTGACGTCTCAATCAGCGCTTCTCTTGTTCGTGTCCGTTTTCATCGCACCCGTGAGGAATTAATTACGTCTGATTGAGATTTATCTTTTTCGGCAGCGATAGCTTCATATCCAAATGTGAATGGTGGCGATTTCGTGTGAGCTTACGATGTCGCTGTCAGGCCGAAAATGTCGTTTAAATACTTCCGATGTTTAACTACCACGAAACCTACATTTTATCGTAATCTACGCTTTAATAACCTCTCAAAATATGGTTACAAAATTTGGCAGTTTATGGGGTTTTAAAAATATTTTTCAAACAATATCTAGGACGTTGCCATAAAAAACTCAAGTTATTCTAGTCGTGAGCTATAGCAATTTAAGGATTAACACATTTTGTTCAAAAAAAAAAATTGCAAGTCAGCGGCAGACATGTTTTTTTAAATAAAAATTGACAACGTTGTATTCGAAAAAAGTATTCTCTTTCTATGTTTAGAAAGGTTATTTGAGAATATAATGCTGTACTGTTGTACATAATTTGAATGAAGTATATATAGTCTTGTTTTTCAAGCTACAGGGTTTTCCATAATTGTTTCTCATCTTAAATAACCTAGCAAAATATGGTTACAAAATATTTGGGGTTTTTGAAATGTCTTTCAAACAATATCTGGGATGTTGAATGTGCGATAAAAATTTCAAGTTTTTCTAGTGTTGAGTTATTATAGTAATTTAATACCCTGCATTACGGCCTGATTGACATCTTGGGGCAGTGATGTAAGGTATGTATTGTTATCCCACAGTGCGTTTTATGCTGATAAACAATTTTATTGTGGTATTTACTAGGAGTGGGGACAATAGGTACGTAACGAGGTTGCTGTATCGGCGACAAAGGGTTTAGGAACTTTCCGAGTCGGCCAAGAATGTTTAAATTATGTCCATGTTCTCAAAAATGACATTATTTTCAGATTAATAATATTTAATGATGGTACATTAAGCCATTTTGTCCCAGTGGTTCGTTAATGCGCCACCTATTCTATGATTTTTTTTGTCACATCAAGGAAATATTTTTGCACATCTATTTAGAAATTTTCAAAATAAATAAGAACTTTATCATTTGGTAACTTTTAGTTCTTATTTATTTTGATAAATGGATTTTCATCAACTAAAATCCACCTCAGTTCAATTTTAGAAATTTTATTATTATCACTACTAAAGGACATAAAACCGTAGAAATCACTAACTTATGTGTAAAGGAAAGATCTTATGCATGACAAAAATGAACAAAGGGGGTACGTAAATTTGTATCACCTTTTCAAGTAAATCCAAAATAGTAAAAAAAATTATTTTGGATTGGTATTGCCATTTGTGTTAAGTCTATAGCATGTAAATTACATCGCAGAAAACATACATTGGAAATACTATAATGATTATGTATTATTTTTTGAAAATATTTGTTGTAAAATGGAAGAAAGGTCAGATTGAGTACACTCACGCACCTATATCCGATGAATTTAGATCATGTGAGGAACTATAAAATAGGCTTTCTGGACCAGTATTGTTTTGTATGTTTCTAGTTTTTTTTTTGACACATGTTATGTATTATTAAGTGCAACAAAATATAAAATTTCAGAGCAAAAACGTATTTTTTCATTTTCTTTTATGCTTGGGATTATATGGGTTAAAGATTATCGTTAATGTGAAGAAATAATTACTGTTAGCGAAAAGTCAATGTTTAGTTATGACATTCTATGACAAGTATATGCTTAGAGTATTTAAAAGTTTAATTTAATTGGTTTATAAATTGACCATTATTATTATTCTTCTATGCTACTCGCCTTACTTTTAAGTATCTTCAATTCATTCTAGGGTACGACAAATTTTTGTTTTCATCTACAATTATTTAGTTGTCAATAAAAATGCGTATTTCTTCACAAACGATTTTTATTTCAACGGTATTGCGGTGTTGCCAGGAATACGATTTTTCCCTAGAATGACGCCCACAGTCCTAATTGTGACTGATAAATAGTTCTATTTATCCAATATGTGTGCAGTGCGTCTAGTTGGTAAAACTGTGTGCAGCTGGAGTTACGGCTAACCCAGGTTTGCCACTTTACCGGTTCTGGCAGAGAAAATATCTAAACCCGTCTTTGCGGCTTACGCATCGCAGCCGATTTTTATAATGCAGCAGCGGATCTTATAAATACTAATCAGTATACGTACATCGATAGAGGGAATGATTCGAATGCGACTGACGACTGCCTCAAAGATAGGCGATCACTGGGGACCACCTGCCGCTTGACTACCATTATTAGAGCGCTACTCGCCTGTTGGTTTGTCTGACTGGAATTTTCTACGGGTTTTTACGCGAAAACTGACATGAAGATATGGACCATAGCATGTCTAATTCATATAGGTGCCGACCAAGAAAATATAAACTGTGATTTAAAACGGCAGTTAAATGTAATTAAATCGTAGGTTTTGTTATTTGACACGAATGACGTAATAGATACACAAGTTTAAGCTACATGTCTACAGAAAAACGTAATAATAATAAACCAGTTTAAGAAAATGGTAAAAATAACTCTAGCTCTCATCCATTTCAGTTTTGAACTCACCTGACTTTTTGAAATATTATTTTCTTATGAAGTGGGTGTCAAGAAATTAGTGGGCCAAACGATAACAGATCTGAAATTATGAATGTCAAATGGGCTTGATAGGTTTGTCATTTGTAAATTTTCCTCTGGTGGCTCACTAGCAGGCTACTTTTATGAAAAATAAAATAACACGAACCAGTACATAAGCGGCACAAATAATAATCTAGTGGGTTTACATAAGGAGACCGAGCTAACCAGTTTCTTACATTGTGCCCAATGTGCTCCATCAGACTTCTTCAAACTTCACAAAACTGCGAGAGAGAAAAAAACAATTATATACATATATATCGATCGATCGGATACATATAACAATGTAATCCATAACATATAAAACCAAACGATAATAAAAATGGAAAAAAGGAAGATACGGAACCCAACCAAAAAATGTAATGAGAAAATATTTTTTATTTTCCGTTTGTATTCCTTTATAGATGAAAAACAACGCTCAAAAAGAAGATATTTTATTTTGGTTTTAACACTTTTAAATAGCAAATTTTTCATGCTTTTAGTGTCTTAAAACTTCCTAGTTCGAAGCAAATTTGAGGAGGAAGTGGGGTATTTATGATTATCTGAGTGAACTGAAAACATATTTTTTGAGTTATGAATTTCTAACACCGTGTGATACATGTATACCGATGGCAGTGGCCCCAAGAATCTGAAACAGCGGTTGACAATGGTCTCTATATCCTGCGTTGGATATAATTCAGATCGCTCTGTTTTGTATACGACAACATTTTTATGAAATTTATCGAGTTTCCCCACAGTATTACAGTATATGAAAAAACTGAATGAAAAAGAGCATAGTAGCTCGAGACTAGATAATCTTTTCCGATTACATTGTTCAATCGTCGTAACAAAAAGTTGACACTCCAGGACCACAAACAACAACTTCCTTCCAAAATATTTATATTTGTTGAAAAGACTAACGAGTGAGTTTCATCCTCATTTAATTTTAGACGATTCGCTCTAAACCACAAATTGGCACGTTGTTTGGGCAACTGTGTTTTTCGTTTGATGTTTTAAATGTAGAGTCATCTGCAAAATTAACAGCAGTCACAGGGTCCATATGGCCAAAGAGATCTTTATTATAAACTAAAAACAATAATGGACCCATAGTGGAACCCTGTGGAACTCCTTGCATTACATGTCGTAAATTTGACATTTTATTACTTCAAAAAACTGCTTTCTTTCTATTAGGGAGATAGAGATAAATGGAGATAGAAGAAGTTCCAGTTTTTTCATTAACATTAAACTAACCAAATTGCCCATCAAACCAGACGTGAGACCAACAAGTAATTAACTGTAAATTAGTGATTTCTAAAGCTTAACACCTGACGTCAGCAAAATCGATGTTCTGCAGCCTCCTTTTTCATCAGACAATAACGACGTCAGCTTCTCCTGTATCGCACAAACCGACTCGAATTGCTACCCTCCCGGCCCGTCTATTACCATATGCTTTTTGATTCCCAATAATTATATCCCGTGGGATCGTTTGGGGTGCGGGAGGGCGGGGAGAGGTAGCGTATGCTATCGTCGGGGGTTACATTCGAATCCCCCAGCAAGAAACGGACCCCTGCCAATTAGCACGACGCGATATCTCAGCTAACAATGGTGGCATGTGTCACTTGGCACTTGCTCGTTGTGTACCTTAGTGATTTGAAGGTTTTCGAGTCGGATAAAAAAACAAGTTGCTGGGATTTGAGTAAAAAAGCTTTCTTTGAATTTATTGATTTGTTGATACAAATATTACCCTCATCTGCTGATTTAATACAATGTTAGTGGAAATCGTCTCACAGTCGGTTTTTATACTTCGGCCAGAAGTATAGTGCTTTTACAACCCACTTTGCCCACTGTTTATTACTCCAAAACCACATCCCCTTATAAAACACCCTGCAGAGCAGATCCTTACCCGCTACCATTCCAGGACCGTCCTAGGAATTTATCCACCTAACACTAACAATCTTTTTGCCTCCCAATTTTTGAAAAATGTACACAAAAAATTAGTACAAAGTAACAATTTACTACGTTCTATTTCATTACATTTCTACATAGTATCATTATTAATATACAAAATATTAAATATAATAATAATAAAGTATCAGTCATTTAAAAAATCATCACCATCGCTGCCGTCAATTAGTTCAATGGTCAACTCTAGTAACCAGCATCTTCTCTCACTTTTCTCTTGAATATCCCATTTGCAACAACTTTTCTTACAGTTGACTTCTGAACTTTGGTCATGTCACTTGTTTTTATTGTTGCTCCTACTTCCCCTTCTGAAGTTCTTATAAAATTGTATAACAGGCGAATATCTGCTTCATTCCGCGGTCTCCACATTTTAAAGTGTTAAAAAACAGGAACTTTCAAAAAATGTTTAATTGTAAGATTCTAATAACTATTTATCAGTATTCTTATGACGTATCACGAATATAATCTACAGTCTTAAAAAAAAATGTTGTTAATCGACAGGCACATAAGACAAAAAGGATTATTTTCGCACTTACCTGTAAGATAAATTGAGTACAGGTACTTACCGTTACTCTTTGAACCATCCAGTGAACACAGCCTCAGTTGGTCAAAGCTCGTGAATACGTAACTTACTGGAAGGATCAAATAACTCCGTAATATATAATATAATATATAACTCTCAAGAACAATACATATCACGTGATATTAAAATAAACGCTTCTACTTATTCGAAAATACCCCGGAGTATAAATGCTTAATCAAATTTACTTTCCCAAAAAAAAATCAAGTTTCTACAAATATTCATGACGGTCCATCTCAAGATGGATTGGGATGGGTTTTACCACGGTCCTGCCAAGCTCAAGGGTTCGGGTACTGTAAAATACTTAAAACGACAAAACAAGACATGCACTATATTTTTGGTCGTATTATACAAAAAAGTAAATGTATACTTTGGAATTTTTTTCGATGGAATCATTGGCCCATATTTTAAAGAGGAATATTTAAACGCACACGTGTATTTCAGTATTTTCGAAAATTTGGACATTTTCGACATTTGGAAAATATTTATTGTTTTAGCTCTCTTAAACGTTTTAGACTTAAAGCAATATAAATTTAATGATTAGCTATGAAGACGTCTATAAGTCTAAAAATCGCTCTTTTAATTCATTTATTGAGTTCTTTAACAATGTTTTAAAAGCTTAAACACTCTTATTAATTTATTAAGTAATGGAGAAAAGGACACGCAGGCACGCTAGATCTGTGTATAATTATATATTTGACAGAAGAGAGCAGAAAAAGTAATGTTTTATTATAGCAAATATATAATCACTGATTAGTTTTTTTTCTCATCTTTCTGGAGTGTCCGCCAGCTTACAGTAGAATAGTTCAAACGCAGAATACATATAAATAAATAAGACAACTCAGGCCGAAAACTAATTAACTAATAAAAATAAAAGTTTGAAGATTCCTTAACGCATAAGGACAAAATTAGTGCTGAAATAAAATGTAGTCAAAAATTTTTTTTAGTTTACTTTTTGGTACACATTTAGACAATTTAAAGTAATACTCTTCAAGAAAAACAGTGATTTTAAAACAATTATGTATCGCTGATGAAATTTCATTCTAGGCGCTTTGATCATAATAAAGAGATTCCAAAACATTTATGCACTTAACTAGCTCCGAAGAGAATGTTACCTGATGAATATTGTTTTCTTTTTTAACAGTTTATCTCCTTTCCTGTCCTTCTATATTTGTTCAATAAAATTGTCCCCGTCCTGTTGTTAGAGTGAGTTAGAATGACCGAAAACAAAGTATTCGCAAGAAGAGATTTGAATAAATAAAATTTAATTAAATTAAAGCAAACAAATCTCATTGCATAAACTATATTCAAAATTTAAGATAAACATCTCGAAAGCCGCAGCAGCCATAAATTTTTTTTAATCCACCCATCCTGTATATTAACTGCGATTTTCTAATGACTCTCCTCAACACTTTATACCCACAATGTTCGCCCGAACGGATTTATTCTCACGGGACTCTGTCGGTACCTTTTTCAATTTGAAAGCGTTTTTATCTTAATTCACTCACAAATTACTTCTTCGTCTGTCATTAATTTATGTTAAGTACGAATTAAAGACCGAACGGAAGGTCAAAATAAGACGTTACGTTACGTCCTCCGTGTACGACTGAAAGGTGTGATTAGGCTTTGGTGCGTTCCTTATATAACTAAAAAACATTTTTTTTTTCATGAAACTCTTGTTACCATTACGTGATGGATACCATCTGACTGGATTAATGTTCATGTACAAATTTTGCACATTTTTTAATTTCTTGCCATAATCTTCACCTCACTCCAAGTTTTGCCTACTTTGTCTCTTGGTCTTCCGCGTTTTTTTTTTTCTATTTTATCTTTTTCTATGTATGCCACTGTTGATCGTCCTTCAAGATCTTTTCTTATATCTTTGTTTCTTATATTGACCATTTTGGACTTGAATTTTGCTTCTTTGTTGATCAATCTTTTCAATTTTCCTTATTTTGTCTCTGGTCGCTTACTTACTTCACTTTTAACTAGTTAATCCCTTGGCAGTTTATCAAACGCTTTCTTCAAGTCAATGAAACTCAAACAAATACTCGTGTTACCGTGAATATGTGAGCCTCTATACCTCTCCTCTTTCTGAATCCACTTTCAGATTCTTGTAAAGAATTTTCTATTACCGGTCTTATCTCTCTGTCTAGGCCATAAATTAATCCCCTTTCTTAAATATTAGGGTTCTTAAGATGTGTTCCAATCTTTACGTATGCATTATTCAGTTCACATTTTTTAAAAAAATTCTTTTTTACTCGCTGTATTTTTTTTCTTGTTTCTTGTATTATATCTTCTTCTTCTTTGACGGCCTTATCCGTTCCGGATGTTGGCTATCATCATGGCTATTCTTATTTTGTTGGCTGCCGCGCGGAACAGATCGACGGAAGTCACGCCAAACCATTTTCTCAAGTTAGCGAGCCAGGATATTCTCCTTCTACCTGGTCCTCTTCTTCCTTCCACTTTACCTTGCAGGAACAGCTGTAGTAGGCGATATTTGACGGGGTTTCTCATAATATGGCCCAAATACTCAAGTTTGCGTTGTTTTATGGTATTCATGAGAGTTAATTGGCAGTTCATTCTTCTGAGGACCACCTCGTTGGTGACTCGGTCCATCCATGAAACTCTCAGGAGTCTTCGATAGATCCACAGCTCAAAACTCCTTATCCTTTTTTCTGTTGCTTCGGACAACGTCCAAGCCTCGGCCCCGTACAACAACACTGAGAAGACATAGCAGTTTATGATTCTCTTCTTGAGTGCCATATTGAAGTCTCGACTGCAGAGAAAGCGCCTCATTTGTGTGAATATTGTTCTGGCCTTTTCTATTCTGCACTTTATTTCTTTGGAGTGGTCCCACGATTCATTGATGTTACAGCCAAGGTAGGTGAAGCTGTTCACTCTCTCGATGGTTTCGTCTTTACAATACAGCACACCGTGTTGATTAATAGATTTACTTGTAACCATGTATTTAGTCTTTTTGATATTCAGTTCCAACCCATATTGTTCGCTTGTGTGTGTAACCCTGTTGATAAGTTCTTGCAGTCCCTCCAAGCTGTCGGCCAATAGAACCGTGTCATCTGCATATCTGATGTTGTTAATTACTTCGCCGTTTACTTTAACACCGTCTGTAGTGTCTTCTAGTGCCTCCTTGAATATTTTCTCAGAGTAGAGATTGAACAACAAGGGTGACAAAATGCAACCCTGTCGGACACCACGCTTAATTTCCAAGGCTTTTGATTCATCATTTCCAAGCCTGATGGTTGCTTTCTGGTTCCAGTAAAGATTAGAGATGATTCTTATGTCCTTTCCATCCAAGCCCGTTTCATGTAGGACTCTTACCATTGTCTCGTGTTGGCAACGATCGAAAGCCTTAGCATAGTCTATAAAGCACATGTGAACGTCGCAATTCATATCCCTACATCGCTGAATAAGGACCTGTATTGCAAACAATGCTTCTCGAGTTCCCAAGCCATTGCGAAACCCGAACTGCGATTCGCCCATGTGTTCTTCGCATTTTTTATACAGGCGGGCATGAATTACCTTAAGAAAGATTTTTAACACGTGTGACATAAGGCTGATGGTACGGTAGTCACCGCACGATTTGGGGCTGGTTTTTTTTGGTATGGTGAGAAACGATGAAACAAGCCAGTCAGTCGGGATCGTGCCACTTTCATATATATTATTAAATAATGACGTCAAGGTGGTAATACAATGTTGATCCATAATCTTTAGTACTTCCGATGATATATAGTCGGGACCAGGTGATTTTCTGGTTTTAGCGATTTCAATGGCAAATTTAACTTCATCCATTGATATAACTGGCCCTTCCATATTCTTTGCTTGCTCAGGTTTCACTGGACGTTGATCGTCTTTGAAGAGTTCAAGTATGTATTTCTGCCATGCTTTTAGTTTTTCGTTCACCTCACAGATAAATTTCCCCTGTTCATCCATAATGTTTTCTGGTGTTCTTTTTCGATGTCTGCCTGTAACTTGTTTGATTTTTTTGTACATATTAAACGTGTCATGCCTACGGTCAAGTTCTTCTATCTCCTGACATTGCTCAATCATCCATCTTTTTTTAGCTTCTCTAATTTCCTTTTTAATGGCGTTATGAATCTGTCGATACTCTGTGGTGTTCGTAGTTTTTACTTTCCTTCTGTCCTCCATCATCTTTAAGATCTTGTCGGTCATCCACTGTTTCTTCTTTTGCTGATTTTTGTCAGAAGTCAGATGTTGATCACAAGCTTGGGTCACTGAATCCCTGAAAGTTGTCCACGTTCTCTCTATCTGAGTATCATCTAGTGGTGTCTTTTGTAGTTTTTCACTTATTGTCTTTTCCACTGCCTGTTGTATTTCCTTGTCTTGGAGTTTGTCGATGTCATATTTTTTCTTATTCTGTGTGGTTCGGGTGATATGAGCTTTTCGTGGTTTAGCTCTTAGTACACATACTATGGGAGTGTGATCGGATGGAACGTCAGCCCCTGGGTAAGATTTGACAGAGACTAAACTGTTTCGAAATCTCTGGTTGATTAGGATAAAATCTATTTGATTTCTTACGATGTTATCTGGCTTGTCCGCTGGGGCTTTCCAAGTGTACAAACGTCTTGGTGGGAGTTTGAACCATGTGTTCGTTATTATCATACTTTCTTCTCTGCAGAACTGTACGAGTCTATCTCCTCTTTCATTTCTCTTTCCCAACCCAAAGTCACCCACTATATCATCCTCTTTTCCGCGTCCCACTTTGGCATTGAAATCCCCCATTATTAAGTTTACCTCTCTTGCTTTAACGTTCTTAAGCACTTCTTTTATTTGAGCATAGAAGTCTTCCACTACTTCTTCACTTTTGTCCGATGTGGGGGCATATATTTGAATGAGATTTATGTTAAAAGGTTCTCCTCTGAGCTTTAGCAAAATAACTCTGTCACAGTATGGCAGACAACTAATAATTGAAGACTTCAACTTTTTATTTATGATGAAACCAACACCCCCTAAATGGTGTCTCTCACTGTTTCCAGCATAGTAGACTATGTGATCTTCCATTTGACATTCTCCGTTTCCTGGCCATCTCATCTCACTGATACCCATCACGTCAATATTCAATCTGTTCATTTCGTTTATTGTGTTATAGATCTTTCCTGCCTCAAACATACTTCTGATATTCCAGGTGCAAATTTTCAGTGCTGGCCGGGAGATTCTTCGCACCCTCTGACCATTGAAGGTCTGCCCGGGACTGAGGGCCGTTTTTGAATATTTTCCAGCCATGAAGATTTTCCTGGGAAAAGGTTAGTGTAGTGGTTTTCCTTTGCCTTCTACACCGCTGTACAAACGCCGTTTCAGTGGATGCCACTACGCCGTCTGTTGTCTGAAACACAGCCAAATATTGTTTCTCAAACTATCGCCCGTGTTCAGTTTTGAGACAACCAGCTGCCGTTGCTCAGTGCTAGTTTTGGTCCGCCCCAAGTATTTCATTTCCTCGGTACCACTCATATCTGAGAGGCATTCCCCTATCCGCCACCTGGGGAGGCGCCCGATGGGGGACTAGCAACCCCACACGGGGTTGCTAGAGATAAACAATATGACGTGTTTATCTCTACGCCGTACTTGCGTGGGTTCTTTTTGTAACACCTGTCCATCATTATCTTCTTTTTCTTCAAATAGTTCCAGAAAAATTCTATCCATCCTCCAGTACATGAAAGTAAATGTTTAAAGACTGATATCAGATCAGACTTGCTAGTCTAGTCCTGCCATCTGGCGACTAATGTTTTCATAGGGAAGTTTGACATTTTGAGGTTAGGTTGACTCAGTTAGGTTTTGGCGAAAGAGTGTCGTTTGTGTTTGTGATAAATTAATAAAAACAACGGGTAAAAAGGGAACTTAATCGGGAGTATTTTCGTACAACATTTTTTTGCAACTTTAAACGTGGACTAACTCGACAACAATGCATCGATGACCTTAATTCGACTTTTGGAGTTAAAGCACCATCTAGGACTACTGTTTATCGCTTGTTTTTGGACTTCAGTCGTGCTTGTAGTTTTCTTAAGGACGAATTTCGTGAAGGTCGTCCAAAATCGATTGTTGTTCTCCATAAAATATTGATGCAGTGCGGAAACTGATTTTGCAGGATCGTCACGTGACATATCATGAGATTGAGGTATCTTTGGGCATTAGTGGGACCAGCATTCATACAATTTTGTATGAGTGTGGGTCTTTCAGAATGAGACAAAGCCCACAAACGTTGTTTGTACGCGAAGCACCTCGAAACAAATGGTTACCTGTTTCTTCAGGAAAACTGACCACGTTGCAACTGTTTCTTTGGTGGAAGGTAAAACAGACAATTCTGAATGGTATACAACCATTCTGCCGAAAG
This sequence comes from Cylas formicarius, assembly GCF_029955315.1. Lineage (NCBI taxonomy): Eukaryota > Metazoa > Arthropoda > Insecta > Coleoptera > Brentidae > Cylas > Cylas formicarius. The sequence continues at coordinate 32,047,143 of NW_026844319.1, read as the reverse complement.
TCTTCGAAGGAATTAGAAAAACCAACCGCCGAAGACGACGGCAATTCTAGCTCCCACCGATCAGTGCAAAAAAAAACGTTAATTTGATGGGCCATCCCCCATATAGTTCTGATTTAGCACCTAATGACTTCTTTTTATTTCCACGTGGGCAACGATTTTTGACACCAGAAGAATCGGTTGATGCGTTTAAAAAGCATGTTTTGGAGGTGTGGGAAAAGTGCTTTGATGATTGGTTTCATCGAATGCTAAAGTGTATTATTGATCATCGGAATGAATATTTTGAGAAACAAGTCATATTTGTTGGTAGCTTATGGTTTTTTATTACAAATCCAGACATATAAAAGGTAGCCCTCGCAGAGCTCGCCACTTGTCACTTCTATTGTTATATTTTAATAAATTTAATATTATTATTATAACTTATTATTATTATCATTTTATCGATTCTAACTATTTTAACTTTTGACGAGCTTTGCCATTTTTCTCGATGTTTTCACCGAACCATTTAGCAATTTTTCCTGCGGATACTAGGTCCATAACGCTTCTCCTCTCTGTTTAATAACGAACATAAATAACTTTTCCTATTGCTCGAACGTCGGTCGCGGTTCGGTCGGCTTCCAGGAAAATCGTAAAAAAATCCAAATTCGATACGATTTTTTTCGTCACCCCTTTTTTGTGTGGCTCGTAATTTTTGACATGGGATTCGTGATTCCTCACGTGTCACCCACATGTTAAGACATGTGTTTTTGATGCGCGAGATCTGATTGATGATGTCACTGCCCCTTGGCCGCAACTTTACTTCTCATTTGACACAGTTTTTCCGAATAATCGTTTTGCATGTCAAAGGCAAAGGTGTCTCTCGCTTAAATTGATGACCGACTTCCTGTAAATAAGTTGTCGGCGGTTAGACAGTGGCGCCGTTCTGCGCGAATTTCAAGTTCTTCTTCTTCTTCTTTTTTACTTTAAAAGGCTGTGCCAATTATTATGGCACCCACACACGATAATCAGAAATTCAGAAAGTCAAGAACCGAGAACTTTAAAACCAGTGTTACAACTTCTAACAAATGCTCTTTTTCGGTATTATTGAATGTTTGTATTTTTTGTTAGATTGGTTTGTATTGAAGGTATAAGCAAACATTATTATTATTTTTATTATTATTATTAATGTTTTTTTGAGTACATTTCAAAACTGGAAGGTCTACATTAGTTTTTGATCGATATAGATCATGAATACCGTACTTTCATAAAATCTTCAGTCTTTGTCTTTCTTCATTTATACTTTTTACCCGTCTTCGGCGTTACATTGTCTTTCACAAACTTCTTTGGCAAAAATCGGATGGATGTAACGCACGCCACTGAGCCTAAACGCCGACACGGTCCTCGGTTGCGTATACGGTCTACTTAAAATAGTTTTTCGGTTTGATATAATTTAAAACTGGAACAGTTTTTTCGTAAAAAGAAACCAACACGTACCACATGTTAAATTAGTAGTCACCATAAAAAAAAACTTTAGCGGCGTGCATCAAAAAATAAAACCCACCTTTGTTGTCGCCCGTTATGCGTTCCACGTTGCCGCGTTAGAACGGAAGAAAAGACGATAATTGATGGATTAATTAAGGAACTATTTGGCCAAGCGTTAACTCTATGGCTTTAATAGCCAAGTTGGCGAATCTTGGACTACACAAGTTAATTTCTTCGGAAACTTAATAAAATATAAATTCTTTTTCTTCTTCCTTTTAAGGATTCACTTAATACGCCCAAACCTTTTCAGATTTCATGCCTACGTCATCAACATTTCCTTCCACAATATTCTATTTTGTGCCTTCTGCTTCCAGTTTCCCGCTATTTTTCCCTCAGGTCGTCTTCCCATCTTGCTGGGGGCCTACCCCGATTTCTTTTATATTCCCTGGGTCTCCATTCTATCAATCTTTTGGTCCAGATATTGTCGCTGTATGAGCAGCCCATCTCCTTGGTTATTTTTTGTATTACATTTGTTATTTTAGTTCTTTGTCTGACTAGCCTGTTTGTTCCAGTTTTCTTTGATTTACTCCCAACTTATCTGCGAAATTTTTAGTCAACGTAAGCGTTTCCAAGCCGTATGTGATCAATTTACCAAATGCCACCCATCCCAATCTGTACGGAATCTAGCAAGAAAAAGAACATCAAAGGCCAGAAAAGGATTGCCAAAATATTATTTTCTTTCAAATACGCGTTCGAATTCAATTTTTTTTATTAGTTTTGCGGTCATAAAGGAATAAGTCATAAAAAGCAGACAGATGGTTAGTGCCGTAATATAATATTAAGGCTAATACGTTAAAGACATCTTTAATTGTTGCCTAGTTGTAGTTCAGGATCTTCAATTTGTCCCTCTCCCAATTTCGGCGACTTCATTATTTTTGTGATGTTGATATCAAGTTCCCATTTTTTATAATCTTCCTCAAGCATTTAATAGGCATCCTCCTCACACTTGGACGACTGCGAAAAATAAAGTCGATAGACAGTGGAGGTTCACTCCATATTCCCCAGTTTTTCCATACCTCCTGGAAATATATTTTAAGTGACAAACTGCTCCCTTGTCCAAGTCCCTTTGATGGTACCGTGTCATAGACTTTTTTTAAAATCTATAAATATCATATGTGTAGAATATGTTGTGTGTATAACAATGCGCAGTGCTTAGACCACCTTGTTCTTCTATTTCTACAAAGCGTTCCTCAATTCTCTCTTTTAATATCTAGTGTATCAACGTAATTATAACTTCCTGGTTAGTTTTCAATTTAAACTTTAATAGGTCAACTGGAGTAGCTTTTGCTAGCCTTCGCCTCTTCTCTACTATATATTTGTATGTATTAATATACAACAATAAAGGCAATTTGTTATTGTGAATATTATTATTAATGCCTCCGTAGTTGTTACATATGTTTTTGCCTTCAGGAATATTATCGTTTTGTATCTGTTGCCGGTATCCGCTATTATTTCGAATGGTATATCGGGTCCCTGTTTTATCAGCTCAATAGGTTTTCTAGCTCCGCAGCTTAAAATTTTTTGAGGCGATATTTTGAGTATTTTTTTAACTGTGGTGCTGCTACTTTGATTTTTTTGCTGCTTTCTGTTAGTAAACACACTTTTTCATACTTATAAGTCTTCTCTTTCACGTTCTATTTATACTTGCATATTGTTCTCCGACCTCGTCGCTGTGGATATTCGGCCATTTCTGGTAGAACCGCTTTTTTTCCTATACAATCTTTTTTAAGTTTGCAGACCAGTATTCTGTAACAGAACAGTTAAAATGCTATATGGTATAGTATCGTTAACTTTGAAAAATGGGGACTATATTTGATTAGGTAGGATCGACTCCGTTGGCTGATTTGAATAAAATCGAGTCACTGATTAAATAATGCATTGTGGCCTTTAGGCGGCATTTCCTATATAAGCCGAAAGAATTATAAATCGGGGGTATCACTTAATCACGGTCTAAAGACCGCCGGTAGCAGGCCACAAGTCATTCATCTTTCGGGAGAGAGAAAAGGTTCAAGACGACGATGACTTTGCACCAGCCTCTTTCAATGGGGTGCGTTGACAGATGATTACGCGAAGTGCCGAGGGAGGGGTCCCGGTTGACAGTCGGCTTTTTCGTTACTATTATGACAGACGAAAAGCCTTGTAATTTATCAAACGCGACGCGTTTATTCTTAGTACGCAGGTAGATGTGAGAATTATACCCCCGCAGCCTTTCGTTCGTCAATAACAATAATAATAATAATTATCATAATAACAATAACAATAATAATAATAATAATAGTAATAAATAGTTTTGGTTAGTTTTGGTTAGTTTAGTAGAGAGGCACAACAACGTTGCAAACAGTATATACCCCGAACTGGCGAAGAAATACGACATAAACCTTAAACATAAAAAGCCATATTTCTTGACTTGACAGTTATTGATAATGAGACAAATACCACATATTTAGTTGATATATCCAGAAATATAACGATTTGAAATGGGAAATGGATCCCAGACGCTGGCGACCACTGCTCTAGATTGTTTCAGTGGCGATGGCTAACTTCATTCGGGTTAGTTATTTTTTGTATACGGACATGTGCGATTATAACATATAATAATGGATCTTCGTAACAGCAAGAAAGAGACAACAATCCACATTTCTGGTCTCTTTCTGTAAAATTTGCCTCAGTCTTTTTGCGCTGATCCATTTGTTCCCTCCGTACGAGACAAGAGTCAATCTGCGGTTCCAAAACAACGGCGTCCGATCGAATCGGATCGACATGTTCGATTCACGAACGCGGGACGTTTTAATCTTTAATCGCTCATGAAATATGACGCCGTAAATAACGAATATTATCGGTCGTATCGGTTGCTATATTCCGAGAATCCGACGGAGATAATTTTCTCGAAAACGAAAGAGGGAAAGTATTGTTATGACAGTGCGTACGAAAAAATATATATCTCCCCATCCGGATCGTGTTCTTTTGTTTTCTTAATGGACCCACGGCCCGAAATAATCAATCTTGTTTTCATTCGGTTTCAAAATGTCGTCGAAACGAGAGCTAAAAATATCCTCGGTTTTATCGATTATCCGGGTTATCGATTGTCGACTATATACCACGCGGATAAATTCGAAAGGTTTGTTCACGTTACGGCGTTGCCGTTTTTATCGACAGATTGTATCGAAAATTAAAAAAATGTGAAGAAAAATTCGATCCTAGTAAAAATAATACTCTTTTAGATACGTAACCATCTTAATCTCAAAGTTAAAGGGCTGCTTAAGTCCATACTGCGCTTGACGACTGACGCATCTTAATCACGATATTGATAAATATAAACAAGCAAAAAATACATTTAAATAAAAATTTCAATATGAAGAACGTTTAAAAGAAGAGAAGTAACGAAGAAAAATGGAAAAGCACTCCACTGCGCTCCGCTCGTGCCAAATGAACTCGTGAGTCTAATTTAATTTACCGCACTTGTTGCCTAGCATACTACTTTGCTCTGGTTATTTTATTATATGTTAACTATAATGTCCATAGTTTACTTTTGTTTTAATAATAGTAATTAATTAACATTATTATGCACATGTTAGTTTTAAGAAGACATTATAAAATCATATACGAGAGCAGCGCCAAAATTTCCCGGCCTGAATATGAAAGAAACAAAGTAGAGTAACAATTTATTATTATTTTTCAATATAATCTCCCTTAACTTCAATACACTTATTACATCTCTTTATTAACAACTCAATCCCTTTAAAAAAATGTTCTTTTGGTTTGTCTGCAAAATGAGCTCAACTTCGTCGTTAAGCCGCCGTCCACGTAAGCCTCTTTTCAAACATCCAAACAAATAATAGTCTCTATGGGCCATATCTGGGCTATAGGGAGGATGATCCATCTTTGGAACCCACACTCTAAAATGGCAGTCGCACGCCTCTGGTCAGTTTTCCTCGACGCTTTACACCTATGCAGTCTCGCAATTTATGTAATAATGTTGCGTAATATTTACCATTGACAGTGGTATTAGTTTCTTTAAAATTTAACACAAGATTTCCTTCACAATCCCAAAAGATCGTGACCATCACCTTTTTTGTTGACTGGCAGACTGTGAATTTTCTTGGAGGCTGATTCTTTTTTCGATAGAGGGTCCTAATAGAGAACCCGTCACAATAGTTTCTATAACACAGAGTTCCAAAAAAGACCGCGCACACTCGACACGGCGTTGTTTTTGAATAGCCGAAAGGTTTTTAAGAACCCATCTTCCACTCCATATGCATACCTAAATGATCATGCAGAATTCGACGAACATTTGTATCAGAAAGCTTAGTAATTTCTGAGATTTCCTTGACCTTTAAACGTCGATTACTCAATCCCATCTCTTCCACAATCGCAACAATATCTTCCGTTATGACTTCCACTGGCCGACCAGTTCTTGAATCATCTTCAACTCCTGCCCCATTCGAAAACGTTTTGCCTATTCTTTCACTACAGAATACGAAGGAGAACTTTGGCCGTACACACCATCCAGCCTTTCTTTAATAATTTCAGGTGCTAACCCTTCTTTTGTCAATTTGCGTTATTTGGGACATTTTTTCGGACACGCCTAACGTAGTAGTCTCTCATTGATTTAGAATATCACCAATGAAGCAAAATCATATTTGATTTTGATGAAATCGTTAGCGTTTTTTAAATTTTACGTTTTTTTTTTCTTGTTACAATTGATACGCCGGTCCGTCACGTGACCTTTGGTTAGCTCTTTGCCGTATACCGAGAGACGGACTTGAACGATTTTTCACGGAAAACTCTCAACCCTCGTGTTCCGTTGCAACGTGCTCCCATCAAAAAGTCCCCACGTTAACGAATCCAATTTGGCAGCAAACAACGCCCCAATCTCTCGACGTATTAAAAAAAGGACTCCGCGGGGATATCCTCGACGATGACGTAAAACGGGGCAGGAAACAAACGAACACGTACACGTTCGAATATTCGGTGTGGTTGCACTAATGAATGGGTTTACGTTATCCACGTGGCCGGCACGTGTCAATAGGCCACCGGCTCTCGCGCATAAAACGATGCCGGATCAAGAATAATACGCTCGACAAGTGCTTTTAATATACGCAACGGCCGTATAATGCGCGTCCACGCAGGTCTCGATTTCTTTGGATTTTTATTTTTGCTGAACAATTGATTCCTGTTTTCCCAGGGCCGGGGGCGTATTAATGATCTGCTTTTTAGGGCGTTTTTGTGGCGGGTGTTCGTTTTATTCGAGAAATATGCTTATGCGGTTCTCGGCGATTTGAGGAATTGGAGTTTATCAGAACTCCGCCTGCAGGATCACTGGCTGAACCGAAAAGCTTAGTGATCTTGTTGCCCGTCCCAAGCCAAGAACGAGAAGACTTCTATAATCAACCACCAAAATAGCATAGATTCCATATCAAAGAATGGTTCGATAATAATTCTTGGAGACTTTATAGCCTGTATTGGTAATGAAGTGAAACAATGATCTAATGAGGATCGATAATACTTTCCTTGACCACTCAGTACAGTACTAATACACGTTCAGAAGGACGAGAGAACAACACTCAATGAAGCAATAGAAGCATACACCCTCTGCAAGCGCTAAACATAAGAACACTAAACTCCCCTAAGGCTTTAAGTGACCATAGCCTTTTGATGGGAAAAATAAAACTAACTAGAATGAAAACAAAACAAAGAGCATCCACGTAAACAACAAAAATGAATATTACTTTTTACAAAACCTCTGGATTACTCCTGCGTCGGTTTTTGTCGAGCTTGCTGACGTCTCGCCAATCATCCTGTTGGCTTCTTCAGAGCTTGACTGAAACTGGCTCGCATTTTGCTCTGTACCTTTATATAGATTGTTTGAGGGGGGCGGAGCTAAATAAGGGGCATAAACACCGTTTCGGATGACTGATTCCCATATTGGTGGCTTCCACACCAAATCGCGGTTAAGATTGTTAGGTTGTTTATAAATTTCTATAGACTCTCGGATTTTTTATTGGTAGAAGAATTGATTGCGTGCAAGAATTTGAAGGAAGCTAGGTATTTTGCTAGAGCATTGAGTGTTCGTAGAGACGAGGAATTTTAAAGTCATGGGGGGTAGTTTGATAGAGAAGAAGCCTTAATAACAGATTTAAGGTTGCGATCCATAGATAACGTAGGATCTTTTTTAAGTTGACGGTATGATTCTGATGTTCAGTTGTTTCCCTGACTGCCGTAGCATTTCCTTTATCTGCTTGAGGGCGATGCGTTCAGGTTTTGCAATATTGGATTTAGGGTTTCGATCTTTTAAAGATTTTTGCCGTTTCAAATCGCATTTCATTAGCTCCTTGAGATGGTAGTTTGTTTAGGATAGATTGGACATTTCAAATGATTCCCTCTTTTGGGATAATAAGTGAGGTGAATATAATGTTTCTTTCCCGAATGTTGACAGATATATCGATTTTTCTAACAATTAGTATAGTAGAAATTTGGAAGCAGTGTTTTTTTCTTGAATCTTTTTGTCGCAGGTGTTCATCAAGAGAAATAGTAGTCTTCAACATAATCTAGCTCAGTGATAATAGATTTGTTCTGTGTTTGTTGTTGTTATATTTCGCTTGCTTTTGGTAGGTATAAAGGTATAGATCAATAAATATCCATGGCATCCCGTAGTTTCCTAAAGTATAATGACACGCCACCAAAGGTCTGCGAAGGACGGTAAAATGTTCTCCACAAAATGCGAGGTTGCCAACTCGTAAAACCACCGTAACCTAACGCGATGTACGCCGAAGGATGATTCATCGGGCAATAATCGTTGCCACATGCGGATCAATATATTTTTAATTCACAATAAGTGCCTATTTCGAAAACGATCGCATAAACAAACGTCGGCCAGGGCGAGAATCGAATCAAAAACCATAAATAAAAACCGAATCAATTTCTAGCCCCCCAGCAGGACCTCGCAGGAGTCTGTGTTTCGGGGCACCCGGCTTCGGTGTTTCAAAGGTGCCCCCCAAGACCTTTTTGTCAGCCTTCGGCATGGTAATTTGACCAAAAGGTTGTTTTATGGTGTCGAGAGCGCGAGATATCGAATTTATTTATGTGATTTTCGGGCCCCCATATAGACTATTATGGACGATTTTGCTTCGAACGCTACTCGGAGATTAATTAAGTACCGACGGAAAGTTAGGGTAGATTGCTAAATTGAAAATGGTTCTGTTACAATGGGCGGCATTTACTTAATTACGACAAAATAGAGTTTTGGAAATGGGAGAAAAAATAACTATTTCATATTTTTGAAGTTATACCCAGATAGCACATAATATCCCCAAGTATATCGGGTGAATGTCCTATTTATATACTATGAATATACTGTAAAATACATCCCAGGGATATCCTCTGAAATCTGGCTGATTTACTGTACACGATATATCACAGATATCCTCTAAATAGATAAGGGAAAAAAAGTGAAAAACCGTAAAACGAAATGAAACCTAAAAATTTTAATTTTGAACAAGTGAGAAGGAAAATACTTAGTTTTATTTGATTTGTGGTGTTTTGGGAGACATTTTATTGGCAACGTTTTTGTTCACATCTACATTGACGTCAGTATTGGCAAGTCCTAAAAGTCCGGAATCAAACCTTTAAAATTGTTTTTATTATTTTTGGACAGAACGAGACAAGAAACGCTATTTTAATAAAAATAGCTATAAAAAAAAATAAAAACTCCTTCTCGTCGTCCACCATCTTTTCGGCCTTGTTTTTGTTGACAGTATACGGTATACGGCGTCTATTTTGAGTATATTTTGTGTGTTGTGATTACTGCTTTCAGTGCTTTCACTGAGGATGTTTTACAACGTCTTTGCGCTATTTGGGATGTAATTTAAAATATTTTGGAGTGGCAACTAAGAAGTGGTCAAATAACCGCCCAATTAAGAAGCCGGTCCCAGCACTAGGTAGTTATTTTTGGTTTATCTAGAGTGTTTTTTATTTTCTAGTTGTACTTTTTTTTCTTCTTTTGATTATTTTTCTTAATAATCGTATAACTTTCCGAACTCGCCGTAGATCGTGATCTGGTTGCACAAAACGAACTGGCGTGGGCGTCTCGGCCGGCCCGGTCGAGAAGAGCCACATAAAAAATGGAAACTTCAAAACTCAATTCGCCGAGGCATATAAACGAAATTTATTGCGTCGGTCGAACGAAAATCATTACGTATGCATTAAATTTTAATTCGTTCACAATGTTTGTTTAGTACGTTGTTTATCGGGTCGGTTAGGGTGCATTTTTTTCCCATATTCCCAGGCTTCGAAAAGGTGTTTGATTGAATTCGCCGTACGACTGTAATATTAAAATCAAATCAATTGTCCTTATCCCAAGGATCGGTTCTTTCTATTGCAGTTTTACTTAAGAAATATAGGATAGGATAGGAATGTACACGCCTTATTTTTATATCTGGGATGCCACAAGGATCAATATCACGCCCATTATTAATTGTAGTATTCATAAATGACGCCGAAAGATGACCTTGATCTGCATTGGATACTAAAGTTTTAACACTGCACCACAGAGGAGTAATGACTATATTTTTAAAATCATCAATGATCTAGCCTTCGATAATTCGACATTGAGTTCGGTGTGTTTAAGTGTACCAAAGACATTTAAGGCTACAAGAACTTCAACGTTAACAATACCCCTAGAACTAATTATCAGTTGAAATCCCCAGCCAGATCTTATAATCGATAATCCACAACAATCAGTCAACGTAAAACACAAACGTAAACATAAATAGATAAAATAACAAAGAATACTTTTCCATTACTTAAATATTTGAGAAAATCCACCTCTTCTTTGTGAAACTTCCTATACCACACTGTACTCATTACCAAAGGTCTTCTTTCTGGTACAGTTTTGAAGTGTTTTTTTATTTTAAAAATGTTATTGTCTATTACAAAAATGTCACTTATAGAGATAATAGTAAGGACTAGCTTAAAACAAATGCAAAATATCGTATTTTTTCAGTTTTCTATTATTATTATTATCATTATTATTATACGAGTACATCTCAGCTCTTACTGGCCTGTTTTCACCCGAGGCTTTGCCGCTGGCTTTCTGAACTGGCGAGAAAACAGTTCAATTCCTCCCACTCAATGCAGAAACTTACGAACAATGTGGCATGTCTGTAGTATGACAGCCTTCTGTCCGTATCCCACGATGTTCGGTGGAAGTCCGATGTGTTTTAAATTTTGGGAGCAGTTTTTGGAGACAATTCCCTCCGCCGAAATTACAAATGGGTAGATAAACATTTTATTGAGCTGCCAAATATTTTTCAGTTCCACCGCCAAATTTTCGTATTTTTGTATTTTTTCTGTTTCAGTTTTACTGATATTGTGGGAGAGTGGAACAGCGATATCAATTATGAGGGCATTTTTCTTTCCTTTGTCTATAAGAACGATATCGGGTTTATTGTAGTCCACTGTTCTATCCGTTGTAACAGATCTATCCCAGTATAGTTCACCTCTGCCATGTTCGAGCACAGCCGAGGGCTGGTATTTATAATACGGTTGGTATGTTTCTAGAAGGCCATACGTTAAGGCTAGTTGGAGGTGGATAATTTTAGCAAGTTTAGCAGAGCACCAGGCAATAATATGTTCGATGGATTCTCGAACTGAGCCACATTTCCTGCAGTTGTCCTCCACGTTGAGTTTGAGGCAGTGTTTTTCATAATTGCGGGTTCTCATGACTCTGTCTTGGATAGCCATAATAAAGCCTTCAGTCTCGGGATATAGATATCCAGCGTTCAACCAAGCCAGCGAGGCGACCTTATCAATGTGATCTGCATCCAGACTTCTAGGGAATTTTCCATGTAGAGTTTGTTGTCTCCACAAAGTTTGGTTTTCCTGTCTCGTGCTCAGATCAAACGTGATTTCTCGGTGCTGCAAATTTAGTGGCGTGAACCCTTTGTCCTCCTCGGCGATCAAATGTATTAAGCGGTCCTGAGAGTCTAAAAGTCATTGTCTTAGGTTCATTTTTTGCGTTCGTCATAGACTATAGATGTGTGCAACCATCGGAATTTTGTCATCAGGCGGCGGGTTAGTCTGTCTAACCCATTAAGGTCCGATTCGGACCATTTCAATATCCCAAAAGTGTACGTGAGTACAGGAATAGCCCAGGAATTGATAGCTGTGATCTGATTCTTGGCTGACAGTTTGGTGTTTAATACTTTGGTAATCCTACTCTTGTATTTTTCGGTAAATACTTTTTTCAATTTATTATTATTATTATTACATAGCATTTATTGCCATAAATAATAAAATTAAAAGTCCAATAGATCAAACGAAGACAACAAACACAGAGTAACAAACCAAACTAATCAAAACTAACCTGGATGGATAAAAGACCAGACATCCTGAATACTTCCCCAGGATAATATTAACTAATCTATAAAGTGCTTGGTCAACTTCAAACTACACCAAATTCCAGCCTTGAAGATTTTTTTTTAACCAAAATGAAAGAAAAAAAGTTTTTGATTGTTCTTTAAATATATTAAACTATGGATTTTACCTCTAGTTATTTCAATTTAATAACCGTTTTAATTGTATTTTAAATAATGAAAGTGTTCTAATATTAAGCAATTTTTTGCGAAACTGTGCAGAGAGACAAAGAAAACATCTCTCTCCTATGGTTCTAGATACCTTAGGTTTGACGGTGACTTAGTTCATGCAGTTTCTCGTTGAATAAGGATGTTCATCATTTCTAATTTTTTGTTGACGGATAACATATATCCCTTTTATAAACAATTTTTATAATCCGTTTTTTTAAAAATGGTTATTCTTGTAAAAAATCTGAAAATTTTTGAAACTGTTCTCAGTTCATTTGGGATAATTTCGGAGCAGTGACAGCACCTCAAATGACAATTACTCTAAGATACAAGATACGTAAATTTATTACGAGATTTAATAATAATCATTTTATTCACGTATTAATATGCAATGAAAAGGACACGGTTCAGATGAACAAAATAAGATATTTTGAGCCTCCGTTTTTAAACCTATTCTAAGAAGAAGGTAGCAGCGTTGGGCAGGAAAAATACACATAAAAAATACCTGGTACGATCTGTACAAACAGAGGGAGTTACACTTTGGAAATAGTTTACAGTAGACATTACGTAAATATTTAATAATAATGATACTTCACGCAGGTGTGTGGAAAAGGTATTGTTTCGCAATTTACGAGACTGATCCAATGCATTATATATTTTAGCCATGTCATATGTAAAGGAACTTTCAAAAATTCCAGAGGTGTGAAGTGGAGGGGCGAGTAGGCCTTTAAATCTTAAATTTAAATTGTGAAGGTCCTTGCGAAAGCTGATTTAAAAAAAAATTGCGTGGAGACTTCAATCTTATAATTTTGTGATAAAGATTACATTTATGGAGATATCGTCGATTTTTCATATTAAACCTTCAGTTTTTTAATGATTGATTTAAAATATTTTTAGAACTGTATGATAATTCTATTAATTTTTTAGACTTAACTATTACGAAAACGCAAAACAAATTAGATTTTTCCATTTATCGTAAACTTTCACACACGGACTCAGTCATACATAACATCTCAAATCACCCTTATACACACAAAATGGCTGCATTTCACTCTTTTACGCAAGGACTTCTTAATACGCCACTCTCAACAGAAAATTGCAACAAAGAACTTAATATCATTACACAAATTGTACTGAAGAACGGCTACAATCTATCGATTATAGATAAAATAAAAAACAAATCCAGACAACTGTAAACTCTATTTATCCGAAACCTAATACAGGACACGAACAATATAAAACAATTACATACATAGAAGAACCTAGTGAAAAAGTTTCAAAACATTTCTCAAAATGTGGTTTAAAAATAGCTTTCAGAACTAACAACACAATAGGAAATTTTTTAAAAAACAATAAAACGAAATGTCCAAAATCTCAAAAATCAGGGGGCTACAGGTTGAAATGCGGATCTTGTCCTAAAATTTATATATGACAAACAGGTAGATCCTTCAAGAAACGCATTAACGAACATAGAAGAGCGTTTAAAAACAATAGTCTAGATTCTAATTATGCTACACACTTAAACACGGAAAACACATTTTTGACGACAATTTTGATATTTTACATACAGCCACAAAAATAAAAAAAAAATTATTGCTGAACGATCAATTAGATTTAAATACGTCTCCTTTAATGAACTTAAATTCTCACAACACAATTAAGGTGTTATGGTCATTTTTCGGTATATAAAGTAGCAGGTAATTTGTAAATATTACATTTTTTCGTCGAAACAATTGTCATGTAAAAATATATAATTTCGTGAAAATCTTATTTATTTTGTTAAAACAATGATCGTTTGATTTAAACCTATGCTGTAATAGGGAATTTCTCGCATTAACCTAGAGGCCAAGACTAAATTTATTTGAAAGTCGAATGATTTCTGATGATTTGTTTTGCATCTATGCCGCTATAGAGATTTCTAGTCGGACCTAATCAATTTGAAAGTCATAAAAACAGTTTTTGAGAAGCTTATGCTAAGTTTATTGTTGTTAGACCGCGTATTCTGTAAAATTACCTTGCAGCCGTTTTTGTCTCGAGTTCATTGATACCGTACCCGCGACTGATTTAATCAAATGATATCGCGATTTTTTTTTTGCCGCACTCTTGGCGACATTCCACTATGGCGCGGCTCGATCAACGATCAATGAGGAATACTTTATCTGTGTCAACTCATTAGGGACATCGAACACGTGACTAATTGCAACTAATTCTTCGACGACCTTAACCAACGGCAACCGTGGCAGATGCACGACGCATTTTTCTTCTTGCCCGTTTTTTTTTTTGGTCGTCTTCCTCCTTTAATCTTCTCCTTTTTGTTGGTTTTCGTTAAAAGCACGTTGCATGCGGCGGCAGATAATAATTATAGCCGAGCTAAAATGTCGAAAACCTGGTAATTAACAAGGGCAATCGGTAGGCAGGATGCGAACGCTACGTCTCCAGCGAGACTCGATATCGATATTCCGCGTTTGATCTTTTTTCTAGTCGGCTAGGAGCTCCGCACCAACAATAAATAATACGGAAAATATCACAAACAATTACCAAAAGTTCAAGTTCAACCCGTAGACACTGAAAGTAATATTCAAATAAATACTTGCATATTATGTACGGTCCTTAACAAGATTGCTTTCGAAAGATCGTCGCTGGGCGGGGCATTATTTTTCCGTCGTGCTACTGCGTACCACTATGGAAATTTCGCACAATCGATGTAAACATATTGCGCATACAACCTGTATAAAGCATCTTTCACGTATCGCCGAATGTCAAAGTCACGACAAACTTTGATAAATATAAAAAATTGTACAAGTAATAACGATTTGTAATGATATTATTCCAAGTATGTCGGGCACCCTGTATGACAGACGAAACCTGAAACTCTTTCGATACAGTTTACGATACTGGTTAAACCAAATTACTCTTTTTTATAGTTTTACATTAACATTCACCCTGTAAATAATTGAAAAATGCCGGAAATAGCGGTTATAGCCCTGGATCTCCCACGTTTCCTGGTCCAAGAATGTTTCCATGTCCACCGTAATAGTCAACGACGTCTAAATTGGGCTCGACAAACAGCGATTTTCAAATGGATTTTTTCAAATTTCTCGAACAGCGTGTGTGAGCCGTAAATATAAAAATTGTTACTCTTGGTGCGGCTTACAACACTGTTTGCACCGATTGGGCATATTTTTTACTAATCGAAGAATTGGTTAATATAAAAGTCTTAGCCCCGGATCTCCGGCGTTTTATGGTTCTAAAATTTTGTGATCGGTTTAACATTTCTTGAGAAAATCACGTTTTTCAGGAAGACAAATAGACAGACAAAAAAAAATCTATTTTTTCAACCCTCATCATTTCTGTACCAAAGATGGTGCCCTAGGACCTGCCGTCACCGAGATATAACATTTTTATACTTTACTTACGGTACGGGTGCGAGGTTTGGACGCTAAAAGTAAACACCATAAACAAAATAGAAGCGTTCGAAATGTGGACCTTGCGAAGGCTCCTTAAAGTCCCATGGACAGCATGTGTAACCAACGAGGAAATATTGAGAAGAACACAATAGGAGAGGGAACTGCTAACAATTGTCAAGAGAAGAAAAACGGCATACCTTGGCCACATAATGCGAAGCAGTAAATATACCCTACTTAAACTAATAATGGAAGACGAGATTGAAGGACGACGGGGGATAGGGAGAAGAAAACATTCCTGGCTAAAGAACATTCGTGATTGGACTGGCCTGAATGCCCACACCTTGTTCCAGGTTGCTAAGGACTGAGCGGGATTTGCTGAGATTGTATCCAACCTTCACTAGTGGAGATGGTACCTTGAGAAGAAGAAGATACTTTACTTACTTTACTTTAATTTTAACCTACAAAAATGTATTTTTAAATAAAATTATTTATAGCATTGTTTTCCTGGTCATAAATAAAAACATAGATAAAGATGTGTATAGGAGTCAGCAAAATAGATTGAAATGATTAAAAATTACTAGTGCAAGTCAATAGAACGTACAAAGTGATTAAAAATAGTATAAAAATATATGCACAACAATAAAACGTCAACGGTTCACTATACAGTTGTTTGATAATCATTTTGTAAGCACAATGCTATAAATGATTTTATTTAAAAATCCATTTTTGTACGTTAAAATTAAATGTCTGAAGAAGGCCTTGATGACCGAGACGTCACAAAGAATAAAATGTTTCACCAGTAAAAGAGGCTCTGAAATGAAACTTACCGGTAAATAATATTTTGCCAAGAAGAGTCAAATTTCGTTTGTCTATTAATAATTAACAATCGTTAGTTGTCTTACTAGTAAAATACAATAATAGTACATTGAAAACCTAATGATCCAAAAGTGCGTGAAATTAGTATTCATCGGTACCGTGAAAGGAAAACAATTTCCAGTCAATTAATCGAAATTATTTTAAAAATATAATAAAATTTATATTTGCTTATATTGTGCGTTACCTCGCCATTGCGTAGTTTTGAGAGCTAAATGACGTCGATACTTTTATTCTCGGTATTCCTTGTTATTACAAAATATATATTATCATTAAGTAATTATAGGTACCTAACATTATAGAATCGACATTTTGATCGACCAGCTCCAACAGTAAAATTGACAATAGAGACACTGAAAAACGGTGTGTAAGGCATGATATTAAGAAGTCTATTCCAAAAGTGGAATGGAGAATCTGTCGCAAATATTAGCAATTGTCTATTTTTGAGTTATACTCGTTCGTCAAAGAAAAACCATTGTAGACAAAAACTCGTTGCATTTGGGTCCAAATCAGATCGGACCAAACAGAATTGCTATAAAGTTATCTATAGCTACGTGTCTATGTGAGGGATTGCCGAAGACGTCTGACTCCCCCCCGCCCTCCAAAAAACAATAGAAACATCCCATAAGGATTGCCTAAAAAGGACAGTAAACTTTCCAATGTTGGTCAGCTTCACTTTATTGAAGGTGTAATAAATGCAGTCAAATATCAAGATACCCTTGAACATTCACTTTTATCAAGTGCCCTAAAAAAATTAATTAAACATTAATCAACATATAATATGTAACTAGTATACATAATAAGAAAAGGTGGGTAAGTTCATATTTTCAATTAAATAAAAAAAATAAACGAAAGCTAAAATAGCAGCATATAGTTGTTAAGGCCCTCAGCACATAAAAACCCTCTTGGACTAATAGTAGGCTTTTCTTCTTGATTGAAAAGAAATTCCAAAGTCGTGTTTTTATTGTAACTAAAATAGTATATGCTTTATACTATTTCACCATCTATTTAAATTCAATTCCGTTATACATCCCTTGATACAAAGTAACTGGCATGTTTCTGCACATACGTCGCCATCATACTGATTAACCGATCAGAAGACCCCCATCTACACCTTTGCAAAAACCAATTACGACGAATATTTAAACACCAGCACCCGGCCCATTAGCTTCGCAATAATTGCGGTAATTTTTTCACCAAAACTGGCTCATTTATTTTCGAAAATGTCGGGTAATCGATTCTCGAGGCGCATATCAATCTGCGCTTCATGTAAATTATCAAGCTCAGTTTCTAGCACAGCAGATGAAGAAAATGTAAAATTTTTTAGTTAAATCTGATTTTATTGATTTATTTTACTGAAAATGCAACAACCGAGAGCGGTAGCTGAAATGAGAACCTCATCTTCATGATGGAAAACATCTACAGTCTCTTGTAATGCTTCTTTTCAAGAAGCTTGACGAACTTCAACTTCCCTTGGGGATAGAATGCAGAAGTTGTATCACATCCACTGATTGCAGGTAGGAACAGAATATTTTCTTTGACAATGGACGAGAATTCAATCCCATGCGTATCGTATTTTTCAATAGAATGACATTTTTCAGTTACAAGCAAAAATTTGGCGGAATTTTTGGCTACCAAAAGTTATTCTCACCACCTAGAATGATCCAAACTCAGATTACACGCATTTAGGATCAAATAGAGGTTTCAAGATGATTTCGAGCTTGTTGGAAATTAGTTTCTTAAAATGTATTAACTTGATTGGCCCATAAACAAAATTTGCGATAATATTTTTTGAATTTTAAAATGATTTGATTTTACGATAAAAGAAAAGTATAAAAACGCATTTTAAAAATACGTTTTAAAATTAATACGCATTTACAGTGTGTCTGCGAATGAGGCGTACAAGAGTTAAAAATTATTTATTTTTTATTATCCGACAAAATGCGCTTTAATAAAGGTACTGCTTGCTGAGGAAATGGGTGCTATGTACTCGTAGTACGTCTCTCTTGAGGCATTTTCAATTTTTCCTGCACATCTGATTTTCATATTGTAAATTAGTTTTCTTAACAGTAGAATTGAATTATTTATAATATATTGCTTACGTTTTGGACAATTTTATAATTTGAGAGAAAAGTCGAATTTTGTGTATCAATATAACTAATATGATGGTAATACTAAAAAAAACAAAAGAAAATACAATAAAAAATATTTTTAAAAGAAATCATGATCATATAAAGAAACAAAGCACACAATCCTCATTTTATTACATTTTTCTAATAATTATATTGGAATGTATGAATGTATATTTAGTATACATTTTAAAGTTCATAATTTGTACATATTTATGATTCTATTTTTTGGCTTAATTAATTAAACTTAGTACCACCGATTTCAGGATGACGTTTTACAAAATAACATTGTATCATTTCCAGGGTTGTAGAGATGCTCCTTGGGCCCATTAAGTTTAAATTAAAATAAATACACGATAACACCTTGCCTCCACGGTTATAAACCAGATCCGTTTTCTGCAAATGAAATTATATTTAAGCAATGCTATATGTATATCACCTTTACGTTAAAATACACAATTTGTTATGTAAATAAAAATGAACATGCATGAAATTGGTTTATTTTCATATTTTAATCAATAAAAATGATTCTGAATCCATGTTACGTTTCTAAACATTCTGATAAATCATAATGTTAAGAAAGTGTTTCTTATTTAAAAAAATGTTTTTAAGGTTACATTTTTCGTCTAGTATATCTTCATAAATGTTCTTATTACACTTTTGAAAGGAATGAATACCTGAAAATTTTTTCTAATTTTCTACTAAAGGTACACAATAAAAAAATGAACGACTAATATCATTTTCTAAACAAAGTTGTATGGGACAAACAAAACTAAGGTTATTTTTGTATTTTCTCTAAAATTGGGGAAAGCCTTCCACGGTAATAATATAATAATAATAATAGTCATTACATGGAGTCCGAGTGGAGCTTTCAAGATTTTCAATAAATTAATACAAAAACATTATCATTTTTTGTTTTGATTATATTATCCTATCTCCTCAAATAAAAAAGTTTCAAACACCCAGCACATACAAAGCTTTTCAGCAGAATTTTGTTTTTTGGAATTGCTTTGATTGCTGATGTTCAACTACGATTGAAACAATGCTAATACTCTTTTTGAAACACGACAAAGTTTTTCTATTTTCGACTTGGTTCATTTTTTGACTTGATAATCTTCAAAAATAATGTCTATGTGCAGTTGTCGTGAACCGTTGAACTGCCACAAAATAACTAACAAAAACTAACCAAAACTAATCAAATGTCATTACGTATTACGTGAAAATTTGACAGCTCCTCTCATTTGCTTCTATCGACAAACTTAACCGGTGGAGATTAATTATATGGTTGATAAATAACAACTGTAAGTGAAATATATGAGCTATTTCATTCAATTTTTACAAAAATAATTATGGAAATAGTAAATGAGGTTGAACTTATTACGACAGCATCTAAATCAAATATGTGATTCATCAAAAAAAAGCAAATCCACGATAAAAAAATGTCAGGACAACAAAATGTTCTTCTTTTAAAATATCAACATTTTTAAAAACTCAAAAGCTACAACCATATTTAGTCTATGGTGATAGAGTCATCATTTATTTATTACAAGTTAAAGAGAATATCTATTGTCATGCAGCAATCGATATTTATCTACACTCCACAAAAGTTTAAAAAATTAAACTGATTTTTCAATAGTGTGATGGTGACGGTTTGTGCAAGTGTTCATCAAATTGGACACATTCTCGTGAGCTCACAGTTCAGCCAATTGCGAGTTCGATGAGATTGTGGCTTCAACGGATGAGTCTGCAAATTGAATATTAGCCTGTTAGGTAACGATTTATTGGCCACTCGCGGCGACTACATATATTTTCAGTTCTGACCCGTATATAGATGGGATCGTATTGGTTATTCCGAGCCTACAAATTATGGCACTTGCTTTGGGGCTTGTGGCTTGTGACGCATTTTATTTGGAGAAAGAAATAAAAAGATTTTAAATCGGATAGGTTGACACCTTAATGAGTCAATGTTAGTTGAAAAAGATTTTTTATTTATTGTATAGCAGTTTGTATACAAATTTTAGACCCCTACTACTTCTATATCTCCTATATTTTATAAACTCCAACTGCTAAACTTCAAATGGTTAGTGAGTTGGGTGGTGCTCCAAGGACAGAGCCCTGTGGCTCCGAAAATTTAACAATTGTGATTGAGTTTTCCAAAACAGAAAAACTTATTGGATGTCTATTCCATTTTCTTAATCAAAATGAAGATTGTATGAAGAGATCTGTACCCCAATGATCTTTCTTTCTTCTTCTTCGCTGGTTCTATGCTCTATGCAACTTTTTGTGCCTAAGTTTTGGCCACGCTGTACAATGCAATCACAAGACGCGGTATTTTCCCTTAAAAACGTTTCTCTATTTTGTTGACTTTAATAGATTTGTAGAATTCGATTTTTTTAAATTATAAGATGAAATTTAATGCCTTTCAAACTAGTCGAAGCAGTATAGAAACTCCTATTCGAAAAATTTAGGTTACAGTCCTTCTAAGCTGTAAATGAATAGAATTGGAAAACAAAATTGCCAAAATGTTCTAAGGGATTTCAATCTTTTATAAATGATTGCGATGTAACTAATCATTTATAAAAAAGTTGGGAGCTTTGAAAAGTGTTTGCATCACGTATTCATCCTAGATCATATATGTGCTCATCTCCAATATGCAAAGAAAGCTAGATATATAGGTACTATGCAAAAAAAAAAATTGTAACTGTGGTGTAATGAAGTCTGTAGGGTATTTGTACTACGATTGATCTCTAATAAATCATATTCTGTGGTTGGAGGATACCAATGGATGCATATTGTCTATTAGATGAATTCCATTTTCTTGGTCAGAATGAAGGTCGCATGAAGAAATATCAAAATGAAGAGATCCACTTGCACCCTGGTGTGGTTGTCCTCCGCATGTTCTATGCTCGATGGAACTTTTTGTGTGGCTCCTCATCGGCCTAACTTTTGACCACGCTGTACAATGCAATCATCAAGACGCGGTATCAGGCACGAGTCATCTCCGCAAGGAATCTTTGGCTCCCGCAGTTTTTGTTTGAATCGGATCAGCTGTGAAGGGGGCCCACCCACTGTCCACAGACGTACCGACGATGACAGTCCGAAAAATTCAATCAATAATGGCGCGTGGTCCGCGTAGTTGATCACCCCAATACGGGAACTCGTCGCTCGTACTGATATCATCATTTTCTATTAGGGAACTAGTAGAGCACGGCACGGAAAGAAAAATTGTTTCTTTGTTTCGGCGTAGTACCGTACTGCTGTTGGATATTTGCGAAAGTAACAGTGCTCCTTTCTACTCCATAAAAATACTGTTATCTTGAGGTGCGATCCGTGGATGCCAAACCAAAAGTGACGATCCTGGACTAGCAGTACCACACAGTATACGAATATAAAACTGGAGTGAGTGAATTGCTTTGGGATGTTGAACCAGTCCAAAAGTGTACAGGTAAACCATGTTTCCAAAAAAAAAAGCTTTGGGTAACATTTTATAGTAAAATCCTCATTTTAATAGAAAATAATATTTTGAAAAAATTAACTGAAGTTTACGATGTACCTTTTTTAATAATGATAATGATAATAATAATAATAATAATAATAAGTATTACTTGATGGATTGTTATTCTTGTATATATAGATATTTTGCTCATATTTCATTTATTTTTTGTTCTTTACTCATTTATATTATTGCTTCGAGGCTTACAAATAGATTAAATTTTTTGAGATGTTTTTTTTAAAAGTTTAAATTATGAAATGGGCTTTAAAAATGTGTAAGATTTTAGGCTGTTTGTTTTTTACACTTATTTGTTATCACATATCCCTTTTCTCTATTCCTTGTATCGTAAGAATGCTATATTTTGAAAATATGTAAAACCGTTGTTTTAAAAAAAAAATTAAATTAAACATTTGTACTGGAGTATTCATTATATTTTGACACCCACCTGCAGGGTTAATTTTGAAAGATAGAAAAAAAGTGAAAATAGAAAAGTTTGAAGATTTTTGCTCTATTATCTTATGCAAATATCAGAAAAAACAAACCACAATTGGAAGCCGTCAAAATGACAGCAATATCATTTTTTTAAATGTTAAATGGATATATATATATATATATATATATATATATATATATATATATATATATATATATATATATATATATATATATATATATATATATATATATATATATATATATATATATATATATATATATATATATATTTGAAAGTGTGTGGTCGTTTACTGTAAAGTATGCCGATTGCATGCTGTCGGTTCTGACGCAATTTTTGTTGTTCTTATATGTGGACGTTATGGCTGAAATTAGTCCTTCAAAGCCTCGCTCTATCAAACTCCGCCTCACTACATATTTTAGAAGTTTGTCAACAGCTTTCTCCAGATCTAGGAAAGCTAGATAGATCTCTGCATTGCTGTTTTGTTTGTTTTGAGATGGCTCTAGTTGTGGTTCCAGGAAAATTTCTTTTTGTTGTCCTGGTCTTTCGTGTGACACTTTTATTATTTGGCGTTTTTCTTCCTGAAATATCTTAAGTTATTTAACTCACATTAACATTTTTAAAGCAGTTGCAAACATATATAACACTGCTATCAAGGCAGATTTGACAATGTTTAAGCAATATGTCCTATTGTCCTGAAATCGAATGATTTTTTAACCGAAATATCTCAAAAACGGCAAAATGAAATGTTAATAAAAAAGAAATAATAATAAGATAATATAATATAAAAATAAAAAAGATATATGATTTCAGCTAACAACATATAAGGCATTCCATTAAAAAAAAAGATTTTGCTGTCATTTTGACAGCCCGCGATAGCAAAACGCCATGATGTAAACGTTGATGCTTGTTTAAAATGTTTCTAATGCATTTGTAAATCAGTGGCCATGGATTGTCTACAACTGTTTGTAAATGTCTGTCTGTCGACTTTATTGAATGCTCACTGTGTATTATTTGTATGACTAAAGTGTTAAAGTAGGGCAAACACTATTATTTCTTGATTTATCCGTAATCTCTTAGCTTGTATGGTTCTTTCGGTAACGAAAGGGCAACGGTTTAAAGTCAGTCTGCCGAATAGGTAGTTTCGTAATAAAATCGACGGACATGCAAATGAACCGTCACCTCGATGGTCTATTCTTTTGAAATCCAATACTGTTGTCAGGGAATAGTCGCACCAGACCCGACGGCGCCTATTTTTTAAGCGGTAACGCCCACTACATTTGTTTCATCACACTTGCTTTTGATAAGGTTTTCGTTTTTCGGTTACCGCCGCTAATTGACAGTCGGCGTTTCAGCGTCGGCAAATATTTTGTAAAAATCCTTGATTATCCACATCAAAACACACTACACTAGTCAGTTAAAGTCTAGAGAGTGAAAATGCTAGTATAAAATATTATCAAACGTAAGCAAATCAGAGGAAATAAAACATTACAAAATTCGATAACCGGCAAATAAATCAATAAATAAGAACTAAAAGTTCAGATTTTCACGAAATTATATATATTCGCATGGCAATTGTTTCGACATTGGTCCATTTGATAAGGAAATGTCCAAAATCTCAAAAATTAGGTGTCTACGTGTTGAAATGCGGATCATGTCCTAAAATGTATATTTAACAAAGAAACGCATTAACGAACATAAATGAGCGTTTAAAAACAATAGTCTAGATTCTAATTATGCTACACACTTAAACACAGAAAAACACATTTTTAACGACAATTTTCATATTTTAAATACAGCTACAAAAAGTTGAAAATTAAATCTATTGGAAGCTATGGAGATTAACAAAATGAGACATTCAAATGTCTTGCTTAACGATCAATTAGATTTAAATACCTCTCCATTATTAAACTTAAATTCTCACAACAATATTAATTAAGGTTTCATTGTCATTTTTCGGTATATATAGTAGCAGGTAGTTTGTAAATAATACTTTTGATAAAGACACGGTGTTGTCGAAACAAGTGTCATGTCAAAATTATACTTTTAGTATAATTTATGGTGTTAAATGTATTTTCATCCAGTAAAAGCCACCTCATTTCAATTTTAGTAAATAAATCAGTTGTGATAGATTATTTTAATAAAGGTTATTTAATTTCTTCATTACCACAATACAAATCGTGAAATTTATACAAAAATTCTATAAGAAGATAATGTTTACAATAATTTAATTTTTATCCTGGTTTATACAATTTGTATGATATTTTAAAATAGTTTCTATACATAAAATAATAAGTTATAAAAATGACCCAGCGTGTTCAACAATTAGAAAACGATTGTCAAACATTAGACCAAATGATATGCGCTTATTGGCCAAACTACATTAAACCTGTCACCTGTTTTAATCATTTTTATTTTATTATTATTAAATACAAATCGTGTGCCCTATAAATTATTTTGCTATTCTTTAAAAGAAGAGCAAATGTTATTTTTAGTCAGAATTAATGACATTTTGAACTATCAGATTGCACCATTGCAAAAAGTTTTCCTTGTCTTGATTGGGATAAGTATCTTCATGTCTAAAATAAAGATTTCAGTTTTCATGTCTTGATACACCTGTTATAAAAAAACCCGCATTATGGAAATGCAATATTTATTTTTTATTTTCAAAGAATTTATTAGGATATTTTAGTTTCAACATTACTCTAGTAGTTAAAATTTATTATTTTGTTTTAAAAAAATGTATGTGCATATTTTTAGAATTTTTGGGTTACAATATTGACACAGTATGTTTTTGTACACTTTGTTTAAAATAAACAAATTTTCAAGTAACTGTTTTGTAATTTATTTTTAGCAACACTAAGTAAATAGTATGCATTGCCTCTTAAGGATACCAGTTATTAAATTACTCCGTTTCAATTCACACAAAAATATGTTGGATGGCCGCGCCATCAATTCAATTTTTGAACAGACAATCAATATTGCTTTTAATGCATTGTTTTTAGTACATCGACTATAGAATATTATAACGTCAATTATATGAAAAGTATACGACATCTTGCGTAATGACTACACAATCCTTATAATGATATATCATACACTCTTGCAATAATAGCCATACAAACATTACTGTAACCGTGATACAGCAACATGTACAGAGTGTTTTCTAATTAAAATTAAAATTGAGAAATTAAATTTCTTTAAAAATGATTGGAGATTGTAAAAATAATTTTGACCTTAAGAAAAATCAGTCGCGTCCCTTCAATGTTTGCAAAAATAGACATGAAATTCCGTACTCCAACATTGGTGTATTAAAAAAAATGTCGTACACCATATAATGCCTCTTGATACCCTTACCTTGGTACAATCGCTTATATGGCAACCATGTAACAACGAGTTTTACAATGGTTATACAAATAAATGTAAAACAACGAATTTAATACTAGTAATGCTGTTTATTCCAAATAATATACAGAATCTCCAGAAATCCATTTTTTTTTCTGATAAAATTTAAAAAATTACCATTACTTAAAAGGATTTTCCAAAAAGAACCGAAATTTAAGAGATATAAAAAATAATTGTCACTTTTTGACAAGTAGATCACAAGGGACCATCATTTTGTAAACACAGATACCATCTTGTGACTGTCGAACTTTTAACGTAAAAAAATGGTTTATGTGCAATTAATACAGGGTTTACCAGTACAAGAAAATCACATTAATATATTTGCAAAAAGGGCCAGAAAACAATTTTAAAAAGATCAAAGTTCTGACCCATTAACAAAAACAAAAATAACGAGAGAACGAGAGCGAAATAATTTTATTTTTACTCATTCTTTCCTAGAAAGTGGGTATACCAAGTGTTAAATAGCATATATGGACGCTTCCCATACCAGCTGGCGACCCTGTACCGATTCAATCAATATGTACGTGTAGTTGTATCCAGATCCTCCTCCAGCAAAGAAAACCGGTCCATTGGTTTCCAGCGACACGCATGCTATAGTTTCCGAACCAGTCCATGCCAACTACAAATCACCAGCATCGATTTTGCTCAGCTAGAATTCTGGTACCACTTACGGTGTAATTTCTAGCTTCGAACTCGTCGATGCACATCTTGCTGTACAGGATACGCTTGAGGCCGCCGGATTCGCAAGGTCCCCGTTGGTAATTTTTCAAGAGTCCTTCTTTGCAATCATCTGCTGCACGTACATCCGCAGCGAGAAACGTCAAAATTAAAACGCAAACAACTAGTTTCTGCATCGTCGATAAAACTGATACTGATAACAGACTTAAATACCGGCCGTCGACAAAAGATTATCGCAAATTTTGGAAAACAAGGTCGATAAACGCTATGGTTACCCACATTCCTACATGATATTTGTCTTATAATGGAGAAGCTTGAATCTGGCTCGTAATTTCTACTAACAGAGCTGCAAGCATTTACAATTTTCAAGACCATTTAAAAATTGCTTCCTTGTTTTTCGTTTATTCATATTTTATTGTATTTAATTAGTTGTCCAAAATGACCAGAATTGAAGTGGCAGCCCTGCTAACAATCTCAGGATCAGCACGAATGGTTTCTGCGGCATCGATACCATTTTTTTCATACTTTCTGCATAAACTAAAGTCTTCTCCATAAAAAGCCATCAAACGAATTAAGGTTAGGTGACCATGATAGCCGTGGAACTGGTGAATCTCTTCCAATTCGGGTACAAAATTGTGTAAAGCTCTGCATACACTAGCAGAAAGTCTCGAGCATCCATCGTATTAAGTATTGCCTCTTCTTGACCAAGTTCCTGTGCACGTGCAGAACTAGCTGTAAGAAACTTGTTTTTCTCAAACATCGATGCACATTGCCAAAAACAGTTCTGCAAGGCTCTCTTCGAATGAAAAACCGTCGAAGACATCCATCAAATGTACTTTGAAAAATATATTTTCTACTCCCGTCTGTAAAATACCTAATTACCCACCGGTCTCGTGTGCGGGAAGCGTCACTTTACCACGTCAGTTTCGTTTCCCACGAATCCGAGCCACTTCGGACATTTCCGGGATTCTACCGCACGGATTTGGGAGCAATCGAATGTTTTCGGAGATATTTCCCACGCTTTGAATTTTGAAACTTCAAATGCTTGTAGCTCAGTTATCGCTATGCTCATGTTGTAACACCCTATGTATACTAAAATTCGTAGCCACTTCTCCCGGAACATTCCTCAATGACGGGAGAAGTATAATTAGACTCTGTTGTATTCTACTATTTACGTTCAATATTTGAAACGCATAACATAGATAGTGAAACGTTATAATAAAAATAAACACTTCAGTTTGAAAGAAAATATAAAACAGAAACTATGGCCTGGGTAGCCTCATTTTATCACATATTTCCACTTATCCAATAAGCATCTAATCAGAATCGTTAAGTGGAATTTCGGGATTTTTATTGAATGTACAGCAAATTTAACTCTTGTGCAATATTTACAAAACTATAAATATATATAAAAATATATATTTTTCTGTGTAAAAAAGGATCAAATGCGCGTAAGGGATCATACGTGGCGTCCTCTACAATTTGCCCCAAAATGATTCACGAAAATGAGTTTCTCATGGGAAAAAAACCCCGATTTGCCAAATTTTGTGCAAAGGCCTGGTTGTTTCGGGAATTATTTAAAAAAACCAAAAATTAAATTGCAGTTTTGACCCCACTGTATCTAGGTTAAGGTCAACTTTTGGACCAAGATAAATTTCGATTAAGCGTAATGTTTTTAACTAAAGAATTTTATATTTTGACATTTCCTATTACTTATGGTACCCCTGTTTAGATAAAAACGGCCATATATCTGAGCCATCAAAGATAGGTACTTGAAAACGTCATATCCTAAAGTGGACTTTTAAGACTCATATGGCTAAAGTAATAAACGAATCGAATAAAATTACCGGTTTCATAAAAAGACACTCAATAGATTTTAAAAACCCCAAATCTCTTCTTGAACTGTACTGTGCGTTTCTTCTTAGTAAACTTTCGTTCGCTTCAGTCATTTGGAATCCTAATTACATCCACATCACGCGTTTGGAACGAGTACAAAACAGTTTTTTAAGATATCTTGCATATAAAACTAACACCAACGTTGAAAACCACAACTACAACCACTTAAATCAACACTTGAAATTCTAACCCTCCAAAACAAAAGAACTGAAACAGACCTGTTAATGCTCCACAAAATTTTAATCGATCAGGCTGACTCTCCTTACCTCTTATCAAAGATTAACTAACCTACGCATACCAATTCAGCGCCAGAGACGGGGCTCTATGTGATGTCGACCCTTACCGAACCAAGATAGGACAGAACTCATTGACCACTAAATTACAAAATATATTTAATTCTCAGAACTGTTTTCTGGATGTCGATATTTTTGTTACACTTATTAAAGGCTTTAAATGCAGGGTGAAAAAATATCTTGTAGGACATATTACGACATAAAGTACCCTAATTAAAATGTAAACTTGTAATAGTCTTTATATTATTATATCACTTTGCATCACACTATACTCACCTTGTGCTGATGAGTGCTAAAATTTAGATTTTTTTGTAAACCTATCTCTCTAAGATACAACTGGGATGCTTTTTTTGGTACTTCGTACTGTTCGCAACCTAAATTGTAGATAAATAAATAAATAAATAAATATCTATGGCATATAAAATAAGATATTTGCACACGTTTGAGAGAAGATCGAAAATTGAAGATTAAATCTGATTACTCCATTGACCGTTATCGTCAAAAATCACTGGAACAGAGAACGGAGAAACGGAGAACGGAGAACGGACAGGCATGGATGCTGATTCCATCTGTACCAACGACTACGCTGTACCATTATCCAAAATATTTTTTTTCTATTTGAAGGTTACTTAAAAGATACAGAATATGAATAGAACAGGGTGTTCAAAATAAACATACATTTTCAATTGTAAAATATCGATTTTGTTACTATATTTTCCGGAATTTCAGAAACATGGTTGAGTGATGATATTCTTCAAGACCAGTAGGTATAGTCACAATGCGACTAGGTAGGTATATTAAAAATTTAAATTCTTCACAAAACGTATATTTGGATTAAAATAACATTTTAAAATGTTATATATCGTTGGATCACTTTATCGACCACCAAAAGGGCAGTCTTTTGGTGGTCGAGATTGGAAACATAGAAGTCTTTCTCTTGTTCCGCTCGCGGCCGCCCTGTATACAACCAGCCATACGTTTAAACGTTTATAGTCGATAATTGCGCCGATTTAATATGCATTAAAACAAAATTCTTTAATTTATATTTAAATTAAAAGTGGTAATCGAGATAGATAACGAGTAATGCGAGGTGAGCGCGCGGCGTCGAAGAGAAAAAAAAAAGCGAGTGCTATCGCTAAACAGGAAAAGGCTGGCGAACTGTCAAAATGATGAATGGCTCGTATCGAAATTTCGTTAAAGTGGGTTAGCGGTAAACGCAAACCGAAATCGACGGTTAAAACAATTAGATCCGCGAGAATTTATAGTTTCGGAGTAATTTATGGACCGCGAGGCCTCGGGAGCCCCGCAGCACGGTAGCAGAACGCAATTGCGCAGGAGTCAAATTAGCACCATCGAAATTATTAAATTACTGTACGTTAACCCATTTTGTCCCAGTGATGCGTTAATGCATCCGGGACTTCAAAAGTTAACAAGAGCGGTACATAAATTTGAATCACATTTTCAAGTAAATCCAAAATAGTAAAAAAAAATATTTTGGATTTGTATTGTCATTTTTGTTAAGTCTGTAGCATGTAGATTACACCGCAGGAAACATATATTGGAAATACTAATGGGTGTTTTTTTTTCGATGTATAGAAGTTTAAGTTGGCATTACTGTTCAAGATGGCGACCGATTTACCAGCTGTCAAGTGATTTATTCTCAGTTTGGTTTGGCATATCATCATAAATTCATCAAGTAAGGCGTAGATTCGTCGAACGGGCCCAAAACGAGATTGCCGTTGTTCCCGATTTTCATAAGCGAATTTTGTTCAGTGATGAAGCGCACTTGTGGTTGAATGGCTACGTCAACAAACAAAACTGTCGCATTTGGAGCGAAACCAATACTCAAAAATCATTGGTCCGTACTTCTTCAAAAACGATGATGGCCAGAACGTTACAGTCAATGGTGAAGACGGCGCAACATGTCACACAGCTCGTGCCACAATCGATTTATTGAAAGACACGTTTGGTGACCGCCTAATTCCACGTTTTCGACCTGTGAATTGGCCTCCAAGATCTTGTGATTTAACACCGCTAGACTATCTGCGGGGCTATGTAAAGTCATTGGTCTATGCGGATAAGCCACAAACGCTCGACCATTTGGAAGACAACATTCGCTGTGTTATTGCCGATATATGGCCACAAATGTTGGAAAAAGTAATCGAAAATCGGACGTCCAGCCGTGGAAATCATATGCCAGAAATCATATTTAAAATGTATTGCCACAAGATTATCTTATTACTCCAAACAGTTCTATTTTAGGAACAAATATTTTGCAGACAAAACTCGTGTGCCAATACAACTCTATCACACAGATGGTGTAGTAGGAGTTATCTGTGCAGAACAATTATAGATAATCTACTCCTTACATAATTGTTGAAGTGGAAGTGAACAATTATCTATTGTAACAACATTTAAAAGAAAACAACCTATTCCACTTTGAAAATGATGAATATTGAAGAATTGTAGGATCTATCTTTTGTCTGATCTATTTTTGCTATAAAACTTGGTTTTCCTGAATACACTTTGAAATTATGGTTGAATATACCCTAAAACAAACCAGATTTTAGATATAGCGCTCAATAACTCAGACTGATTAGTAAAATAAAAAACTTATCACAGGTATTGAAGAATGAAAGTTGCACTGCATTGAACGACAATGTAGAAAAGCGAGGCAAAGTCCTGCACCTTGACCTTGAATATTTTTTTTTTCACAAGCCTAATCGACGAATTTTGAGCTCTATGCGGATTTTGCCAAGTTTTTTTGTGCCTAGAAACAGAGTAACACGGCCAAGAAACCGATAGACTCCCATATTGAAGTTGCAGTAACTAACCAATCAATTAGAGCACAAGAATTCGGCAAATCGAACACGTCAGATTTTTCTACGACCATTTTTCTTTCAGATAACGTCGCGCCTTCCTAATTGCATAATTAATGCATTCGGTCGAACATTTCGGGCGACATCCTGTGTATGTGACGCTCGATTCCTTTTGGCGTGGTAACAGTTTGTCGTTAAAATTCTTGGGCGCCAAATGCGTTGGTATACACTACACTTCCCCAAGCGATATATCATTAATGTGGAAGTGGGTGGAGTCCTGAATCCATAAATACGTTACTCGTTCGGTTAGGTGAAATACAACCCCCGGGAGAGCTGATTTAGATAGATGCCGGGCGAAATTTATCAGGGGTGGTGCGGCGAGTTTGGTTTTTAGTGGTTATTTATTGTTTTGTATATAAATGAGAGTCGCGTATCTCGCGGTACTTTGCAGAGAAGTATCCGGGCCGGATCTGTGCCTCATTCGTGGGACAGCACCTCAAAGACAGGCCAATTAGTTTATATAACAATAATAATAATATACTTGCTCAGTAGATGGTAAGGTGGGTAAAAAAAAACGATTTTTTTGTAGAGTTTTTTAGTTAGTAGTTAGTACTTACCACTGGAAGATTATCCTCATTATAATTTCGCATTTTCGATTTAGTCTCATATATAAATAATCATATCTTATCAGCAACAGCTTATTAAGTCAATTTTTCGATAAATGGTACCATTTCAAAGACATTCTACGTCAAAGATTGAAGAATTTAAAGAAAAATAATTTATTCCGAATTTCGTTATTGATTGAGAAATAATTATCGTGAAACGTTTTCAGTAGTTCCCATAGAATATTTAACCCTCTACAAACATGGTCTGTTATACTTTTTCGATAAATCGTACTAATTCAAAGATATTCGAGGTCAAACATTGAAGAATTTAAAGAAAAATAACTTCTTCTGAATTTAGTTATTGATTGAGAAATAATTATAGTGAAATGTTTTCAATAATTCTCAAAGAATATTTAGCTCTCTACAAAAATGGTCAACCATTTCAAAAATTTTCGAGTTCCAAGACTGAAGAATTTAAAGAAAAATTATTTATTCTGGATTTTGTTATTTATTGAGAGATAATTATAGTGAAACGTTTTCAATAATTCTCATAGAATATTTAACCCTTTACAAAAATGGTCTCTTATACTTTTTTGATAAATCGTACTTCAAAGATATTCGAG
Organism: Cylas formicarius; assembly: GCF_029955315.1. Classification (NCBI taxonomy): domain Eukaryota; kingdom Metazoa; phylum Arthropoda; class Insecta; order Coleoptera; family Brentidae; genus Cylas; species Cylas formicarius. Next base: position 32,014,370 of record NW_026844319.1, on the reverse strand, counting down.
ATCAAATATTGACGAATTTAATGGAAAATAATTTGTTCTGAATTTTGTTATTGATTAAGAAATAACTATCGTGATATGTATTCAATTGTTCTGATGGAAAATTTAACGCTCTACTTTTTCGATAAATCAAAGATATTCGAAGTCAAAGATTGAAGAATTTAAAGACAAATAATTCGTTCTCAATATTGTTATTGATTGAGAAATAATTATCGTGAAATTAATTTAATTATTCCTATCAAAAATTGAACGCTCTACAAAAATGATCTCTTATGCTTTTTCGATAAATCGTACCATTTCAAAGATATTCGAAGTCAAAGATTGAAGAATTGAAAGAAAAATAATTTATTCTGAATTTTGTTATTAATTGAGAAATAATTATCGTGAAATTATTTCAATTATTTTTATAGAAAATTTAACGCTCTAGAGAAAGTATCTTTTGTGGTTTATCGATTACTCGAACCATTTTGAAGATATTTGCATTGGAATCCTAACGCGTGCATATATTAATAGTTCTTAATTATTCATTAAATTAGTAAATTTTAAAATTAGTTATTATATATTTCAGAAAGAAAAAGTTCTTTATTCAAGAAATATCCATAATTGCATTAATAGGAAAAGAATTCTGTTCCACCATATATATAAATATAGATTTTTTAGACGTAGCTACACACTTGTATTGCAGTCAGGAAATAGTCCTGGATGTTCTTTGACAACTTCCACTAAATATTGAAACTAATCTTCAGTGATTATATTCAGAGACCAAAGCTACTCCTTTCTCTGCTGCGTCATTTCCAACTTTCATTTGTTTGAGGTACTTTTCCTATGGTAGGTCAAGGATTGTGAACAAATTCAATGATTTTTGAGAAACAAAGTCACTCAAATTCTTTTGAATAATCGAATTGTTGTTCTTTTGATCGATCTCAATTTTTTTAACCCCAGCATTTATACCATCTCGAATATTTCCTATTAAAATTATCAACAAAATTGGTTTAACGATCTATTGGATCTACAATAAGGATAATCTTTCCATTAATATTCACAAATTCAAATCACAATTCTTCCTAAAACCCTTAAGTTGTGTGAGATCACATTTCATACGTTTACCCAACCATATATTGCAGAAAGTGACTAACGCTAATAAATATTTGCATTTTATATAAAATACAGTCAAACCATCATAACAGACAATTTTTAAAATAAGCAAAGATTACTTTAAATTTAACATTGAAATTAAACAAATGTTGCATGTAAGTCTTTAATTTTTGACATTCTCTACTATTCTTTCTTATTTATTTTTGTATACGAGGTGTGTTCAAAAAGTAAGGCGACTGTTAAGTTATATCAAAAAGTATTTATTTATTATTTATGAAAATTAAAGTTGTCCGCTTCAAAGTAATAGCCCAATTGGGTCATTTTTTTTTTCAATTCTCGAAGCACTTCTGCTACACACTTTCTGGTATAGCATTGAGTTCTTCCAGCTATTTTTTCTTTATCTCCTCAATTGTTCCAAACTTTCTTCCTTTCATGGGTTTCCTGAGTTTTGAGAACAGGAAAAATTCGCATGGGGCCATATCAGGGAATAGGGTGGCGGAGGCATGACTGTGGTTTTGTTTTTGACCACAAGCAACGATGAGTGAGCAAATGCATTATTTTCGGCCATCTTGAAACAGCTTGTAACACTTATAAACATTTTTTTTTACTCAAAGTAGGTCAATCATAGCGTGTTCTTTAATATTAGTTTGTGCCTTGTGCAGAGAACGTTACAGTTCGTAAAATATGGCATTTTCGAGGTATTTGACTCAAAAGGAATTAGAGGCGGCTATGGAGCAGATCGTGATGGATGAGGACAATAACAATGAAAGTCTCAAGTATTATTTGGATTCACTTATTTTTATGTATTGCAGCATTCCATTCCTTGCAAATTTATGCTAAAAATAACTTGAAAAAAATATTTACAGAACATGTTGACGCGGTCTATATTCCACCTGACGTGGATACCTTGACTGACGAAGAAGATATGAACGATAACATGAATCTACAAAAGTTTGAGAAAGCAAATAATATAGTTGGAACTTTCGAGTTACATACACCGAATGATACAGCTGTCTTTCAACGGTCCTATAATTCATCAACTACTGAACCTGAATGGGTCTCATCAAATGATGAAACCCTGGAATTCAAAAGATGACGTATACTGTCTGCAAACGTCTGCAGGAGTGCTTCTACTGTCAAATGGGTCAGATTGAGTACACTCACATACCTATATCCGATGAATTTAGATCATGTGAGGAACTAAAATATAGGCTTTTTTATGTTTTTTGATGACGAAATGATTAATTTGATTTTAAATCTTACATTGCTTTGTGACTTGTAAAAACTGATAAAACAGTTATTCAAAGAAATCTTGCACCTGCCATAAATGAAGTGCGTTATGATAATCATGAAGAATATGTCACAGTCATGCAATTTACGTTTGTAATAAGTGTAATGTGCATTTACATATTTCATGCTTTGTAAAATATCACCAAAAATGAAACCGGGTGATACTAGTAGTACCCTCACGTACCACAAAATCTTATGCGTTTTTTTTTATCAAATCAGGTTCCATTTGGAAAACAATTTACTTTCAGTTTTCATTTCTGTCGAATTTAAACTTTCTTTTGTATATTTATGTATAAATTATATGTTACATGTGTCCCAAAACATTATTTAATGTTTTTTCCCAGTGGTTCGTTTACGCACCAGTATTTTTTTTTGACACATGTAATGTATTCTTAAGTGCAACAAGATAAATAATTTCAGAGCAAAAAAGTATTTGTCCATTTTTTTAATGCTTGGGATAATATGGGTTAAGCACGTAGCGGAGCGTGGATGGTCCGCCTTAGTACGGAACGTTCGTGACCCCCGTTATCTTTAGATCTCGTAATTTCTCCCATTCTCACCGAAAACCATTATTACCTCGCGTAAGAGTGCCCCGCATCGTTTCTAACGAAATTTTTCGTCCATCGGACACGAAAACAAACTACCGTAAAATATGACCCGTGTACGGACACACGTTTGCCCTGAAAATTCCCAGAGATAAAAACGGTTTTTATTATTTGTTGCCCGCGTACGGGAAATAAAATAAATTTTAAGGAGTATAAGCCTTGTCTCGGGTTTACAGCAGCCGGAGGACGTGAATATTTATAACTTTATATAAAAAAAAAGGAGGAGAAAGAGTCGCGAGGAGATGCTCGCGGAGACCAACGTGAAGAATGACGGCTGTGACAGTCAGAATGCCATTACGTGTGTCTGTTAGATCAGATAAGGAACGACAGGGGTCGCGGGTCGCGATCGCTACGCCACTCACTCTGTTGCTTTACTCAAAAAACGTGATCAGATACGAATTTCTAATTTAAAATTGTTACGGAGTCTCGCGAGAACGCGAGCGGATAGCTCGGCGACGCGACGACGAAATGGTAGCAAAAGGAACACCACAAATGATAGAATGTTCAAATGATCGAAAATGCCGAACGACGTTCGGTCCCGTTTCGGAAAGTCTCGGTGAGTCTCTCCTCGGGAGGGATCTCGATGTAGCAGACGGTCAAATGGCAGACTTTGCAATTGAACAGTGAATTTTAGATAGGTATAATCCGAATACGAATTAGGAAAACGGTGCCTGTTTTAAAGATACAGGACGTACATCGGTTGCTAAATCCGCACAGGACACCCGAATTCGGTCAATTAAGGTAAAAGTTGACGTCTATCAAATCAAATTTATTAAAATTTTATGAATGACAACGTCCACACCAAAATTCATTTTTTAGCAAAATAGGTAGGGTTTACAGCTGATGATGGGAATAAAACTGATTATAAGCTGACGTTAATCGAGTAAATCTGTTCAAATGGTTGAAATGAAACAAAAATTTTAAGCGCAAGCATTTTAATAATTATTCCTAAAACATAGTATTTCCGCCATAATTCTTTTCCATCCACATTTCCTTGTATTTGACATACAATCCACAGCGCCTTGTGCAAGTATAATCCTATACTTTTATTTTTAGGACAAAGGCAACTTCTCATACAGGACCTTGAGACAAAAATGGCTCACGCCAAGCTTTTTTGCCAAACTGTATAACCAAACTAATATCTAGGTCGCTCGCTTGCTCCCAGAAGTCTAGTCGTCTTTCAGTTCTACAGGTACATTCGATTGCCTCCAGCTCTGCCTAGAGGTAGATACTGAGTTGAAGGAAGTAAGGCACCTTCGGCATTCCTAAAATTAGGTTAACATAATTGAAATTTATTAATACTTATTAGTTTCAGTCGTACATTGTAATGTACTACACATTTCTAGAAATATTTTTATTACTAATAACTTCTTTACCTTTTCGCAAGTCTATTGCCTATATTCTTTTGGTCTCCTTTGTTACACGTGCTTGCAACTCCTGTCTCGTATTTGGTCCTTCAAGTGTTCATGATTATGTGGTCCCTTCCTTAAGATGAACACACAGTTCTCTTCAACTTTTCCTGATGCTTGATATTTTGTTTCTGTGCTTCTGAGATATCTTTTTGCAATAACTCGAATATACATATATTTATTAACCTTTAATCACACAAATTGAATAGTGTTATAAAATACTATGTGAGCGTTCCGTTACACCTTCTGCATGAATAATATATAAGGTCGTCGTGAAAAACTATTTTAAGGAGTTATGTTACTGTTCTGCATTACCCTATGAATTTACTACCCACAATTAACTGACTGAATTCCTGTTTAAAAAAAGTAATAAAATGTTAACTTAGTAAGATAAATCATTTTAAATAAGCTTCAAACTTGATATCCCTATAAAAATGGCTGGTTCCAACCTAAACAACCTGTCATTCGACACGTATATGACGTCATGACTCAGCTGTTGCAAACCACCCCCCCGCCCGAACCCGAACGCCGTTCGGGATTTTCGACCATTTGAACATTAAATCATTTGCTACCGAGATGGTAGCAAAAGATCGAATGTCACCTGATATTCCGTGCTTCATGAGAAATGTATTAAGTGTCCTAAATTTGCAGATATCAAAACTCCGTGTCCGCATTTAAACGGTAGAAATTGGCGCCATCAAATTTTACCAAGTATTTTTAAAAAATGGTTGATTTTTTTTGGTAATTTTAGCTTCCAGAAAAATATGTTTTCCACCAAATTCGTTCATCCGATTGTCCAAATTCTTTAACCGGCAGACGCAGAAGATTTTTTCGATTATTATTATAGGCAAAAATCTAAATGGTCTAGAAAATTATTTTTTTGACAGAGTAAATTATTAGCCGCAAATCAAAAGTCGTCAAAAATATGGCTAATTGGTTCAAACGGTGCCATAGGCCACGTCAAGAGCTACAATTTTTGTAGTTGAGGTTTTCGTCTATAACATACGTAACATATTGAAATTGTTATACGAAACCGCGAAGCTTTTTGCTCCGCCTAGTGACGATTTTTCTAAAGCAATCTTGTTTGATAAGTTCTCTACTGATTAAAGTTTCATACACGACAAATAATTTCGACAATACCGCAAATGGTCAACACCGAAGAAATGTATCAGAAAGAAAGATATATACCTGGCCCACTCCATCCCTGTCACTCAAGTAAGAATAAATTTTTTGTTAATGGTTTTACCCAATAACGTTTATTGGGAAGGGTTCGTCCAAAGTCAACGCGATAAAGATTGGGACAGACTATACCAAATAAAGTTTTACTCGCGTCATCGATGACGCGATTCCTAAACACCGTCATCCTCATCCACGGAAATGTTCAGGGCCGGACTGACTAGATTGGAATTTTAATTGATTGGAATTGCATGCTCCATTCTGGTCATCAGTTTCGTCATTATCCAATTTCGTCCATATCCATATCCTCATCTTTTGGGACCTGCATCCTCGGAGTCGCTGACCTCATTTTCTTTCGTTTGATTCCTTTTTTTGCCAGTTGTTTTCTTTGCTTTTGGTTTGGTGCCTATTTTCTCACTTCCCCTAGTGGTAATTTTTGTTGTGACGAAACGTAGAGGTGAAACATCAAACGTTGAGACAAATCTAACCTTCTTTCCTGGAACAGATGGTTCTGGGGTACTGCATCGGAGAAAATGTGACGATTGAAAAGGTAAATTCCCATCGCCTGAAAAAAAAACTACTAGCTGCTATATCCCATATTAACAACATTCCAGCAGATTATTTAAAAACGTCTTATTTATTTTCCACTGAGTATTTAGATTATTGTGGAATATCAAACGCTGGTCTCTATTTTAACATACTAACATACCGACTACCCAGACTTAAACGTAACAATCCAATAAGAAAAAATATTAATATACAGTATGGTCTTTTTAATTAGGTTGTTTATTTTGGTCGTAGAATTCTTCTATCTTTATGCGTATTCACTCGTAACTATTAACGAGTTCATTTAAAAGTAATCTTTTTAATAATAAATTGATATGAATAAATAATTATTATATTAAAGTAGGCAACATTTTGCAAATAAAGAAATGATGCAATATCGGAAGTAGAATTTGTAATTTAGGAATGTCATTTTCATTTTTCTGGCATGCTTAATTAATTTCTAGTATTGTGTTTAATGTCCCATCTCCTTGGCGTATACGTAAAAACCACAACCTATATACAATTTGCGGCCGGGCTGAATCAATTTTCGAGTTGACAAAATCTCGGGGCAAATAGAAAAACGGAAACGTCACCTGTTGCCGGTCTTCGTGAAATTGGCGGTATAGTAATGAGATGTCGTGCCCCGATTTCCACGTAAGCAATTTCCTCACGAGACCACAGCGCCTGTCTTTATCCCGACGCCAGCGGCGACTCGTCGCCCTATTGCTTGACGATCGCCGAGGTTATACTTGGAGAACCACGGTTTTCCTGTGAGAACTACCCTGGTATTGGTATATGGTAACTATGCGGAGGTTAATAAAACGCTTTTTACAAATACTTCCTGGGCAAAATCGTCTGTTTTGGTTAGTTTTGTAATAATTTGTACAATTTGAATATGAAAATGAATAACTTTTGCGAAATATATTAATCCATCTCATACATTCCACTTCTGATGCCAGCCTCAGAATATCGTCAATATCGGCACCTTGTGGCCCCTGTTATTAATATTATAATTATTACCAATATTTAGTGTTGTGCTCGTTCGACAGAAGTTCTTGGGGCTAGGAAAAGCTTAGAAGTTTGAAATTTTGGCACTTAAATGTTTTCAAGTTCACACCAATGTTGGGGGATTATTTTTGATGGGTTTCATTAGGTTCCCTGCTTTTCAACTGCTTCTCAGATACCAGATATCAAAGAAGGAATTGGGTATTGGAAGGGCTTGAATTAAGATAAACATAACATAAAATGCATCTGTTTTCTAACATAACTGTTTGAGGATTACCGAAGATCCAAAATTTCTGCAAAATATTGTTTGCAGAGGCGAATTAAACATTTTGCAACCCAATAGTAAATAATACATAAACTATTCATAATAATGCATTTTAAATAAAAAATAATTAGTCTAAAACTTGAATTTAAAAAAATATACCATAATTTTCGATAAAAAAGTGTTCTTGGTAACAAGTTTTGGTCACTCTATGGTGAGATTAATAAAACCCTTTTTACAAATACTTACTGGGCAAAATCGTCTGGTTTGGTACGAGAATTAGACAGTTTTTTCAATTTGTAATATGAAAATAAATAACTTTTTCGATCTTTTTTTTATTTTCTTCATTTTTAAGACTACATCTGACGATTCATTGTATTTTTGGAAGATTAAAGGATCACCTTCTTGTCCCCCTTATTAATATTATAATTATTCAAAATAAATAAGAACTAAAAGTTCAGATTTTCACGAAATTAAATATTATGACATGACAATTGTTTCGACAACACCGTGTCTTTATCAAATGTATCAAAGGACACGTTGTTGTCGAAACAATTGTCATGTCATAATATTTAATTTCGTGAAAATCTGAACTTTTAGTTCTTATTTATTTTGATAAATGGATTTTCATCAAGTAAAAGCCACCTCAGTTCAATTATAATTATTACTGATATTTAGTCATATGTTGTTCTCATTCGACAGAAATTCTTGGGGTTAGGAAAAACTAACAAGTTTGAAATTTTGGCATTTAAATATTTTCAAGGTCACACCAATTTTTTAATAGATTTCTTCATAATAGACAAGATGATACAATCACTGCTCTGCAAGAAACCCCAAAATAATCATCAGATAATTTTCATTGTAAATTATCCGTAAAAACGCATTTTAATGTATAATGTATGCATAATAATGTAATGTAGTGACGATTGGCCAATTGTTTTTCTTCTTCTGTTGATATCCTCCTATTCCTCCCAGCACTTCGTCCACTGTCTAAAACTGAAAATACCCGGTTATTGGGATTTTGGGCGTCGATGGTATCTTGGTTAGTTAGTTGTTGTTGAAGAAAATATAAACAACATGCCCTGCAAATTTGATTTTTTCAATGCGGCACGCCACTGGTTCTCGAAAGAGGGGTCATAGTGTTGGTATCCATCCAGTCCTAGGACACGCAGGGTAAGCTAATTGGCCGTAATTGGCAGGCGATACACACATACACACACTCACATTTTTTGTTGTCCTTTTGAATCGCTGCGCTTAATTACTGATGGCTGGATGTTCTTACTATTTCTGTCATGAATTCGAATCGTCAGATAAAGGAAACGTAAGCAACTCACAGGGAAGGTAGCACGCGATTGAATTGATTTGTCCCTGTCGTCATCAGTATGCGAAATTCCAACCATGCGGGTTTTATGTATATTTCTATGAAATCAAACGCACAAATTTTGTCTCTAATATATACTAAAGGTAAGTAGTAAATAATATAAGTAGTTTTTTGGATACACGTCTTTTTATGCCATCAGGGAGATATGAGGATATCCGAAAGCAGATGTATAGATATATAAATTTGATTCTTTTTGTTGAATTCATCTCTAAAAACTAGGGATAGTCCTTTGCCCCCTGTCTGAGGAGTAGAAAGAAGTGTTTTTAATCACCTTTTGCATATTTACTGATTGTCTTAAGGTACACTAGAGACTTTTCATACGTAGAAGACGCAATTTAAGAAAAAAAATTGTTGTTAATCGACAGGCACACAAGACTAAAATGATTATTTTCAAAATTACCTGTAAGATAAATACAGTACATGTACTTACCCTTGCCCTTTGAACTAACCATGCGGGTTCTATGTATATTTCTATAAAATCAAACACACAAATTTTGTCTCTTTTGTTTAGGGAATGAAGGCGTTTTGATATGGTTATAATAAATAGATACTATATATAAGTAGTTTTTTGGATACACGTCTTTTTATGCTATCAGGGTGGAGCATGGAGATATGGGGATATCCGAAAGCAGATGTATAGATGTATAAATTTGATTCTTTTTGTTTTATTCATCTCTAAAAACTTTGCCCTCCGTCTGAGGAGTAGAAAGAAGTGTTTTTAATCACCTTTTGCATATTTACTGATTGTCTTAAGGTACACTAGAGACTTTTCATACGTAGAAGACGCAAAAATTCAAGAAAAAAATTGTTGTTAATCGACAGGCACACAAGACTAAAATGATTATTTTCAAAATTACCTGTAAGATAAATAGAGTACAGGTACTTACCCTTGCCCTTTAAACTAACCAGTGAAAACAGCCTCCCAGGGTCAAAGCTCGTGAATCAGGTACATAAACACGTACTTACTCGAAGGATCACATTAAAATACCTCCCTAATATACATTATACATACTGATATTGTACTGATGAATATACTCCTCAGTATCACTGTTTAATCAAATTTAAAACGGTCCATCTCAAGCAAGACCACTTAATGCAGAATAAACATCTTTTGGGATGGGTTTTAATACAGTCCTTCGAAGGTCTGCGGTTAAGGTAACGTAAAATACTTAAAACTTCAAATTAATAAATGCACTATATTTTTGGTAGTACAATACTTTCTAATATCAACTAGTACATGTTCCGTTTGCTAGTCTGCTCCTCGGGGTGATACGAATTTTTTGAAAATAGCAGAACATTTTTTTACACCAGCACTACATCGAAAAAAATCATTCAAATCAAAAAAAGTTTATTTTTTGACATTCTTTTTTTTGTATATATCACATAATTTTGCATATTATTTAAAAGTTTAGTAGGTATCTAAACCGCGTTATAGTAGTATAGCAGTAGTACTTATCTACTGCTCTCAAAGAGTTAGTTAATGCCAGGTATAAGTAACTGTGCTAGACGAATTTATTCATCAAACAGCTCAGTATGTCTGCTGGAAGCAATGACCTGACGACAACTTGAGCACAAACATAGGTGTTATTTTACCGAGGCGTCTGCCGGTGGTAGATCCTGATGGATAGGTTACACAAAAGGACCGCTCCCGTCAAAGGACCCTCGAGTAACACAATCTAAAAAAACATTTAAAAAAACGTGCCGACGTCTCACTCATGTTGTTCATGCGGCGCGTATACAGGGCGATGCAATTTGACGGTTCCATAAGAAGTTCTTAAGAACTAAATAAGTAAATTTATTTAAATTTACCATCGGCAATGGTCGAAAATCAAGTTTTTCGTGTGCCAAATAAAACAATCCATTATACTATCTGGAGAGCTATAGGAGATACGAAAAAAATTTATAACAAAAGACTCTCCTGAAGATTTAAAATATTATAATTTTGTTGATACTGGGCATACAAATATTTTTTGTACAAACCCACCTTATTTTTGAATTGACATCGGAATAAAAATATAGGGTGTTCCACCTATTTGGGAGACCCTGTATAAGATAAGGCGTATCTGTCAAACTGAAAGTCTGGTCTGTAGTTAAGTTTTCATTTCAATCCTGGATCAGTAGCGTCGCAACACAATTTTATATGTACACATCACAAAAAAAAAACTCGTAACCTCAATTTCTGCCTAAACTGGAATAGGAAAATTGCAATAGGAATTTCTTAAGAACGTGGCCTTTACGTTGACCAAGGAATCAAAAAATGACGAAATATACATTTAAATACACTTTTGGGACACCCTGTATAAGTCCAAGAAACTTTTGTACGGGTTTCCACATCGTATAGTGGATCGTTTTGTTTGGCACACGATTTACTTAACTTCGACTAAGGTGTTATTTCGAAACAATAAAAATATTTCAATAAATAAGCTATAGGTATATACTATTAGGTTTGGCAATCATCGCCTCCACTTTTGTTTTGAAATTAACATTACTTGGGTCTCCACTTAAATGAGAGGTTTCATTTTAGTTGTTAATTGTATTTTTTCGACAAGTTAAAGCATTTCTTTTTATTCAAACTTGCTGAATCAGGTTAAGTTGTGCTTATGTCGTTTGCTTCTTGTTTATTTTATTATTTTTTTGTTTCACACTATATTCCAATGAAAACACTGACTTCCGTGTTATTCCTACCCCTACGCAGTTCACCAATGGTTTATTCGAATGAGATCGCACAAACTATTAGTACACATTGGCATTTTGCATCCAATAGAATAGGTTAATGAAAGTACAGGCAAATAGGGGGTTTAGTAGATAAGTAATAGACAAAACCCTTGGCGCTGAAATGTTTTATTTTTTTGTAAACTATGCTGCAAATATCATTGAGATAGATTTATCGCCAATTTTAATATTTTTGCTATGACTTAATATGTACTAAATTTGTTTCGATTAAGAAGTTTTATTATGAATGAATAATTATTGTATTGCACTTCATCTGCGTGTCCATTGTAAATTGTTGTCGATGTTTGTCATTCTAAGAAAATTAGAGTTATTTCTTTCGTTTTTCTTCAGTAATCTACCAAACCCGTTGCTGTATTATTTTAATACAAATTAATTGTCTCGACTTGCCGACTCTACTGTAATATTAAGTATATACCATATTTTTATAAATGTCATTGTATTTTTTATCTCTAGATGCAGTCGCTTCTCTTCAATCCGTTTTGAGTACTTTATAGCAAAGTTGTAATAAAACTTTTTGAAGGGGCCGGTATAACTATCTCATGTGCAAAGTTTGAACAAATTTTAATAAGCAACAAGGAAGCTTCAAATTTCTTCCCGGAGTTCTTGGTGCTTTTCGTATTTTTAGGAAAAATATTTGTGGCTTTTTAATGTGCGCCACACTATGGTTCGATGTTTATTTACAGCTTGTCCAAGAAACCTCTTACTAATCATTTGGATTTCCTCCACACTGTGTGTGAAAATGTAGTCTACTGCACAAAAAAAAAACAAATTCTTAATTCTGGATTACGTATATTTTCAATATTTTCTGCTCGATTTAAATTTATGTTTTTTTAAATTAATTTTTGCAAAACAACACGAATACATTTCACTGACTTGACCGTCAGAATTGACAAACGTCAAAATGCAAGCCGCGCGGTAAAAGCTCCGAAAACATCCGATTGCTCCCAAACCCGTGCGGTAAACATTCCGGAAATGTCCGAAGCGGCTCGGTTCCGTAGAAAACGAAACTGACGTGGTAAAGTGATGGTTCCCGCACGCTAGTGTGCAATTGGGTATTTTACAGAAGTTAACTAAAACTGGTTAAACCTAAATTGTTTTTTTTTCAATTGTTTGGATGCTATCGAATCGGATCTACCATAATCATTCGATTCATTGTCAGTTGTATTATTACTGCATTAATTACCTACATCTTTTAAGTATGTTATAGGGAGTAGGTTTTTCTCAAATACATCTGAATGGAGCTATCTGTTTAAGAATGTTCCGAGCCACATCGAATTTTTGAGAGAGTTGCACCGACAAGTGGCAAGTTCTCATAAAGGCTAGCTGATCAATAATAATAAAAATTATTTGTATGTATTATATACAGTACCAAAATTTGGTATCTGGTATATGGTTCCATCTATTTTGAAAAAACTAGGCACACACCAAGAAACGTCATGACACAGTGTTGAAGTAGTTGCTTTTGTTTTTATTTTTAATGTATTTAAGGTTAGATTAGATTACTTTTCTTTTATTTTAAATCATTTGTTAATAAAAAAAGGTTATAAACTGCATTACATTTTATTATAAGGTACAATAAAAGGTGTTAAAAAATAAAATAAAATTTAAAGTTGGCGATGAATTTTACGATAAAATAGCCTGTCAATATGTGATCAGTCCGCTGTGTACGTTCGATATGTCAATATCTGTGGTTGTTATTTCGTGGAAAATCAAGAATAAAGTGATGAAATTAGATTTTTGAAATTTCTGTTCAACAAATATATGACAGTGAGTATATCTAGTGTATAGTTTTGAAACCAGATGTGTATTTTTACTATTGTGTTCGTTGAATTTGGTTAGTGCGATGTTCCGGCTGTGATACTGGTCGTGGAAAACATTTTGGGCCTATGTCCTCTACCGGAAATCCGGGAGAGTCGGCCATATCTAGAATTAATCATGGTCATCTTTCCCGATTATTCGGTAATCTCTGTTTTTTGATGATGTGTTACCTAATTGAAATAATCTTTTTTCCATTACCAAGGATTGCTGAGAATCCTGTCATTTAATCGAGAGGTCATACCAGATTACGCATTATCCATTGACGAATTACATTACAGTGCTCAGCTCACAAGAAGGCAGAAGAACAGCAAAGTGATAGTTTACCAGCACAAGTAAACTACTAACAGAAAAGATGATACCAGTCCCATAAAAAGTAACTGTTATTAGAAAGAGAGATAGGCAGGTAGCAGATATTTTGACTTACCCGAACATTTGACAGTTCGTAAAGAAAAAGAGAGAAAAGGCCACGGAAAACAACAAAAATATCAAAATAAATAACAAACATCGAAGAAGAAAACGAGCAAAATTGATGAATCAAGTAGCGAAGATGATGAATCTGAAATGCGAGGAAAGCGGAAGTGAAGTTTTTGAAGAAAATTTGTGCGTAGGATGTGAGGAGGATTACCGGTACACAAAATTGGGTGTTGACTGGATCATGTGTGTCAATTGTAATCTATGTGACAGAAAGTAAAAAAAAAAAACAAATTGCTAAGTATTTCATAAGTTTTTCTATATCGTCGATCTACGGCCATCACTTCCGGATAACACGGTAAAAATGGCCATAGCAGACACTTTCTAGAACATGTTTTTTCGTTTATAACCCTATGTTTCTTTAAAAATTAACTATATTTTGGAACGCCAGTGTTATGTATTCATTTAATCACAATATAAATATAAACAGATTTCACAAAAAAATTGCTTTTAATTATCTTCACAATTATGGTCATCTACCACCTATGTGAAAATTTTAAAATATATATCTAACGAATTTAAAAGTTACCATATAAAATGATGCTCATTGAAACGAATCGGTATATGCTTAATTCAAGTTGGTATATAAATATCTAAAATTTTATCTCAATTTTAAAACATTTTTATTTTAAAATTGAGCTTAACCTATTTGAACCAAGTATTTTAGTTTTTCCGTGTGATGTTTGAATTATCACCTAAACTATAGTGTTCTAATTTTGCCATCATATCACAAATGAAGATTGGCTTATTAAAATTTATTCAAACTTGGCAAATGAGTAAATCCTACCGGTCGCTTTGCTATAAATACTCTCAAAAAGGAGAGAAAGCGCCTGCATCTAGAGATGAAAAAATACAAACAACAAAACAAATAGGTAAGTCTCATTTTCTTAGAATGACAAACATCAACAACGATTTATAATAGACACGCACATGAAGTGTAATACAATGATTATTCATTCAAAATAAAACTTCTCCATCCAAGAAAACTTAGTAGATATCATATTATTTGTTTTATAAATTATTAAATATGATCCAAATTATGGTAAAAGAAAATAGAATTGGTTATAGCTCTACCTCAATGAAATTTGCAGCATATATTACCAGAAAAGAAAACATTTCGGCATCTTTTCTTTGAACGTGCCAAAGATTTTGTCTATTATACTCAAACGAAGCGTTTCATTTTGTTAAAAGAAACGTAAATATTGAGAATTTGACATTTTTATATTAAAATGGAGCGTAACCTATTTGAACCAAGTATTTTTTTTTCGTGTGCTGTTTGATTTATTATCTAAACTATAGTGTTCTAATTTTACCGTCATATTTACTTCAATAACTGAAGATTGGGTTATTAAAATTTATTCAAACTAAGTACACGAGCCGATCATAATGTAATGTAATAAATGTAAAATGTACAATATTCGGGCGCCTAAAAATTTACATGGGATTTCATATGTTCCCTTCCGCAATGCCCGGTATAATTACCAATATACACTACACAATACGCCGCTAATTTTCACCTAAAAACATGCTAAGTACTAACTGGGTTTGTGTGATTTAACGCTGACAGTGCGACCTATTACCTCCCAACCGCTCGAGACCACTGCTTTCAGGCGACAAGGAGAGTGCCCAGTGTTGAAATCCTTGGCGCGATAGAAGAGTGGGGGGACAGTTATCATCGGTGTCGCGGCCCATTGGACTCGGTTTAATCGTCAACGCCAAAACGGGGCGTGGCCAGCGACCGTATTCTGACGACGGGCGGAGCTTGGTCAGCATCCCCGAGAAAGAGATGCAGAGCTCCCTTTTAGATGCTTCCCCGTGCCGTCGGGAAAGTGCAACGCACACACAGTGTGCCGCCGGCTCTTGTTCAGTTGTTTTTTTGGTGGTTTACTACACATCTTTTGCAGTTTACACGTTCCGAATCGATAGGTTAACAGTGGCCAGAAGTTTGGTGTGTTGCGGTGCGTTGTTTTGGGATATTTCTGCGTGGTCGGATTCGAAGGTGAGTCGGAGAACGCGGGTCGAAGTTATGAACGTCGGTTAAAGGTTCGGAGTTTCGCAAATCGGATGGCGAATTTTAAAAATACAACGGTCACCGGCGCATCCACCATAAGCTCGTTTTTTTTAATATATCCTATAAAATCGAAAAAATGGAAACTATATTTGGCCAAACTGAAAGGAATTACTCGTTTTATTACTATATATTTATGGATATTCGACAGACGGTCTATTTAATGTAACACCTAAAATCCTCGAATAAATTAAAATAATTTTGTATGAGGTGTATTTTCCCAAATTTAGGTGGGTGATATTGTTGTTGTAAAAACCTAAAAAAGGGTTTGTTGATGAAAAATGTATTCCACAACTAAAATAATGAATATCAGCCCATTCAATTTCTGGAGTGATTCTAAATGAAAGTTATATGAAAACAACTCCCACGTAGTGATTAGAAATCCTATTGTTAAATTTGTGATATCAGTTATAATAACTACTAAATTGTACTGATTAATTATTACAATACAGTTAAAGTTAGGTCCAACCTCCTATATGAAAAATAATTAAAAAAATTGTATTTGTTGTCTATTTTATGAGTAAGACTGTTTTTCTCCTCTTACTGTAAGAGGATAAAAAGTAAAACGTATGCCTCACAAAACTAGCTTAGCAACTTGAAAAACTATTACTAAATTAGTTAAATGATAGACAAATTGAAGTTCAAAGTAAAATTAATGTAAAAAATAACTCTAGGATTTCTGACGGATATGTAAGCAATAATCATCAAGGATTGGAATACTCATATGACAAGCATGAATTATGTGATAATGTGTTCAAACTCTGAGAAAACACTGATAAATTCTTATAATTTCTAGTGATCAAAACTATTAACTTGAAGTATTATTACTAAATTACACCGGTCTGCAAAAAAAATTTTTTTTCTCTCCTTGTTTTCATGCATGAATTGATCTTATTGTATGCTCTAAACACGGGATCTGATATACAAATAAGTAGCACACACCAAAACAATATTATTAAAGTATAAATTATTATAAGGAAATAAAAAAATGTGGCGGCTTGAGTTTTACAGTAAAAAATCCTAAATTATATTAACAAAACTAATAAATATCGTCAGTTATTTCATTGTGGAGTGATAGAATTCAAATTATTTAGTAGTTTTCTTCCTCTTCATAGATTCCCTTGGAGTTTTTCGGTGAATTGACCAACAGAAATCAGCAAGCATTGCTGCTGACCATTTTCCTTTGTCGTTTTTCAATTTGCATTATATCCTGATGAAACCTTTCACCATGCTCATCTGATACAGCTCCAAGATTTTCAGGAAAGAAATCTAAATGCGAGTCTAAACAATGGATCTTGAGTGACATATTGCATCCTAAACCTTTATAAGCAGAAAGTAGCTCCCGAATGATTTGTTGATAGTTGTCACTTTTTGCGTTCCCAAGAAAATTTCTTTCTTTTTTTTCTGCTTTGCTCAACTTCGAATCAAAAACCTCATCCTTCATGCGGACCTACAAAAATTCTTTGCTTCAATTTCGCGTCACTGATTCGAGGAAATTTTGTTTTTAAGTATTGAAAACCTGCACCATCTTTATTCATAGCTTTCACAAAGTTTTTTATGAGTCCCAACTTTATGTGAAGGGGTGGCAGAAAAATTTTCTCGCATGGCACCAACGGTTTATGAGAAACATTTTTAAGTCCAGGAGTCAAACTTTTGATGGCCAGGTTTTTACTTTGTAATGTTTGTCTCTTGCGCGGCTATCCCACTCACAAAGACAACAGCAAAATTTTGTGTATCCTCCTTGTAGTCCAGTCAGTATAGCGACAACTTTTAAATCAGCACAAATATTCCATGGGTATTGAGAATATTCAATTTTCTCAAGTAATACCTCAAGGTTTGCATAATTTTCTTTCATGCTTGTAGCTTATTTTTGAAGCATCAATAAAAAGTCTCCATTCACTAGAATGTTCTGGAAAACTTAGTTCTTGAAGCCCTGCAGCATCATTACAATATACCAAATCATCTTCTTTGGAGAAGTAACTTGTAAAACTTGCTTGCCTCGTACGAAAATATGAAACTCTGGTACTTTTAGCCAATAGATTCCACTGTTTTAACCTTGATCCGAGTAACTGTGCCTTAGATTTTGAAAGTCCCAAGTTTCTAACAACATTATTTAAGTCGCCTTGTTCGAGTAAATGAGGTTCTGTGGATGGACATGAAGATCCAGATAAAGTGTATGAAGATGAAGTACTATCAGAAAGAAAACTCGATTGAAATTGTAGACCTGAAATATTTTTATTTTCAGCCTTCTCACTGGAGGTGGAGTGTCTTTATCACGAGGAATTGGTCTCTTTGCAGATAGGACGTTCAGATAAACAATCTTATCTCTATTTTTTTCTCATGACTTTGAGGCTCTCTCTTTGGCAACCAACTTTTATCTCGCTCATCGATAGAAAATCCAAAATATAGCTTATAAGCTGTTTTAACCAGATCGGTCATGACATGTCGCTGCGGTTTATTCCCCACAAATGTAGCAAAAACAATCTCAGGAATTTTTACAAGTCCGTGGCATTTTGTAACCTAAAATCACATAAAATTAATTTTAAAACAACTTTCAAACTTCTATTTTATATTTATTGGCTTTACTTAAAAAAAAACTCAAACTACACATCAAATACTTAAATCCAATGTAGAGAACATGAACTTTATGCAAAACTTACCAAAATATTTGATATAAAAGGTAAACAATTAAACGACAAGTTTTCACTGAACTGTTGTAGTGTCGCAATGAATACTGCGCATGCGCTTATTTACTGCCATAAAAATCACCTTCGGCACTTCCCTCCTTTCTCTTACAACTCCCTGAAACTCATTTTTGTAACGTTGACGAATGAAAAAATTGAAAAAAAAAAACAAAATTTTGAAATATAAAAAAAAATCACGTTTGAAACATTATGTTTATCATAAAATTTTTTAAAATAGGATTTCATTGCCAACCAGTGTTTAAGTGATAAAAAAATTAACTTTAAAAGTAAGCTCCAAAATTACACACATATGTGAAAAATAACATCAAGATCTCTGACAGATATGTAAGCAAGCCTCATCAAGGATGTGAATACCCATATGATAAGCATGAATTATGTGATAATGTGTTCAAACTCTGAGAAAATTCTTACAAATTCTGGTGACAAAACCTATATTGGAAATATTATTACTAAATTATTTCAGTGATGAAAAAATTTAAGTTTAAGGGTAAAATTTCAAATGACACTAAGATATTTGGAAAATGACACCGAGATCTCTGACAGATATGTAGGTATACTCGTATAAAAGCATTGACCATTTGTTCTGAACTTTTTTCACAAAACACTGATAAATTCTTACAAATTCTAGTGACAAAACAAAGCAACGTGGAATGCTATTACTAAATTATTTAAGCGATAAATAAATTTAAGTATAATTATGGTCAGAAATAATACCAAGATCTCTGACAGCTATGTAGGTATCCATAACACAGATTTAAATACTCATATGATAAGCATGAAAGTGTTGAACATTTGTTCTGTACCTAGTCACTTAAAACAGCATTAATTACGTGATTAGGTGATCAGCCAAAACTGTGGTTATATTCCAACTTTCAGCTTACAGATTTTGAAGAAACGCTTATATATTCTTACAAATTCTATTGACCAAACCTAGCGACTTGGAATACTATTACTAAATTATTTAAACGATAAATTTTAAAAGCAAAATTAAAGTCAAAAATAACACCAAGATCTCTAAGAGGTAATCCTGATTAAGGATTTGAATACTCATATGAGGAAAGTATGCATGTAATGCAATAAGACTAATTATCATGCTGATAACAAATTCTAACGACAAACCCTAGCAACATGGAAGACTATTACGAAATTTACAAGTAATTTGCTTGTCTTCAGCAAAATAAACACAATTTGTGTGCTTGTCAAACTAATTTTGTAACATTTGCCAAAATTCTATTGGTAATTCACCTAAATTTAATATTATCTTCAAATGCTGCTGCAAGAGTTTTTGGTGATGTGATTTTTGAATACATGTGTATTCAAAAACTCGAATAAGTCTATTTTTACCTTTTGAACACTTAATAATAACAAAACATAGAACATTCTGTATAAATCGCATCGGTATGTATGTTTTGGCTTTCGCTATTTTTAAATATTAGAAATACTTGACCACGTTTCCATACTTCTGGATATTCTGGCCTATAAAATACGGCCCAAGGTATAGCCCCTTATTCATAACGGTAATTTCATTTTAATTAATCACTAACCAAGAAAAAATTATATATTTCTTCATTTTGATGCTTAACGAGACACCTCGGACATGCAAATCGCATTAATCGCTGCAGACAGGCGCAAAATTACCTCACATAAACAATCACCATTTCTACGAGCTTGTTTATATCGGCCGGTGATGTAGAATTGCCGTTAGAACTATTTAAACAGGCATTTTATGCAAACCCGCAGCGCCGTCGACAACGTAGACCGGTTAATTTGTTAATTGTCGATCGTAATTGCGCCTTCGCGGGGATTTATTGACTTTTAACAATGCCTTGCGTCATGTACCAATTACTTTGCCCTCGGAACTTCATTCGAGCGCCGTCCCGATTTATTCCTGCGTTTTTGAACCGTCCGAGACGCGTGTGAATACACAGGTCTAAAAAAATTAACCTTTTTGACAGGTGTTTTTATTTTGAAAACTATTCTATGCCTTTGTTTGTATCGCGAAAGGTTAAAGTAAAATAATGGAATCCTAGTTTAAAAAAAAGTAAAAAAAAACTTTACTCAGACCTTTTTGAGTGAAATCTTCGTCTTCTTCCCAGAAAGCTATAGCAGCAGCAGTAGTCCGCCATCATCGTTATGCTCCATCTCCATTTGTCTAATGCCCTGGTTAAGCCGCTCTTCCTGTTCTTCGCTAACTGCTCCGACATTTTCAGGACAATAGTTGAAATGTGAAAACTGCAATGACATTTTCAAACTCGTATTACAACCTAGACGATGAAAGTGTTGAAACATATTTTGAACAATAATTTCCCAGTTTTCGTTCTTTTTCAAGAAACTTATCAACTACTTCTTTGAATGAAACCCAGGCATTTTTGTCGACATTGGTCATTGTGTTTTGAAAATCCTTGTCTTTGCATAACTTTCAAAAATACCTTCTTTTATCTTGGCATCAGATATGGCTCGAGATTTCTCGCAAAAACATTTGAAACACACATTTTTGCTACCAGGTGTGGGTTTTTTTCTAGAGTCCGATGACTATCTCAAAGTCTTCTTTCTATATTTGTACGTTCTAGAACACTAGAAATACGCATAAACAGGTTACAACGCTGTATTGACGCTTCTGCCCCAACTCAATTGCTTTGCAGAGAAATCGAATATTATCCGGTGTTGCCAAATCACACTTAATTTCGTAAATATTAATGTCATAGATAGGTATATTAATAAAATACCTTTTTTGGGGTATATAAACAAATTGACGTGATAGAGCAAATAATCAAACAGCTTTTAAATATCAAAATCACTGTGGACTTGTGTTATGGGCGTTATGGGTGTTATTCCGTCTTCCATTTCGAAATTCGATTTTCAATTAAAATTATTATTTCGGGAAATGGTCGTAAACCAGTCTCGGGTATACCTGATACTGAATAATACTGAACGGAATAATAACAACGAAGACTGATAGCTGTAGATGTATGTAAAAGGAACAAAAGATATATGGATATAGAAAAAGAAGATTCATTGATACAATTAGAGCATTAAACCATATTTATTTTTCCTTATGTAAGTATAATTCAAGTTACATTGAAAATACGGTGTCGGCGTCACAGACAAAAGTTGTAGGCAAATGGCTTTTGCCTAGGCAAATATTTGTGAGTCATTTACCCAGGAAAATGTTATTTATACCACGGTAAACTGGACATGCTCGCACCATATTAATCGTCAGTATAGTCTCCGGTATCTGGGTGAATTTCTTCAGCTAAGTAGTCGCGGCGCCCGCTAAAACCCGGAAGTTGAGACTTCCTATCGACGCGACGGCGACGTTTCGAATTATTCGAACGGTCCGAGCTAAACGGCTATTAATCGTACATCAAAGTGGGTCTTAATTTTTATTCCACTTCGTTTTCTCTACAAAAAGCAGCGCGAAAGCAACTTCCTATCAGTTCACGTTTGGGTTCTCCCTTTGAAGAGTGCAGTGTGCGTGCGGATTTTGGTGAAATTCAGGTAATACGATGGTGCTAAATACTGCGAATTCACCCACCACTAAAACGGAAGCATTGGTGCATTATTTTAAATTAATACTTACGTAGTTAACGAATGGAAACTCTCGTGTTAAGACGGTGGTCAACAAACGCAGCGCCGTCTCCTGGCTTGGGAATGAACTAAGCGAAGTGCAAGCTGCAGCATTTTGATCCGTTCTTTTGTTCAAACATTTCCGTTTTTTTTTTCAAATACCAACTTCGGCTTGAAATTTCAACGGAAGGTAATCGTGTTTATCGGCTAATGTTTCAAACCTTCCCCTATCGCCTCCACAATTCTTGACTGCGAACGGATGTTTTTAAACATTTGAAACAAAAAATTATTGACCAAATCGGCCAAGAGCAAAAACAATTTTTGAGATCTTGAAATGGTTACCAGAGGGCCATCTTGAATTTTAAAACCCGTTTTGTGCGAAGTTTTCTTGTATTTATGATAGAGTGAACACCGCTTTAAAGCTTAAACAAATTCAAATCTATTGTGTTAGATGCTTTTTATTCTTTTATCTCTAAAAGGAAAGTAGTGAGGATGCAATGTGCAAATAAGGGTCCAACAACTCAGTGAAAACCGCATCTCAATATATTTATCCTAACGTAAAATATGTTGTTTTTAAAATACCATGGACATTATTACTACTGATACTGATATCCTTATTTGTTTTCAAATATTGGGTCTTATCACTTTTTTAAATAAAAAATTGTCATTCATCAATATTGTTAAACACTAACTTAAGCATTTCCCTTGACTTGATATTTTTATTTTTTATTATATTAGGAATTATTTTGCTTGAAATTAATAACAACAACAATAATAATAATAATAATAATAATAATAATAATAATAATAATAATAATAATAATAATATAATGGTTTTTGATTCCAATAATCAAAAAGTCAATAACTAACAAAAGCAAATCAATTTAGAAACAGGTGAGGTTCAGTTCAGTGGCGTATCACTGACCTGTTCTTCCTATCAACCTGTCAAGTCTTAAGATTTAGTTTCAGGAGGATTTTGTTCCAATAGAACTGAAAGAGACAGTTGTAAGGGCAATAACGATAAAGAAAGGGCTATATTGCAGTGAGCTTGCTCTCATTTTTTTCCAAAATTTATACAAAAGCTTTCAAAAACTACTAATAATCTCCTATTCTTGATATTCTTATCAATAGAAAGTCAGACCTTGCACTGAGTCACTCTGTTTATAGACAAGCTACGCACACACACCAGTACCACCACACCACATCATCATCCGGCTCAAAAATCATCAATTATCAACTCTCTTGTTTACAGACCGGTAAAACTATCTCAACCCCAGCCACTGAACCCAGAATTAAAACATCTTACATCTGTTCTCCTCTCTAATAACTTCCGCATCACAAAATACACTTCACCACAACCTTCCAAAGCGAAGCAACCCTACACTTGCCACTGTTTTCCTTCCTTGCATCCAAAATATCACTGACCAGATATCCAAAGTTCGTAAGAGATATAACGTCAAAACCAGATTTATCGCATGTCCAAAAATCTCATCATCTTCGATCCGTCAATGACGTACCAGGAGTTTACAGCGTTCCATGCATATGCGGCATTGGAGAGAGTGGACGAAATATATCAACTAGAATCAAAGAACAACTTAAGGCAGTTGCCGAACACAATAACGAAAACGAAATCTATACTATAGAAACAACCAAACAATCTTAACCGCAGCTCATGTCTTCACCTTTTACCAATATGAGAGTAGAATACAAGCCAGTTTCAGTTAATTTCAGTTTCAGTCAGCAATTTCGATTCATCTTCAACAGCCGCAGCAGGAAATCTGAAAATAAAACAAATCGCCCATTATCAAAGAGACCTTTTGGAGATAATATTTTTTGAATTATCAATACCCAAACTTGGCAGTTCCACTGAATGGGTTGACATGTACCATGAAAAGTAGCTATTTAATGTTTATTAAAATTTATGATCACTTTCTAGACTCAACTACACTTACAGACTTAAACTACACTTAAACTTAGGGTTTATTGATATTTCTTCCATTACAGATTGATGGAAGTGACTGAACTCATTTCGCCGCACTCAACGACATGTTAAAAGAGCGCGAAAGTTTGGATAGAGGCACGTCCTCGCCATGTTCGAGCATCGGGGGCTCCTCGGTGGTCGAGGCTTCCTGTTGCGCCGGTTGCGGGGGCAAGATTCAAGATAGGTACTATTTGCTAGCGGTGGACAGGCAGTGGCACGCATCTTGCCTGAAGTGTTGTGAGTGCAAACTACCTCTGGACACCGAGCTTACGTGTTTCGCTAGAGATGGGAATATTTACTGCAAGGAAGATTACTACCGGTGAGTGGTAGTACTTTCCCTTTTGCGTATATGTTGTGTATTATATTTTATCGCCATTCTTACACAGTTTCCTAGCCCCTAGTTACTGGGTTCTCATAATGTTACTGACATTTTTTTGCCAACTATTTTGAGTTCATTTTGAACCAATTTTGGTAGCGGCTGCGGAAAATAGATGTTATTATGCTTCGAGACCCACCCTCACTATTGTTTTACATCAGTAATACCAGCTAATCCTAAAAATTTAGAAACAAAAATTTTCCAAGCAAGAATATATAGGTGAGTAATGTCAAGAATTTGAAAAATTAAGGAATTTAAGGAATTCATGCATTAATAACAAAGCGAACATTCCAACATATACAATTTTGAAAAGAGATGGAACCCCAAAAAGAGAATCTCCAGTAATTGCTGAATTTCCAAAGGCAATTAAAAGCTTAAATAATTTATGTGGTGTCAGAAGATAGAAACACAGCTGGTCTTTAATTATAATAATATAATCAATTAATCAATCGACATTAATATTGATTACTTGGACGTTGTAGAGCGTGAGAGGAATATTAGCAAATATTGATAATTATAATAGTTATAACAATAAATAAATTGAGGAACATCAAAATAATTAACAGACGGGAGTGAAAACAAAAATACTTATTGGATTGTCAACGGGTGTTTGAAAAAGATGAATTATCTATTGAGAAATCAATGCTAATGAACTCTTGCCTACTGCCGAAAGAATGACATTCTTAAATTAATCAACTTGTGAAACAAATGTAACAAATAAGTCTTTTAAAAGAATTTTGCAGTTTTTAGAAGAAAACCTAGTTTTTCTCCTACTAAATGAATAAATAAATAGTAAATAAATAAGAAATACTTCGATCTGAGGTCCAGGAAGGTATTCAATTGAACATTTGATAAAATAGGGGGCCTATTAATCTATTTACTTTATTTCTATTTACTTTATTTCTTCTAAGTTTAAAGTTATGTACTGAAATCGATATCTGCAAATTTGGAGCACTTATTATGTTTTTTAATATTGCACCGAATATTGCGAATACAATATTACAATATACAATACTTAAAAACCGTATATACAAAAGTTTAAGCTGTCTATATGGGCTATATCGTCATATATAAGAAACTGACATCTAAAACACAGATTTGAAATTATTGCCAATCTTCAATAATAGTCGTTTCCTCTTCGTCTACTGGTTGAAGAATTTTGTTGGTCTTGTAAACAGTTTTTGAAAAATGGTTTTTTTTGTAGACACTTGCACACGCGATTTTTCATTTTTTTAAAATACTTCCCGACCCCCCAGCCCCCCGTTTTCAATAGGTTCCGTCACGGGGCAAGGCTGCATATATGTGTTAAACATGAAGTCGATCGCTTTAAAACATATCGGCGTCAGATCAGGGCCATTACTTACAAGCTAATCTATCTCGTGGAGGGTTAAAAAGGCAAATTTCGAAAGTTATTTAGGAAAAACCAAAAGACGAGAACGGACAAACAGACAAATTTTTTTATTTTCGAACGGTGATCATTTCTGTACCCACGGCGATCCCGTAGGACTTACCGTTACCGGGATATAAAATTTTTATACTTGCGAAAATTCGATTTCATCGATTTTCGAAAGTAACAAGATTTGCAGTCCTTCCTACGGGTCGATTATAGAGTATACTCACGGTTCACAAACTGAAAAAATTTTTTTTTATTGAAAATATATATTGCAACATATGCATACATTGAAAGGGCAAGAGTGCAACAAAACTAACATAAGTTAGTTTAGTTGCTTTTACACTTATTCCGGGAAAAAAGAACATTTAACAAAATAAAAAAAAACTATGTAATCAATATCAAGACAAAAATTCACGAAATTAACCACATACCTAAACACTACAAACATGGAAATAGACCAACAATTCAGGATCATGATATTAGAGGAGAGACTTTAAAATGTATCTCAATCAGAAAGGTTTTTCCATGTATTTCCGGAACGCTCTACTTCCATTACATTTTAGTCCCGTGAAGTTGTAAGTATAGGCAAGTCGCTTGTTTTCAAACCACTTTTCGAAAAAACAAACAAGACGGTTTAATGCATACGAAAATATTCAACACGCGGGACCCTCGAGCTGCCGAAAAAAAATATATAGCTTCGTTGTATGTGCATCTTCCGCGAGACAAGCAGCATAATTCTCACACGAGATAAAAACCAGTGCCGGCGTGTTCGAACCATAAATTTCCGCCGATCCTAATTAATTGAAACCTTCGAAAATCGGGGGAGAAAAAAAGACGAGAGTCGAAAAACACATAAAGAACATTCCTTCGGGTGCACAAAATGGAACCAATTAGTTGAAATTGATATTCTTTGTCCGCGAAATTCCAACATTGTAAAATAGGCGCGCCAGCTCAGTTCGCATTTGGCGGCTATAAATTTGTGATGGACGTTTCCAAGAATGGCGGCGTCAAAAAATAATTAGGCAATTTTTTGTTCGTTCAACGGACGGAAAGAGTACCAAATTGCACATAAAAGAATAACATTTGCATTGACCATGCTTGAGATCACTAATTTTCATGATAAATAAGTAAACGTTCTAAGAACGGTAAATAAAACATGTGCCACGTCAAAAAATGGATAAAGGAAGGAAGTGGAAAAGATTAAGATGGCGATTGCGTGGACCAATTAGGAGACAAAGACGTGGACAAGGAAAGGAGACCTGGAGAAGTGCTGCCCAAAAGGGTTTATGAGTTATTCAGTTTCAGTTTTTATTTTTTACATTTTTGTTTTTCTGGTTTTGATTTTAAGGTGTTCACGTTTTTGTTGGCTTTAATGGTTTCTGTTAATTGCTTCGTTTTTTGTAGATTACGATAGATAACATGCTCTATCTAATGACATTTAGAAAAGTCCTATCGTTACATGGTGGCATCGGAAACAACCACAACGTCAATTTCAGTTTCATCTGTTATCCCTTGATGTAAAACAATTATCAAGTCTTCATCCAGTGCCATTGAAATTGCAAAAAGTTTCGTCAAAATTTGTTAAAAAGATTTTTTGATAAAATAAAAAAAAACGAAATACCCTATAAAATTCGAAAGGAATTTGATCTTCTTCTAGAGGCTTGCGGTTTGCGGGTCATGGTGCTACTTTTTTGAGAAACGAAAGATACCGTCCACATTCAAAATGGAATAGCTACTACTGAATATTACTTCTTCAATTTTATTAAGGCATTTAATTTGTTAATTAAATATTATGGGAGCCAACTAATAATTTCGAAATGTTGAAAAATATAACATGAATTTGCACAGAACAAATTTATTATGTAGACAATACAATAACAAAATATTTGCTTAGTTTTGGTTAGTTTCGCCTATTCGCAAATGAAATTACTGAATTCTTGTAGAAAAATTGAAGATAGTGTTGGCGTTCCAAAATCTACGGCGCAAGAAATTTTAGACTAGCACAAACTTTTGCAATCCCACATTCCAAATCCTCCTTCCCCTGGGATTTTTAAAAAAATTTCAAGTTTTTTTAGGGTATTATATGATAAAAAGAATTATGTGGGAAGGGAAATGTGAAAATTAAAAAGGAAGGAAGATGATCTTCGATTGTAACACGTGGAAAGAACAAGAAATGGAGAGGGTGCATAAAAACTAATTAAGTACTGAGTAAAGGAAAAACTTAGAAGTTAGGAAATAAAGCCGTTAAATTCAAGCATTTAAACAGTAGGGGATGATTAATTAGATAGAGCGATAGCAAAAGGACGCGAATAAGCAAAAAAAACGTCACAAAAATCAAACGTAGACTCAAAATGCAAAGAACTACGCCAAGCCAAGAAGCATTACCTACTAGTCCTTCTTATAGGGAAATATGTTGGGAATAAAAGTTGATTGTTAGGGTTACGAAGGAGGAAATTAATAGCGGAGATAAGTATTGGTTAAAAGAAGACATAAAATGTCAGTGTGGAACTGAAAATAAGATGTAGGTTTGGTGAAAACAAATGGGTAACAAAAAAAAAAGCTTAAGGGAGAAAGGAGAAAAAGAAAATTAAGCAATCTTCGACTTTTAGTATAATTTATTTACATATCTATAAAATGATATAGTATAGAAATATAAAGAAGGCAGTTTAGGTATGGAAATGAAGAGCGAATGATAGAGGATAGGTATGTGTTGAAAGAGGTGAGAAAGTATCAAAGCGAGCAAGGGGAACCATGAATCAATAAATTAGGAAAAGACAACTAAGAAAGTTTTTAACCTTATCTCTTGTTATTATTACGATTATTAATTTAAATAAAGCAGTTTGACTAGTAAAAAGTATGTGGCTTCCTATAAATAAAAATCGACAGTTATCCAAACCTACTTCCCCCACTCCCACCCTATTCTTACTTCTGGTTTCGTTCACGTAATATCGTCTTGCTTTATACAAATTTTATTCACAATGTCGCATTCTAGAAAATCGACGTTTTTTGCTTTTCCACATCGTAAAAGGCACGCCCGTAGCGGGGTTATCGTGGCCCATCGGACGAACGTCCGTGCATAAATAACGAGCATCATAATAATTATTTATGCACTATAACATTCAATCCTACGTCAAGTCAACTGCACATGGTCTCCTTCCCATGGGCTCGCCGTTATCTTCCACCGGCGATGACGACAACCACGAAAATATTGTGAAAGACCCGAATAAAGGAAGCTAAACAAAAATTTCTTCCAATTAATTTAACAATATTATCGTTTGGGCCCGGACGCGCGCGGAATTTTAATAAAGAAGAATGTCCGACCTCATTATTATTTTTTTCCTTTCTGTTACGTAACGGGTAGGAGACGTTTCGCCTGTATAAATTTTGAATGGAAAAGGAGAGATAGCGATCGGTGGATTCTTTCCCTGGAAATATATTCAGGACGCAAACTACGCCGTTCGTTAAAAAAATCCGAATTTAGTACAGCGTGGCCGAATAATAATAGTTTTTACTGGGATATTTTGAATTATTGCACAAAATATAGACGAAGTTACCTAATACTAATACAAACTAATATAGTCACACCTCTCAAACTATTGATCTCAGCTACCCAACATTAACCGAATATTACAATAATATTGAAACAACGAGCTATAATAACAATAAATAATAATTTGTTTAGGACAGAGGCTTTTGTAATTCCAATAAATGGACATTAATTTTTTTCCTAAATACTAGAATTGATCCAGATTCAAAATATTCATTATAATATAAAGAATATTAATATATAATATAATGTACAATAAAAAGAACCATAAACGAATCGGGCACAGCTGATCTGGATTTTCTGTAACCTGGATTTATCAGCAACGGCTAAGAATGGATAATATAATGGAAGACAGTATACAACTTTATGCTTCAGAGAGTTTTTTCGTAGTATAAAATTCAATATATGTTTATTTGCATATAGCGTTGTGAGGGATCTATAAGTCTTTTTACGTAAATTAAAAATGTGGCCACTATATCTCAATGGACTATCCATTATCACCATTTGCTTCATTTGTAAATTTAAGATCTTTATTTTCCAATTAAATAGCTTCCATGGGGACCAAATAGCATAATTTGTATTTTTTTTTAGAACTTAGCTTAAGGTTGTGTTTTTTTAACATATTGAGAAAGACTTTTAAGGTCCATACTAAGATTAGTTTCGATATTATCAAAATTGAGTTAAATGTGTGTAACAGCTTTGTTTCATTAGCGTATAAATAAAGTTGAGGAAATTTGGCCTCCATAGACATATCAAATGTGTACAACACATACGACAGAGGTCTAAGAAGTGAACCCTGCGGCACTCCTGAAGTAACGTTACCCAAATCTGATATATCGCTATTCGTTTAAACGAGCTACTGCCTATTATTTAAATACGACTGGAAAAAAGATACACGTCGATCATTTTTATCCAATTTTTTTTGTTATTTGATCGTTAATATGCAGTAAAGCAGTAAACCTGCTATGTTTTGGCTGAAAAATGGTTTGACGGAATTATATTATGACTAGTTGTATACGAATGTACATCATATGGATGCAAAGTACCCACCCCCACACCTTTTTGCTTCTCGTCTTTGTAAAATGTCAGTAGCTGAAGTTTTTTGTTTAAACTTTATACTTGTCAGAGGGTTTTTATGTTTCGGGCTTAATATCGCCGGCTTGTCCTTCGACTGCAGTTTCAGAAAAATCATTGTTAATATACTTCAGGGCCTGCGATGCCTTGTCTTTTATAGAAAACCTCTCGTCATTCATTTGATATGTACCATTAATCATTCAACTTTTTCCTTGTTTTTCAGATTGTAAATTCTGGATTTAATTTCATAAATTTCCCTTATTTCGTATCTAATTCTAATTAAGTATCTACGGGGGAAAATGCGGCGGAAAATATCTGGATTGATCTCCAAAACAATGTCCCGTGTACTAATTTACGAGGTATGTTCAAAAAATAAGGTGGCTTTCATAATTGGACAGGCTAAGTACATTCGATTTTGGATATTTTTTTTTGTTATGTTTGTGTGCGATTTTCTGTTGTCAAAAAAAAATGGAGCAAAGATTTGCATAAAATTTTGCGCAAAACAAAACCACAATCATGCCTCAGCCACCATATTCACCGGATATGACACTTTTTCCTCTTCCTAACACTCAAGAAACCTATGAAAAAACAAAAATAGCTGGAAGTTATCTAAGCTGGGTATACCAGAAAGTACTTATCAGAAGTGCTTCGAGGATTAATTTTGATAAATAAATATATACATTTTGATAAAACTTAAAGGTCACCTTACTTTTCGAACACACCTCGTATATTCCAATTACTTTCTTGAAAGCTTCAAATGAAAAAATGAAAAACTGTTTTGACTGTAGAGTGCATAATAAATTTCTACTATGCTCACAACTATTCGAGATTACTGTAAGTAAAAAAAGTCCTAAGGTGTATTGCTCTCTTCCGGGAGTTTAAAATAATGCCTTTAGCGTGTATATACATATTAGAAGTTTGTTTACCGGTATTTGTCTACAATAGACTGTCCCCAGAGCTAAAGATCAGTAGTAATGTAAACATTTTTATAGCCAAACTAAAGTTTTTCCTCCTAGAAAACTGTTTTTATAATTTAAACGAATATTAATGTTTGTCATCACTGTATTTTTCTACTTTTTCATAAATTTCTATTACATAAATTTTGACAAAATCCATAATACACTGATTGTATTCTAGATATGTGGGATAATAAAGATATCTTTATTATTATTATTATATTTAGTTTATCTCATTCATCTATTTAAGGTTAAGTTTCTCATTTATAATCTGAAGAAAAACTTACATGTCCGTGTGTGAATGCATAAGATGTAATACAGAGTGAGGTGACCACCTGATCTTCGGCGTTTTTACTCGTTCTTGTTTTTTGTATAATAATTTATTTATGTTATTTATTATTTTATTAATTTATTATATGTTATTATATGTTGTAAAAATTCATATTTAAATATTCTCGCACTGGTTGAGTAAAAACAAATAAGTCATTGAAATGAGGTCTCTTTTACTTGATGAAAATCCATTTATCAAAATAAATAAGAACTAAAAGTTCAAGTTTTCACGAAATTATATATTTTGACAAAGACAGGGTGTTGTCAAAATATATTATTTCGTGAAAATCTAAACTTTTAGTTCTTATTTATTTTGACAAATAAGTCATTTTGAAGGAATTGCAACTATTGGGCTCCAGTAAAATTTTGATAGAAGAAATAAGGTTCAATAATTTTTTTATTCATAATTCCTGCCGAAACATTTATTTTTTCTAGATATTGTGCATGATTTTCTCTCATCCATTGTGGATTATTTACCCTTGCATTTAAACAAAACCTGACTTTATCACTAAACGGTATCTGACAATGAAAAAACTATAGTACAGTTGCACAATCCACCATAGTTTTGGTTATCATCATTATTTGAAGCTACTTCAGAAGATGCACATTTGCAATTTGTTTAAGATTGCGTTCTCATTAGTTTTCGACAACCTGACCGCAGGCGATCTTTTACATGTCCTACTTCTTGGTATTTTGAATGGGTCTTTCTGAATATTTTCCGTTAAACAAACAACAAACTTCTTCTTGGGGTCTCCATTTGTCTCCATATCCAATGAAAATTAAATATTGTTTCATTCGGATTCATTTGTTTAATAAACCGAAATGTAATTGTGCCAGTGTAGCAACATCACGGTAACTAGCTACTTATCTGATGATTTCAAAATTAAATTTTTGATTTTTATTCGTTTGTTCTTTAAAAGTAAGAGGAGTGCTAGAATTTTTCTTCAAATCTATTGTCTGGTTTTGAAATGAATTTGTTCCATATTTTAACCGATTACTTTATGCTATAATGTATTTTTTTCCAACTACTTGGTTAAATATTCATTTTAAATACCATAACTAGCGGATGAAGTGTCACAAACATTTCGTTTCAATGTTTCACTTCACCGATTTAACCTGACGCAACAATACAACTTGATTTCCTTACTTTATTACCCAAAGACTTCTGCTTTCGATCTTCCTGTATAATTTCCAATAACCATGATTCTTATGACAAGCTGTTCGTCATATGTATGGTCCAAAAATATGTAGCAAAATAATAAACAAGATGATTAATGTTGAGTTTTATATTATAAGCTTCGGTAACTCTTGAAAATTCTGTCTATAATCTACATTTTAGACCTATGTGAAATAAATGAAACATTTTCTGAATTTTCTGAATTTTGAATTGACAAAAGACACGGTGTTGTCGAAA
Source organism: Cylas formicarius (assembly GCF_029955315.1). Taxonomy (NCBI): domain Eukaryota; kingdom Metazoa; phylum Arthropoda; class Insecta; order Coleoptera; family Brentidae; genus Cylas; species Cylas formicarius. The sequence continues at coordinate 31,981,171 of NW_026844319.1, read as the reverse complement.
TAATTGTCATGTCATAATATATAATTTCGTGAAAATTTGAACTTTTAGTTCTTATTTATTTTGATAAATGGATTTTCATCAAGTAAAAGCCACCTCAGTTCAACCATTACATAAGGTTAAATTTTATCAGGATATTTAGGGTGATACGAAATGTGATATTTTTTAAAGCTTTAACAAGTGGTTTTTTCAAAATTTCATACTTTATAGATTGAAATTGTTGTTTAAATAGTTCAATGAGCGGCGTCTTCCTATTTTATTAAAAAAACAACAATTGCACTTTGCAATTTATTCTATACAATTTCCAGCGTACTCGATTCAATCGTATATCTCGTGCGTTAAACCTTGTGGGAAAGGGAAGCCTGTCAGATTTCCTGATACGAGTTGTGAATCAATTTCGAAAGGAAACCAGGCCTGATCGATGACGAGATACCTTTTGTCACTAGTAAAATGTCTTATCTTCGTTCATCCTGACGCGGAGCCACAAAAACATTATTTATGGCGACAGTCTAATTCAAATCAATACAAACATTTATCGTTAAATTGTTTATAATTCCATAGCCGTAATTGCTGCATCATTTTTACTGCATCTGCTAATCTTCTAAACATTTTTTCAATTTAACATCCTTTTTTGGTTCTAGATTGAGTCGGGAAAGTGACATTTCGGAAAAGTAATCTACTACAAAATACTTTGTGGACTTTCTGGAGTTAAAGATATATGAATTTTTAAATTTAAGACTCAGTCATTCGGTGCACTTAGGAAACGCTAATTCAGGCGAGTCTCTTAATATTGTAAATATATTTGCAAGTTACGGGTTCAGTAGAACTGTAACCGAATACACTCGAATCCATAATCCATATGCAAATGCTATCTATACCTTTTTGCAACTTTCCTCCATCTTTTTTCTACACACTTTGTTTTGAGAGTGAAAGTAACATAAATGAATTTCAGGTTGAAGTATCTAGGGTGGACTGGCAGTTTTTGTTTGACGGTGTTGGTACAGCTGAAGAGCAATTTGACTTGTTCTATAAATATTTTCAGGAATTGTTTGACTCGTCTATCAAAGATGCATGCACAGGGCCAACAGAGCCAAAAAAATTTATTTTATTTATTTAATTTATAATTACCGTGGAATATCACTTCTATTGATTTTTTTCAAAATATTCAAAAATTGTTTTTACGTGCGGCTCGATGCACTTCTAAAAAAGTAGCAATGTTTCTCGAATTCTCAGTTTGATTTTCCCAATGGATTATCTACTCAGTTTAGTTTCCTTATCTGAATAATAAAACATTATGTTATGTTCTTTGACTTCAAGCGAGCTTTTGATGTGCTTAATGTTAATTTGTTGTTGAATAAGCTAAATAATTGCGGTATATGGGGGAATAGTTACGCCTGGATAAAGTCGTTTTTGAAGGGCCGTGACCAAAAAGTAGCCCTTAGAAGTGATAGTTCTGTGATTAGATCCTCATCTAAAGACCTTTTTTATGTATAATATTTATTAATGATATATCTGATTCTTTCCCAGACAATTATGTTTCGATGGCAATGTCATCTAGGAGTCTGGAAGATCTTACGTTCTTGGCCACTAGGGCAGTAAGTGGTATGACCCGATATTGTGAGCGTAACGGAATTTGATTGAACGGGACAAAGACTGAGATGGTGTTGTTTTCGCTTGCTTCTTGCTTATCTTAGGCTATTATAGGCTGAGGCAATTCTTCCAGAGCTAGTGAAGTGAGGTGAAGGTGAAGGTGAACAAAAACGTATTGCTCTTGGTCTGTGGTATAGGTAAAGAATTTATAAGATTTCTGAAGAACGGGTTTAAATGTAAAGAACTGGTTTATAATTTTTTATTTTTTTTCACTTTGTTAGTTCATTATTCTTAGCACTCTCCGTTGTAATGAGAAGACATGAGAGCTTGAAGGTGCACGAGCCCATGTCAGGGGAATTAGGGCATAATATGCCGATTTCGGTATGTCAAAGTTTACAATGTTTACTAATTATCTTACAGCGAAGATGCTTTTGAAGATCTTGTCAGTCAGAAAGTTTTCGCGCTCCCTCCAGTCCAGCTTCGCATCCATTCTAACACCAAGAAATTTTGTTTTGTTACAATTTGTAGCTTCATCGACACGCCTACTAGAAAAAATCATATTAACTATTTTGGTTTCATTTAAGGATGACTTATTGCCCTAAAAACCATTGCCTATTGATATAGCTGTGTCATCAGCAAGTGAAGTTGTTCTAGACTTCTCAGAGTTCTTGGTGTTTGTGGATGAAATGGGTTGATAAATGTCGTACGTATTTTATAAATAAAACTGGACCCCGAGCTGAACCCTGAGGGACCCCGTTCACCACCCTCAAAACTTGCTTGTCCACATGCTACATATTGATATCTCTCACTCAACTATGACCATATTTAAATCAAAATTATTTTTTTCGATTTTATTAATGTCGAATGAGAAACCCTTTTTTATATTTTAACGTACTTTTATTATCTCCGTTAATACGTTTACTAAAGCCGGAGATGTAGATTTATTCCTTATTGGTTTTCGTAAAGTAGATTGTTTCGTGATATATTTTCATTTTCATATTTTCGTTTCAACAATATTCGAAAAAATAGGTATTAAAAACGAAGGTCTCAAATTGTTGAGTGTTAATTCTCCGCCTTTATGTATTAGCTTGGAGATTTTAAGCACATCGGCACATTTTAATAATTTGGAACAGATATTAAAGTGATCAAAGCTACATTTATTTTTTAAAATATCGACAATGTCCTTCATTTTACTGGTGTCTATTGGGTACTCTCCCTATTCTGCCTATCACCGTGTTTAAATCTATATTTATTTGTTCACTTTAATACATACGAGGTGTGCTCAAAAAGTAATGTGACTTTTGTAAATGGGCGGACTACATATACTCGATCTTCGATATATTTTTTTGTTATGTTGATACACATGATAAAAAAGAGTTTTCGATTGCTTAAGGATATTAAGTTCTTTGTTGTAATTTTCAGTTGAGAGTGGCGTATTAAGAAGGGTGATTTGAGCTGTTATGTATGACTGTGTCCGTGTGTGAAGGTTTATGATATATTGAAAAATCTAATTTGTTTTGCACTTTCGTAATAGTTAAGTCTAAAAAATTAATAGTGTTATCCTGTTCAATCTCGACAGTGAATGTTATACGATTATGTATTGAGTTAATGTAATTTAAAAAAGAATTCAATCGTCTGTCCGTTCCAACAAAGCACGCAAAGACATCGTCCACATATCTATACCACCATAAAAAACTTTTACTTAAATTATGTTCTAGTATGATATTTTCCGAATTATCCATAAAAATCTCGGCTAACAAAGGACTAAGTGGGTTTCCCATAATCAAACCTTCTTTAGAGATATAAATCTGTCCATTAAATTCAAAATAATTTTGATCTAAAGATACTATTAAGCAATCTAATAAACCTTGTTTCACCAATAGGTTAACCTGTTTCCGAGTTAGGGTAAAATCTACTAAATCTATCACATCCATAGTGGGAAATAGGTTTTGTACATCAAAAGACAATAGAGTTGCGTTAGAAGGGATTTTGACATCTTTAATTTTGTTGGCTGCATTTAACTCTTTTATACACATACTTCTTAATACGCCACGCTCAACTGAAAATTACAACAAAGAACTCAATATCATTAAACAAATTGCACTGAACAACGGCTACAATCCGTCCATTATAGATAAAATTATAAATAAAAAACAAATACAGACAACAGTAAACTCTATTTATCCGAAACCAAATACAGAACACGAACAATTTAAAACAATTACATACATAGGAGAACCTAGCGAAAAAGTTTCGAAACATTTTTCAAAATGTGGTTTAACAATAGCTTTCAGAAGTAACAACACAATAGGAAAATATTTAAAAAACAATAAATCGAAATGTCCTAAATCCAAAAAATCAGGTGTCTACAGGTTGAAATGTGGATCTTGTCCTAAAATTTATATTGGACAAACAGGTAGATCCTTCAAGAAACGCATTAACGAGCATATAAGAGCGTTTAAAAACAATAGTCTAGATTCTAATTATGCTACACACTTAAACACAGAAAAACACGTTTTTGACGAAAATTTTGATATATTACACACATCCACAAATAGTAGAAAATTAAATTTATTGGAAGCCATGGAGATTAACAAAATGGGATATTCAAATGAATTGGTCATTTTTCGGTATATATAGTAGCAGGTAGTTTGTAAATATTACATTTGATAAAGACACGGTGTTGTCGAAACAATTGTCATGTCAAAATATATAATTTCGTGAAAATCTGAACTTTTAGTTCTTATTTATTTTGATAAATGGATTTTCTTCAAGCAAAAGCCACCTCAGTTCAATTTTTCGCTAGCATTTGTTCCGCTCCATCATCATCATGTTCTTAATTCTCCTTTCTTCTTTATTGATCGGTTGTCCCAGAATTCTGGAGGAGATGGTTCACATTTAGGTGCAATTACGAAGCTTTTTAGTCAACACTGGTGTTTCGAATTTGTCAGCTGGTATCACTAGATGTTTCCACAGTTTTCATTTGATAAGCTTTCCCTGGTCCGTGAATAAATTTGATCAATATTTAATGTACCATCCTTTATCGTTCTCAAAAGGTATAAAATATAATAAATAATTCGCATTTTCAATGAAGAAAACAGAAGACATTTTCGTTTTTGCCGTCATACTGGAACTGGCTCTAAAAGGACATGTTATTTATTCGTTTTCTTTAATATGGTCCGGTTGGGTGCATTTCTTGCCGGGAATTTGTTTTTGCCTTATTCCGAAACATAAATTTATCGACATAAATCAATTTAAAATATTTACTATATGGAATTTATACCGGTTTCTTGCGAGCGATGAAAAATCGCATGGCGTCGCCCGATATGCGACTTTTATTGACAATGTTGCGACATTGATTGCGTCTTTTTTTAAACGTTTTTTTTTCTTCGGTCACTTACTCGGCGAATGTCACTTCTAGAGAAGTTTGCGCGAGCCAGCAGCATCCTTTTCTTCAAAAATCTGATGGAATTACGTTTTAGCGTTAATAAAAGTTTCGCTTTTTTAATTTAATTCATTCATACGTGTGCTACTGTTGCAGGATGTTCGCAGTAACCCGCTGTGGACGGTGCCACGCAGGAATATCAGCGAACGAACTTGTCATCAGAGCACGGGACCTGGTTTATCACTTGCACTGCTTTTCTTGTACGTCTTGCGGAATCCCATTGTCGAAGGGAGACCATTTCGGAATGCGGGATGGATTGATATTTTGCAGGTAGGTGCAGTGTAGCAAATTGAAAAAAAAATGTTCAAAATATCATTCAGAGTTAATAGTTACATCACACATGACAGATCTTATAAAAAATGGCGGGAAAGTAATCAATTTGGACTTACAAATAAACCAAAATTCAAAGCGATGATGACGTTATCGAAAGTAATGTTGTAATAATGACAAAGACTAAACTAACGAGGATGTCAAATAACAATGGTATAATTGTTATTATAATACAATCTTAACATAAAAATTGCTAAAAAAGTCAATTTATACTTTAATTTATACTAAAATTCCAGATTAAAAATAACGTAATTAGGAATTGTTTATGTAGGATTATAAAGTAAATCTGCAACAGTCATTCTGATACTAAAGTTTTCAACGAAACGTAAGATGCCCATAGTAATTTAAGTTTTCCTTAAGTTCCTAATTTACAAGATTCTTATTCATTGTTTAAGGCTACATTTAGTACATTATAATCTCACAAACACCAAAAAAATAAAACGTTTTGTTTTAATTTAACTCTGTTCATAACAAATATTAGTTAAAAGCGAAATAGTACAAAGAATAGATCTGATTAAAAATTAAATGCTTCTTTACCAGTCTATCCCACAGCAAAGAAAAAAATGAAAATAATATTATCGAAAAATAAAATTTCTACTACGTTTTGTTGTATTTTTTCAACTACTAACAATAAACTGATTCACTGAAATTAATTTTATGTGTTTTTTGAATGAATAAAACTTAATTTTTGGTTAAATAAATTAGAAACAAAGTGCTCAAAATTACAAAAAAGTGGCGATATCTCGAAAACGTTAATAGTCGAATATATATGATTAACCTTTTTTAAGTTTTTCCATTATTTTCTTTACTATTTTTATTCACAAAAATTTCTTTTCAATAATATTCCTTGTTCTTCTTTCGTCTTGCTTTAGCTCGACTATCTTATAATCTGGAGAAGTATATAGAAGATGTTATGAAGTTATGAAAATCTAAGACAAAAGTCTTCAAAATAAACAAGTTCATTAAACTAGTCAAAGATTTCTTCTGAAAAAAACTTGTTTTTTAAATATATTTCCATATTCAAAATTTTAAGAAGGTGCCCAAAATAAGTAGGCTCAAAAAAGTAGTCGCAGAATTCTTCTGAGCAAAGCAAGTCCTTTCAAAAAATATATTTTTTGCCTATGTGGTTTGCTGCGGATTCCTATCTATTTAATTTTTGATTAGATAAATTGGAACTGAAGTGCTCATTTTTTTTTTTTTGGCTCTTTAGTATAAAAGTTTTCTGTTCAATCATATTCTGCTTTTCTTTGCTTTCTATTGCTTTTACTAATTAAACTTTTTTTTAATTAATAAATTTAAATTAATAATTAAAATTTAAAACTAAACGACTAAACGACAATCTGCGAACATAACCTCAAAGAACATTCTTTACCGAAGCGAGTCAAACTTTTAATTTGTCTAACTCTCTAAATTACGAAGGAAGGCTCCCTCTGTCGCCACATCGCCATACTAAAAATTCGAAAATTTTTCCTATTTCGAAAAACGAGTTATTAAGCGAGGAGATCCCTAAAGTAACTTTTACCATTGCAGTTTTTGTTTCAATAGACCTCATTACCAAATGCTAGAGATGTGCGATCCCGGCAACGAACCCCTCGATATGATGTTCAGGGGGAGCGAGTCCCCCGGATATTTCCCCTCGTCGACCCCGCCCCAGAATCACAAAGGACGACCGAGGAAAAGGAAACCCCCGAGCGACGACTCCCCCTGCGGGGGGGAGTTGCCGGTTACGATGAGAATGGCTGCCGCTACGTTGGGTAAGTCGCCTTTTCTCCCCTTTTTTCCCCTCTACTTTTTTTTATTGCGTTTATTTGTCGAAAACGCGACCGCAAATCAATAAGCGTCCGACCATATACAGGTTGTCTCTGAAATATCAGACAATATATAAGCAAGTACAAAGTAGAATGAGAGCCAGTTTCCAGACAACTTTATTCATGTTTATTTTATATATTTTTTCCACTGCGATAACCGTTGTAATTGCCCCACATTCTTGACGTACCATTTGTTATTATTATTATTATTATTATTATTATTATTATTGTTATATATTATCAGTATTCTTCAATTTTGCTGTTCTTCCCTTCCTTTGACGCGTAATTAAGAAGGCACAATCTGCAGCGACCTAAAACAAAGCCGATATTGATTCGCATGTCTACCGCGGATGTCAGTAAATCAATCAATATTCGCGATTCAGACGACATGAGGCCGGTTCGGACTGTTCCAATCGTACAAGTACCCGGTCTCGAATGCGGGGACGATTTCCTGCCGCCGTACGAGTTTCGCAGGACAACTTTTTGCTGCGATTCCCACCGCCCATCTCGGGCCTTAATCAATGGCTTAAAAATAGTCGGACATATTACGGATGGCGCTTTTTTCACCGGGGTCTCGAATTAATGGCAATAATTAGTCGGGCATTTAGATTAGGCCTAATTGTTATGGCGACCATTTCTGAGACGCTACCCCGGAGATTGTCTTGTTGTCGATTGTTTTATTTTTCCGCTCGCTTCGGAAGATTGTTGCGTCTACCGCGTCGTGGGCCTGTATGGCGGGGGGATTTGGTGACTCTCGGGGGCGATATTTGATGTCCATGCACCCAGGAATATTATTTTTTATTTCAATATTAAGCGCGATAACGCACGAGATCGTACCACAAGGCCGATGGTTAGTGTGGGTAAAGAAAAACGTTATTTTTTTTGGATCTGGCACACAAAAACTAGTTTCCAGTTGCCTCTAGAAAGTACTTACCACGTATGAGCTCTTAATATTCTTCTTCTTAAGGTGAATAATCGTTTCGAATGATGACTATTAGAATAGCTATTCAAATCTTATCTACTGCTGCTTTGAAGAGTCCTGTGGTTGTAAGAGAGAACCACATTCTTAGATTGTAGAGCCATGAGATTGTCCTCCGTCCCGGACCTCTTTTTCCAAAAACCTTACCCTGAGAAGAAGCTGCAACAGACCGTATCACTGTTCGTTGCGCCTCTTTACGTTGTTTATGATTTCACATTCCTTATCCATTTTGCGAATGTTTGCGAACATCTCAAAAGCCTCTAGTTTCTTCATAGACGCCTCTGTCAATGTCCAGAATTCACGGATGAGAGTGTGACTTCCAAGAATGTTGTCTGATTTCAACTGAATGATCCCATTTCTCATTAACATCTGTTCCCAGGAACACGTTACTTGAGACGCGAATTATTGGTTGTTGATTAACCAGTAGTTGTCCCATTGGTATATTATTCTTGCTGATAGCCATATATAAGGTTGTTCGGAAAGTCATTTCGTTTTTTCCCGTCAGAGGACTTAATTTACGTTTTTTCGAAACCAACTTTACACTTAAGCCGCATAACCATTATATGTCTTGAGAGCTGATATTGCAAGGCTTGTGTGTGAAAAAGTTCTATTAATTCTACGCAGTAGTTTTTGGTTGATGCCCTTTTAAATATGGAGAGCAATAAGCAGCATTTTCGTCAAATTTTACTTTTTTACTTCAGAAAAGGTAAAAATGCTGTCCAAGCGAGAAATAAATTGACGGATGTGTATGGAGAAGGCGTGTTAACAGTATGCCAGTGCCAGAACTGGTTTGCAAAATTTCGATCCGGCAATTTTGATGTCGAAGATGCACGACGGTCTGGAAGGCCGGTCGAAGCTGACAAAGATACGATAAAGGCATTAGTTGATGCAAATCGGCGAATAACCACACGAGAAATCGGTGAGAGATTAAATTTGTCGAATTCGACTGTTTATGGCCATTTGAAAGGCATGGGCTTAACCTCGAAGCTCGATGTGTGGGTGCCCCATGTCCTTACGGAGCGAAATTTGTGTCGTCGCGTTGACGTGTGTGATTCGCTCCTCAAACGTCAAGAAAATGATCCATTTTTGAAGCGGATTATTACTGGGGACGAAAAATGGGTTGTATACAACAATGTTAAACGCAAGAGGTCATGGAGCAGAAAAGATGAACCGGCTCAAAGCGTGCCAAAAGCCAACATTCACCAAAAAAAGGTGATGCTCTCCGTTTGGTGGGATGTCAAAGGAATCGTTTTTTTGAGCTTTTGCCGGACAATACAACGATTAATTCAGAAGTCTATTGTCATCAACTGGACAAATTGAATGATTCACTTAAAGAGAAGAGGCCCGAATTAATCAACAGGAAGGGTGTAGTGTTCCACCAGGATAATGCGAGACCTCACACAAGTTTGGTCACTCGCCAAAAACTTTTACAGCTTGAATGGGACGTACTGCAACATCCACCATATTCTCCAGATCTGGCGCCTTCCGACTATTATTTGTTCCGGTCCCTGCAAAATTTTTTGGATGGCAAAACCTTTACCTCAAATGAAGATGTCAAAAACCACCTGAACCAGTTTTTTGCCAGCAAGGACCAAAACTTTTATGAGAGGGGAATTATGTTACTGCCAGAAAGATGGCAAAAGGTGTTGGACCAGAATGGCCAATATATAATTTAATAAAATATTTATTCATTATACGAAAACTGTCTTTCATGTTCCCCAAAAAAAACGAAATGACTTTCCGAACAACCCAATACTTATTGAATTGAATACGTATTGAAATCCCAATGGGCGTTTATATTCATAGTTTTTAATAAATATTTTTAATTTATTCATTAAATCGGCGAGTTTTCACAACGTACATAAATATTTGAGTTTATCTGGATGAAATGAGCTTTTAAATGATTTTTTAATATTTTACCAAATTTTTAACGATATTTTCTTTTATAATTTTACTTTAATTACAATTGAGTATCATAATTGAACATTTCTCAACTGGTTAAAATAGAACTCGAATTTTTTGCACAAATTTTATAATTTATCTTTTTGTCTGAGGATTCAGTTTCCTTAATTCGTATCAGTTAGTCACTTTCTTATATCTATGAACATACTTTAATCTCTTAAATACGCTGCCGATATGGGCAGTACATTCCGGGCAAATCCTAAAAATCCAAATTACATCGCCGGTAAATCCGTATCAATCTTGATGTATCGGTGAGACTTCGCCTACTGACGCTTAGGTTTTTTTTGGTCCTCCCAAATGGAAGCCCCATAATGCAGGAATGTCCTCGCCGTCCGAATTCTGTCTCCCTAATTTACATTTACCGATAGGTACCGCAGGTGTCGACGCGGTACCACCATAAACAACATCTATTAGTAATTCCTAGACGACGATAGGTCTGCCTCGGGACGGAATGTCCACATATTTATTCAAAAAAGCGGGGGCCATAACGTTTTTCCAAACCAATCGGGCTACCGGACGTGCTTTTATCCAATCGCCGATCTCGGGGATACTTTTCATCTGTCAACTGTTTCGGGTTTCGGCCACCCACCGGTAGGAGCGACCCTATAAATTACGCGTCGATATCGACTCTCGATATACTGGCACGTTTTGTTTCGCGATCGGGCCCACAGTTTTGTTTTTTTCGGAGAAAATAAAACTACCGGCCGACTTGGGGGACGTGCTTAATGCCGTAGTTGTAATTCTAAAGTGGAGGCGATAAATTTTGAACAAATCGATGGGTTTCGCAATGGAAAACTCGCATTTGGGATTTGTCTTTTTTTTTCTTCATTGGCGAACGTGTACGTTGTTATTAACGGGAAGTAATTAAAAGATCTTTGCGTACGTCTTACATTTTGCCAAAAGCCAGAGTTATGCTTTCATATCTTTCTCTAATTAAGTCAATTTTTTTTAGAAACATGTAAGAACAATTGTTATATCTAAAAAAACTTCATATAAACATATGCTCTTTTTCGTTTAAAAAAAAACCTCTTCTCTGTATAGTCATTACAATATCGTTAATATGACAGCATGCCGAGAAGTTAGCCTTTATTTTTACTAACTAATGCAAATTTTTATTGTTTTAAGGAAATCAGTGTCGCGCCACTGACTGCTTATGAACAAATAATATTTTGATTAATTAGGTCGCCACTGCAGTGGTTAAATTGAGAATTTTTTCTTGTGAAAAAAAAACTATCTAATACAAAATACAAAGTTTTTAATTCCCAACTAGTGTCATTCAGGAAAAAAAATTAGAAGACTGTCCTTTTTCTTTTACAGTTTTAATGAAATAAGATAACATCCGGACAACAAAATAAATAATAAACGATTTTTATTTATAAAAAAAATACTACCTAATAATAATAATAATAATTTTTAGCAAAATTGTCTAATAATAAATTAATAACAACCTTTTTGAAAAAAAGTTGAACATGCAAAACTAGAAAATTTGACAACAGAACAGCCTACTGCTATGATGAGATATAATTATAAAGATAAAAAAAAACACCTCAGAGTTTACGTACTTCGTATGCGTACTTCAGCCCGCCCGCCACTGGTGTAAAGTTAAGACTCCTAGGGCATAAATTCGTATGAAGTTTTCTTTTTAAAATTGATTTAAAAATCGGCCCCTTCATTACCGACCCCTGGCCACTGGTTTACATGAAATCAGTCTCAACACTGACGGAACTTTTTTTTTTATTGCATTTTCGAATTCGAAATTTGAAACAACTTCCACTAATTGTTCCTACACTGCTCCGTACCAATGGGTATGCATTTAAAAAAGAGCTTTTTATTATTACTACTGCTCTTTCAGAAGTGCACTTTTTCGACGTCCCCTGTATAAAATACTGTACATATTACATGCACTGTTTTTATGCACATTCAATAACTGTGTGAAAAATTCGTTTTGGTTTTGCGAACAAGATGGCAACCAAAACTAAATGTTGCATTTGAAATTACATTGATTTCGAGTAGAACCGATAATATTTTAAAACCTGAAATATTTTTAGATGCCAATTATAACCATATATTAAGCTGTATTGTTCCTATTCAAACAAGATTTTAAAATACTTTTTAAAAAACTTCTGGATTCCTCCACGCGTCGGTTTTTGCTGAATCGAACTTGCCGACGTTTCGCCAATCAAACATGATTCGCCTTTCAAACATGATCATGACAAAGCTTTAAATCTTTATTTATCTACTACCCAAAATCACATTTAGAAATTTGGAAAAGTAACGTCAACGCTAGGCAAACCATCGAATTCTTCTCAACTACCAAACATTGTAATAAATGTGTCATCGCGCCAACTTTCGGAAACGGAAAAATTAGTTCTTTCAAAAGGCTCCAAAAGAAGAAATCATTTCAAATGTCGAGTCTATCCTAAACAAACTGCCATCTCAAACAGCTAACGAAATTCGATTTGAAACTGCAAAAATCCTTAAAAAATCAAAACCTCCTAAATCCAATATTGCAAAGCCTGAACGCATCGCCCTCAAATCTCTAAAATCCAATCCACATATCGTAGTCCTAAAAGCAGATGAAGGAAATGCTACGGCAGTCAGGGAAACAACTGAATATCAGGAAAAGGTGCAAGATATTCTTACAGGCGGATCATCTTAAAAAAGATCCTACGGCATCTATGAATCGCAACCTTAAATCTGTTATTAAGGCTTTGTCAGACTCCATGAAAAAAATCTGCTACCCCCATGACTCTAAAATTCCTCGTCTCTAGATTCACAAACCATGATTACCCCTTCGACCTCTTCTCCAACATATACTCTAGCAAAATATCCAGCTTCCTTATTAAAACCCCTTACAGGGAAAACTGACAGTTTCGTACTTAATTCCTTTCCTTGAACAATTAAAAAGCATTACATTAGATACACAAGATATTCTAGTTAGTTTCCCTAGTACAATCCCTCTATATCAAAGTTCCTATTCCTGAAACTCTCGACATCATTTCAGATATATTAAAGTCCGAGAATCTGGAACCAAACCTTCTCACGTTAATTGAAAAATGCTTGTTGGGAACATATTTTTTTATAACGGCCAAATTTTTGAACATTAAACCCTATACACCCTAACATATATTTTACCATTGAGTTGGAACCTAATAATAACCTTCCATTCATAGATATTCTTATCAATAGAAAATCAGACCTAACTTTGGGTCATTGTGTTTACAGAAAACCTACACACACAGACCGATAACTAAATGCATGGTCACATTTCACCACAACCTTCCAATGGCAATGAGGCCGAAAGCAATCCTACACATGGCAGTGTGGTGCTTCCTTACATTTAAAACATCACTGACCACATATCTAAAGTTCTAAAGAAGTATAACGTCAAAACCACATTTACCACTTGTCCAAAAATCTCTCATCTTTGGTCCGTCAAAGGCAAAATTCGATTTGAGATGAGTTTACAGTATTCCATGCACATGCGGCAAAGAATACATTGGAGAGACCGGACGAAAAATATCAACTAGACTCAAAGAACACGAAAGAGCCTTACGACTAAGACAAATAAACTCATCAGCTGTTGCCGAACACGAATCAGTTCTTCTGCCAACAAAAAAATCCGACAGTCTAAAGAAATCTATAAACAACCTAACTATCCTAACCGCGACGCAGGTCTCTACCTGTCACCAATATGGGAATCAGTTATCTGAGACCGGGTTTATGCCTCTCATTTATCTCCGCCAACCTCAAACAATATATAAACAGGTACAGAGTAAAATACGAGCCAGTTTAAGTCAAGCTCTGAAGAAGCCAACAGGATGGCTGGCGAAACGTCAGCAAGTTGGTCGCAGGAGAAATCCTTGTGAGAGTTATTCCTCGACTGCCGTAAAATAGCCCCATGGCCCAGTATAATGCTGTTTACCCACAGCAACATGAGTCAAAAGCCTCGGCTTTGATAACATTTTTCCTATATAGTTATTCGAGATATAGAGGTCCTGCCTATTCCGATAAAGCAACCATGAAAAAAATATTGTGGAGGCTTTCGTTTTTAACCAATGACCTTATGGCATTGAACAACCAACATGGTCGCTGATAGATGCGACATTTTTACGGCAGTATTTTCTCAAGATATGCTTAGATCTTGTAAAATGTTATGGGAAAACGAGTTATGTGTTTCCCTACGAGGAAGGTACCAACGGACCTGTTAGATTTGCCCAATATAATGCTCCTAACCTAATGTGCGAGGATAAGGAGTTCCAAAAAAACTTGGAGCATTTTCGGGTATTTCTGGGAATTTCGCAATAAACAAACTTATTTTACGCGTTTGTTAGATAGTTTTCAGTGAAACACAATTACTTTGGCAAGCACACCTGGCGATGCGTTTGGTCTTTTAATACGAAATATCGCTTGCGACGTCACAATATCATTGTCGGGAAGCAGGAAATTTTAGGGTATTCAAAGAAGGAAGAAATATCGCTGCACACTCTTTCGCAGTTATTTTATGGATCGATACAAGTTCGAAATTTTAATTACGTGTCCCACGCGGACATTTCACGTACGTTGCTGTGGAGTGGGTCCTCGAACTCAGGCAAAGGACGCTTTCGAAGTCTTTCTGGCTCGTAAGTGTATGCGAAAGTTTGGATAACAACCTACGGGGAGACGTGCTCGAGTGCTGTAAATACGAGCCCTGACCCTTTGCGAGTGGTTCGGTGCCTGCGTGGATATTTGCCGACGAGAGTTTGAATGTTTGATGTACTATCGATCGATAGAGCTAGAGAGTGCTAGAGCCTCTTTGTTTTGCTACGCAAAGTGAAAGAAATAAACTATACAGCAACTCGTATAATATACAGGTTTAATCAGGTTCTAAAGCAAAAAAATTATTAATATTTAACCGAACTTACCATTGTTTAAAAGTGGATATCAACCGAGATGCAGGGTGTCAAAGTTACGATTTTATTTTTGATCTTTTTAACAATTCCTGAAATAGTCACGCTTTTTGCACAAAATTTGACAAATCTCGGTTTTTTGACGTGAGAAATTCATTTTTGCGAATAATTCTGGGGCAAATTGTATAGGGCGCTATGTATGCTACTTTTCGTACTAACTTTTTAGCACCTTGGTGTTTGCATACTTAATAAACATATCATTTATCACGCCTTTTTTTTGCACAAAAAATGTATACCCTTTACGTTTGGTCTCTAGTCGCTGTGCTCGTGAAATTCGCATTTGGAATTTTCTTTGCGCATTCAGAGTAGGCTTTGACTAACATAATAACAATAAACGACCGTAAAGTTGTGCGAAGTAGGATCTGACCACAAAATGAGGGCAAAAATTTTGAAGTAGGCTTTGCGAAAAAGACGGTTAGGTTCTGGTGAATTTCTTTGCTGTTGTATCTTAGTATCTTTTCACAACGAAAATCCGATCTCGAGCAGTAGTTGAATTAATAATAATAATGAAACTTTCATCTTAATGCACTGATAATAAAGTCCTTTCTCAATTGCCGAAAGACTGTGAATTGGTAGGGTGTTATAATTATATATTATATTAGACATTAGCCTTCTTCTTTATTTTTTGTAATATTTAGTTATTATATTTATGTTTATTATTTTTATTATAAATATTTCTTTAATTTATTTATTTATTATATTTATTTTTTATATATAAAAAAAAATCCTATAAATTAACACACAACACATTCCTTGTTCTCATCCATTCCTCTGATAACATAACTTGCCTTGTTTAATTTTGTACATAAAAACTCGGCGTTTCAATTAATCTGAAACGCAGCATAGCCAAAAGATTTATTAGAAATGATTATTATAAATATTTTATGTATTAAATAGAACCCCAAGTTCTATAATGCTTGTTAAAACCAGTAGCACTTTTTTTTCATTGTATTTTGCGAACTTTTGGATAATTGCCTTTGCTGCTTCAGTTATAAGTTTAAGTTTAAGTTAAGTTTATCGAATTTCTCTTTTGTTTCTCTATGTAAGGAATGCTAAATAGTATTTGTTTTTAACACAGTCATCCACAGGAGGCATCCAGTTTGGGAACATATTAGAGACATAATCACCCTGCAGATTTAAAAAAATCTTTGAACTGCTTAAAGCGACCTCTTCAAAGTAAAATGAAAGTTCTACTTTAATTCTAGTTCTTAAAAAGTTTACAGTTGGTAACGACTAGAAGCTTCATAGAGAAATTCCAGAAATTCAATGTTTAGGTGGTCATTTACTTTTTTTAATGTAAGGCTTTTGAGTGCATCAACTAGTAAACTCTATGGTGGAGGCTTGATATGAATCCTATAATATCCCAGAGAAGCATTTTTTAATCATGCGGATCTAATGTAATGCTGTTTGATAATCACCTGCAAAAGCCTTTAAGGTAGACGCTAGATATTTTGCTGGAGAATATGTTGTTGAATAGAATGCCATCCAGTTCCAGGAGAAATCCAGAGGATTTGTAAATAAAATACTGTAATCGGTGGAACTCTCTTTGAAAAATCTTAGCAGCTTTTACTTTAATAGTATATCTCGATCATTTAAAACTATAATAATTCTACGTGACCTATAGCTATAGCAGATTTCAACTGATACTAACTTTGTCTTCGTCAGAGATGCTGCAACAAGGTGAACTGTCGTCGTCCATGGAGTCTTTGTCGTACGATTCGTCGGTGACGTCGCCGGCTTCCAGCAACGGCCACCAATCGCAGAGGACCAAGAGGATGAGGACGTCGTTCAAGCACCATCAGCTGAGGACGATGAAAACTTATTTCGCGATCAATCAGAACCCCGACGCCAAGGATTTGAAGCAGCTCGCTCAGAAAACCGGCCTGTCGAAGCGAGTGTTGCAGGTAACGGGAGAGATAATTAATGATTCCATTTTCCATTGTAATTTCGAAAATTTTGCACCTATGGAGATATTTTATGGGCACTGTTTAAAGAAAAATTGCATAAGTTGAAGAGACCTCTTCAACGAATGCTCAAATTTGTGAAAAATAAGAAAAGAAAGAACTGTTTATGGAACTGGATTTAAAAGAATTTCTGAATTAGTCGTATGTCGGTTTATAAATCAAACTTGCTGACGTCTCACAAATCATCCTGTTGAGTTCTTCAACTGAAACTCGTATTCTACTCTGCACCTGCTTATATAGTATTGTTTGAGGAGGCGGAGCCCAAGCAGGCGCGTGGACATTGTCTCGAACGACTGTTATTGGTAAAAGGTTACGGTTAAGATTGTTGCTTACAGATTTTCTATAGATTCTCGGTTTTTTCGTCGGAAGAATAAAGAAGGAAATTTGATATCCGGTTTTACGATTGTAATCGGCAATTGCTGAGGAGTTTATTTGTCATAGTCTTAAGGCTCCTTCATATTCTTTGAGCCCAGTTGATATTTTTTGTTCTGTCTCTCTAATGTAATCTGTGCCTCGTATGCACGGAATGCTGCAAGCTTCTGGTATCTCAAACGAAATATTGTCTTTGACGGATCGAAGATGTTGAATGGCTTTTGGACAATTGGTGGTTTGAATTGTATATTTATTATATAATATTATTATTAATATCTTTAATGTGGAAATTATTAGAGAGAAGAGAAGAGCAAAGGATGGACGTGGACATTCGTTCGGATGACGGTAAACCTGTGTCGCAGTTCACCTTGAATTCCAGATTCTTGAATTTTTCTTTGTTAGAAGAATTGATCAAATGCGAGAGTTTTACTTTTATCGAATAAGATTTAATGTCCCGTTTAACTGCTGATGAGTTTATTTGTCGTGGTTTGAGGACTTTTTCTGTTCTTTGAGCCTAGTTAATATTTATCGTCTGCTTTCTCCAATGTATTCTTTGTCGCATCTTTCTTAAAAACTTTTGATATGTGATCGGGTTGTTTGCTGACTAAATTGTCTTTGGAAGGTTGTGGCGAACTGTATTAAATTGCTAGAGAGAAGAACTTTCAAGTCGAATTTCATTTGCTGTTTGAGATGACAGTTGGTGTTGTTCATGTGATATCCTTTTTTTGCAAAAACTGATTTTTCCGTCGTAGAAAGTTGTTGCGATGATAAATTTATCACATCGTTTGATAGTTTAAAGAGCTTGATGGTTTCGGTATTGGTGACGTTAGTTTTTAAAATATTTCAAAAATTTGGTCTAAGATTTTCAGCTTTTTCATGAATCATGTTTGATGAATTCTTTCTCGAAATATAGAGTTATGGTCTCTGCAAATACGCTTGATGTTTTCTCCATAAACAAGTTTAATTTATAAACAAGATTACAACATGTAAACTACAGACATATAGGGACACGGATAAAATATCATCAAAAAATGTAATTATTTTTTTACTTATTCTGCTTATTTGTTAATGTTCACATAAGAAATCCAGAAATGTTAAAACAATTTTTTGGATTATTTTTTCCCAATTTCAGTAACAGTTAAAATAACTTAAGATTCGTGAATACCAGCATCTTCTTTCCCTCCGTGTAGGTGTGGTTTCAAAACGCGCGAGCAAAATGGCGGCGAAACATCATGCGACAAGAAGGCACTACCAACAACAACAGCATTCAACCCCAAGGTGCCAGCGGTTCACCAACGGGGTCAGCTCTCCTGGACACGAACAGTATGTCCCATCAATCCATCGAAGATCTCCATCACCATCTACATTCCCAAAACTCGCAGAATATTAACTTCAACGACATCTATTAAGGTTCGCTTCGTGTTATGTTGAGCTACCAAAACATTTATCCGAAAATACATGTTACAAAAGAATTGGTCAATCCGTGAGGCATATATACATTTTTTTTTTGGCTAAGGTAAACATTTTTTTTTCTAAAATAATAGGGTATTTTATTTTAATTGATTCAAATTGCAAAATATAAAAATTTGTTTACACATATCGTAAAAGAAGCTTAAAATGTCATTAACCCGGAAAAATTAATTCGAAGTACATAGACGTTCGTATTTTGTTTCTTTGAGTTTTTGGTAAAAATAAATTGTAAATTAATGTGAATATCAACAAGACAAATCCCTAGGATTGTCCACATTTTCCTGACCTGTGTCTTACGTATAATTGGCCTGTAGATAAATTTGATACCTGTGTAGTGGTAGACTGGTTGCAGTAGAACAACGATTCTTAAGATTACCTGTAAATATGTCGGTTTAAGTTATGATAAAGTTATACACACAATGTTCCTTTTTCGTATAGTCGTATTTCGTGGTCCTTAGATATATCCAGTCGATGTACATTTAAAAAATGTACAGAATACATTTTCTCGGGATCTATTTCTGCTTTTACCATGCAAGAAACCTTCTTATGGTAAAAACTTATTCCCGAGCTTTTTGTCGGAACCAATATTTATGTTTGTAACTGTTCGTTCCAATTTGTAAAGCATTTTAGTTATTTTTCTCGCAAAAAAAATGGCGTTTAAAACGATACAATTTATTCGTGCAATTCGTATTCAGTTGTTTTTCTTTTGTTTGTACATTACGTTCTTATAGCGCTGAAACGCAAGATGTAAGATGTTTTAGTCTATATATAGGGGACAGGTCGGCCAAATAAAACTTAGGTTTAGGTTGTTGAAAGTTTAACGTAAACACGATTGTAAATAGTTAGGTTAAGTTTTATTTAGCCCTCCGTAATGCATCTATTTATTGCAAATTGTTAAATATAACATCTGACTAATAAACCGACTCTTATTTTAAATGCTTTCGACGATACGCCTACCTTGTTTTAATTAGGGTTTTTTTTTATTTTGTGATGAAAACAAATATTGAGACCTTTGAACGGGCTAGAAGTAGTGACACATCAAATTAATTCTAAAATTTATAGGTTAGAATTTTAGAAATATTATCAACCTTGGTTTTTTACTATTAAATTTAAAAGCTTTGTGACAACGGCAAGCTAACTTTGATCTTTTTTGATACGGAAAATAATTACACATATTTGAAATCAGAAAAAAAACCTTAACACATTAGTCATTCATTTCTCACTGCGGTGCATCCTTGTTCTTAGTACAAAAGATGCTGCATTCAGATTTTGCTCCCTCCCTTAGAAGAGCCTTACACTTTCGAAGAAGTACCTCTCTCTTTTAAGGTGAGTTCGAATAGTTTCTAAATTGAGGTTCTTGATCGGTTGCTTTCTAGAGATGCGCGGCTAGCTAGGGAAAGCATCCACTTCAAAATACAGGCTATATGTTGTCGTCGACTGTTCCCATAATATGGACGCCAATCCTTAAATGTCAGTTTTGTCAGCTTCTTTGGCATTTATTTTTTTTTAACTTTTTAATCAAAAATTGCATTAAAGCCGCATCAACCATTATCGAATTTTTTCACCAATATGCGTTTTGTTTTTACTTAAAACTTCT
The DNA here is from genome assembly GCF_029955315.1 of Cylas formicarius. Lineage (NCBI taxonomy): Eukaryota > Metazoa > Arthropoda > Insecta > Coleoptera > Brentidae > Cylas > Cylas formicarius. The sequence goes on along the minus strand of NW_026844319.1, from coordinate 31,960,708 downwards.
ATACCAATAGTTCAAAATTTGAAATTATATTTATGGAAAACGCAGAAATAAAATTACAAAATATGCATTTAAATTTGGCCAATAATTATTGACAGCACCTCTTAGCAATTCATTGAAAGTTTACATTACTGCCATGAACTAGCTAGCACGAAGCACCAAGTTGAAACCGATTGAGCATGTCTGGAACCATAGACCATAGAACCAGAAGACCATTTAGAGCCATAGACTAACTTCAAAATATATTTTCTCGAGTATGGGAAGAAATGTCACAGACGTACATTCAAGGTCGTTTTGGGGGACTGCCACTACTCATGGAAGCAGTAATAAGGGCTGGTGAACGATATTAAATTATTTACTTTGCCTTAATTTGCGTGTTTTTGTTTTTAATTTTAATTTTGAGGAATTAAGGTTTTATTTCAAACGGGATTTATTTTATTTTGTTTCCGTGACACATAAATTTAAATAAAGCCAAGCAAAACAAACATTTTTAAAATTACAAGTGATGCGATATTTTTTGTGTTGTTTCATAAATGCGTTGTTCTGAATATTGAAGGAATTAGACACTTTTCTAATATTCTTGACGAATGGCGAATGCGCCAGTTTTTGTTTTCTCAATACCGGTAATCATTTGGTAGTTCGCTCAATCCAACGATCACCGTCAAAATGACAGGAAAAGTCGATTCGTACCTTCTCACGGTAAACATATTAGAAGGCAGGCACTACACGTGGGACAATATGGATTCCGCGGTTACGGTCGCTCTCGACCAAATGAAAAAGTGCACGAAAATAAAAAGAGGCACGGATTCGCCATTTTACAATGAGGTACTACCGGACCAATCGCATTCTTGCAATTAGTGAACGTATCTAATATTTTCCAGTACTTCGTATTCGAACTGAGCTGCACTTACGAACAACTAGCGGATAAAGTTTTAACCATCGCGGTGAGTAACTTTGCTCTGTGCTGTGGTGGGTACTTAGAGCAGAAAACATCTTTTTAGGTGGTCCAACCGGCGACGTTTTGCAGGAAACGGAAACTCCTTGGAACCACCAAGCTGGACGTTTTTACCATCGTCTCGCAACCAAGTAATTTTCGTTCTATTAGTTGATGATACTATTACACACTTTCAATTTTTTTGGATTCCTCCTGCGTTTAGTTAGTTTCGCTGATCATCCTGTTGGCTTTTTCAAGGTCTTGACTGAAACTGACTCGCATTTTACTCTGTACCTGCTTTTATATCGTTTGAGGGGGGCGGAGCTAAATGAGGGGCGTAAATGGCGTCTCGGATGACTGATTCCCATATTGGTGAGTCTTGGTTAAGATTGTTGGGTTGCTTACAGATTTCTATACATTATCGGATTTTTCGTTGCTAGAATAAGGAAGAAAATTTGATGTCTGGTTTTACATCATCAACGTAGCGTTTCTACAATTTTGGTTTTAAATGAAAGATATCGATGGCTTTCTTCTCAAAGGCTTCCATAAATATGTTCGCGATGCCTGGCGATAGTGGAGAACCCATAGCTGTTGCCGACTTTTGTTGGGGGGTTGAAACTTAACAACATACGGCGTGTGTTGAAATTAAAAAGTTTTTGTTTTTATGATTATTTAAGAATAAATCAAGACAGAGCCTTCAGCTGAACCCCATAAGTTAGTTCATCTAATCTGGTTGAAGATGAGTACCTGCAGATTATTGTCGTATCGTCAGGGAAAAGTGGACATTTGATGGAACTAATGCATGAGGGGAAATCGTTTATGTGAATAATGAAGGAAAGTTGCCCTAGAACCTATCCTGGAGGGACTCCATGTTATAGATTTGAAGAAGTTCTTATCGAATGGGCGATGCATTTTTTCCCTAAAGTAAATAATTAAAAATTTTCCTATTTGGTAAGAACTTCCAAGGGTACGCCGCATAAGAGGCTTGATCAAATTGAACATTTTTAAAGGGAAATTCCGGAACTCAATATGCGTTGCACCAAATCACCTTTACATTACAATAAATAAATTCTAACATATTTGAAAGTAATGGTTTAATGGTTATCGTCAGAAATGTTTTTTTTTTCAACCCGTCTGTTTAGACTTGCAGAGATAAAATGAACGCTGGTAGGTGATAAATTACGATTTGGTGTATTAATACGTGGGTGGTGGGTATTAAAAACCTGTCATTTGTACCACTATAACCTCACAAGAGAAAACGCTCTCTTAAATACATTTTTAATGATAAGTTAATGATTAAAAGTTTTCCTATTTGGTAAGAACGTCCAAGGACACGCTGTACAACAGGCTTGATCAAATTTGATCAAAAATTTTCAAATGGAATTTTTGGATCATAATAAAGCAAATATAACATATTTGAAACAAATAGTTAAATAGCTGTCCACAAAAAAAAAGGACTTTTTTCACCCTGTACATTTCGGTTTAGGAACTTGCAGAAAAAATGCATACTAGTAGGTGATTTTGGGTTTTAGTATAGTCTTTCAAATAAGTGAGGAATGCGATTTTTTTTTCTTGTAAATCTATGGAGCGGCAGATACTGATATCCGTTTTTGTCTATCAATTTTAGAAAGGCAATTTTCCTTCCAATCTATACTTTAAATCAAAATCATCGTAATAATGTTAGATTTTAATTCATATAAAATTAAAATTTTATTCTGTCCAATTACAAGACGACGTCTCAACACACCAAAGAATTATACATACATAAACAAAATGGCTCTTGAATATGGACATGAGACAAGGAACAATACATATAACTGACCCTTCAGGTACACATTAACAGTATATTTAAATAAATCCAAACTGCTTGAAGCCTGTGAAAGTGGGTTAGAATTGGTAGAAAAGGTTTTTTATTTAAAAAATTGAAGCTCTTTGTGCCTATTTTTTTTATAAATATTTTAGAATTAAAGCAAACAATATTTTCACTGATATCGTTTCAATGGTGAAAAATCTAGTTCACTATTTTTGTCTTACTCAGATGCCCAATTTTATCACAAGTGGGCGGTACTGGTGAATCCGAAAGCTGACGTTTATGGCGGACCCACGGGCTACCTCAAGGTTGACATCGCGGTCCTATCCAAAGGACAATCACCAACGTTGCCCGTTAACGTTGTTAACGACGAAATAGAAGGGTTTGTAACCTTAGTTAAACCGTATAGCTATCAGATGATGTTCATTTCACCCACAAACCTAAACCGTGCCCTATTTTCTTTTTAAACAGCGATAACCATACACTTCAGTCCCATTTTTTTAAATATTTCTGAAATATCTAAACTCAATACAGACACGCTTTACACAAAACTTCTGGATTCCTTCTGCGTCGGTTTTTGTTGACGTTTCCCCAACTAAGCTTCTTCAGAGTTTGACTGAAACTGGCTGGCATTTTACTCTGTACCTGCTAATATATTGTTTGAGGGGGGCGGAGCTAAATGAGGGGCATAAGCACGGACTCGGATGACTGATTCCCATATTGGTGACAGGTGAGTCGCGGTTAAGATTGCTAAGTTGAAGTTGTTTATAGATTTCTATAGACTCTCGGATTTTTCAGCAATGATACCGAAAGCAATCAAGGAATCATAAAACTCATTTCTAACATTGCTTAGTTGATGTTGCGAAATCCTGACACATTTTAAGGAAATAGCTGAAACAGTTTCAGTCAAGCTCTGAAGAAGCCAACAGGATGGTTGCCGAAACGTCAGCAATTTCGACTCAGCAAAAACCGACGCAGGAGGAGTCCAGAAGTTTTGTAAAAAGTATTACAGTAGGCTGTGGAAGTTTCTTTGAAAAATGTTTCATAAGTAATTTTATATATCTGGTAGCTGTATGGGTTGTCTCCTTTCAGGTTCTAACTTGTCATTTTACAGAAACCTTTTGTGCCCCGACGGTTTCGCCAGCGACCGACAGAACGCTCGGTATATCTTCGACGTTTACGAATGCGAAAACTTGACAGTTCCTTCAGAACGAGTCGGAACAAAACACGGGAGTCGATGCTCCGCGAAAATCAAAATTACTTTGGCCGGATCGACCGTGAGTGCCAGAATTTGATTATAATATACCTTCTAACAGGGAGGTCCGTTTAAGATGCGCCTATCATTTATCCATCTCAAGAAGTGCGACACTGAGGAAAATAAGTTCAATACAAAATGTGTTTGGCCGCAAGTATATATTTTATTTCCAGCATTTTTATATCTATAGGGTGTTCCTTTGTGCCAGGACAGTAATTAACTATTATCTTTTGTTTAATGGATTGCTATGCATATTTTTAAAAATTCTTGTTTTTGAATATTTTTTGCCATTACATAGCATACGAAATTTTGAAAAATGATCTTTTCCATTTGCGGAAAAGCAGGCCTTATGAAAAATGTGTTTTTTTTTACACTTGAAAACTAAAATTGCAATTTTTTTGAAAAATTTTATCATGGATCCGTATACTGATCTACAGGGTGGTCATAAAGGACCAATTAAAAAAACTCATTTTTTTAAAAAGGAACCGCCCGTATTCAGCACTTTTATTGAATTTGGCAATTCTGTATCATTTCAGATATATAGTATTTATTACAACTCGTGTATCCTATTTTAAATCCAACTTAACTTATATAATATCCAATTCTATTTTTTTAAAACATGAATTAATTGAATATAAAATCAACAACAACAAGTTATCTTTCATCTTTGACAATGCAGGTAGTATATAAGGTTTTAATTGTCTTAATAACATTTATAACTGCGTCTGTTGCATTAAATCACCCTGTAGCTCAAAAACGCCTTGACATATAACGATGCGGTTTCTAGTTTTTGACATCTCTCGAAAATCGATCCAGTAACATGCATATTAGTCTTGGGCTATCTATAGAGGCACCTCGAATTCTTTGTCTATTCGTATCTCAACTACGCCTTGGTTTGTTGGGAGGTTCCCCACGTGCGGAGCAAGTCTTTAGGATGCAGAAACGCATTTTACGGACTATACTGTTTAAGCCCTGGAATTTTTTATGTCGGAACCTATTTCCACAACACTCGTTACTGACACTTATGTAAAAAGTAACTCTAATCTTTATATGCCGTCAAGAAACTCAGATATTCAGTACAGTTTAAGACCGAATCTTAACATAAAAATACCTACACATCGACTGTCTCTTACAGCAAATAGTCCCTTTGTTTTGACTCTAAAAATTTATAATAAATTACCTGTCGAACTGAATACGAATACGTATTCGTTGTTTGTTATTGTTTATATATTTGTTATTTATCTATCAGTATTACTTATTATTATTATTATCATTATTATTAATTTACTAATTATACTAAGATAATTTTATACTTTTACATTATCCTGACAATATCCAACACTTGTAAATCAAGTCTTATGGAAATAAAGCTCTATGGAAGTATTTTTATTTTTTCGATAGCTGAAATATTAACGGATATACTGCTGCTGCAAATCCAGAAATTTTCAAAATCACGTTTTTTTTTTAGGTTAGTACCACGAGAAAGGAATCTACATCACCGTCATTTAACGAACGCCTCATCATTACCGACTTGTTTCCCCCGTTATCCCAACGGGTAAAAATCGAACTCTTCTGCACGGTAGACAGGAAAACAGCGGTCTTCTCGCACTACCTCGATTTGAAATCGATCTCCAACCATCAAGTGGAGGGATTTCTACCGACTTTCGGTCCAAACTACGTCTACATGTACGCCGAAAGAAATCACGTGGAACAGTACGGCGGTTCCGTTTTGATGTCGATGAGGGTTCAGTTCGTTGACAGCCTGATACATACCAGTGCCACGCGTACCATCAACGTCCAACCAGTGACGCCAGCGTTGAAGGTATTCCATTAGCGCGGCAGTTTTAAGTACGCCACTGATTTCTGTTTAATTACAAGCTTAAGGACGTCGGCAGGGTCTTGTTGCTTCCCTTTAAGTGCATCAAAATTTTTAACATCAAGTAACAACTCGATAATAGACAACGGAGGTTATTTTACTAGCTAGTTTTTTAATCTATGAAAAGGGGGCGCTAGTAGCACAAAACGTTGTAATTTACACATAATTTTCCAGACATAATAATTTTCAAATAATATACACAGTTTAGTTTTAGAATTTTTTTAAAATTTTAATAACTTAGTTTCATAGTTGCATCAGTTTTTCTCTTATTTAAAGAAGACTCGAATTGAAATAAAAATTTATATGTAAGGTGATAAATGTATGTATACAGAATTTCGCAAAAGCAAGGGAAGGCAAATTTTAATTTAACCCTTTTCTAATTAAAAAAAAAACGCAACACTATTGTCTTTTGATGTACAAAACTTATTTCCCAGTGAAGTAGATTTCATCCTCATTCGGAAGCAGGTTAACCCATTGAGAAATTTATTAGATTACTTAGTAGTATCTTTAGACCAAAATTATTTTGAATTTAATGTACAGATTTACATCTCTTAGTCGTTAGTCCTTTGTAAGCCGAGATTTATATGGATAATTTGGAAAATATCGTACTAGAACATCCTTTAAGTAAAAGTTTTCTATGGTGGTATAGATACGTGGATGATGTCTTTGCTTGCTTTGTTGGAACGGACAGACAATTGAATTCTTTTTTAAATTACATTAACTTATTACATAATCGTATTAAATTCACTATCGAGATTAAACAAGATAACTCTATTAATTTTTTAGGCTTAACTATTACGAAAACGCAAAACAAATTAGATTTTCCCATTTACACACAAAATGGTTGCTTTTCACTCTTTTATACACATACTTCTTAATATGCCACTCTCAACAGAAAATCACAACAAAGAACTTAATATCATTAAACAAATAGCACTGAACAACGGCTACAATCCGTCCATTATCGTAAAAATAATAAATAAAAAACAAATCCAGACAACAGTAAACTCTATTTATCCGAAACCAGAACGCGAACAATTTAAAACAATTACATACATAGGAAAATTCAGTGAAAAAGTTTCAAAACATTTGTCAAAATGTGGTTTAAAAATAGCTTTTAGAACTATCAACACAATGGGAATATCTTTAAAAAACAATAAAAAGAAATGTCCAAAATCTTAAAAATCAGGTGCCTTCAGGTTGAAATGCGGATCTTGTCCTAAAATTTATATTGGACAAACAGGTAGATCCTTCAAGAAAAGCGTTAGCGAACATAAAAGAGCGTGCAAAAACAATAGTCTAGATTCCTATTTCTATGCTACAGAAAAACATATATTTGACGACAATTTTGATATTTTACATACAGCCACAAAAAGTAGAAAACTGAATTTACTGGAAGCCATGGAGACTAACAAAATGAGACATTCAAATGTATTGTTTATCGATCAACTAGATATAAGTACCTCTCCATTATTAAACTTAAATTATTACAACAACATTAATAAATTAAAGTATTATTGTCATTTTTGGGTAGCTTGTGGTTTGTAAATATTACATTTGATGAAGACACGGTGTTGTCGAAACAATTGTCATGTCATAATATATAATTTCGTGAAAATCTGAACTTTTAGTTCTAATTTATTAGGTGTCATTCCGATAATTAAAGAATGCAAATTTATTAGGGGCGCTAAAGAGAGACAAGAGGCCAAAGAAAAAGCGTTTAAAAAGGAAAAACTTCTATGTAAATTCCTAATATTGAAGTTCAAATCGAACTCTTGAATTCAAGATGAAGATGAAATAAATGTATCTTGCTTATCTACATCTCATTCACAACTAATCACGAAAACGTCTTCATGAAACAAGAATAAAAATATTCTGATTTTAACTTTACGGAAGATCCCAAATTGGGGCAGTTTAATGAAAAAATTTTTAAATATATGACAAAGAAAGCCTCAAAATCTTCAACAGTTAAATTAAAGGTTTAAAGCTATCAAAAACAAGCTATGCACAGTGGAGGTAGCCTTTTGAACGTATTTCTTTATTTGAGTATTGCTTACGGTTTCATTGCTATTATAAGGTTGTGGTGAAGTGTATTTTGTGATGAAATTATTTTGATATCTTCAATATGGAAATTATTAGAGAGACGAGCAGAGGTAATCAAGAGAGTTGATAACCCATGATTTTTGGACCGGATGGTGATGTGAAAATGCATTAAGGTATCGGTCTGTGTGTGTAGGTTTTCTGGAAACACAATGACCCAGAATACGCTCCCGCAGAATACTAAAAAACGGTTTTCCGATACTCTATTGCTATCGCAGTTTAATCATTGTAACAGCGTATTCACGTAGAATGGTTAATTTCGTTCTGATTCGGAAACGAATAGTAACATTGCTTTAATATTTCCTACAGACAATCATGTAGAAGATTTTTTAATGACACTTAGAATTTTAACTATTTCTTCAGTTTTTGTATTAATAGTATATTATGCAACTAGTGCGGTAAACGACATTTGACTCACGAGTTTATTTGACAAGAGCGGAGCGAGTGTCATGAGTTTTACAAAACATCTTCTGAATTAGTTACTTATTCACTCTGTTACGAAATTAATGAAAAATAGTTTTAAGTCAAAAAAAAACTTTTTAGCTATACATTGTACACAAACAGTTTGAAGCTTTTATGAAGATTGATAATTTGAAAATAAATGATGTTTTAATCTTTTAATGTTTTTAACTGTATAATTTTATTCTTTTTCATCTTTTTTTGTTTGATTTCAATCTGTTTCTGGTCCTTGTTTTATTAATTGTATGTATGTTGGTTATGTTATTGGATACACTTTGTTTTGGTCAAACCGGTCTTGCATTATTTTGATTTTTGAATTAATGTGTTTTGGTTATAACTTGGTTTATTTATAATATTATGTTTACTACTTAGTGATAACGTATATTAAAACAATATAATTTTATTGTACATCCAAATGACCTTGTCGACTATATTTTTTTAGTTAATTGAGGACTATAAATATATTGCATATTGAGTATTTTATTTTTCATTTATTGTTAATATTTTTTAAAGAAAACGCAACCCAAAGCTTTTTGTTCAACACTAATCCAACAAATTTTGCGAAATATCTTTTTTGTATATTATCCAATAATAACTATTCTTAACTACCCCCATCCTTCCTAACCAGACATTCCGATGGATCCTTCTGCTGGCTCATGAATAACACTTACCTGATTAGAACATACGGCTGTTCTCAATTCGTCTTGGCAACGTAAATGGCAGTGTCCTATCGTGATTGACTGAAGCCGGAAGGCCATTTTTGGCCGTCGACAGCCTTAGTAACTCCATAGTCTCCTAGATATCTGCTTCAGTCCAAGGAGACCTCGGACCAGTTATTCAGCCTCATTATCCTCAATGATCAGTCTGGAGTTTACTTTAGAGCTTGGATGGTTGCTGAACCGTTGCAGCAATTGATTGAAGTAGGATGTTGGAATATATCATCTCTTGTCCCTGTGCTAGTTCTTCCAGTATTGAGTAGAAAGCGTCCTCAGAAACATATCTTTTGATTTTCATTATTCAGAACAGGACCATTCTAGATATTCGATCTAACTGTTGCCGAGACGATCTGCAAATTATAACGAGTTTATTGTCCTCCAGGAAAAAATGTTTCATTTCGAGGACACGTACTTGTTCGCCACAATATTCGAAGTGAACAGCATCGCGAGAAAGTACGAAGACAAGTCCATATCGTTGACCGTCGCATTTGGAAGCCATTGGGCTTCGACCGCCGGAAGAAAACTAAAGAAAACGAACCGGGGGTCGAGTTTCATGGACTACGGGAGTCGCAAGCCTTGCATGACATTAGTCTCGCGTTGGCCGGATTTCAGGAAAAGGATGTTCAATTCGAACATGTTGGACAAGATGTCGCAGTATCTCGTAAACGCGCCGCAAGGAACTAAACTTGCGTGCATAGAAATCGGCCCACTGTAAATTTTTGACCCAAAAAATAAACATACAAGAATCCGAAATGCACTAATCGGGATTCTCCAGCGATCCAGACAAAATTTAAATATTACTTGTTTACATTATGTATTCTACAATCCTTATTTCTTATGTATTCCATAGTCCGGATCATGTGTTCTTCGTTAATTTCATGTAATTTTTATGGTGTTGTCTATTTGAATGCCCTAATTATTAAAAAGCCGCAAAGGACGATTCGAGATTCTCTTAAAGGTTAAAAAGCATCATGGCACCGAAGAGACCACACAAAACTGCGTGTGGGTGTTTTTTTTTTCTTTTATTTTTTTATATTTACATAATAAATAAGAAATAAAAGTTCACATTATATATAATAAATAATAAATAAATAAATTTGATAAAGACACGGTGTTGTCGAAACAATTGTCACGTAAAAATCACGCAAAAAACATTGTTATTTATCTAATCAGCAGGTTCCAAAAAAAAGAAATTCAAGTGAAAAGTTGGTCGATTTCTATGCACGCAAGTTTAGTTACCTGCAATTTTGTTTTACTGTAATTTTCAGACAAACAGTTTGGAAAGTTTGGAACCTCTCTTCAGCCAAGCCAAACCAGCTCCCAAGGAATTGCACGACAGTTTGAAAGATATAATGAATTACTTGTCTACAGCGGGCAAAAAGTACGTCGAAATTTTGGAGAATTCGTACGGCTTCAAGTACGGCTCAGATTTAGATAGGAATCGGCTGTCCACTTGCTTAAACGCAATGGTGAATTTTGAATATACGGGACCTACCGACAACCCGAATATTATAACCTTATTTCAGACTCGAATCTGCCAGAAAATTGATTTGTTGTCCGGCAACAAGTCGAAAAGGTTCATCTACAGAACTCTGCTAAAGATAGAAAAGAAAATCGAATTCCTTATCAAAGACGTAAGTCAAAATTTTTATGTCGTGGTCAAATATTTTATGATTTTTTATGTTTCACATTTTTGGAGTTATACGGACTACATTAATAGAATAACAATGTTTTTTGTTCTTATCATTAATTAAATTGTTAATTAATTAATTAATTAATTGACACACATTTGTTATTATATTTATTGCAATTTAAGAACTTTACTACTACTGTATATTTTCCGTTTACAACAAAACAAAATTGCGAGGAACGTGTGCTAACTTTGTTTTGGAAATGTAGTATCTGCTTTTTAAATGAATTTATATCATGTTTCACTTTATTCACTGTATAGCGTTATTATTTTAATTTCGAGTAAAAAATTACAAATAAGTGTTCCAGGGACAAGCATTTTACTAATTATTCTCCATTATATATAAATATTATATATTCTGCGTTATTGTTGATCCGGATATTCATCCGTTGGTTATCTGACCCTAAGTAGTACTCTGATCATTATAATTCCCTCGTCAAATAAAAAGTTTCTCAATGAATAGTAAGGAATAGTAATGGAACACCCTGTATAATATGCGCTTAATCAAATCCTTTCTTTTTATTGTGCAATGCCTTATTCTGAAAGAGAAAAACAATCAATTTTGGCCACGCTTGGGCTAATGTACATTTCAGACAAAAAACCAGTGGTATGTTGAATCAACAAAACAGCTACAAGGAATTTTAGTTTCAACCACTATAAATGTGTTTTGTGTCATTTTAAACAACAGGATAATAAGCAATGTCTTCAACTTTCGTTTAAACGTTAATGATTATTTAATTTTTTTTGCGCAACTAATCAGAAAACTATATAGATGAGCTCTCATTCGAACAACTTTGATCTTTCAACAAGACTCATTGTGTAATATTTGCTAAACACTATTTGAATCAAAAATTTAATTAAACAATTGTAAAAGATGGAACAATTTAATGACCACCCAACAGTCCTGACCTGACCACGATGGATGCATTTTTATGGGAAACTCTAAAAGATCGTGTGAACGCAATTACCATCGAAAACAAGAAAGAAGAATGTTCCCAATCCCACTGCTGATGTTTGAAGTATTAAAGAAAATGACGGAACAATTCTGGTTGACAAATTATTAAACTGCTTAATCAAAAAACACCACTTTGTAGTAGTTCCTGTTACCTTCTTAAATACACAGTTCCACCTCTTAATCTGCCAGAACAGTTTAGGGGTCGGATCAAGTAGTTAGCGACAGTGTTTTCCATGTTGAAGGTCAACATTTTTTTGAAAATTATGTAAAATTCGTTGCTTTTCTGATTCTCGCAAAACAGGCCCAGTCATGCTGGCCGGACGTGTTCTTGTACTTCTGTTGCAACGGCAAGAAAGTGGCTCACCTTAGGATACCCGTGAGACGATTAGTGTACTCGAAAATAGCCGAAGAAAAAGGCGAATCCTGCGGAAAAGTGGAAACGGCAGTCTATTCGGTAGGATTTATCGTTCGCCATGGTGCTCGACCCGACCTAAATGCTCGGCTTCTAGTTAAAGGGCAGACAGGACATCATTTGTAAGATGGAATATATGATTTGGCTGGGATTATGGCGGCAAGAGCAACACTGCTTCGAATCGCTACCCGATGGTTTTAAAATGGACGACGATCACTTAGTCGCTCAGGAAATTCGCGTGAGTTGCACCGAAAACACAATCGTTGATGGTGTTTGCTTTTGTATGTAGTCCTTTGCAGCTTACGCGTACATATCGGAGGGCAAAATCCAACCTGGATTCGATTTAAGTGGTTTAGTCGACGCTTATGTCGAACTCACCATCGCTCATCTGGTTAAAGAAACAATGGTAACAATACCAGACGTCTCGCTCGCCGTTTTGGCTTATCCCAGTCGCATCACAGGTCAAAAGGCAAGAACTTGCTCCAGTTTGGGACCAAACCATCGCTCTCCAGAACATTTGTAGTTATGGCTCGCGTTCTTTTATCACGGCCAATCCTCCGACGCTGCTAGTACGCATGTACGACGTAGATCGAATGGTACCTCCCATCTGAACCATCGAATTCAACACCCTCAAGCTCCGTTTCAGCACCATAGGGATTTCATCGGCTTCACTATCGTGAAACCGACGGTAAAGTTTCTGGACGGGAATGACGACCAACCCCAGACTACGTTGAAATGGTACCGTTTGCTGCATAACGACCAATGTTTCGCAACCATTTTGGCGGCTTTCGATCTCATCGAGGTAAAGCTAATTTAACAGGCATTCGGTGCGTGAGTCAGCTGTAGAGTAAAGTACATTATCATATTGCTTTCAAAAGTTATCATGGTAAATAAAAAATTGAAAAGATTTTAAAGTATACAGGACCACTCTATTTTTAAATTTTATTTTGGATGCCTTTTGCAACTCTTCTTTTTATTAATAATAATACTTGACATTCTTCCAATATTTTAATTACATTACAATTACTACATAAAGAAATGTTATATAAGACGAACTACTATTTAAGCTGATAATTTCAGAAGATAGCAAATATCTTCAAACTTTTGTATTTACACTATCTATCAAAATTAACCCTGTAGGTGGTGTCAAAATATAATGCATAACCCTGTACAGATAAGAACGGCAGTCAAAGATGGCGCCGATGATCAGATCGTACCTATACCAGTTGAAATAAAACCGATCGCGGTACCCTACAAAATCGAAATAATTTTTTGGGGTCTGAGGAACTTGAAGAAGGTTAACTTGATGAGGGTAAATAGACCGAGGGTGACCTTCTTTTGCGCGAACACTTACGCACATTCTGACTTCATCGAAAACGCGAAGAGGAATTCCAATTTCCCGAACTATGCGCGAAGTTTGTCTGTGGTATATAAGACGATAAATTTTGGATTCCATGGTCTATTAAAAAGAATAAATTCTAGACCATGGCGGAACAAAGACAATATTCCGAATCCTTTCAACTGAAACTGTTCGACAGCAGGAAATTCGGAATATACGTATACGCGGGAGTTACGATCTGCGACACTTTCCAGTTTTTGTTCTCTCCTCTCACCAGGGATGAACGAGAGCAACGTTTGAAGATTACGCAAGCATCTGCCAGTGGAACCATATTCTTTGGAAGTAAGCCTGAAAAATGTTTTCAAACAACGAACTTTGTACTACATTCTGGCTCATCCAGAAATATTGGCCATAGGCCTAAACCAAAACTAAATATGTTTATGCCTTTCCTTGAAAGAGGATATTTTTCAGTGTAATCTAGAACTGCCAGCAACATAAGGTTTAATATCAATGCATCAATGCAATTCAATTTGAATTGAAATTGCTTCTAGTTCCCGTACCTTATCTAGTATATTAAAATATCCAAGAATGTATGGAGTTGGCAGCATGTCATTTACCATATGTGTCTTTGTTAAAGTGGCTCTAAAAATAACCTTAACCTACTTATATTAACTTAAATGCTTTATAAATTATAACGTTATTTAACAATTTTAGTTTCAATTTTAGATAGTCAGGGTTTTAAAATATTAATATAATTTAAGTAATATTTTATTAAACTAATTTCTTTCAGCAGTCTGACCGTGTGCTTACATCTTTTTACTGTTACATCTATTCAAAAGTCAAGTTCTATGTACTGTAAATCACAACAGAGGACAATTTAGTCAGTATATTATTTTCTAGTAAATAATAATAATAATTTGGGAAGATACGAAACAAGTAAATACGCGCAACAGTGTCTTACTTCTCAAATATTTAAAGACATTTTAAGCAGTAAATCCTTAAAAAAAATTAAGAATTCAACAATATTTTAAAAGGCATTTTATTTTTACAATATCAACTTGTCTTTATGCCACATTTTTTGACAACATTTGTATTTTAATGTGTTCGTTAGTATTTTGAGATTCATAGCAGGATTGATACAGTACAAATGTGCTCAACAGTTTGAATAATTACCACGCAAAACCCTATGTTGCGTCTTAAAAATAAGCTTGTAAAAGCCTGGTTTTAAACTGCCTGTTATTTTTAATTTTCAGTTAAACATCGTTTTTGCTTAACTCGCAATCGCAGGTATCTTTGCTAAATTATTTTCAACAAGAAAAAGATAATGGAAGACCTTTAATCACTATCCAAGAGGATTATATAACTAACCAGCTGCTGGTTGGTTAAAAGCAAACTCGAATTACAGCCATCATTAACAAAATTAGAATTATTAGACATCATCAGAAGCCATGTTCATTAAATACTTCGTACCACTCGATACCAGTGTGAATTCGATGCTATTTAGTTAATACGGTAGCCTGCTAAAGAATATAATGATATCGGAAGGGACCTTATAATGATGAAAATGTTTTAGCTATGCAAGTTACACCCAAGATTTGGAATAACTGTGGGGAACATACCAATCAAATTATGTACAGTGGTATAAAAACCCTATTTTTAATGTAACAGAGCCCATAATAATAATTTCAAAGTAAACTTAATTAGTTTATGGGGTACGTACTAATTAAAGGTAATTTGTCACATAATATCGTTTGCTTTTTAAATAATTTATTTGTATTTATATACATTTGCTTTGTGAGTCAGTTAAAATATTTTTTTTTAAATAAATTGCCATTCGTGTCAAAATTCTTACATATTTTTAGCATATTACTTTTTATTGTTGTGTTATTAAAATATCCGATTATAACTAATCCCGAGATTAGCTGACTTATATTAACTAGAAATGTCCAAAAATATTCCATGATTACTAGTAATCTGCAAAAAATAACTTACAAATATTGGATAATAATAATAATAAAAATTTTTTGGCCTAAAAGAAATTTAAATTCATTAAATTATTTTAATGCTTTAGAGTTATGAGTTGCAAAATATAACTCATGTGACTAGGTAAACTTTACCTTTAGCCCTTATTTAGTACATAATGCAATAAAATAGCGAATTATATTACAAATAATTACAATAAATATTAACCTTAGCCTAACCTAACTTACTAACCCCTGCCATAACATACCCTCGCAGCCTTATGGAGTGGCGTAATTGTCTTCTTTTGTGATTTTCACTATACATCTA
Source organism: Cylas formicarius (assembly GCF_029955315.1). Taxonomy (NCBI): domain Eukaryota; kingdom Metazoa; phylum Arthropoda; class Insecta; order Coleoptera; family Brentidae; genus Cylas; species Cylas formicarius. Next base: position 31,944,876 of record NW_026844319.1, on the reverse strand, counting down.
TCCGCCAACGTGCAGGGCGAACAAAAGAACATCACATTTATTCATCCCCTCCTAAACTTGGTATAACAACGAACTCAAAATTGCCTGCGTTATTCTGCGTATTTTTTTTCAATATTTTGAACGACTTGTAGGTTCCGAAACCCTCGTCACTTGTAAAAGTTGGGACGAGAATTTAACTTTGCCCGAAGAACAACCTCAATCCGGGAGTAAACTACGCGAAAAATTTCATAGTATAATACGCTATCTGTGCAGGCGGAAATTGAAAATCGGCGATAATGTGCGCAGAAGCACTTATCGGAGCGACGGTACTTATTCGTCGTTGCCCAGTGACGTAGATGATGAATTTGACGAAGATTTCGACTGGTGGACGAAATTTTATGCCTCACTGGAGGTAGGAAAAGTAACCGCATTTCGCACATAAAACACATCTTTTAAATTCCAATATCTTAGTGCGGGAAAAGAAATTAATATTACTTCTTACTTAAATACAGTTAAAATATTTTAGTTTGGTACATTGGTTAAGATAACATATTTAGTTTCATTTCAGCATAACTGAAATCTCAGTACACAGTTATTGTCATTTGCAATTTTTTTAAATGAACTAGGGAAATATCAAAATTACGATATTTTTACTTTAATATTTTAGTAGATCAGAGGGTAAGATGATTTACTTTGTTTCATTTCAACATAAATACAGTTAAATCCTTTACATAAACTTTTTGGTTAGCTGCAGATTGCTATTTACTCAGCAAATCCACTGCAAACAGCTTCTAGAGCTTCATCCACATCTGCCTTGTTCCAGCTGTCACAATTAATTTTCATTTTGTAATAATAAACCACCTGCAAAATAAAAAAAGTAGGAAAAGAGGGCCAAATAATATAGTAAGTGATGTTACCCGCCATGCTGATATATCATTTTGCCAGTTTCATTGTCATTTGCAACTTTTAAAAATAAAAATAATTCTAATTACACATCATCCTTAAAAATATTAAAAACATTTTTTAAATATAAAATGAAGATATTTTTATTTAAATATTTTAGTAGCAGAACCGCTGGTAAGATGATTTACCTTGTTTCATTTCAGCATAAACACAGTTAAATCGTTTATATTAACTTTTTGGTTAGTTGCGCTGCGAACAGCTTCCAAAGCTTTGTGCATATCGGCCTCATTACATTGGTTTTTATTTTAAAAGAATAAACAATCTACGAAATAAAATAACAAGGAAACAAAAAATGCTTCCAAAATGACAACTTTTAAAAATAAAAAATAATTTGAAAGAAACAAAATAATAATACTCAAGAAAGATAACCATCACGTTAGCAATGACACCACTTATGACATTTGCTGCTGTCATCATTATGACAGAGTGGTTATCTTTCCTGCTATTTATTGTGGTCTACTCATACGATTACAGAAGAGTCCTGAAAATATTTCTTAAATATAAAATTAAGAAATTTTTATTTTATTTATTTTATTTATTAACTTTTTGGTAATACGAAGATTGCTATTGCTTCAGCTGGAAAAGCTTCTAAAAATGTTGTATAAGTAATATTTTAAGTAAAATTAGAGATGAAATATAACGACAATGTTATTATAATAAAATTTGTTCAAATAACAAAACCAAATGCAAATAATAGGTGCAACATTATAATTAAATCTTAAAATTAGAGATTATTAAAAACTACGAATACTACTTGAATTTCGGAAACTATCCATTGATGTTTGGAATAATTTCACAATATCTGCCAAACCCAAAAATCAATGCTATTGCGAATTTTCAAAGCTGCGCAAAAAAGTCTGTTTTACACGTAGGACACCAATTTTTCCAAATCCATTTTTCTTCAGCACACAACACACTGCAAACTTTTACCATACACTCCTTGATAAATTCTGATTATGTTCTTTGTTTATGAAACATTTGCTGGTGTTTAGTTGATCAGTTCGTCCTTGAAATGGGTTCATTACACAGCAAACAAACAGGCTTACCAATACACATTGCGCATCATCTGTAAATTATGTTCATAAGTGTACCGAATAGTCTTAAAATTATTTTTTAAATATAAAATTGTCGACTAAACGGAATCTATATCCTAACAGTGTTGCCGGCATGTGCAAATAGTATATGCAAAATATTGTGTTCGAAGATTACAAAATAATTGTAGAAGTGTCACTTTTAGGACGGCGCCAGTTTATCAACATCAACATCCCGGATTAACACACTAAAGGTATTGTTTTTAGCATTGATATCTGAAAATATAAAACCTCCGACGTGGTTATCAGGTATACAAAAACGAGCTTGAACTCCAGCCGGAATTCCAAGGCTTTTCGGATATGCTGACTACATTTCGAATAGCGAAAGGGCGACGAACTGGCATGGAATTTCTAAACGAGGAAAATACAACGGCTCTCTTCAAAGGGTTTGTACCGCGAACTCAGCTCACTCCATTTCGCTTTAATTTTAAACGTCTTTTCGGCTGTGCTTTTCTGTCCGATATGGTTCGGTGCGAATCATCTTGGTTTTACTAATTTATTATTTAGCCTTGAGGAACGCCTTAGGAAGTAGCGTATTCATTGAAGGTGAGACCATAGAAATAGACGTCTACGCGGTGGGACAAGTATGAAGAAAACAAGTTCACCAGCTATTCAAAAAATCCAAAAGTACGAAGCTTGTGGATTAGAATCTTGCGATCCAAGCGATCGAACGCTGGTGAAAAATCAAAATATACGAAGTCCACTTGAAAGCCTTCATCGATAGTCTCAGAAATATACTGAGATACAGCACTAAAATTGCTAATGGTCGGTCTCCCTTTAAAATGCAACATTCTTGAGGGACTATCTGGTTTTTAACAACATGGGATATTTGGTCATGACCCATTATGGTTTACAGTCTGTTTTGTGTACAGAAACAATTTTAGTCATTTTCTATATACCAGTAATGGCTTTATTAAAGAGTAGATTAAAAAGTATTACAAAGTCCTTAATGTTTATATTTTCAATGTGGTATGAATTACTGAGATTTCTATTTTTAGGATCTTTTTTATTTGCATATTTAATGTTCGGTTGATAGTTTTTATTAGAGTCACTAATTGCAGATTTTAGCTTTGACCTAAGACATTTAAAATTTTGTCATACTGCAGGACTAGCCGTACTTCAGACTCTTTTGCGATAAAATCAGAGAGGACACTTTTTATTATCTAACTTTTTATAACGGGGGACAAAGAGCAGGCAGGCTCACGATCCTATTCTTGAGAAAGAAATGACTAAGTTTAGGAACATTACTTACATACTTAGCAGGAAGTTAGCTTTTTTAAAATTAAAATTATTATCCAGCGACATAAGAAAGTCGTGTTTCATATGTATGGCATGAGGAAATTGAAGTGATGAATGAATAGCAGGTTAATGATCATCTTGCTGAACTAACCATATAATGTCTGATAATTGCCTTATGACCAAGTCCAAAATTTATTTTTTTCTATTTCAAACCAAGTTACTCTGAGAGAGGTTTATGAAGTTTCTAAGCAATCTAGCTCATTGATTTTCTAGACCAGTACATAGAAAGTCCGAGTATTGAATGTTATTATCACTCTAAATACATAAATCATAATCTACAAATAAAATAAAATGAAGGTATTTTAAAGTAACTGCATAACTGTTGGGATTTTCATAATATACCTCCCCTGCAATGAAGCATTCACCTTCGCAAAGGGAATAAGGAAAATGGAAAAGGAACTTAAATTACGAAAAGAAAAGAGAAAAACGAAAGGACAAGCACAACTATCACGAGAGGTGGTTTCCAGATAATGAAAAATCATTGATAGGCAAAGAGCGCAGGTCAGCAGCTGAGGTCAGAAGGAATTATGTCAAAAGTACATCAAAGACCCTTAAAAAAAAATTCATAGAAATCTCTAAAATTGTCCCTTATTTTGCTGCATCCATCTCAAACAATATTTAACCCGGTACAGAGTAGATTACGACCCAGTTTGAGTTAAGCTCTGCAGAAGACAAGAGGATGATTGGGGAAACGTCAGCAAGTTTGAGGTGTTAACAACTGACGTAAATATTACTATAGTTGCCCGTGAAAATTTCTTTGGAAAATTAACAAAGATCCTGTTGATTTTAAAGCATTTTTGCCACAATCAGCAAGATGCAGTAAGTACTTTGACTTGATGAACTCACATGAAATATGTAAAAATTAAAACAGCTATTCCTAGAACTGTAAGGGTATATAAAAATAACAATTTTTAAATATTTTGGTTTTGGGAGAGGGAGAGAGAGGAAGGGAGAGAGAGCGGGTGAGGGATGGAAAGAGAGAGGGGGAGTGAGAAAGAGAGTGGGGCGGGGGAGGGAGGGAGGAAGAGAGAGAGAGAGAGAGGTTTAGTGTTGAGAACTGCCTCCATTCGTCAAAGAACGGTGGTGAAATCTTCAAATGTCATTTGATATTTTCATATAACACACAGTTTTGATTCCGGTACCCATGTTTCAGCTTAGTGTGGTGATCTAGAAAGACTTAGACAAAGAAAAATTGGTTAGAAAAACTCATAACCCATAGGATATTAATAAATACATACATCACTACATTTTCAAACATCTTATCGCAGTCTTGCAAAATTAATTTTGGTGAAAAATTCAATACTGACTTTGCATTGGTGAGGTGAGATTTTTCGCATCAAATTTTTCAACTTCTATCAAACAATCTCATATTTTCCAATACTCAAAAAAGGGTGAATTAATTTTACTTGACAGAGCAATAAAGATCTATCGCTGGCCGCCCCCTGCTGGTGACGAAAACGACTACGTATGCCCGAGAGGTACTTCCGTCAAAGATGGAGTACTGAAAGATTTCCCAGAGAATACCCCGTTGCCTTTCCTGTTAAGAGTTTATTGCGTTCGCGCTATTGGTTTGCGACCAAAAGACCTTAGCGGAAAATCCGATCCTTATCTGTATTTGACGGTAGGAAACAAAACAATCGACGACCGCGAACATTGTATGGCTGGCCAACTGGATCCGGTTTTCGGAAGGTAACTTTGAAAGCTTGAATAACGTTTAGTGTACTTCATCCTAAATTTTAGGTGCTTAAGTTAAAGCTTTTCCTTCTTCTCGCTAACGTTCTGAAACCGTTTCTAAGTTCAAAGGGTCCTTGGCGTAGAACTGGATGTTATTTATCTCATTCAGTTATGCTACTTTTAAGCTATGGCTTAAATTCGCATTATCCAAAAGTTTGTACCAGCTTCTTCTTCTTCCAGTACGGTCATTTTAGCTTTTGCTCGTCGTAGCTCGATTGACTCCTGTTATTGTTGAAGCGAACCAGGGTCTAGGGTTCTTTAACCAAGAAATTCTTCTTTTGCTGGATCGCCGTTTTCATTAGAATTAGTTATTTCCGTCTGTTTTTGCATTCTACGAAGCACTTCTTCATTGTCTATCCAAGATTTTCGAATATCCTGCTGCAGGACCGCTGCTTCCGTTAAGGTCCAAGATTCCATACCATAAATGAGAACAGGAAAGACATACCATCTTAGTAAATATCGCTCTGACTTTTTCAATGAAGCATCGAAATAACCTTTCTATGCGTCGTTGATATATCATGAAATGTCTATCTGAAGTTTAACTTTAAGCCCTCTAAGCCATATTCGATGTTGACTTCTCACCCTATTCAATAGCTGCTGGCAATAATAATGTTATCATCAACGTTGCCAATATTATTCACAAGTGTTACTGCATCTTGATTTTCAAATGCCTTCAAAGTATATGTTATTTGCCCCCAATATTGTGAAATTACTCGTTCAGCTTTATTGTCTAATACCTATCAAACGCCTTAGGGTAATCCATAAAGCGGAAGAATACATTTTCTAATGCTGAATCAACCAACGCGTTGTGTGGCAATCAACAACTCCGACTTCAATACAGAACATCCTCATTCATTAATAAATAAGGCACTTCAACATGTTACTGAACCAAAGGCTGTCGACAATTCTTTGAGTGACATTGACATTTTTTTAGTATTATTTTTATGTATGCGGGATGTTTCGTTTTGCTAAGAGAGTAACCATATTTATATTTTTAAAAATTTTCGTTGTTCGCTCCATTTCGAATACGAATTTTGAGTAGTTTTTGAGAAAAATAAACTTTTCCGTTTTTGCGAGAAAAGGTATTTGAAAAAAATTGTTTCTTATACTTGAAAACTAAAATTGGGAATTTTTGTTATGGATCCATGGAATGGTTAATATTTATTGCTTTTACCTATCTGTGACGAAAATGTATTATACAGGGCGGTCACAAATTACCATAAAAAATATTTTTTGTAATTAAGAAAACTTATTTATTTTTATTATTATTATTTATTACTTATTTTTACAAGATACCCATGAAAAAGAAAACTAGTAAAATTGTTCCTTCGACGAAAATACAGCTTTTATTTGACATTTAGTTGTCCGTAACTTTTTTTGAAAGAAAAATTGGCTTTTTACAGTGTTCAATGTTATATAAGAAATAATAATACTCACGGACATATTTTTCATTTAAAAAAATAAAGTTGATTATTCTTCTGGCACGACGGAACACGCTGTATACATACAAATACTACAAAAAAAATTTGTACTTATGGTCAAGCACTTTTTCTATTTTTCCTGTGTCGCAAAAATATGTTCACTATAGATTATACAGATATTCCCATCATCAACTACTCCTACATGAAGTGTGGTTTTCGTGTTGTTTTTTCAGATTTTTATAAATTCTATAAATTATTATTACTTTGAAGGTTCACTTTAACGTGCTTATTTGAACAAATCATCATCCTATAAAACCTCTACCTTTATTTCAACTGATCGGTTGTATTTCGAAGGACTTTCGAGCTACAAGCTGTCTTTCCGTTGGACCACACCCTGACGATTTCCGTTTGGGACCGCGACGTAGGCAAATACGACGAACTTATAGGCGAGACCAAAATCGACTTGGAGGCCCGATACTACACAAAGTTCAGAGCGTCCTGCGCCATATCCGAAGCTTACCATGAGTGAGACAGTCTGGCTTTAATTATTCTTCTTACATATATTATATCCAACATAAACAAACCCTTCACTAGAAGTACGAACTTCACGCAAGCTTAAATTGACACTTGAAATTGATATGGATTTGAAAAAAAATGCATTTATACGGATTGAATGAACGAATTTTTTGAAAAAAATGCTTTAGTATTGGCAAATATATCAAGTATCTTTCAAATTCGATTTTACTTTCAACACATAAAACTTAAACAATAAAATTTAAATGCGTCATTTTATATTTGTATTCATTTTTTCATAATTTCATATTTTTAGCGCTGCAATGTTGGCGCTCCTTCGAAAAAGTAGCATCAACATTGAAATTATAAATGGGACACCATGGACATTATTACATTTAAAGAGTAGATACGTTCTTTAGTGTTTTTTTAAAATAAATTATTCTTTATTTTACGACCAAATCATAGCTTCAATTTAATTTTTATTACTACGACACTGTAATTTTAAAATTTTGAAAGTAGCTTATGGAGGTACTGTCCATCATTTTTTAATCTCTATATACTATACAAGGTAGGTCAAAACTAATGCTACGAGATACAAAAATGATGAAAATGTTGTTACTGAGTGTTAAAACATTATTATATATTACAATAGCATTGTAAATAAATAAATATCTCTCTGGCAGGAGTCTACATTGTTACCTGCATCGAGCAGTTTATATGGGCCGACTATTCCGAAAAATACGTCTTACTTATTAGTAAATTATAATTGAAAAAAAAATCCTAGAGCCCTCTCTTGGTCGTAACGTCAAATTTTGATTGATTGCTTTTACGCTACGCCTGCAGGCGCGGATATTGTGCCTGGAGAGACCAAGAGAAACCCACCGAGATTCTGCAAGCGCTCTGCAGAAGATGGGGCCTGGAAACTCCCGAATACCAACGGAATTCTGTTCGCGTGGGTAGCGTGAATTTTATCCCAACAAATTTTTTAGGTGAGTCTGTCAAAGTAATATATTTGGGTTTATTAGAGGAAAATGTAAAAAAAAGTCATATATGAAGCTAACAAATATAGGGTTGTTATGGCCTATACCGAGTGTCCTCGGATTTATGGTCATTTTTTTTATGTATTTTATTATGCCAAGAGTAGAAAAATATTAATTTTCGGAAAAAAAATTACGCTGTATATTATACTTCCATTAATTCCTACTATTAATCCTATTGCAATGGTATTAAGGATTTCCTATACTTAAAGGGAGTATTTCTTGAGGCATACATATTTTTCCGAACAGAATTTTCTAACCTTGCGAAAATATCACAAACAAAACTTCAAGGCAAAAAAGAAATGTTAATTTATTTATGTCTCCCGCCGACTTCAATATACATTCTTTAAAGGATTGGGCTGTATTTGCTATCATTTCATGACGTAACACTTTGAAAGGCTTCTTTTAATCTCTGTTTCATGTTCTCTGTTGTCGTCCTTTTTGTATTGTTGGGGACAGTTTTATATATACCTGGCCATTAACAAATCCCCACAGAAAATAGTCCATCTTTGTTAGATCAGGAAGTCTAAGCGGCCATCTTATCGAAATAAGTTGTTCGTAACTTGACTGGTATAATATGCAAAAGCCCAAAAAAATGAGGCCCTACAATGTTATTTCCAATTATACTTATATTTGCATGGCCAACTAACAAAGTGCGCGATCTGATAACATTTTTTATAGTTCAATAATATTTTGAGCTGTAAGAAAGGCAGTTTTTCTAGATCAAATCATCAAATCAAAAAGTATAATTAATGTATATTGCCTTTGATTTTTCGACAAAAAATTATATTTTTCGTTTTGACTCACCCTGTATAAATGATTCAAACTAACTTCAAGAAAAGCATAAGATAAATGACTGTACTACTTCTATTTAAAATATATATAAGTTTGCCAAAAATTTAATTCCCCCGGGATGTTTAAAAATAATTTTAAATTTTCTCTTTTGATATTATATATAATTTTGTATTTTTTCTAAAAATAAATGAGATATATTACTTTGAAACACTATTTTGAATCTTTGTGTCAATAGTCCATAATACAACAAAAATATTTTTATATTACTGCATATTAATTTATTAATTCTTGTACTCTTCTTTAACTTTCTAATTTTACTGTTGTCTTAGCAGATAATGCAGACAAGTTACTACCACATATATTATATTAAATAGTCGCCTTTATTCGTGAACGAAAACTATGGCAAGAACTGAGCAAACCAAAAGGTCGTTTACAAATCTTAAACAGCTCTTTACAAGATCTTAGCATGAGTATGAGAATGACGAGGTGTTATACAGGGTTAGTCAAAAAGCGACGCCTATTTTTGAATATCTTTTAAAATTCTATACACAAATTCAACCAACACTAGTACTGAGGCGATCCCAAAGAAAAAGATCTAGGGGATTTAAATCTGGTGAACCAGTCGGTCACTTAATTCAATTGTTTCTCAAATCGTGGCAATCATTTGTCGTGTATAAATTAAATCCTAGTTTATTGATTAAATTATTATTGAATTCCTAATTTTGTCATTCCTAGAACAACGACAGAACCCTGTCTATTTAAAATAAGTAAGTTTAATAGTTAAGGGAAAAACTTAAAGGTGGCAACGCCACCATTCGATTGAGCATTATTAGAAACTATATTAAATTTCATAAATGTATGTCTAATAATTCCTGAGATATTGACTTTTGACTAACCCTGTATATATATTTTCCATGGTGGCGAAAGTTGAACGCTTGGACCAAAGCGTGGAATTGTTGCTCATTAATTGATATTTTTAGAGGAGCAATGTCCAAAATTATATTGGCCATTGAATGGCCAACCTTCGATGCCTGGAAATGGCGGATTAAGAACCTCGATCGTTGTTGAAATTCTTTTTTGAACCTTTAATCGACTCAAAGTCGCCTTGTTGTCAAAATATTAACTTGTTATCTGTAAATTGATTTTAATTCAAGACAAAAAAAAATAGAAATTTTCAAAAAACAAATATTTTCTATCTTTTCCTTTTCCAACTAGTTCAAATTTTTACTATTATTTTTGGCTCAAAGGTATTGAAGATTCAGAAATTGGCAGAGAAATCCTAGCTCTGGATGCGCTGAGGCATTGGCAAGACGTACCCTTGGTCGGCTTCAAATTGGTGCCGGAACACGTCGAAACCAGGTCTTTATTCACACCTAACAAACCCGGCATCGAACAGGTAATACCAGCAGGGTATCGAAACAGGTTTGAGAGCTCGTCTTGCAGGGCAAGCTTCAGCTTTGGATCGACATTTTCCCTCGAAGGGATTACCCGCCCCCGTCGAAGGTGAACATATCGCCCAGGAAACCAGTGGCTTACGAACTGAGGGTCATCATCTGGAACGTAGAAGATGTCATCTTGGATGACGACGAATTCCTAACCGGCGAGAAAAAATCGGATATTTATGTCCAGGGGTAATACCGAAGCAGCTCTAGGAACATATTGAATATGGTGCTTGTGGTTTCCGTTAGTCAAAGATTTTTCTCAAATTATCAGGTTCTAGGATAACTAACATTTATAACAACTCCGAGCAAGCACAAGTACTCTTTTTTTTCTGTATAAAGGTTAATGAAAGATAAAGTAGGATTTAACTGGCATATAAATAAAAGCGAATTAAAATGCACCAATGCCTAGATTTTACTTAGTACTGCTCACAATAAGTGAACAAGGACTCAAAGAAAGTAAAAAAAGATTGGAGGATAAAGCAACATCAGTTGCTTTAAGCATCAAAGAAGAGCAGAACAGAAATAAAACCTACAGATTCGAAGAAGCAGAACAATATACTAACCTGAAAACGGTGTTTACTAGAAAGTCAAGAACAAGATTAGCAGTCTGACGGACTAGATATAATAAGAGTATTAAAAGCGCAACAATTAAAATAGATGGGACTCATCCAGAGAATGTATAGAGATGAAATTCTTAAACCTATGAAAAAAGATGGATGATGGCAGAAACAAAAATGAATGACGATCAGCAAATGGAAGGAGAAAGCAACTGACTAGGAAATAGCAAAAAAGCATTTTTTGTTCGAAACGTTTCAACACCATCTAAAACAAATCGTTTCTGGACATAAGTTTATATGAATTTTTTTACTTAATTTAGTGTTTTGAATACGCAATTAAAGTTTCTCCATCAAAATTCGAGTATTACCATTTTAGAAATATTTTAATTTTTAAATAGATCTAGGTATTTCTTCGACTCTGGTATATATCGTGAAAAGTTGTTTTTTTGGACAGTTTTGTGTTACCCAACCTAATACTTTTTTTGTCATTGTTATTCTAATTAGAAAAAAATGAGCTCTTTTAAATAAGGACAACAATAAATTGTAGAGAAAACAGTGACCGTAAATAAAACAAATTTAATTTTATGATCGACATAAAAAATTATTTAGTTAATTTAAATACTTCTTGACTTGCCGAACATAATTTATAAAAAAAAATGTCACGCGATAATTTTTTCCGTCATTTTTGCAATAAATACGTTTTACTTCTAATATTTCAAAATCTACACCATTTTCAATCAGACAGTCTTACACAAAGTTACTTTCTTTAAAATGCTTTATATCATTTTTTTATGTCAACTCACTCCACTGAAATAATTTCTAGCCAGAAAAATTATCAGAACCACTAAGACATGGATATTATTAGACTAGAATATTATATTTTAAAATATATCTAGAATTTGGTGAGGAATTGAAACATGCCTTAATAACTAACCAAAATATAAATATAATATTTGAATCGCTAAAAGTAGAAACATCCAATTTTTATAACTATTTTGCTATTAGTTGGTTATGAAGATAGTTCTACGAGTTTGGAAAGCAATGCTATTGTTATTCTAATAAAAAAAAATATCCTCCTTTAAATGAGGACAACCTTTTTCTAAGAAAGACAACAAATTATATAGAAAACAGTAATAATAAAGAAAACAAATTAAAAAAATAACTAAATAAAATAAAAAATTAAATAGCTTTTAAAAAAATAAATTTTCCGCCATCATATTAGCAATGAAAATGCATTTTATTGTTAATATTCTAAAATACACATTTTCAACTGGTCAATCTTATACAAAGCTACTTTTTTTTTAATTCTTTGTATAAAATTTATATTTATTGAGCCAAACATTTGTTGATATTATTGACGCAGAATATTATATTTTGAAATATATCTAGAATTTGGTGAGGAATTGAAACATGCTTAAATAACTAACCCAAGCTAACCAGTATATAAATAGCCTAAATTATTTGAATAGCTAAAAGTAGATTTTTTTCTTGAAATAGAAACACACACATAATTTCACAGCATTTTGTTATGCTCACTTATTATTTTAATATTAGTTGTCCATGAAATTTGTGTTACCTAACTTAATAATTTTTAATGCCATTGCTATTCTCATTGAAAAAAAAAGAACAAATTAGGGAGCAAACAGTGATAATATAGAAAATAAATTTAAAAATGAACTAATGCAAGGTTCAGATAAAAATTTCTTAAAATATTTAAATAATTTAACTTAAATTGAGCTTTTGAGTTAATAACTTCACTGCCTATCTGCATCTGCATTTCGGTGGTGCTCTGTTGTTTTATATTCTTCATGGTTCTCCACCATCTTTTTAACAATGAAAATAGGTTTTATAGCAAATATTTCAAAATCTGTAACATTTTTGACCAGGCAACCTTATACAAAGTTACTTTTTTTTGTACACTTTTTTTTTAATATTAATTGAGACACGGCGAAGAAATAGATACAAATGTCAAATATACCAAATATACTTATGGATGTTGTTCGACCAGAGTTTATTGAGGAAACAGCTCGTATTATTCGAATAGTTAAAAGATGTTTTTTTTTCTTTGAAGTGGTAGGACCCAATTTTTATAATTTTATATTTCGGTTAAATATGCTTTCACACGTCCTAGTTGGCTAGACGACGCCGAAAATAGTCAATACACGGACGTCCATTACCGATCTCTCACTGGCGAAGGCAACTTCAATTGGAGATTCGTCTTCCCGTTCCATTTTATAGCTAGCGAAAACCGAATGGTGATTTTCAAAAAAGACTCCATGTTCGACAGATACGGTTACGAAGTGAAAATTCCGTGCAAATTAAACTTGACGGTTTGGGACAACGACACGTTCACCAAAGACGATTTTTTAGGTGGCATTTCGGTGGCCGTGGTGTTAGATCCGACGAAAAGGTGTTTGGTTTTTCAGGCTCGCTGACTTTGGAACTGTCCAACATGCCTCGGGGCACCAGGTCGGCCAAGCAGTGCGGCCATTCGATTATGGGCTCCGACGCGAAAAGGATGAACCTTTTCAAAGTCAGGAGAACGAAAGGATGGTGGCCTTTCTTGTCCGGTCACAGCGAAAACGCACGAACAAAACTCACGGTACTAGTTCCCACTAATTCGGAAAAAAATATGCCGTTGCTGGACGCGCCATGTGACAGAGTTACTTTAAACTCCGTTTCTGAAGGGCAGATTAGAGGATAGTTCGAGAAAAAACACTTAAAAACCAAGAAGAAAACTGCAAAACAAAAAAGAACTGATTAATTATGTTTCACTTGGTAGAAAGTTCTCAGGCAGACGCTCTAACATGGTCTATTAAACATTTTTAATGACAATTTTGATATTTTACATACAGCCACAAATAGTAGAAAATTAAATTTATTGGAAGTCATGGAGATTAACGAAATGATACATACAAATGTATTGCCTAACGTTCAATTAGATTTAAAAACTGGCATTGTTAAGGTAACATATCAGTCTGCCTGTAAACAATACTTGTGAAAATCCCAGTAAACAGTTTGTTTTCTAAAATCAATTTTCTAATCTCTAAGCATTTTGGTGGGAAAATTTGTTTTGGAATGGTTCACAACATGTCGATCTAGAGTATCAGATACATTTTCTTGTCGATTGAAAGAAAAAAGGATTTAAGGAAAGGAGCAGAATTAAATTAGGATTATGCAGTTTGCAAAGTTATTTTTTTATTTTTATAATTTTTATGTAATTTATGCTTCTTTACACCTGTATATTACCACTTTATAGTCTGCCTGAGTGTTATTTCATTATTTTCTTTGACTTATTTATTATTTCACCAATGGCATTCTAGACCCAAATGTAGAAAAAAAATATTTTATTTTAAAGATTACAAACCGCAAAGAACTTTTAGTGTAACAGTACGAATCAAAGGAATTCGTAGGAATCGTGACCCTCCGCTGTAAACACCTCATTAGTACCAAAGGTTTTTGTTTTTATTTTATATATTAAATAAAAATGAATGAATAATTACATTCTCCAGAGTCCCGAAATTTTTGGTTTCAGGGGAAATTAGAAGCTGAACTTGAAATACTCACGAAAGAAGAGTCTCAAGATTCACCGGCTGGTGTAGGCAGGCAAGGGCCCCAGGCTTTAAATCCACCAAGGTTTGTCACTGAAATAGGCTTCAAAAGCAATCAAAAAATAACATCTATTGTAACACCTTGATAATGTTGGTATATTGCTCTATGGAACATTGAAGTACTAAATAGCTAGGACGTAATTGACAGCGCTTCCACCATTTGTCAACAAATATTTCTGCCACTTAATGTAATTAGAGTAAGCTGATTCAAAAACGTAACTCGTGGATAAAATGAAAATGGTGACATCCAATCTCATTTCAAGAATTATATATTTTCATGTAAAACAGTTTGAAGCAGTTTATGCTTTTTTTATCAAATATAGTTCAAACTACTCCTTTTCCGTCTGATTAACGAAGAAAATTGATTACCTTTATTCATTGCCCTCCCATAAATATCCTTTGGTAAATGAAGTGAAGACTTATGATAAATAATTAATACATTCCGTTGTCAACAGATCAATAGCGTTTAGAAGTCTTACGATTAAATACGACCGTACAGTCAGCTCGATACGAAAACCAAATAAATAACAATAAGTGTGGACTTCTGCGGGGCTCTGAGCAACAAAAGCAGCAATAACTTTTTTGTGGGTCCACTCTTAGAATTTTCTCTTATAATACCACCTCCACCTCTCTTTGGGAATATGATATGAAGAGAGCCAACAAATCACCATAATGACTGCATGTGCAACGTTCGTAGATATAATACTAAGAATTTGAAAAACATTATTTATTCGAACCTCAAGTCCCCAAGTGTCACACGGCCTAGATGTCCTGCCTGCAGATTCAGCCCATTCAGAAGACAATACCACAAGTGTTTCTAAACCTGTTAGTTAGTTATTTTCACAATCACAACTTAATGACTTAGTGAGGACTTACGTTTACCTTGTTTCACTTACTTATAGCACCGATATTCCTGGTCTAATGAAAAACCTGGTATCGAGTACAATTCTGAGGACTGGAGGCGTTTTATTGACTCATCCAAGAGAAGCCTTAAAGCTGCGGAAATTTTCTTGCTTCTGTACCTGTTGCCCACTAAACGAAGGTTTTCAACCAAAAATAAATGGACTATAATTGTTATCTAATTTAGATTTGTTAATCCAGGTTTTGTTGTAATGTTTAAATCTTGCGAGATTTTCATTTATTAATTCTTTTAATCTTGTTGAACGTTTATAAATTGTTGGTCTGTGGTAATTAAAACTTCATGAATGTTGTAGTAGACATTGGCTCATGTCTTTTAAACACATGTTTTATATATACATAGCTTGGGAGTGTCCGACCATTTTTTTTGTTATTTTTTAATTTATATTTTACTATATTGAATTAGTTGCTCAAAATCTCCACCCTGTTACATTAAGAGGAACATTATCCAGTCATATTGAAAGATCATTTTCAATGAAACGTGAAAGACGTTCTTCAAGTTATAAACCATATAAATATTCACCGAAAATTTATCTTGAAAACGGAATTCCCGAGTTTATCGAGGATTTTCAAGTTTCGTGTGAATGAGGCTTCATCACTAAATAATATTATCCGAGAAACAGTTTGTTTTTTCAATATCCAGCTGCTAAATTCAAGTCTTGAAGGGCAGTTTTTGAAGCTTGAAATTGTGTAAAATTCTCCATACTCTCATCCGGGCTTCTAAGTATTGCCTCTTCATGAGCAAGTTACTGTGTTGAACTGGATCTTCAGAGGTAGCTGTAGGAAACTTGTCTTTTTCTCTCAAACATGGACATTTATTCGAAAATATAAAGTTGTGCCTTGAAGAGTATTTTAATGTATCACAAGCAGAATTAATTTAATTTGACGTTTACTGTCACAATACGTAAGATTCACAGCCACCTGGACTTTTTAATAATAATATTAACAGCCGAACGTCCTTAAAATTTAAATAGGCTTTTTGTTGGTTTATTGAGGGTAAAATATCTTCCGTTTATGAGATCCCAGGCAAGACATGACCATTTATCTTGTGTGCCGGACTATACTAAAAATGGCTACCTATTTCAGAAGGCCCAACACTTCTTTCGCGTGGTTCAAAAACCCGCTGAAATCGCTCAAATACGTGGTTTGCAAGACTTACGGCTGCACCCTGGTGAAATACTCCTTGGTGATCCTGGTGATATTTTTTATCGGCGCTGCGGTGTACTCCGTCCCAGGTTACTCTGTGAAAAAACTGTTGGGAGCTTGATGAAGGAAGAAACGACTCCGAAATGATTTTTGTTTTTTCGTTTTCCTGCAAGCGAAAATAAAAGTTATACGCCCAGCGCTTAACATGATTGAATAAATAAAGGGTCGTTATTAATAGTCGAATTTTTTTTATTTGTATTGGTAAGGCAATATTCGAAAAAGTTTATTCAGCGTTGCGAGTAAACAAGGCGGTTGTGCGTGTGGGCTTTTTAATTTCAGTTTTCCATCAGGTGCTGAAGAAAAAGGTGATGCGGCATTCGCCGTTAGTTTTAGTGTAAGTGCCCATCGAAATGTTCCAAATCCACCTCTAAATTCGATAGAAATTTCAATCTTTTCGGATAAACATAGATATTTAAAGAAATTAAAAACCTTAAATTTATGAGAAAAAAACATGACAAAAATGAAACTAATAAATCGAAAATATTAACCGAAAATGGAGGGTTGAGGAGGACATTATAGTATGTGCGGATAGACCACATTGATGTGCATTTTCTATGAAAATATGAACCTTCTCAGATCAACATAAGTTGAGAAATAACCTTAAAATCTCAATTCAAATGGAAAAAATAGTTTAAAAATCAATGATAGATATTGAACGTTTTATATATTATTTGTTAATAATTTTGAGAAGTTGAAACTTATATGTTAAATACTCTAATCCTTCCTCTATTCAATGATACCAAAGAGATTCACACAAGTTATACCGTTTGCCGTCGGTAACGGTTTTTTTGCGACGCTGTACATTTATAACAAGTAATTAATTATATTTAAATTGAGAGGGCTGGGGAGAACTATATGGTATCTGTTGACCTCCATCTTTGATAAAAATTTCAATCTTCTTGTAGAAACGTAAATGATTTAAAAAATTTTTGAGGAAAAACATGATAAACATGAAAATAATTAATTGAAAATACCAACCGAAAATGTAGGTATGGTGGACATTATAGTATCTACGAATAGACTTCATTGATGTCCATCTTTGTGCCAAATTTCAGCCGAATAGGTTAATATCGACCTCGATCCAAAATCGTGATTTCTCAAACTAATTTATATTTTTGTTTTTTTAAGATATCTACGTTGCTTCGAGAAGGTTGAAATTTTTATCGAAGATGGAGGTCAACGAGGTCTATCCACAGATACAATAAAGTTTCCACCAGCTCCATCCATTTAAATATAATTAATTACTTCTTATAAATTTACAGCCTCACACAAAAAGTAATATATGTTAAATGTAAAAAATGTTAAATAGAAAAGTTATGGACGGGGATAAAGGAAAAAAATTAAAATTATTTTGAAATATACAGGGCGCTTCATAAATACGCGGGAAACCAAACTTACCAAATCAAATATTTTTTTAATCAATCACCCTGTGTATTATTACAGTAGTAAATCCTCCATTTTATATTCAATATAGGGTTGTTATATACTGAGTGTCTTCGGGTATATATATATGTATATGTACGGATGTACAATTTTATAAGGTCTTTTATCCTATATATGTCTTGGAATGGTTTATGCCGAGTGAGACAAAATAAGAAATATTAATTTGCGTGAAAATGTCAAATGGAATACCCTGTATATTATACTTCCATTATTTACTTCAATTATTGCTCGTTGAATTTTATCAATCTTTTTTGAGGTATACGCTTTTTTACTAGACAAAATTGTCAAATTATGAGAAAATATCGCAATAATCCAAGAAAAATAAAAATATATATTTTAATGTTTAATTTTGTGTAGAAAAATTTAATTACAATAATAAGTAAAGTGAAACTTAATTAAACGGATCTTTTTTGTTTTTAGCTTTTATGTGTATTTCTGGAACTAACATCAATATTAATATTGCGATTTTAATATTATCCCTAGCGTAAAATACTGTTTAAATTGTTTTTCTATAGCTGCAGAGTTCATGATTTTATTTTTGTTTAAATGCGCATTACCTTTTGTGCCAACGTTTTTTATTTATATTTTATTTGTTTTTCTGTATTTACATGTAACCAATGCTATTATCTGAAACAATTATTCTCAATCCGTCTCTGTAAACTTCCCACGTTCAGGTAATATTTATTTTGGTCTCAAACTTTTCACTTTCAAAAAAACGTATGTATTTTTAAACGGAACACACATTTATGAATCACCCCTTATATTTGAAAATAATTTTATATTGTTTATTTTAGTCACTTTCGAATTTAATAAACAAAATAAAAAACAAAACAAATAATAAACGAGACATATTACTTTTACACACTATTTGGACACCCTGTATATTTTATAAATGAAATTGTAAACTGTAAAGTCCAACTAAGTCTACGACTACGTCACTGTATTTCTATTCAAAAATTTAATTGTTTCTTTGGGTCCTCACTTAAATGTCAACGGAATATCTGAAGCGACTTGGTACATAATCAATTGTACAGGTTGTACAGGGTGTCCGAAATAATGGTCCTTACTTCCTCAGCTCAGCAACTACGAATGATATAATTAGGGTGTTCGGTTCATCGTATTTTAAATACAAAGTACTGTATTATATTGGATTTCTAGATTCCGCGGAAATTTTAAATACATTTTGAATTTTATGTCATTAACATCGTTTACAAGCTCTAAAACAATAAACAATTTGCCGTCAAAAGGGAGCCTTGATTATAGAAAACTTAAAAAGTCAAGTTTTCACCATATATTAAAATTCTGAGAATTTATAGTTCCTGAAATAATTGTCAATTTGATGTTATCCTATTATTGTATGATACTGCTGCCAAGTTTTGTTATTAGGCGTCTTTAGAATACTACACAATCTGTCAGCATAATAACTCAACCTTACAATACACCAGAAAATAACAGCTTGGAGTTACATAATTGTTTTACTGAAAACAACAAAGTATTGCTTTAACCACAAAAGCAATTTAATGATTAATGCTATCTTATAGGAACAATTATTTAGTATTATAGACTTTAATTTAGAATTAAAAAAACAAACTAGATGAAACTATGCAACATTTCTATTTAACTTATGGACAACATCCTGTACAGGTACAATGGAGCATTAGGAACTTTAAACTGCGACCTATAATCAGTCATGTAATTTAAATCTCACGAGAACACCTGGTTTCAAATTTGAGGGCTCGTCATAATGTTTATTCTTATTGTTAAATGCTAAAATTTAGGACATAGACAATTTTCAAGGAAAGGAGAAAATGTGTGAACATGTGAGGAACTTGTGTGACCCCTTACGCAAATATTTTAGAACAACATGCGGTCGTCTCTCCAATATAACTACCCTCGCGGTTGGCATTCTTAATTAAGACGATCGTCGAATGATCCGTTAGTGCAGTCCTGTATGTTGTAGTCACCGACATTTAAACGACTGTCTACTTAAAGTTTACTAAAAACATAACATATGCTACAAAAGTCAGAGCAAATAATAATTATTTGCTTAATTACGGAAAATCTCATTAATAACAACAATAAAAAATAATAAAAATAAAATTAATATAAATAAATTATTTTGAGGATCAACCTAGTTATCGCATTCTAGTAAACAAAATTGAAGGTTTTTTACGTGGTATTTTTTGAAGATGGTCGGTTATTCGATTTTGTTAGTAAGAAAACACTTTACGTATAATTCTAATATAAGGTCTTCGATCACCTAAAGTTAATTGCAGTTAGTAAGTGAAAGTAATTAATATTAAAATTACTCGCGTTGTACAGAAAAGGTTCGTTTGATCATTTATTTTGAACTGCAGATCGTATTATAAAAAAGTAAGACAAAATATTAGTACTAAATTTTAATTTCAAATGTAACAACATAAAAATTAAGCGAGTACCTTGTAACAATGCCATGGAACGTTAGCGAGAGCAGCGGATTGGAAGGAATTCTGGAACTGCATCGGGTCAGGTCGACTTATTTTAGTCATTTTCACATTGTTATATATAACATTATATCATCTAATAACAGATAGCGATATTTGCGCACTTTCCATATTTTCATTTTCCAGCGCCGCATATCTAAAGTGACTTTACATTGACATTCTAAAATATATATAGACAAATAACTTTTGTTCTATTTGCACCTAACAGTGGAAAGATGAATATTGTTAGAAATAAGACAAAAGTTTAAATAGACGTTTATTTTGGAAATACCACAACTTTATTAAAAGGAAACACACCAATTTTGTGACCATTAGTAACCAATCCAACAAATTAAGAACCAGTTAGGAGTAAATTATACTGATTTGTATTCTTCATTTGGTTCTTTTATTACAGCACCAATGAGCTTTTCTTTGGTGTTAAATATACAATTATTTATAGTTATTGGAGTATTTGTTCCTTTGTTTGAATATTGAACAATTACCATCGTTCCAAAAAAAACGTAAAAGATATATAAACGAAAAATAAAAAATCTCGATTTTCTTAAATGGCTCACCACATACGAGGTGTGTTCAAAAAGTAAGGCGACTTTCATTAGATTTTGGATTTTTTTTGGTTGTGTTGGTACAAATGTCCCTAATATATAGAACACATGGAAGGACTGAGGAGATTACGAAAAAAATAACTGGAAGAAATCAAAGCAATACCGAAAAGTGCTTACCAGAACTGCTTCGAGGATTGGAAGAAACGTTGACACAAGTGTATTATATCTAGTGGGGGATCTGAGGGGGGGGGGAGGGGAGGCATTACTTTGTTATTTTGAAGTGGTGAATTTTGGTGAATTTTGATAAATAAAAAAATACTTAAAAGTTGCCTTACTTTTTGAACACACCTCGTATACTGTTATTTTTTTTCCAATATCTCACGAAAATATACAACTTTTATTAATATACACTCCTTTCTGTGCAAGACTATTGAAATAATATTTGCTACCCATGATAAAACTATTAGTTAACAGGCCTCTGTTAAAATTGAAAAATGAATTGGAAAAAGAACTTTTTTGGGCCGTAAATAAGCAACAGACAGTTATAAGCAATCTCGGTGAAAATCGGTGAAAAAGTCATATTTGAAATGTACATGGATTATCTTGAACTTGAAATAAAATTTCCAATTCTTTTTCCTCAGTGGTAGCATTCCGGTTTATCAGTTTTCATTTTTTGTATTCAATACTACCACTAGCATCAAACCGTCCCGTTAAAGACTGAAGAGATTGTCTACTTGGTAGAAGAATTTTAGGGTACTTGATCTCGTAAAGTCTTACAGCCAACATGCTATTTTTTTCCGTCTCTCCAATGTGTAAATGATATCAATTATTGTAGCTTTAGGAAAATCAATACTTTATATTTTATACTTTATTTTGTTTGTCATACTTACATAACATACATAATAAAATTGGTAGGCTTATGTAAGATCTTCCAGAAAATAAAATGACATATTCATTTATTTTGAACACTCTGTATTAAAATTTGTATTTTGTTTATGGGAAAATTAAAATATTGGGAAATTGATTAAATTTAGTTATGTATTATGTATTATTATTGAATGAAGTTGAAAAACTTCATAACGAATTCAAAAAGCAATTTAAATATTCGTCGCGTTTTTTTAAGCCACCCTGTATAGTTTAAAGTAATTTTGAATGGTGCACTCTAATAATCTTTACAGCTTTTGTATTTACCATTTTCTTATAACTTTTGAAACTATTTACCGTTGACTTCTGCTAATGGAGAGTTGTCGTAGGGGCGATAAATCATACAATTTTATTATTATTAATTATGATGTTTCTAATCTTTTTTAGTGTGCGACCTACGTGTTGCTTCCGTATAGGTTAGGAGACATCCTCACTTTATATCGTCGCCGTATAAGATGGCAATTTAAAAAAAAAATCACCAGAATCCATTCCCTAACAATCGAATCTGCACTAAACTCAACTTAATCTAAACGGAGCACCATTGATTTTCGAAAGTGTTGACTCTGCTGATCGTCACGCCTCGATTGAGTACGTACATCTATAGCTATCATCGAACATACTTTTTCCGCTCTCGGGAAACATGACGATACTTGTAGATACGTCGATTTTATTGTGGCGTTGTTTGGTGACGAATTAAAAATAATGTGCTGTTAAAGTGAGCGTAAAGTCCCCTTAGGTTTTGGATGCGTTCGTTATTTTTGCGGTAAGTTTTTTTCCGCATTTTCGGACGCCATTTTCTCGTTAAATCAATGCGGGGGTCATTAAGTATCGATTTTTACTTCATCTAGTGAGTCGCTAATATTTTTTTTGCAATTAAACATATAAACTGAAAACGTGGAATTTTTCATAAAATTGTTTGAAATAGAGATAATTTAATTTTAAATATTTAAAAGTTTAACATAAAAATAAGGATATTTTCATAAAGTTTGCAAGAACATTATTGAAGTATTTAATAAGAATTTGAAATAAGTTTTGAACAATAAGTAATGAAATTGAAACGCAAAATATATTAATACATTTACATACATTAATACATAGTAAAAAAAAATAGTCGTCAAAATCGTTTAAATCTGCGCGGCTGGGTTTAAATTATTGAGTATAACTTTGTTTTTTAATTCGATCCATATTATTTCTGTAGGTTTCAAATTACAATTGTTTTATGTATCAAACCATATGGTTTTTTAATCTTCTATTAGTTGTTGTTTGTGTATGTATTTTCAAAACAAAAGTCACGATGAGTAAAGAACTCTCGCAATACATCTTTGTTTGCTGCTGATCGTTGGTATTTTATTTGCTAAAGTGTTGGGATAGCTAGCGTTCTCATAAAATATTACGCAGTCTGGTGCGATATTTGGAAAAGAATTTTTTACCCAATTTTCGTGATGGTAGTCTAACGTTTTTGCTGAAAATAGAGAAGCGCAAAGTTCAATGAAGATTTTTATTTACTTTTTCTTTATTGTATCATGACGGTCGAAGTGTAGAAATAATAAAAATTTCCAAGCATTTTTTTTCTGCAAGTGTGAAATTTAATTAAATAAAAATTAAAATTTTTATTGATGCATTTACAATATAGTTTAACCGAAGAAAAATAAAAATAGTACCCACACATGTCAATCGAGTAATAATATTTAACTAAACTACCAAGTTTACAAGTTGATTGTGAATTTTGCGCCATCTATATGCCAACTATCAAACTATTTTTTACTAAACTAATTTTATAAAATTTATTAACAGTTTAGAAAGTGTAGTCAACAATATTTATCGAACATGTGTACAGATGGTTGTTTTGAGTGATTTTAATTTTTATTTTAATATTTCTAGCTCTAGATTGGATGATTTTCTATCGCTAATTCACCAGTTTAGATTGGAGCCTACTATTCGGGAACCCACCAGAGTGGCCAATGGCTGCGCTAATTGCTTAGATAAAATTATTACCAGCATAGACAAATATCGGTTTTACACTGCGGTAATCGATCCTTGTTTGTCGGATCCTAGGGCCCAGATTATTCATATCGAGTTTAACAATCATAATTTGAAATTCTCGAATAATAAAATAGAGTGTCGAAAGTACTGTCGAAAAATTATGAAAAATTTAATATGTATCGTCGTCAAATACATTAAATTATAATACCATTGGCACCAACGTTAATGATTTGGCATTTGCCTTTTCTTTTGATTAGAAAGTCACTCAAATCTAAATCTCCAGTTAATTGGTTCAATGACAGTCTCAGAGTCATGCGAGATAAATTATCAAAAATTCGTAGTATCGCGGAAATTACAAAGAATCCAGATGACTTTTCAATATAAAAAAATACAAAATTCAATACAAGGAAACTGGCTTACACCAACTATTTACATTTATCCAAAAACAAGATCAAAGATTCCTGGCAACCGAGAGGTGCAGCACAGCAAAATGTAATTTAATGGAAGATTTATATTCTGACGAACTCAACTTGATTTTTACTACTGTGGCGCATAAAATATTAGAAATTTTGGACGAAACTCCTGCTAGGCCATCTAAGGTGATGCATAACTTGATTAAACCTAAATGCTCATTCAAATTTTCCCTGGTTTCTTTAGTTGAGGGTTTTGAGGGGGGTGTGCGTAGCACTTTAACGCTGTGTGACCTCTCTGACTGTGTCAGTCATTCAATTTTAATGGAAAAATGGAATTTTATGGTTTGGAACCCATTGCACTAGAGGTCTAATTCTCTTATCTCCCTAATAGAAAGCAATCAGTTTTTTGCAATAACAAAATGTCAGGTTTACGAAATGTAATGCACGGAGTTCCACAGGGTTTCATTGTTTTTTGTTTATATTAATGATCTCTTAGGCCATATGCACCCTGTGGTTGCGGTTAATTTAATATTAATGTTGATATTCTTAAAGGAGAGACACAGTTGGCGAAAGAACATGGCAATATCTGGTTTAGTGCGAATCGCCTAAAATTAAATTTAATATAAATATTTCGGAAGGAAAATCTGCGAAGTTGTTGGGTGCGGTCCTGGATGATAGGCTCTCTTGGAAGGTCCATATTGCTTATTTAGGAAAGCATCTCTCAAGTGTCAACATTTTGTTATGACGATTGAAAAATTTAATCGGACAGGATTATCTAGTCTCGAGCTACTATGCTCTTTTTCGTTCAGTTTTATCATATGCTGTTATACCGTGGGGAAACTCAATAGATTCCACAAAAAATTTGTCGCATGCAAAACAGAGCGATCAGAATTATATCCAACGCAGGATATAGAGACCATTGTCAACCGCTGTTTCAGATTCTTGGGGTTGTGCCACTGCTATCGGTATACATGTATCACACGGTACTAGAAATTCAAATCATAAATACCCAACTTCCTCTTCAATGCATGAAAAATTCTCTTGACCTAAGTTTATATACCTTAATTAAAAATCAAAATTAAAATACAATTATTTTCTGAGCATTGTTTTTGATCTGTAATCTTCTACAGGCCACTGTTCAGTTGTATTCGGTGTGTTCAGTTTTTTTCTTTTTTTTATTGCTGTTTGTTTTTATGTGCTATGTATTACGTTGTTATACCTATTACTATTGACTTTTCCTAATCGTATTTGTATAGGCATGTATGTATACATATGTATATAACTGTATATTTTTTCTCTTTTTTTACTTAGACGTGCTGCAAACACGCTATGTAATGTAATTCAGTCAAATAAATCTATCTATATATCTCTAAAAAATCGGTATTCAAGAAAAAATAACACCCTATGTGTACCCGCCATTTGCGAATGCAAATATTCGGTTCAGATATCGGCAAATCGTTGTCGAGCAAAAAAAACCTTAATCTCCACCAATTCCATTGCCATTAATTTATAATAACGCTGTATGCTAAATGCATCGCACGCTAATGTTACGTTGCACTTAAATTAATTTGACAGGGGACCTAATTTTCCAGCAGAATAAATAGTAATTACGGATATGAAAAGGCCAATATCCCTTTACTTTACCGACCGGGCTGCGACTGAGACTCCGTCCGTTTTTTTGCTCGTTTAATGCAGAGTGTTCAATGCCAATGTGTTCTCCTATATGGTAATTTTCCTTCTTGCGTCTTTCAATAGCGATTACGACACTGTCTGCACCATAATATTGAACACCCCGTATTGGTACTCAAATATTCCACGATCCACTTTATTATATTATTGACAAATGGTGGATGCTCGACATTTAATAAATTTTTTCCCAGTGTTTCATTATTAACAATATTTCTGGTCGCATCCTCTCTTGTGTGACTGTTTTATCAATAATAAGTATTTAAAGTATTTAATTATTTAATACATAAGTCTTGATTTTAAATTTGAAATGAAATTGTATTGTTAATGCTTACTTATAAAATTAACTAAAAAACGCACTGGATACAATTTTTTTAATATTATTTTGTGGTAGGCCTTGATTATACAGGGTTAGTAAAAAGTATCGGGACACTTAAAAACTTGAAAAGTGCAAAAGATGCAAAATTCAAACATTCTAACAACAATGTTGTCAGATTTACCATTTTTACGATACACGTGATAATTTTGTTATTTTAAACGAAATGAACTGTATATTATTGTTGGAATGAATTGTAATTATCGAATTTAATCGAATAATGTCAAACTAACCAAAACTAACCCCGTTTTTTCATTAAAAAGTATCCAAAGCTGCTCAAGATCGAACGATTCATAAATGGGAATTCAAAATTCAAACTATAGAAGTGTAAACGATTACCACAATGCTGAGGAAATTGAAAAAAAGAAAAAAAATCTTACAAAATAAATGAAAATCTTAGAAAACTGAATATATTATCTATTATCCCAACAACAGTGACGTAGAAAAATACACTGTTGCTAAATCGTCCAAGATTTCCCATACTAACCGTGTCGCAGTCAGTTGCAGTCTGATGACTAAATACAAAAGACGGTGATGCGGACAGCCGACCCATTCAATGTCGAGTAACCAATTAGTTTTGATACATGAAGTTTTGTAGGCTTCTTTGACAATTAAAAACGGCCAAGAGGACATCGTAGTAAAACGATTTTTCATCGTTTTAACGTAACAGATGCTCGATGGTTGTTGGTTTCTCGAATGCGTTAAACAAAGTAATTCCTCTGCAAAAAAAAAACAAGGATTTTTACAAAATTTTCAACCCATCTCGGAGAGGCTTAAACCGAATAAGTTTTATTCCAGTGATTACGAAGAGGTAAGGTTACTTTAAGAAATATGCAAAATGGGAAATTTGATCTTTACTCGGCAGAAAATAAGTTCGTATAATATAACTATTCCTATAAAGAGTTTGCTTCAGATTGATAGAAGTAACTTAGTTGAGTTACCGCATATTCAAATACGATCTTATTTCTGGGTGTTTCAATAAGTCAACAAAGACTTGAAGATGATCTTAGGTGCTTAGTCTATAAAGGTTAATAAATTTCTGAAAAACTGATTGAGTCTGACTTCGTGTATGGGTGTTCCATATTTATTTATTTATTTATTTACAAACTCAACTTCCATTTACAGAGTAGCGTGAGAGCAAATTAAGGAAGTTTAGTTTGTAATATAATAATTATTTTAAACAAAACACCCTGTATATTTCGACATTTTAGGAATCCTTGGTTAAAATAAAGGTCACTTTCTTAAGAAATTCCTAATGGATTCATTATCCTCAAAATCTCATCGTATTTACGGTTAATTGTAACACCCGTATAAAGGTGTTATCTTAAACTTCGGATATCTCAAAAAGTAAGAAAAATTACCTTATTTTTTATCCTAGAATTGATATCTGAATAAAATTATAGGGTGTTGAATTTGAAAATATTGAGATTTCGTTAATTGAATTTATCAAAACGGCACCACCTATTTAGGACACCCTGTATAAGCTGAGGCGCATCTGTCAAACTGATCGAGTAGTTCATCATCTCCTTAGTCTGTGAGTAAATTTTGCGTTGCAATCTGGATCAGTAGCGTCACAACACAATTTTATGTGCAGCAATCAAAACATGAAAAAGAAAAACACATAACCTCATTTTCCTATGGGTTTCCAGATCGTCTAATGGATCGTTTTATTTGGCCGCGGTGTACACTGTACTCTTGTATTGTTATTTGAAAACGTACACCTCGCCATTAACACCTGATTTGATGATTCCAGCGTTAAGCATCAGCAATGCCCTTCAAGCCCCCGAATTTCGAAAACGTTCTGCAACTGATCAGGACGTGGCGAATAGACGACCAAATTTCTAGTCACGATACCCGAAATAACCACCCAGCAACGCCGGTAATCACGGTGTTACCGGTCAATATAATGGAACCGGAGAAAATTCCACTGGCTGCCGAAAACATCGACGTACTTCCAAAAATAACGGATCAAATCGAGGAACGTGACTCCAAGAATAATACTAGAAACAACGTATTGGTGAGCTCCAAAACGTTTTCATTCTAGCATTAGGTGACTTCAAACTATCTTGGTGCTATGCCGAAAGAAATATTTTGTTACCATCTGGTGCGTGGTGTTGCAGTCTTGGTTTCTTCGATCACTTAGACACGCGGCAAATTCGGAGACACAAACGATGCTGCCCACTGAGGTCAGAGTGGACAAACCACCCGGCGATGGCGGCGAAGGAGTGTGTTCAATCGCGTCGAGTCCTTTCAGGATTCTGCGGGTGAGTAGCGGTTCAGCCAATAGATGGCGCCACGCGAATTTGAGTGCGATCTATAGCAACGTTGAGCTTCTGGTCGGTAGGAGGTGGACGTACAAGTTGGATCGCTCATTTTTTATACATAATCGTCTCTAATAGTGCTTATACTGGGTAACGCAACTTGTCCTTGCATATTTTTGCAATCTCTGAAATGTTAAAAATAAAAAAATTGCCGTAGCTACTTATATTACCCGCTACGGCGATAAATTGAGAAAGATGATGGCATTTCCTTAATATTTTATGAACTCATTTATTTCACTTCACGCAAGCATACGGGTTGGGTTAATATTTAACGCCCTTTGCTCAGTACAGGGTGCCCGCTATTATTTAGTACATTTTTCTATAATAGCCGACAAGTACCTTCTTTAAAAACATCGTATTTGTATTTACACCAAGTAAAAATTATGATTAATAAATTACGTATTATTTTACCGTCGGAAGTATTTGCTTGTAGCGTTGTAGTGCGAATGTAGTGCCAAAATGACCAACCATTATTACAAAAAAAAAATAATGGAAACGTCGTGAGATATTTGAAACCAAGAAATCAAAATTCAACCAGAAAAAAAAATTAGACACCAGGATGCAGAAAAATATTTTACATTAGCAGTGGAATCAGCTGAATAAAATATTCACGTTAAGGATACTTTTACATTAAAAGATATACACCATTATGCTTCCAAGGAACATCCGTAATATTTTTTTATTTCATTGGGTATTACTTTAGATTTTTGCAGGAAACAAATAACTTTCTAAAAAAAATATGTCATTGTATAAGTTGTTCCTTAAGCTTTGGACCCAAAGTTGTGCTAAGCGAGGTATCACCTTCTTAAGTTTTTTGTGTTTTTTTTTTCAAACACACTGTATATTATAATAAACTCTATGTAGAGGCCATTCAGCGATATAGCAAAGAAAGATGCTTGCAAGTTGTAAAATTTAAATGACAGCGGTTACTATTAAATCAGTATTATTAGCATTAAAGAACATTGCACGATATTTTATTTTGCATTTACAAGAATAGCAATTATTATTTATTATGGACACAGATTTAATATATCAATATCAATATCGCTATCGTTACATACATTGTGCAGGTCTAAATTGTATAATGAAATGGCGGAAGGCTTGAAACTGTCTTTCCTTATAATTTTTAAAACTTCTATTTATTACTTTTTACGACAAACGTCAAAATTGAAAGCGTGGGACATATTTCTGAAAACATCCGATTGCTGCCAAACCCGTGCGGTAAAATCCCGGAAATGTCCAAAGTGGCGAACAAGTGCGGTAAACGGCCTTTGACTCACGAGTTTATTTGACACGAGCGGAGCGCAGCGGAGCGAGTGTTTAATAAACGAGTGACTTAAAAAGTTTACCGCACGTGTTGCATTCTATACTTTTTCTACGACCGTTAGTTTTTGGGTTCATTTTCGTAAAACTATATGTAACTAATATGACTATATGACACTGACATGACCGTTAGAATTGACAAACAAAGCGTGGGAAATATTTCTAAAAACATCCGATTGCTCCCAAACCCGTGCGGTAAAATCCCGGAAATGTCCGAAGTGGCTCGGATCCGTGTTAAACGAATCTGACGCTTCCCGCACGCTAGATCGGTGTGTAATTAGGTATTTTACATACGGGAGTAGAAAAATAGTATTACAGTAGCCTGAGAAAAATTTTTTAATGTGTGGTACAACTTTCCTGAATGAAGTTATCGTCTACGTAGCTGCAAATTGTTGTTTACGCGTCATTCTAAGGGCGGAGTTTTGATTAAAAGTGGGGTTGGGAAGAATTTTTTTTCAGTTTTCGAATAATTTGATGATCCCAATTAGATTCTACTACGACTACTACTACTCCACATTTAATTCCATTTTTACTTTTTCCACGTCTTTTTATTTATTTATTTAATGTTACCACACTTTATTTGTCGTATAACTTGCTAATTTTACGCCCAGTTACATCTTGATTGCATCCTGACAGTTCAGTGTTTGCAATCTACTCGGCATCGGTGGATAAGTGTTTACTGTCTTCCGAAGGGGATATTTCCTGCAAGTATTCTACTCTACAGTATTATAATTGTATACCGCCCTTATGAGAGTAAGGTAACAAATTTTTTCCTAGCTGGAAACCAAATATCGTTTAATTTCATAACTTATGTAATTCGATAAATTAAATCGGAAATAAAACATGACCTTTGTGGCAGCCCTGAAGCACAAATTCACCAATATTACAAAGAAGCATGAGGGTGACAACGTGACATTCGAAATACCAAACATCACGTTTACCCAAGAGGCTTTGGTATAGAATATACCACAATTGCGCGTCATACGAGATCGCAGAGACATAAAATTTATGAAACTCCGTTGACTACGAAATATTTTTGAATTGTGCGCTCGATTTGCATGGAAACAACAGTGTCGAGTGTGTGTTAAGTTTGTGCTCGACATTTTTAAGTAAGTTTTTGTCTTGTCTGTTAATAATAAAAGGACTTTTTATATTTTCATAATTACTAATATGTTTAGTTTAAGAAAGTTATAAGAATTGCAGAGTAAATGAAATCGATTTAGATGTTAACTTTGAAATAATTTGTCCTATGAAGACTAAGGAAGAAAACTTCTTCCCCTATCTATCATAATTATAAAAAATTGGTTAAAAAGGTAAAAAATAGTTTTTTTTTCAATTCAGGATGTTTCAAAAAAGCGTGGAAACAAAAAATTAATTGTTTTTGTTGTTATAAAACTTTTTCTATAGGATTAGTTCACTTGCCATCACTTAGATTTGAATTGAATATGTTTTGATCATTTAATCGTAATTAAACGATTTTTCAGAATTGTAAAATATATTTTGCAACATAATTAATATGTCAAATCTGACACCAAAAATGGCTTCCGAACGTCCTTGACCACTTGACCAATTATTTTATTATTGCTTTCCTGATTAATTAAAGTTAAGTTAAATTGAATTTTAAAAAAATACTTTTAAGTTAAACAAACTAAACAAACAAAAATTTTAAAACTAATTTAAATTATCAAAGGTGCTCGATTAGATTGTTGTTTTTTTTGCATTAAAAAAAAAAATAAACATTTGAAACTCTACATAGCGAATTTGAAGGGACTGCTTTTTCTTCTTTATTAAGAGTTTCGTTATAAACAGTTTTAGGCACTTGAAAAATAACAATACGCATAGGTAATATTTAATTACTTTATATACATATTTTAACATCTACTTAGGAATATTTTATATAAATATTTAAGAACTACATTTAATTTTAATTTAATTTTTTTAGTATGCCAATACGCATCTCGTACTTTGGCTTGTATTTTCACCATTTCTTCGGGAGTGGCATCTTCCACATGATACATAAAAAATTTCTCTAGCAGCTTAACTGAATAAACGGCTTGTTGAATGGTTGGTGGTGGTCCCAGATCAACTTCTTCGTCTTCTTCTTCCTCTTGGTGCGCTTCCTCACCCTTTCTTGCTTGTTGTAATATGGCATCCTCTGTCAAGTCTGCTGTTGTAGGCAAATCCTGGTCTACCACCATAAAATCTTGCAACTCCTCACTTGTAAACGTAATTGTTGTTTGAAACTGCTTAGTGGCTGATCATCTCCAAGTCATGTTCGCATTCTCTCTCGGTAAAGTCATGACGATATTAGTATTGAATTGTTTCTGCTGTCACCTCTTTACTAATAAAGTTGACTGCATCTAGCATAGTAATGGAAAGTTTGTCTTCGGACTCGATCATTTCTATTAAAATGTTTTTCCTATATCGACTCTTAAGACTTTTTTTTAACTTTTATTTTAACTTCTGTTATTTCTGTGGATTCCCATCCTCTAGGACTTTTTGCCAGTTTCCAGCTTCTAATTTGAGTCTCAGTGGTGAATTGGAATATTATCTTTCATGCATTTTCATACTTGACATGTTTGATATATTTTGTCATAAATAACAAGATTCCAACAAAATTAATATGTACAGCGCAGAAAAGTCATTGGTGTTTGCTAATTTCATTATAATAACGTCAATTCGACGATAACCCCAAACCTGCCACCATAAAATAAAAACATGTCTTTGGTTCATTGTAAGAAAAAAATATAATTTTAAATAAACACAATATTAAATTTAAAATATAAATGTATGATTTTATTCATTGATTGTATACGATTATTCAAACCGAATATTATATAATTTTGAAGTCATATAATAAAATGAAAATTAATATGGAAAAGTGGCTTCAAAAAGTATAGGAAACGACAAGAATAGAGGGAAAATAGTAAAGTATAGTTATATGCTTTTCCTCAAGTAAGCAATACTTTTCACGAATTAATTACTATCTCTTAATATAGTAACGGAACAGTGCAGGAGTTTCAAAAAATTTGAAAAGAAAATTGCTGAATAAGTCGACCAAAAGAACATGCTGAAATTTATTTTTCAAGTTCTGAATTAGTCACCAGAGGGCATAATTACTATATTTGAATTAAAAACCCATTTTCTGCTAAACTTTCTTATATTACTTGTACTTACATTAAACACCGTTTGAAAGCTGAGACAAATTCAAATCTTTTTTGTAAGTTAGTCTACTCTCCTATTAAAAATTAAGACGTGATAATGTCCAATATTTTAAAACAGATAATCATATCACACTTAGTAATAACTTGTACGATATTGTAAAAAATATATAATATAAACAAAGATAAACAAAGAAATTTTATTTCAATATCATCAACCCCCAGAGTGGTTATACCAAAATTCAACTTCTTTGGAGTTTTAAGTGTTTTTATTCATATTTTGCCTTAGGATAAAAATATTGAGATGCGGTTTTCACTGTGTTATTGGGTTCTTGTGTGACTATCTATATATATATATATATATATATATATATATATATATATATATATATATATATATATATATATATATATATATATATATATATATATATATATATATATATATATATATATGTTAACGTTAGAAGGAGAAATATTTCTTTCTTCATGATTTCCTCTGCCTTTCCATTCGCAGCATATACCGGGTGTCTCAGTATAGATGACGAAGGCATTTTGAATCTTAAAGCAACATTTTATTATTTTAATGGCATTTAGAGTGAAACAGTGTCAATATGCTGCGAATGGAAAGGCAGAGGAAATCATGAAGAAAGAAATATTTCTCCTTCTAACGTTAACATTTCTTGGTGGAACCATAATATCAAAAATAAATGGGTTTTTCCATTCTATTCATTTATTTTGACAATAGAAAAGTATTAAAGGAATTTTTCGTAATTGTAATAATAAAAACATGTCGTTCTAATACACCATTAATAGCGCATTGTTATGCCTCGTACATAAATAACTAGCTAACCCCAAGTCTACCACCAAAAAACGGACCCCAGGTTGTCACGTTCTCGATCTGTTTATCATGCAAAATAACATCAGAAAAATCGACCTTTTTCTAATATACCATCATCCAGTTTGAGTCTTGAGGGACCTTTGCTTGTACCCTAAAGTAATTTTAGGCAAACCCGGCTCTAAGGGCGAGACATACCCTTAACATTTTACTTTTTGTGGCTGGTCCTTATCCCCAAAGCTTTTCCGTGTCCCTATTTTTTTAATATACGTTTGAAGGATGTGCGGATTCGACGTAGAACGTTGAAGTATCACGTTCCCCACGCTGCTGAATTTACGTTCTCTGAGCTGGAGCTCAGTTTATCGCGTGGCTGCCCCATGTCGCGGGCCTTTCCTCAATCGTGCCGTGGGAGCAATCTCGAGTCGGTGGTTAA
Organism: Cylas formicarius; assembly: GCF_029955315.1. NCBI lineage: Eukaryota > Metazoa > Arthropoda > Insecta > Coleoptera > Brentidae > Cylas > Cylas formicarius. Next base: position 31,910,384 of record NW_026844319.1, on the reverse strand, counting down.
ATTCCAAAGTTAAATTTATTTTTCGTATTTTTAAAAAGATATTGCCCTACCGGCAATAGGGTCTCGAAAATTTTATGTTAAGTTATTTATAAATATGAGTAAAATACGCATACACGATTTTCAGAGAAAAGAACTTATATACGAAATACAAAAATGCAAATCTCTCAAAAAATTTCCATTTCAGGATGTCTGGGAGTGTATTCTAGTTACTTTTATTTAGTTACCTGTACTTAAAATTACTTTCGTGTTATACAGATTGGCCTAAATACGCTAAATATATCAATGGACACCCTAAATATTATGTATTGAAAATTTAGTTTATTTTTGAATTAGCGTCATTTTTTTCAACCCAGTTTAATTTTTAATGTTTTAGGTTTGTTGCATGTGCCAATAAAATCATTAAAATCAGGGTAATAAAATTGTTCTATGCACATGAGAAAAAGTTCAACATTCAGTTAGTTGTTGAAATAAAATAAAATAAATAGTTGAAATGTTCACACACATACAGTGGCTGTCCAATAAATACTTTATTACGAAACTTTATCAATATGGTTAATGGCTCACAAACTCTTTTTTTTATTTAAATTTTCCAATTCTTAAGAAGCATTTAAGTTATTTCAGCAAAATTTACAGTAAAGTTTAACAATGATTTTTGAAAAAGTTCTCATCATATACTGAGTGTCGAAAAATTTTAATATCAATTTTTAGCTAGGACCTCGTTTATTTGAATGTAACCCCATATTTACTTAAAACTATGCTTTCACTTTTATAATTATTACACTTTGCTGTAAGTTTTGCCTAAACAACTTAGTAATAAAAAAATCAAAATTTGGTTTATGTTTTGGGCGAATACTGCATAAAATAAAAAAATAAATAAATAAAATATACATAATATTAAGTGCTGTAGAGTTCGAATAAACCTGTATACTGGGTGTTTAGCGCAGGTTTAGCTTGATTTTTTGAAATGATTTTAAAACTTATTTTTTGCAAGCTTTTAGTGGATATGGTTCTAACAAAGGTACGATGTACCACAAGTACTACCAAAATAATGAGTCTTGAGCTGACATTGCTTATAACAAAGATATAAAATGGGGATTCTTAATAAACAAATCTATTAATATAATATATAACTTAGGGAACTTATTTTTAATGCTTGCCTGCATTGTTTTTAATAGTAAATAAAAGTATAAAAAATATTTTTTTTTGTATTTATATATTATTATATTATATATATTATGTTTATTTATATAGAAACTCTCGTTATGAATTGACATTTATCTTTTAATGCAGAAATGTTATTATTTATAAATTTTATTATTCCCCAATTTTAAAAGAATTTTAAAAAATATAAATAACTCGGAAAACTTATTTTGAACTAAATACCAAGTAGAGATAATTTAAAATTAAATTAAATTAAAATTAGTCAATAAATACATTTGTTAATGTTTTTCTCACAAATTTTGGTTTTTTACATTTCTCTTTTAATATTTGTATGAAAGCGATATATAGAAAACTTCTCGTAATTGTTTGTTTATTTGTTTTTTAATTATATTTTGGCACCCACCTAAAGATTTTATTAAAAGGGATAGGTAAATATCTTGTTATACAAAACTTGTATGATTTTTTCTCTATTGATTTCAAAAGCATATAGTTCGTCGGTATTTGGTTTACCCATTGTTGAATGTTAGTTAAAAGTCAAATTTAATAATCAAGATCAACATTGTCTTGGAAGAGAAAAATGTTGACCTTCCAAATAATCGACATTATAAAGATATATTGTTTCCAGACATTATTATTAGTAGTGACACTATTAAAGTGTGTTTGAAAACCATCAAAATTTGTAAAAATTGTTTTTCTTTTCCAAGGCAATGTCGATGAATATTAAATTTTACTTATGAATGACTTCCATCTTACGTAGATATCTGCAGGGTTCCAATTAAGATGAAGTTCTTAATTTCTTATACGTTCGCGTGGCTCATTTGTTTTTATCGGTACGGTCAAAAGATAATAGAGACTTTAGTAATAAAAGGTTTAATAAACTCTGTAGGGAGGTGTCAAAATATTCACGAAACCGCTGTACACAAAATTAAGCTGAGAAAAATCTCTAATCGTACAGCCATCGAAACGAATGTAAAATAAATTTAATTTGTTTTTGTTTTTCCGTGTTGTTTACTTCTAAGATTCCAATAACTTTGCCTAAAAATCTGCAGGTTGTAACCAATTTTGCCGCAAAACTGACTCCCCCTTTAGGTCATCCCTCCAGCAAGCGCGACCTCGCAAACTTTGAAACTCCATTAAGAAAGTCCAACTGGCACGCTCATCCAACTGATGTGTTTTTCCAGCCTTTGCACAAGCAGAAAGTTGGCGTTGACACCCTTTTCCGCGTGATAGGCCTTAATCAGCAAAAGAAATATCATTCTAACGTTTGCTAAAAAATTGAAACTTAAAGATTGAGCGAACCATTTGCTAAATAAATGCGTGCCTTTTTTCATTTAATTTAGCAGCCACGTGGGCTAATTGCCTGCCGATTAAAAGTTTCCAAAATGACAACTCTCGCGTGACACACTCCGATCTAATGGTGCCGTAATATAATTGGACCACGTATTTAATCAATTTTGAGCACTTGTAAAAAATTCTAGAATATTCCCCAGACGTTTTTTCACGATTAATTGGGAATGTTCTAGCCGACCAAAAATAATAGCGTACCCTGACGTAATTATATCGACAAAGAGACACAAAGAAAGAAGAAGGAGCACATTGTATCCGAAAATATCAACACATCTCTCACACTTCAAAAACAATATTTACACGCTGCTACTTTAACCTTCAAAATTATAACATAAAAATCCAAAGTACTTGCACCGAACAGATATAAAGGGTTGTCATAATCGGAGTGTTTTAACAGCAAAACCTAGACAGAGCACAATCGATTTACACGTCAAAGATTCATTTTTTTTGAAAATTTCCCATAATTTTGTTATTTTCGAAAATATTTTTATTCTTTATTGAATTTTGTGTTGTGTCACGCATAATTCTATAATTAATGTAAAGGGTTAAATTTTAATATTTGGTATTCCAATATTTATTGCGTTTTGTTTGTTACTTTAAAATAACTATAATTTTGTTGTCCAAATAATCAAAAATATTAATATTATCTAATAAAAATAACATGCAAAATTAATATTAAAACATGGTTCATAAGTTTCATGCTCTTTTGCTTACCTTAAATCTTTTTTAATATTGTAGTATTTATTAAATTCATTTAAGGATTTTTATATGGCGTCTTTTTGAATATATTATGCACGTCCTACTAGTATATAGACAAAAAACCTCTTCGCCAGATAACAACAAACCTATACAACTGAAAAGGGCTCGATATGGGCATTTTTTTAGGAGCACAACTCTATGATTGCGTTATAAAATAAGAAAGTTGTATTCATTTATGAGAAATCCAAGAACTGTAGAAAAAACCTGGGAACGCCACTGCACTTGTCTTTCGAAAAATGCCCTAATAATGTTTTTATCCGAATCCAAAATTTTCATTAATAAAAAAGTTAAGTTCGATTATGCTCTATCTATTTCAGAAATAGGGTTTTCTTGCTGAAACACAGTAAACTTCAAAAATACTACAAATGCTTTTAAAAAAATGTAATTTTTGAATAGAATGACTCTCTAGTATGGATTAAGAACTCAATCATTTTTCTTATTTAATGAAATGATATTTAATTTATCTTAAATCTTATCTTATGTTTTCCTCTTATTTTATTTATTTCCGCATGGTTGCAGCTAGGGTTCGTCGGCATTTACTCGTTTTTTGTATAAATACATTTTCTTTACTAATAAAGTGGATCTGTTAAGTGGAAGAACAGCAACCAACCATTTGTGAGGTCTCTTTAAGGGAAATGAACTGAATCTCGTCCACTGTAGAATGATTTATATTGAAAAATTTTAATATATAACCTTATTTCCTACAATAAAAGTCCTTCATTATTATTATTATACAAGGTGAGCAGAACATGCATTTCTTTTTCTCGATGACCTACTCTTTGGATTCTGCCTACCACACTTGTATCCCGCATTTTTAAAAGCTAATAATTTATTTATACAATAAAATAACCAATTTTCATCAGTTTGTTGATCATATTTTGCAATTGTTTATTTGAAAAACATATTTTGATGATTTTATTTTCTAAACAAGGACTACGTACTGAATTGAAGCTTAACTTCGTAAAGAATGTCTTTGCTTGGTTGATTTGCATCTATACTATTCTGTTGATTAAAATAAATGTGGAGGCAAATGTTAGCTGTTAAAATAATATAAGGTGTTCAAAGTATTAAGTGAGTTTTCCAAAAACTCGATATTAGTTTGAACCTTTGACCAAATTAGAATGCTGTATATACCACTTCTTTTATTGCGTCGCAGATAATTTCCCAACTAATATCCATTACAGATAATAATCTCTAATTTTAGTTGCTGTTCCCCGAGTCTATGATGTATCGTATTATGAGTTGAAATAACACAATTTAAATTTCATAGTGACTAAAAGGATAAAAAGGTTTTCGTTTCTATTCAGAGTCGGCTTTATCCCTTAATGTTATTTCTTAACGAGAAACGCAATGGTGGTCAGACAAGTTCCACTTCGAATGCGTACTTATTATTTGGAAAACTTAGTGTTTTTTTTTATTTTCATAAATCTATTATTATCTGTATGGCGATGAAGCTAAGCTAAAGGTGAAGGTGAAGCTTGAGCATTAGGTGTACATAAACTGTAACAACGACTACATTCGGGACGATTAGGTTTGACAAAATCCTCAACCTGGTTCACAAGAACGGCAGAGCCATGGCCGTTCATGGCTCCCTTCGCATTTACAAGCAATGGACGAAGGCGTTTCTTGAAAGGAAAACGCTTACTCCCGAAGAGATCCAAGAGACGTTCTGGGTATGGTCTTGGGAACCTGTTATGTTTTCATTTGCACCTTGTTAGCGAGAATTACAAAAATTACACCTTATCTGCATCTTATGCTAGTGTACCATGAAGAACCCTGTGAATACGTTATTGCAGGCAGCAGAAAGCGGAAACCTGGAGATGTTCCAACGCCTCTATATCCAAGATCCAAGCCGGCTCGCAATTAGAGACACTAGAGGAAGAACAAACGCCCATCAAGCAGCGTCTCGCAATAGAACCAACATTTTGACCTTTTTACTCGCCCAAGGAGCAGGTAAGGTTCAAAATATTTTCAAAACAACCGTTTTTTTTTTCATATCAAAAGTTCCCCATTTGAGATGCCAGGAATTTACAGTATTCCATGCATATGCGGCAAAGAATATATCAACTAGGCCCAAAGAACATGAAAAAAACTAAAATTCTGCCCGCTAAAAATCGTAGAGTCTATAGAAATCTCTAAGAAACCTAACAATATTAACCAAGAATCAGTTCTCTACCTGTCACTAATATAACCGACGCAAGAGAAATCCAGAAGTTTTGTAAAAAGTATCACAGTGGCCTGCGGATGTTTTTTTGAAAAAAAGAACGGTTTTATTAACTTTACAACCTTCTCCAGAAGATGTCGCTAGTGAACTATTAAGTTTGTGTAATGTTTCTCAGATCTCAACAGCCAGGATAACGCGGGAAATACGCCGCTGCATGTGGCCGTTGAATGCGAAGCTCTGGACGCTGTCGACTACTTACTCGCTGTGTAAGTGACTACCCTTGCTGACAACAATAAGTATTTAATATTGATCCCAATTTGGCTCACTCTACGACATGTTTCCTGTAGTATTTGTTATGATTCTACTTGTGGTGCTTTGTCCGCTGTTGATCTTGGCTATCTTGAAGAGTTATATCGAAGTGAGGCGTTAGCACTGACGTAAATCATGTAACCATGAGTGCCTTCAACTACCAAGTCCCCTTTTGATCTGAGCATAGCCTTGCAAGATGAGTTAAACAAAACGATACTGAATTTTTCAACTCTTAATACACACTTAACTCCAATTGGTCGCTTGGGAAATTTTCTCTGTAAAAATTTCTCTTATCTATATTTTTCAATTCTTGATCTTATTTTAAAAGTAAATTTGTTGCTCTGATATTGTGTGGTTCTTCGCTTATCATTCTAGTGCTGCTTTAAAAATCTCTCTCGTATATAATAACATCATTAATATTATTAAATTGAAAACATTTAGAAAATGTTCAAATTCAACCCCTGGACACTGAAAGTAACATTCAAATAGATATTATGTCCGATCCTTACAAGCAATAAATAAACAAAAATAAATAGAAAAGTTTATGCTTAAGCATTTTAATTCTTCCAGAAGTCCATTGTCTAGTTTGTAGACGTTATAAGAGAAGAATCTTTAAAAGAGCCGCGTTGATGCTGTTGAGGCTATATATAGTCACGAAACATCCATCGTATGTACGTCAGTACGGAATCTAATTTTATTATGAAGGTATTAGGGAAACTTATACAATATTACTTACTACTACTTAGTATCTTCCATTGTTAACCATTTCGTTTCTTTAAATTTATACGAAACTGGATCTCTGGCTCGTATAAAGTATAAATGACACGCAAACAGGACTTATGGACTCTTTGTGTTCTGTTGATGTCAGTACCACAAAAATTAAAGACTAACGAATTAGTTAATCTTGGTCTTAATGACTTTGACAACAAATGTCTGTTTGAATATAATATTATTAGCTCGCCATATCTTATTAACATTAGCTTTAAAACGAAGTTTAATAACAAACTCTAGTCACAAATTTCTACCAGTCATGGTGAATATTATCTCTTCACCTTGATTTTTTCTCACACTGTTTACCAAATCTCATTATATATCTAAATTATGATTATTTGAAAAGTGTACTAAATCTATCTAAATCTGCATTTATGAATAATTGTGCCCCATTGTGAGTTGATGAAAAAAATGAAAAGTGCGACTGTGTATCACGTGCGTAAAGTATGGGTTAGTTAGAGAAGCCCAATGATCGAACCTTCCGAAACACACTGCTGTGACTTGCGGTTTTCTAAGCATGTTGGTTTGGTGTTACAAAAATCCCTCTATAAGTTGAGGACATTGTATATTCATAAACATTTTGTCAGTGAATAAGTCAGACTTAAACTCTGTGATAGTTAGTCGAGATAACGAGAGGCTCCAACCACTTCAGAACGCTTGTATTTCCATATTTCACAGTGCCTCTCTGATTAGGGTTGGCTCAAGCTGGAGGACCGTCACAAAGTTCAGTTAGCCGCCTTTGTTTTTTTACTAAACTCCAAGAAGACCCCGTCGTACTTGTTTGATAAACTTTGCAGAAGAAATGATATTCATAATCGAGACTTTCGTCATTGTTTAAGATATTGCGTTCCTAGACACACTTCGGTAACTTTCCAGAGATGTTTTTGCTATAACGCAGTTAAATTATTCAATGAAATACTTTATGCGTCCCTCCCCACAAAAAAGTAGTTCAAAAACGCGTTGTTACTGTTTATAAAATTTTATAAAACTTGGCCCTACCCATAGTTAACACGTACGCCTCTGGACGACGGCTCCTAAATTGGAAATCCACTTTTTTCAAATTTCCGTCCAAGGAAACGTACTATAACGGAGGCAAATCGTCACCGGTGTCCCGAGAGATTAAGCAGACACATTTTAGCACTTAACGGAAAACATTGGCTCGTTATCTGGATTATCGATGGGGCAAAAGCGGTTGAAAATAGGCGTTTTACCTTGTTTCGTTTTAGCGGAGTGAAAAACGACTTGCTTAACGAAAAAAAGCAGGCCCCCTTGCACCTGGCGACGGAACTTTGCAAGGTGTCAGTGCTGGAGACGATGGCGCGGCATAAGGACAAAATAGATGTGCAACAGGGCGGCGAACACGGACGCACGGCACTGCATATCGCCGCGATTTACGACCACGACGCTTGTGCTAGGATACTGGTACGAAATATTGCGGCCAACGACTTAATTAGCTAGCATGTCGCGGGGGGATTTAAATTTTACCGCCGTCGCCCAAATCCTATGGCGCCAAAAAGAATTTTAATCCCACCTAATTCGAAATAAGTCTGACAAATTCTAAAATGTAGGAAATATACAGGACGTTCGGAAATTGAGTTCGGAAAATCGTAATATTTTCTGAATTACAGTTTGCCAATTTTTTTTTTAATTTTATTTTAAACGCAGTGGGGCTTAATGCTCAACAGAAGGAGCTGGTATTTCATACAAAGGCCTGATTCAGTAAAAGTCATCGTTACAAAATAATTGGTACAGAAATGATCACCGTCGAAAAAAGTATTTTTTTTTGTCTGTCCGTTCTCCGTTTTCCGTAGAAAATTAAAATTTTCCTCCTTTTTAGCCCTCTACGAGACACATAAGCTTGTCTGAAATGGCCTCGATCCAACGCCGGCATCCATCTTTTTTTCGCGATTTTCAACTGTTTTTTCAACTTTACTATGAAACACGATAAGTGTCCGAAATTTGAAGCAATCGACTTCATATTTGGCACATATATGCAGCTTTGCCCCGTGACGGAACCTATTGAAAATGGGGGGGGGGGGGTTAGGAAGTATTCTAAAAAAACAAAAAATCGCATGCGCGTGTTGGTCAACAAAAAACATCATTTTTTTAAAAACAATATACGAAATCAAAAAAATTTTGAACCAGCGGACGCAGAAGTTACGGTTCCATAAACTTTTATCCTTGACAATTTTTCAAAAATTCAAATTCAGAAAAACTGAAAAATTGGTCCCTTTTATTGAAAATTGGTTATAACTGAAAGACTATGATTCATGATTCACCTTTTTTTACATTGCGATATAGCCCTTATAAACAGCTAAAACTATGGTATTTAAGGTTTTCACCTATTGTACAGAGTGTTCCCCATATTTCGTGCTAAATAAGAAATGTGTTAATTGTCCTAAATTTGCAGATATGTACTTCAAATTTAGCAGAAAGCGTATGTGACAAATAAATAATTGGGAAAGCAAGCTTTTTTCAAGATGTTGCAAAAAAATATATATATGTATGGTGTGCGATTTAGGAAAATCGATTTTTTTCAATTAAAAATGATTCTCTTTTTTCGAACACTTTGTCGCACCTAATTCGATTTCCTTCACAAATAATTTTGTTTTCATGTATGAATGCTATTGTCTAAAAAAAGATTAAATATTGTAAAAGCCATTAATAAAAAAAATTGAACATTTAAAAATAATTCAAAACAAAATTTTAAAATATAATACTCCATTAAAAAAATATATGTTTTTGTTTACTGGGTGGTATTTCATTTTTTTTTTTTTTTGATAATGAGTTCTTAGTCCAACTGTGGCTGTTGGTTTGACGGTCAACGCGCGAAAGCGTCCACTTTCCTTTTTTTTTCAAAATTTGATTTTTGTGTGTTTAACTCAAAAACGCGCAGTCTGATGGCCCTCTGTCTGTTAATCATGTCGCTAATTGGATTGAAAGAAAAATAATTCTTTTGATACAAGAAACAGTAGAGCCTGCTGGTAGCGCAAAATTTAAATTAAAGAAAACAAGAAATATTCTGTTTGTAAAGAAAGGTCATGAAACGCGAAGTAAAAAATCCTTTCCTTAAAAAAAAAAACAAATATAAATTAATAAATGATCATAATAAAATATTCAAATAAAATTAAATAGGAAACACAAAAAGAAAACAAAAAAAATCTAAATTATAAAATGATAAATAAGAAAACGGTTTAAATCAAAACCAAACAACTATTTTTAAATAATACATACATGTTTTTAAATAATTTTAAATCGTGCAACTCTTATATTAATCACTTTCTCATAAATTTTGAAACAAATGAGATAACGAACTTTACACCACGTACACAAAGTTTCGCAATGGTTGTTGAAATTTTAGATCTCGGATTTCGGAGCGTGTCCCCGCAAACCCTGCAACAACGGTTACTATCCCATACACGAGGCGGCCAAGAACGCGTCGTCCAAAACCATGGAAGTGTTCCTGCAATGGGGCGAATCGCTCGGCTGCTCCAGGGAGGAAATGATTTCGTTCTACGACGCCGAAGGAAATGTCCCTCTGCACTCGGCGGTACACGGAGGCGACATGAAAGCTGTCGAATTATGCATAAGGTAATACCAATTCGCGATTCAGCCCGGTGGCGGAGCAAACGCATTAAGTTTGTCGACACCCCGTCCCTGCCGATCGCTTTTCTCGAAATAAGAAAATATATTTAACGAAGAAGCTTTTTGGTGGCTTCTAAAATTCCTATAAAATTGAATAGAACACAGAAAATCTACTCCTCATAAAACCAATGGCGCGCTTGGCGACAAAACTTATATCTCGGCAACGGTAGGTCCTAGGGGACCGCCATTGGTGCAGAAATGATCAGCGTAAAAAAAAAATTTTTTTTCTTCTGTTCTCCGTTTTTCTGTAGACCTGGCATTAATTGGCTATATCTTTTGAACGGTTTCCAGTGCGATCTTCAAATTTGGCTTTTTTTAAGCCGTACATGAGGTACACAAACCAGTAAAAAAATAATCTGATCAAATCAAGGCGTCCATCTTTTTTTTTAGATTTTCGATGGTTTTTTGGACATTGCTATGAAACACGACAAGTGTCGGAGATTTGAAGCCATCCACTTAACATTTGATAGGTGTGTAGAGCTTAACGCGATTAGCAAAATTTGTGAACCAGGAAATTCCGGGGATCCGGGACCATAACTTCTATCTCAAGCAACTTTGTCATTAATTCTATTTGAAAGGGTTTTGAACTCGTAGGGGCACAAGATGTATGCAACTTCAAGATGTATAGAATAAAGTTGGTCTATTACCTTGTAGGTATAATGAATTCTTTCCCGAAGTAAAGCAAAATCAGATTTACGAAGAATTTTATATAGCTTTTTAGGGGATATGGTCTACAACTTAACAAAAAAGTCAGTGTACAGAGTATTCACACAAGCTTCATTCGCTGATCTTTTAACTTTTCGCTTTCGTGCTTGTACTCAATATCTTGGATCGGTCAATAACAAAATTCCGTTTGAGATCCCAGGGTTTTACAGCATTCCATGTATATGTTGCAGAAACAGGATAAAAATTATCAACTAGGCTAAAAGGGCATGAAAGAGTCTCAGTATCTCTATATCTTCTACTAATGAAAAACCGGAGAATCCATTGAAATTTATAAGCAACCCACAAATATTAACGCTACCTGAAATAGCGTATAAACAGATACAGAGTAGAAATGCTAGCCAGTTTCAGTTCTGAAGAAGCTAACATGATGATTGGCAAAACGTCAGCAATTTTGATTTATCACTAACCGACCCAGAAGATTTGTAAATAATATTACAGTAGCCTAAGGAAGTTTTTCGAAAAAAAAAAGTATTATATTGAAATAATATTTAGTTTAATTTTAATTTAAATAGATCTGGTGCAAAAATCTCGACCCAGCAACACGATCTCTCTACCCCCGTGCATCTCGCTTGCGCTCAAGGCGCCATAGAGATCGTGAAGATCATGTTCCAATTGCAGCCCGAGGAGAAAATGGCGTGTTTGACTTCCTGCGATGTGCAAAAAATGACGCCACTGCATTGTGCCGCCATGTTCGATCATCCGGAGATCGTGGAGTATTTGATAGGGGAAGGGGCGGATTGTAACCCGATGGACAAAGAGCGCAGATCTCCTCTGCTTCTAGCAGCTCTACGCGGCGGCTGGAAAACGGTAAGCAGCACTACTTTTTAAGCCAGTGGTCGCCAACCTCTTCAATGTGTTGATCTAATTTGGTTAATTTTAAAATAAACAGTGAGCTACCCCTATGACCTACCATGACAATTAGATTTTTTTGTGGAATTTTGAAGCTTCTCTGATTTTTGCAGTTAAGAGCTACCAGACCTAGGTTGCTTTAGAATGGTTATACGGAAAATTGAAGTACTGTCCAGTAGGTGTCGCTTTTCTATATAAAAAGGTGCTGTTAGAGCAATTATTTCTACTTACTAGTACATCTTCTTCTCTTTTCCAACGGTAAATTTAATGGACGGCGTAAAAAAATTGGGATTATTGAGAAATGAATCTTTCTGTCTATCGGTTCCAGTCCGGTTGATGAAAGTATGGTCATATAAACAAGACCCTAGGTTTAAGAAGTGCTGCATTAAAAGCATGAGTTTGAAACCATTACTTTTCTTGGTTCTTGGTTCCATTTTTTTTGACACCAGAAAATCACTGAGCACACTAAGCACGTCTAACGCTTCTGTCTCACAAAAAAAGTGAACTGGCTGAAACTATGAACATATGTTACAGACATGTGTACCAACATGACAAAAAGAATTACAAAGGTTACAAAAGTCACCTTACACCTCTGATTAAATGGTTCTTAGGTTTCATCTTTTTCCACAAAATTTTTGTCTTTTTTAATGTTTTTATGTTTGTGGTGACGTCCTTTTGAAAATATTACGTATGACTTACAAGACATAAACAAAAAAAGTCCTATATTTGGGCCTTTTTTCATCACAGATACCAACAAATCTATATGGCTGAGAAGCGCTTGAGACCGGCATTTGTCAAGACCATGGCCAACTATGATTGCCATATAAAACAATAGAGTTCTATACTTTTATCTGAGTACGCCACTGCATTTGCCTTTAAAAAAATTGTTTTGTTATTTTCGGAGAGTTAAAACGGGATTTTAGGTGTGATCTCTGCGGAATTACACGTCAATATTTCAATTACGTATTCTGAGACAAAAGTCTGCACCAAATTAACGTCTGTTAAACAAAAAATAACTACAATTTTACTAGTTGCACGAACCTCGTAGCTTCAGTAATAAAAGAATCCTCAATAGTGCCCAATTTAGGTTGTTCCTGTAGTATATCTAAAAAAAAATGTTTACACCCACTTCATAACGGAGCTCTTGGATGTTTTCTTCATCTTGGGATTTCTCCTAAAAAATTGTTTTAGTTTTTTTTTAGTTTCTTTTTATTGGCATATTAAATGTTCTTTGTTAATAGATGGCTATAAGTGAGAATGTTCAGGTTACTTAGTATAGGATCGGATAACCTCCAACCTCTATATCGAACGAAAGAAAATCTAATCAAGAAGACGTTATAAATACTAATTGCTACGCAGCAAGGATTAAAACCCAAGGGAATATTTCCAGGAAAATATTTCAATTTAGCAATTTTGCAGAACAAAGTGGGGCTCGTTTTATGTGCTAATAATTATTTATTCCAAAAGTTCCTCATATTTAAATATTAAACATTGATACAGTTCGTTCCACTTACTTCATATTATTTTTTGAAAGCATTTTATAGACTTCTCAAAACAAGAGTTTATAAGCTTATTTCTATTTCGGAACCATTGTATCTATCGAAAAAGTAAGGCAACTATACTGTATATCACTTTTTGAGGGTCTTATAGCTCAGCTCCGGGAGTAAAGAGTATAATTTAATTACTGGTGTGATAATTCCATCGGACCTGCTGGACAGTTTAATTTGCAAAATCCAATCCACGCAGGTTCACACTCTCATAAGGCTTGGTGCAGACATCAACATAAAAGATGTTAATAAAAGGAACGTCCTTCATTTGGTGGTGATGAATGGCGGAAGACTCGATCAGTTCGCCGCTGAAGTAAGTAAGGTAATCCCTTTAGTCATAGGTGCTTTAATGATATTTTCAGCAGCAGTCGAACTAATAGTACTGGCACGCACAAGAACGTTTATTTCTCATCGATAAAACGCAACCCAACCGGAAATCTTATATTCGACAATTAGTAACAAATAAAATATTTTTCAAAGAGACCAAACATTAATATAAGTCTGGATCTCGCTGTGCTACAAACTGCCATCATCAAACACCCAAGGAATTGAGAAATGGGAGTTTAGTACTAATATTTCTTGTTCTCTTTCTTCGTCCTTTCTTTTTATTCTCTTCTTCTGTAACCTTCGACATATTCAACATATGCATAGGAACAAAACTAACCAAGTGCATGACCAACACTCGATACCCATTATTTTCTTTCTTTCTTTCCTTTATAGCGCACTGCCAATATATTACAATGGACTTCACAGAGAAGAAGGAAGAGAATATTGGTTTTAGCAATCTGTTAAGGATGCAAGAGCAAACCTGATCCGTTCCTGTTATTTGCCTTACGTAGTCATTTGTTGTATGTCCTCTTCTTGATATCCTACCAGATCTTCTTCTCGCTCATTGTTCATATTGCCGAGCCATATTTTTAATCATGGAGTTATATATATGAATTTTACTACTCTTCGTCGCACTTCAAAAGTCACATTCAAAAATAAAATATTCTAGAATTTATAATTTATATCTTAAACAAAATGTTTGTTTATAACTGACAAATTTAGCAAAACTATGCTCCTTTTATGGTTTCGCAAAGGAGTTTTGGAGACTACGTGTAATTAACCCCTGATTACACTTTTCTGATAGAAGATTTTGAATCTATAAGAAATTTCAACAACCAGGCTAGCCAGCTGTATCCTATACCTAAATTCAATAATTTTCGAAATATTTAACTTATATTTGGTCCTCCATTTTCTTCAATACATCTGTTTTCTGTAATCAGTGATATATTGGAAATATTTATGTTCTAATAAGGTTTTTTAGTTGCTTTCTGTATTTGCGTTAACACGATTTTTTTGGAGTTCCTCTTAAAAATGCATCGATCAGCGTTAGGCCAGAATTGTTGGGTGACTATTTTATTCATCCATCTGTTCCGATCCATTTTTTTGATCAATAAACAATTTTTTCAGGCTTTTTCCTTATGGATCTTGGGATCTTCTTCACTGTTTTCTTCCTTCTGGCTAGGCTGGATGTTTGTAGAAATTTTTCGTAGATTCGATGAAATGTTTTTTTTTACAGAAAAATTTAAGCGAATTTCGCCCTCCTAATTGCTTTAACAAAATACAAAAATACAGTGACATTTCCCTGGGTTAACAAACAATCTGTTCAGAGAACAATATTCTTCAAAATTAGACAAATCTCTCCGTAGTCTACCACCACTATCTAAAAAGCAGCGGCCAACATCATACAGGAAAATCGCAAACCCCCGATGTTATATTTGCACTCTTTGATTTTATCCCATTTACAACAACATACTGAGATCGCCCGCACAGGTAACTCTTAAGGAGGGCGAGCAAAACACCGTCCACACCAAAATTCTCCAGTTTCAGTGCAAGAGTTGGGTGGTGAATTTGATTCTTCTTGCATTTTATAATAAAAAGAACGTTTTACAGTTTACAACTGTCAATATCAGTTATAAACAAAGATTTTGTTTTTGGAAACATCTATGTTCTATGTTCTACTTTCTTTCCCTCTTTTTGGTTAAAGCAATTAATGAAAAGAAAAGAACTAATCAACTATGTGTTAAAAAAAAGAAGCAACAAACTCACTTTCACCCGATTCGCTTCGTCGAGGTGCAGAACTTTTATTATCCCGAATGGTGTCTGAAAGTTCTGAACTTCTCCGGGCAAAAATCCACTTCGGAAAAGTCCGCTTCGCACGCACACCTCATCGTCGCGCAAAGGCACGTGCTCAAACATGACCGGGAACTTGCTCGCTTAATTACGTTATAAGACTCCGAACTTAAATACAAATTGCCTTTGTAACGATTAGGCAAAGTCCAGGGAGAGTTTGCTGCAGCTGCTCAACGAGAAGGATTCGAACGGATGCTCCCCGCTTCATTACGCAAGCCGAGAAGGGCACATCCGAAGTCTGGAAAATCTGATCCGTTTGGGTGCCTGCATTAATCTGAAAAACAACAATAACGAGAGTCCGCTTCATTTCGCCGCCAGGTCAGTAACAAATCACGTCATTATGCCTGGATTGCCTTTCAAATCGATCAGCCAGGGCATTAATTGTTATGGGAGAACTAGAAGCAGTATAATTTTAAAATTTGGAATTATACTTATCAACTTTTTTTTATTAAACGGAACTGCTTATGTATTTTTGCATTTTTGGATTCCCAGAAAAATCCTAGAAATATTTCGTGTCTAATATAGTTAGATTTCACGATTTCTGAGATATGTCACAGTTTATGTCGAAGAAATTAATAAGTTCTCTTCGCAGCTGCTTCAAATCAAATCAAACTGTAATGATAAAATACAATATTATCAAGACAATTGTATATATTAATGAAATTAAAACAAATGCCACTGGGGTTGACGAAATCTCTAAACTTATGCTTAAATACATTATTAATTCTTCCATAGAAGTAAACTGTTTTCCAAAAAGCTGTAAAATGTGACTTGGAAAACCATTAGCTAAAATTAATGCCCCGACAAGTTTCAACGACGTAAGAATAATAAGTATATTACCGGCATTCTCAAAAATATACAAAATAGCTCTTTAAACGTATACCTATATAATGGATAATAGAATAGTACCAGAAAGTCAGTGCGGTCTTAAAAGAAAGTGAAGTACTGCGAATGCTCTTACAAGTGTCATTGATGATATTGTGTGAGCCACTGACAAAAAACTAAAGAGTGCGTTAATACTTTTGGATTTTTTGGGCTGCCGCAAGGTTCCATTTCGGGGTCCTTATTTTTATTTTTTTGGATTTACACTTCTGACATTTTAAAACCTTTCAATTTTTGCAAAGTTCAGGCATGTGCCGACGAAACTCAATTGTATTGCTTTTTTGATTTTAATAGTACCATGGTATTTATAAATCAAGATCTTTACGGGATTAGTGAACTTTATCGTGCCCATAATTTAAAGCTAAACCCATCAAAATCGCATTTAATGATATTTGGAAATTAAAATAAAGTTAAGCTACTTAAACAAAATATTAATATAATGTTAGATAATATTAAACTACATTGTGATCTAAGATTTGGTGAATATTTATAAAATGTCTTTCAAAAGGCATGTTTCTCACTAAAAATCTTATATAGTAACAGATGTATTTTAAATTTTAGACTAAGGAAACAATTATGTGAGTCACCTGTTCTCTCACATTTTAACTACTGTGATGTAGTGTATGGTTTTTTTATTGATAAGGAGTGTATATGCCGTATTCAAAGGTTGCAGAATGCTTGGGTGCGTTTTCCTATGGGTCTTCGAAAATATGAGCATATATCTGTTGCATATCGTTAACTTAATTGGCTTAAAATGGAACAAAGAAATGAAAATTATCCATAACCTCGATTCATCCACTTTGCTGCGAGAGCGTCTTACTCCTAGGAGTACTATCCATTCTGTGAATGTAAGACACAGGTACAGACTAACGATGCCACATCATCAGAGTGCCTTGTTTCGTAGACCTTTCACATTCAGCGCAATTCCTGTTTATAATTCTTTGTCATAGGAATTCAGTAAATTAAATTTGTATTCATTTAAATAAAGGTATAAAGATCATTTGTTACAAATACAGTTTTCCTAAAGGGCTTATATTGAGTTATCAAATTCTTTATCTTCAATTGCAGTGTCTATAGTGTGTAGTAGAGTTTTGTTGTTCTTCCGATTTTGCAGGTATTTTTCATGTTTGTTTTGTTGTTCCTCCATTTTTATTTCAATAAATAATGCGCAATTTATTAATTATATAAATAGTTCTTTAGCGGTTCAGTAGAGTAACTGTTTAAAGCTAGACTGTGCCGCTTTTGAGCTATCTGTTTCTAATCAAAATGAAACATGTGCATTTCGAAGAATTAGAGAAAAATAAATAAATAATAAAATAAGAATTGAAAGTTCAGATTTTCACGAAATTATATATATTCACATGACAAACTACCTGCTACTATATATACCGAAAAATGAGCATAAAACCTTAATTAATGTTGTTGTGAGGATTCAAGTTTAATAATGTTCGTTAAGTAATACATTTGAATGTCTCATTTTCTTAATCACCATGACATCCCATAAATTTAATTTTCTGCTTTTTGTGGCTATATGTAAAATATCAAAATTGTCGTAAAAAATGTGTTTTTCTGTGTTTAAGTGGGTAGAATAATTAGAATCTAGACTATTGTTTTTAAACGCCATTTTATGTTCGTTAATGCGTTTCTTGAAAGATCTACCTGTTTGTCCAATATAAATTTTAGGGCATGATCCGCATTTCAACATGTACACACCTGATTTTTGAGATTTTTGACACTTCGTTTTACTGTTTTTTAAAAATTTTCCTAATGTGTTGTTAGTTCTGAAAGCTATTTTTAAACCACATTTTGACAAATGTTTTGAAACTTTTTCACTGGATTCTCCTATATATGTAATTGTTTTAAATTGTTCGTGTTCTGTATTAGGTTTCGAATAGAGTTTACTGTTATCTGCAACAGTATCGTAAACTGTGTGTTTCGTCAATTATACAGGGCTCGCGAGATATTTGAAAAAATATCAATCGACAACGCTATTATTTGTACAAAGTTTAATCTTTAACAAAGTAATTTTAAAGCTCAGCGAGACTTGCAAGACACTTTATACAGGGTGCATTCACAATAAAATGCGAAAATTTCATAGTGTCTCGTTCTACGACAAGAAGCAGCGTTGATTTTTCGAAAGCAATGTTGCTATGACAGCGTCCCAATTGCATTATATTCCAGATACGGTCGGTACAACACGGTGCGACAGCTGTTGGATTCCGAGAAGGGCACTTTCGTCATCAACGAAAGCGACGGCGAAGGAATGACACCTCTTCACATTGCGTCGCAACAGGGTCACGCCAGAGTGGTCCAGCTGCTGCTCAACAGAGGAGCTCTGCTGCACAGGGACCACAACGGAAGGAACCCCTTGCATTTGGCAGCTATGAACGGTTACACTCAAACGATCGAGCTTCTGTTGTCCGTCCACTCCCACCTACTGGATCAAACGGATAAAGATGGAGTAAGTTGCACCAGATGAATTCTTAAAATTATGTTTTTGTTATCCCTAGAACACTGCTTTGCATCTGGCAACGATGGAAAACAAACCGAACGCTATAGCTTTGCTGCTCTCTATGAACTGCAAGTTGCTCTACAATCAGATCCAGATGAGCGCCATCGACTACGCCATTTACTACAAGTACCTCGAGGCAGCGTTGGCCATGGTTACACACGAAGACAGGTAAGTCAATTCTTAAGCGTCTAACGGATAACAACAGTTTAATCATAGGGCCGAAGAGGTAATGTCGATGAAGTCCACAAAATTCCCTTCCGTGCCATTAGCTCTGATCGCGTCGATGCCCAGGGTATTCGAAGCTGTCCAGGATAAGTGCATCATCAGAGCGAATTGCAAGAAGGATTCCAAATTATTCTCGGTAAGAGCGCGGCTGCTTTATCAACAACCGACGATTATTTCGCTTTGTCTGGTTTCAGATCAAATACAATTTCAGCTGTCTGCAATGCTCGCCCTTGATCGAAGACATCGACGAGAAGACTGGCGAAAAAGTGGTTATCAGTAAACCAGTACCTCTGCCTGCATTGAACGTGAGTTGAGGCTTTGATTGAGTTAAAAAGATAATAATGATAAAACTTGTGTAGTGAAAAACTGCTAAAATTTATATACTTTATATATGATATATCATAGTATGACTGGTTAGTTTTAGTTACGAATTATTTAATGTTCACTTATAAATTTTCAACATTTTTCTATTTGTTGCCATAATAATTGCTTCAGGCCAAGTTTTGGGCATCTCCACTTCAATTGTCTTGTTTCTATATATTCCATTGTCGATTGGACTTCAATGTCCGTTTTTCCGACTCCCTTAACTCTTCTCAGGTGTGTCACCTCCAGGGCTTTTTTATTTTTATTTTTGTTGATATTTCTTTTTTACTTATGAAATTCTTATTCATTCAAGGTATAACTAGTGTTTTTTCTATTCTGTTATTTATATCTTTTTCCTTTTTTCCCTTATTCGTTATTTCTGCTCCTGAAACTTGTGACCTGCAATTTTATATCATTTGTGTTCATTTGCTTTGTTTTATTAAGTTTCATTCCAAAATCAACTGTAGCGTTATTCCATTAGGACTGCTATTCTGTAAATCTATCCCTTTACTGGCTACTACTAATAGATTGTGGACAACAGCTCCTTTGGATACTTTTCAATTTCTCATGTATCTATAGCATACATTATATTTCCTTACGGTTGCTCCACAGCTCTATATTATTTAAACAACATTGGCTGAGGAAACTGAGGAGAGCAAAGGGCTTAGTCCTATTCCTATTGTCCTGCCATTGTTGCGAATGACTCTGAAGTTTTATTTGGGTATATTTCATAGGTAATATTTTCCACTTACATATCTTTCAACATTCTTAGTATTTTATTTTCAGTTCCTCTTTCAATCAAAATTTTCCATACTTTGTCTCTTGGTACTTTGTGAGACGATTTCTCCAAGTCAATGAAGCCCAAATACCTTGTCTTGATCTATTGCCTTCCCAACTATTTGTTGGGATTCTCGTAGAGAATTTTCATCGGTTCCATCATTCTATCCATTCTGCTGTCCAAACTTGTATGATTTGACAAGTATTTCTATTCCTCTTTGACCAATGTTTGGTCATATTGACTGTGTTTCTTTATTACTTGTCATATTTCTTCTCTTGTTATGTACTTCTTGTAAGTATAATAGTTCTAGTAAAAAATTTCTCCATCTCCAAACAGCCTCGATCGCGTCTAAATCAGAATGGGTAAAATTTCATGATATCTGGCTCTGCTCTGTGCTGAAGTGCTCAGAATTGCCTGCGTGTTACTCAGTTATTCTAGAATTATATGTGAATTCTTGATAGCGGAAAGTGAAGATATATTTTAAAAATGCTACAAATTGTGTTCTTTTTACTAGGCGATGGTCCAACACGGCAGAGTGGAGTTGCTCGCTCACCCTCTTAGCCAGAAATACTTGCAAATGAAGTGGAACTCTTATGGGAAATACTTCCACTTGGCGAACCTGTTGTTCTACTGCATATTTTTGGGTCTGATCACGTGCTTCTCGTCGCAGCTCATGGAGCACGAGGCTTCTCTCGATTTTAACCATTTCTACATGAAAAATCTTACGGCGGCTCAGGTGAAATTAAGTCGAAAACCACTGCGGCGAAGTAATCGCTCAGGTCTTCTAGGAATATTACCAAAGGAAATCGGAAATTCTAAAAGTCAAAATCAGCACCGGAATGTACATCTGCGCGCTGGTCATAATCCTGTACATCGTGTTGAACAGCGGCAAAGAGCTGGTGCAAATCATTCAGCAGAAGTTCATGTACTTCATGGACCCCATCAATTTGGTCACGTGGCTTCTGTATGGTGCCTCGATCGTCATGGTAAGCTAGTCGTTAACTTTTTATAGCTCAAGATGATTGTGGACGCTGCGCAGGTGATGCCGATATTCGCCAATTCCATATACGACGTCCAGTTTTCATTCGCCTCGATCACGGTGTTCCTCAGCTGGTTCAATCTCCTCCTCCTGCTGCAGCGTTTCGACCAAGTCGGCATTTACGTCGTCATGTTCCTGGAAATACTGCAAACGCTGATAAAGGTGTTGATGGTGTTCTCGATACTGATAATCGCGTTTGGATTGGCGTTCTACATCCTGTTATCTAGAGTGAGATCATGTGGTATTCAGCAAATTCTTGGATTGGACAATCGTGCTTGTCTCAGGGGGACCATTTGTCGTTCAGATCGATCCCGATGTCGTTGATAAGAACGTTCTCGATGATGTTGGGCGAAATCGACTTCCTCGGCACCTACGTCAAGCCTTACTATCTGAGCAACAAGGATGAGAATACGTTCCTACCATTTCCCCTTCCGGCGTTCTTGATTCTGGGGCTGTTCATGGTACTGATGCCGATTTTGCTAATGAACCTACTAATCGGTTTGGCGGTTGGTGATATCGAATCGGTCAGGAGGAACGCGCAGCTTAAGAGGCTAGCGATGCAGGTAAGAAGAGGGGATATATTAGATCTTTTATCTGAAAAATTGTTAAACAATGATTTTTTTATTGAGATACTTCAGTGAACAAGTATCCAGCTGCTTCTACTTATAGCTTACTAGTTATATTGCAGTTCAGAGAAAAATAATGGATATGGTAAATTTGAGATATTTATGAAAATATACCAAAATTTTAATGTCATTACACAGTTTTGTTTTGGCTGACTTATAGGCCACATCAAGAGAATCTGATGATGTTTCTTTCAGAAGAGTACATTTTCAATCGGCAATATCTTAAACTACTCATAATGACGGTTAATTTTTTCTTCTTTCGATATTGTATGATTCTAATAAAAAACATCTTCCAACAAATTGGTTACCTTGTTATAATACACAAGAATTTTAGATCAAAACTGCTAAACAGAGAGAAATCTGGATACATTTGAAAAACTTCAAAACTGATTCAAATTGCGGAAGAAATCTCTTCTACTTTTTCAGACTTTTACGTCAATAGTTTTTATTCCGAGCTTCTCATTTCAATTCATTTCCTTTTCTTTTTGTGTCGCTCTTTTCTTTTCCTTTTTCCTTTTTTCTTTTGTTAGGAGTTTATTCGACACTCTCGTTTGAATTATGTTAATGAATTGATATTGTTTTCAATCTAGAAAACTAAGAAGTTTTACTTTGTAAGGTTGTGCTACATTCCGAATTGGAAAGAAAAATACCGCGAAAGCTCTTGGAAAAGGTCGACAAATCTGAGGTGATCGAATACCCTAATGAGGCAAAATGCAAAAAAGGATTTTTGGACATCATTCTGAAGAAGTGGTTCGGAAGTCCATTCTCTGAAGAATGTAAGTTTACGAAGAATATGAAAGGGTTTCCCCTAACACTTACCCTTAATATTTAATTCATTGTGTTTTAAAAAATATGGTGGGTAGAATTCTATTTAGAAGTTTCCTACTTGGAAAATGTTTTATTAAAAAAAGAGATATGTGGGGGATGACGTGGCATCGTTAGATTGTTTCTATACTGTACGTTTACAGAATGGATGGCACTTCTAGGAAAACGTCGCTCTCTTAAAAAAGTTGCAGAATCAAGATTATATAAAATTTCTATGCCTTCTTTGTTTCATTTTAAGCTAATTGAGTTGATATGTATGATCATATTTTTGGACACCCATAATAAAACGTACACAAGCATTCCGCAACTTCTGAATACGGCGTCGAGACTCACCATCCATAAAAAAAACTATGAATCACGTCACACTAGCTGAAATGTGAGAAAACAAGTGACCCACATAATTGTTTCCTAAATTTAAAATTTAAAATATACCTGTTACTATATAACATTTTTAGTAACATATGTGCCTTTTAAATTTCAAATGGTAACGAATCGTAAATCTATGATTATTCTCAAGCTCCTTGCTGAATCATTCAGTCATTAATTGACATTTTAATAGGCTTAGCTTTAAGCTGTAAGTGTAAATCATAAACAATATCTGAGCTAACATCGAACCCTGCGGTACCCCAGAGGAAATTTGTATTTCTTTGGAACATCTGGCCTCAGAGTCTATCTTTTCATATCGATATGAAAGGAAATGTTTTATTATCAAACGAAATCTATTTCAAATAATGGCCTTTAATTTTTTTGTAATTCGCCCGTTCACTCCATCTGCGTGACAATTGAGAACAGCATTAAATTTTTGTTAAAATGCTCGTTAAACTACCGTTAAAAGCTAAGCAACGTGATCACTACGAAGACAGGGACGTGTGCTGCTATTTATGGTGCTGGGTACTTGCTTTCAAAAACAAAATGTCAAAATGTTCTGTATATAAATTCATAACACACTCCTAATTTTCAGTTTGATGGAGTTAAATTCAATAATTCGAATTGTGAATTGAAAAAACGGTAAAAAGTTAAGTATCACAAATGTTTTTCTAAATAAATGAGAACTAAAAATTCGGATTTTCACGAAATTATATATTTTTACATGACAACACCGTGTCTTTATCAAATGTAATATTTACAAACTACCTGCTACTATATATACCGAATAATGACAAAATCTTAATGTTGTTGTGAGAATTTAAGGTCAATAAAGGAGAGGTATTAAATCTAATTGATCGTTAAGCAATAGATTTGAATGTCACATTTCAGTATATATAGTAGCAGGTAGTTTGTAAATATTACATTTGATAAAAACACGGTGTTGAATCTGAACTTTTAGTTCTTATTTATTTTGATAAATGGAGTTTCATCAAGTAAAAGCCACCTCAGTTCAACAATTTTCTTGATTAGGCACAGAATGAGAAACTGATCTAAATTCTTGCACAAACTCAGCTTTCATGCTCCTTTAAGAACTTTTAGGGAGTCACTGGGATTTCGCCTAGTGACAACAAGAAGCAATTTTCTCCTATTTCATTGGAAACGAAAAAATTTTCGCTCTCTTTATCCTTAATATCATCTTTTATCTTTTTCCCTGTCTTATCTTTTGCTTCGGTTTCACACAGCGAAGGAGGTTCTTTGATCTCTAACCAATCAATTATTCATCTAATAAAAATAATCGTCAGGGAAAAAATTCAAACAAGCATCGGTTAAAAATTTTGTAACTTTAATAGTGATTTTCAATACAACAATACAATTTTTTGTATTTTTTCTCGTCATTCAGGTGAAATCGCGATGGACAATCCGGAAGACTACGTCATCTCAGAATTGGACAAGACCAAAAGGAAACTGCGGGACATTTCTCAGACCCTCGAAGCTCAAAACTTACTTCTAAGGCTAATCGTGCAGGTAATCGTTTATCTTCGACTCGCGGCCTTCTCTGATCTGACGGACTCCGATTTTGCTTCATAGAAAATGGAAATCAAAACCGAAGCGGATGACGTGGACGAAGGAATTTCAATTAAGACGTCCACAAGTGCTCGGTCCAACAAATGGACGTCGCCCAAGATAAGGAAGAAGATCAAGTCGGTGTTGAGTTTTTCGCATCGAACCAACAGCGCTTAATTTTGATTTATAGATTTTTTTTATTATTTGTGTCAGTTGAGGGCTTTCGCAACGAAAATATCACATAATTTTTGATTTTAAGTGTCGGAAATTCGCGATCTGAAAGACTTTCGGGATCAAAGCCTCAAAATAAAAATTCTAAACATAAACACACCGAAACGCGTCATATTTACTTCCAAACGGTGGCGGCGGGTTTAATACCGAAATTTTTATTTCACAATGAACATTAATATATTTATTAGAGATAATCGTACATTTAACATTTTACAAAGACAAAGAATTATTTCAAGTTTTTATGCTAAACAGGTACGGTTTGACATTCATTCACATTAGTGGTTGTCTTATCACTAGTGATGGGAAAAACGGTTATGATTTATCACCAATCTCCCTCAAAAATTCATTCAAAGATAGTAGTAATAAAATTTATAAAAATACAGTCGATAAGCTGCGTAGTTTGGCCGGAAACTGGTTTGCGCGTTTGAAATTGATTTTAATTGGGTGGAACCGAACGAAAACCGGCAGCTCGATCATTTAAAATGTTGATTGATTTCATTTATGTTAATTACACCAGTAACATT
This sequence comes from Cylas formicarius, assembly GCF_029955315.1. Classification (NCBI taxonomy): domain Eukaryota; kingdom Metazoa; phylum Arthropoda; class Insecta; order Coleoptera; family Brentidae; genus Cylas; species Cylas formicarius. The sequence continues at coordinate 31,884,991 of NW_026844319.1, read as the reverse complement.
AGATACCCGTTTGCCTATTTGTCTAATAAATGCATCGAGTCTTGTCCCTGTCATATTGTTGTTTTTATGTATAGCACACAATCAATTAACAAAATTAATAAATTGCATTAATTAGCATACTCTTTTAAGGTTTTTTCAGATACCTAAAGTTACCACTGATGATATAAATGTAGGGCAAAGTCCCACCTCGACCTTAGCTCTCGGACAATTCGACGTCGAGTCGAAGAACCTTCAAAAAAAAGCAACGGAATGTTATGCGTATCACAGTTACGTTGAAGTTTTATTTTTCGTAAGGAAAAGAAGATTTGATGGATATTCTTATAACCACAAAGGCAAAAACAAGGCCTAGTAAGTGGCGACTCTCAGAAATGCTAAGCACAAGAGTAATTTTTGATTCCTACCTTACTGACATTATACAGGGCGATTCACGTTGCGTGGCCTTTTAAAAATTTAGTGCAATTAAAAAGGAAACGCTTCGAAAGGCGACATACCTCTTCAACAGATGATGATCAATACTTTTTTATCACAACTAATAAATAAGAAACCAGGCTTACTTTTCAATTTTTGATCAATAGATATGATGGGCTGGTTAAACAGTGAATTTTTGGAATCCGTTTTCCTCAAAAAGGTTCATCAGCGTGATCAATCAGGTCTACCTTTTTCTTGCACCTTTCCATGCCAAAATTACAGAAACGCTAGAATTTACAAAACCTTCTCTGGGAAATATTAATAAAAAAAAACCTTTTCAGGTTCGTTCCGCATTATCTCACTAATTTCGTGACACCCTGTATATATTTATTATATTTTATTTTCTGACTCAAAAATCAAAATGGTGTTTCGAACATAAATATCAAATTTGAACTGTAAAAATAAGCAATATATTTTTTTCTAAATTGTTATAAAATATCTACAGGGCGCTGCCATTTTAAAAGGAAAACATCATATGAACATATTTCCCAAATATAACTCTCGAGATACAGGGTGGTAAAGTTTTAAAAAATAAAATCTACTGCATTATTTAGTGAACTACAATTTTTTAAAATACACCAGTGGCGGGCTTAGGGAACTTCACCTGTATATTGTGGCAGACATTTTGTTATGAGGGCATCTTAAAAGTCTAGTTTATCGCACCCCAGTAGAACTTATCTAGGTTCTATGTTTTTTTTTTATTGTTAATTTATTAACAAGCAATTTTGTTAAAAAATAGTAATAATAGGTAGTGTTTTTTTTTTAAATAAGAATCTTTTATTATTTATCTTGCCAGGATGTTATGTTATTTCATTAAAACTGTAAAAGAAAAAGAACAGTCTTCTAATATTTTTTTCTGAAGGACACTAGATATTTTGTTTTAGTTGTCGATTTAACCAGTGCAGTGGCAACATAATTGATCAAAATTATTTGTTCATAGACAGTCAGTAGAACGCCACTGATTTGCTTAAAAAACTACTGTATTTTTTTTAAAATAATGGTTCACTAAATAATGCCTCTTGATATACAATATATGTGTGTTAAATTTCATTAAAATATCTATAGTGGTATTACCACTCGATATCTCAAGATTTAAGACGTTTAGAACATATGTTCATATAAAGTTTTCTATTTAAAATTCACTACAAAACTAACCCCTTAGTTATTGAAATTTAATTATAAAAAATCCTATTTAGGCTGTCGTCTTTGTTTTCGCGTGATCTGGCAACGCTGTATTTGAGAAAATACTTCTAAGATATCGATCACTACACACTATGAAGTAGGTGAAGTTTCCCTTTTCAAATTCAGCGTGAATCACCATTATTTACAAGGTCTAGTGAAGGTGTGAAAGTTCGTATCATAACCCAATATTTCCATCCTCGAAATACGCCATCACATGGTGATTACGATTGTGGTGTTTTCAAAACACGCGTATAAAAAATGTAAAAACTTTTCGCTGGTTGCATTAATGGTGATCTACACGTCTAAAAGGATCTGAAGGTGTCAGTTTTGATCTCAAGCTGCGTGGATCATGCGTACTTCCTCCTCGCAAGCAGGACGATACTTCTGCGACCTGGTTTCGACGCATGTACACGAATCCAACTGCAAAACGACAACTGATCCAACCGTTCACACGAGTATATTATCACCAAAGATCTACCGAACTCATTTGACATTGACATATTGACATTGACCTTATATGGTAATTTTCTAAAGGTAATTTGGATATATTTATTGCTGTATGACGCCATGATGGTTTTAAATAGCCTATATTTTGTATTATGTATTTATATATATAGTGATAAATTTATGTTTTACCTCTTTTTGCTTTTGAGGCATTCTTTAGGTGAAAGATTTATACTTCGTTATTCTTCTTTTCTTAATATTTATGATTGTTGTATGACTAGGTTGTTAGGCAGATGCGGCTTGTTAAAAAAAAAAATATATCAATTTACGCAAAGATTGGATTTTAGCTTGATGTTTTTCCAATTGAAAACAGGCAAATATATTCAAAACTATCAGCTTTGATTGCTGATTATACTTTGGCGACATCTTGCAAAAGTTTATAAAGAGTTACAACAAATGAATGACGCATATATTTTAAAAGACACCTAACCAAAAACGACATCGACTATTACTAACAAACGAAATATAATGCATCAACGATTGTCATTATAGTTATTATTATGTTAAATTGTTGACTATCACGGTGACACTATGTGACAACTACTAGGTTGAGAAATAATTATTACCAAAATTCCCGTGTTTCAATGACATAAGAAGTACCATTCCGAATTATTTGATGGACGAACACATGTATTTTATTATTTATTTATTTATTTTTATTTATTACTTACCAACAACTAACAAAAAAGTAACCAAAATAACGATATTACATTCTTTAGTATTATCAAAAAACGTCTTACTAAAACATAGTTTTTAGTATTCAAAATTTATTTTATTTATGTTCGAAATGACCACTATCTGATTTCATACACGAAAACTTACACAAAAGTATTATTACTATTATTATTATTATTAAAGTATTATATACTTAGTAGTATTATAGTATTATATAGAAAAACTGACTGATTGGTGCGCTTTATGGGCTGGCGGAATCATTGGTCCGTACTTCTTCAAAAACGATGATGGCCAGAACGTTACAGTCAATGGTGATCGATATTACTAACTCTTTCATTCCTGAATTGAATAACCATTATGTCCAGGAGATGTGGTTTCAATAAGACGGCGCAACATGTCACACAGCTCGTGCCACAATCGATTTATTGAAAGACACTTTTAGTGACCGCCTAATTTCACGTTTTGGACCTGTGAATTGGCCTCCAAGATATTGTAATTTAACACCGCTAGACTACTTTCTGTGGGGCTATGTAAAGACATGCGGATAAGCCACAAACGCTTGACCATTTGGAAGACAACATTCGCCGTGTTATTGCCGATATACGGCCACAAATGTTGGAAAAAGTCATCGAAAATTGGACGTCTAGATTGGACTACATCCGCGCCAGCCGTGGCGGCCATATGCCAGAAATCATATTTAAAATGTAATGCCACAAGATTATCTTTCGGATAAATAAAATTCATGTCAATCGAATAATCCATCGTTGTTTTATTGCAACTTAAAGTTCTATACTTCGAAAAAAAATAGCCCTTACATTTGGTAATTTATAATGTATAGTTACTTCATTGTATAGACCTACTGATAATCGCAGTTAGTGTAAAATATTCCAACAAACTTGTAACCAAATGGCTTGTTGTATACAGCATTTCATTCAATAAATATCAACAATGGTGAGTTCGATAGATGTTTGGTCGCACTATACTACACAGTACTCACGTTCGTGGTCAGCTGGGCAGGAAAGTAACAGTTACATCTCTGCTTGTGAGTCGAATGCTTAGCGCCGTTGGTAGTCAATGATTCCCTGGATTTATCTAAAAATCACAGCTGTGAAACATTGGTTCAGGGCGACGCGTATGACCCACCTGCGTTAAAACTCGAAAATTTCACTTTCGACACGTCGAATTTGGTCTTGCTGTTCCTGCGGCTGACGCCGTTGTTGTAGAGGGAGCTACAGGACATCGTCGTGCATACTGACTGTCTGCCCACTGCTGAGCTAAAAAATGTCTCTTAAATATAAACATTAACCTGCTACCCAATATCAGAGAATTGGAACATCTCAAGATACGTCATTTCGATAAGAGACAGTCGTCGAGTAGAGGTTAGGTTTTTATCTTATCTGTTCAGTACAAGTTAGCGTAGAGTTCATTGAATATGATAACTATCTGATGGATTCGGTGTTGATGTTTACGTTCCATTATCACACAATACCTCAAAAATTTTTCACGTCCAGGAAAGCAACACCCGGTCAACTTGTTGGTAGCTAAGAACGTCATAACGCTGCTGACGTAAGGCTTCAGCTCCGCTTTCACTTCTCCATTGATAAAGCAATAGAGTATTGCCACGAAAAAGCCCTACAAGAGCAATACGGAAATCGTCAGCTTTGTTGAAGAATTGAACATCGTCACCTGAAAGCTTCCAAATAGTCTGTCGCACACCAGCCAGATGGCTTTCTTGTCCAGCGCATAGAGTACCAGAAATAAAGCGTAGTGGACCCCAAACAACGGGACCAACAGTAAAGTGGATTTGGCCCATTTCAAATATCGCCGCGACTCTTCGTTGACCGGCGCCCTTAACTTCTTGTACAGTACCGTCGAAATTATCACGAACAACACCAGGCTTATCTGGAAAGCAGTCAGCGTCTCCATCGAACTTTCGGCAGCGGTTAGAGCGTTACCAGAACCGATGCGAACGACGGGATGAGGATGATGAAGGAAACTCTCCAGTCGTCCAGCGTGGTCCAACACATTTTATCTTCCAGCATCAGCTTAGCGGTCACCCATGGGATGACAACCAGAAAGGGAAGACCTGCGTAAAAGCTCTCGGATAACGTAGACTGTGGCGATGGAGATGGAGGCTTACCCCAACCGCAAATAAAATAGTATATCAAATTCTTATTGGAATCGGTAAAAAGCGCCCGCAGCACCAGATTGTTCAAGTATACACCCTCCATGAGGATCCAGGAGTAGTTCGCCAGGGTGAAGTATTGTATGAGGGTCGTCACCAATTTGCATTCGTAATTGTTGGACTGGACATATGATATAATTGACAATTATTGTAGTAATCAATGACACCCACCGATTTAACTCTTTCTTGAATGAAGACTTAATTGGATCGGAGGCATGTCGGTGGTTCAATGCATCAAGGTCATTGATTAAAAACGAAATTTCAACTCTCGCACATGGGACTTCATAGCTGTTTTATAAGTTTTTATATTATCAACATAGGAAGGACCTCCATATCTCCAGTAGATATATGGTAGCGGTTTAGTTTGAAAAGATGTAATACTTTCTAGCTTGCTGATACCAAAATGTTGTTGAAATTTCAAGTTTTGGTTAGACCTTTTACTTAATATTAAAAAACGACGTTATAGAATTGCATGCTGTCTTGTGTTTTACTGAGTTTTATTGAATAATATTAATAAAATTTATTATTAATAATTTTTCAAATGTTCTTAAAGTTTCTTTAACTTACGTAGGTTGAAGGTTTTCATTACGCGCTGACCTTGAAATTTAAACACATTGCAATCTAGTAATATCATATTAGTCCATTTTATCATCTCAAATAATTTCAGCTCTTTATGAAATATTTTTTATATTATTTATATTAAGTTAATTTTATTATTAATTATATCATTAACTGGGATTTCATTAAAAAAAATTATTTGACAACTAAATTAAATAAAGTTAGACGGGTCTTCTGCTACAATCGGCGTAAACCTGCACTTTAACAATGACAGTTGCTTAATGGTGGAATATTTTAATTGCGTTATGTCCAGATATTTTCATTAATTGAAGAATGAAAAAAATAGAAATACATTTATATAAATATTTCAATGTGCAGCATTAAGATATTTTCCTTTGGCTCTTTGAGTTGCTCATGTTACCATGGTACATATAATAAATAAATAAAAATAGTTGCTTTTAAGTTGTTATATTATCAGCATTGGATGGATCTCCATATCTCCAGTAGCCATATGGTAGCAGTTTAGTATGAAAATTGGGGTAAACTCTCAGGCAGAAATAAGTTGTAATAATTTCTAGCTGATACAAAAATGTTGTTGGAATTTAAAGTTTTGGTTAGTCCTTCTACTTAATATTAAAAAATAGACCATGACGTTATAGAATTGCAAGCTGTTGAAATTTAAAGTCTTGGGTTATGTTAATAAAATTAATTATTGAAATATTTTAGTAAAAATAAATAAATTGAGATCTTTAGGTGTTCACTGCGCTTTAGCCTTGAAATTTAAACACATTGCAATCTAGAATTTTCATATTAGTCCGTTTTATCATCTCAAATAATTTCAGCTATTCATAAATTATATTAGATATATTGTAAAGTTAATTTTATTATTAATTATATAATTAACGTGAATTTCATTAAAAAAAAACATTTTTTGACAACCAAATAAAAAAAAGTTGGACTGGTTTTTTCGTACACTCGGCCTTAACCAGCACATCAACAATGAGAGTTAATGGTAGAATATTTCAAATGCGTTATGTCGAGATATTTTGATAACTTGATCGATGAAAAAAGAAGGAATACATTTATATAAATAATTCGTTGTGCAATGTTAAGATATTTTCCTTTAGTTCTTTAAGTGCCTCGTGTTACCGTAATACATATAATAAATAAACAAAAATTAAAAGTGACATAATTCGAGTTTGTATTATTTTTAACTTATTGCTCTTTTTTTCTTTATTTTAATTGCTTGCGAAAAACAACTGTGTAGATTTAATTTATTAATGGCAGACTAATTAGATGTAGCCGAATTTACTCACTTGACTGTCAGTGTGGAAGTACGCCTCGCCGTTTAAATATTTAATATCCTTCTGCAAACCTACCCCCTCGAAGAAGATGAGGTACCTGAGGATATTCATGAAGGCCCGCAAAATGAAAGAAGCGAACAGATTCATGTGCAAAATGTTTCTCGGACAGTGTAGCCGTCTAAAAAACAGTCTCGTTCGGTTTGATATTCCCAACAGTGACTCCATGAACTTACCTTAAAAGAAGCATGATGGTAAACGCGATTATCAGTGAGACAAGCGACACGGCGTATCCGGTTTCGCTAATAATTTTAACCAAGTCCTGCAACCGCAATGACATAAGGACATAAAATGATAAGAAAACGTCACTCTAACCGCCATTGTCTACCATTGCGCTCCTTTTTCTACGCTTCGTGGCACTCCCTGGCACCAAAGCGTCAAGTTTTAGTTGTTAATGTATTTTTAATTATTGAAAAATGTATTTTTCTGTAAAGTTCTGCAACTGCTCTTCGTATTTGCACTTCAGATCAACTCAATAAATAAAATAACAATTTAATTGGCGTTCAGAGAGAAACTCATAATTTTTTTTGGTAACTTAGTGTTGACTAAATCATTCAATATTAATTTATACAAAATATAACACATGGAACATCGAAATAATGCGTGCTTTTTATAGTAAAGACGCCTCAAATTTGATTTTATACTTTTATAACATGGTTTTTCAAAGTCTTTCTAATATTAAATTAAATGAAGGATTAAGGATTAACATTAAATAAAAGGTTTAATGTTAAACTTAAGGTCAGGATTAAAAAGTACCCCAAATTTGACATAGGCTTATAGGCTATTATTTTCTTTTCTTTTAAAAAGAAATTAAAAATAACGGTGACTATAATCGAGAGTGGCGAGCCTTTTATAAATTTTGGCATTTCATTAATACGAATATCGGAAACAGATGCCCTAGATTTCAGCCCTGTGGTACATCGAAATAAGTTTAAAAAACATATATATTAACCAGATTTTCTGATAACTGTTGCATATAATAAATGAGCCTTTCATTTTGAAAGTGACTTAAGTCCATTTATCTTTAATTTGAAATACTTAAGGTTTTGCGTTTTTACAAAATTAAAAATATACTTAAGATATATGGTTAACTTGCAATGTTAAAACGCATTTAAGGGATTTAATTTTATACAGCCCATTCAAAAGTCGCTATTATTAAGTGTAAAATACGACCTTGCTTACCTTAAAAGGACTTAGGTCACTTTCGAAATAAAAATTTGTTTTGTTACAAAAAGTGAAAGAGGTTAAGTCCGTTGCATATAGCTTAAAAAAGAAAAAAAAAACATTAAAAATATATTTTTAGATAATAGAAATAAATTTAGTAACCAGTTATTCGTTAACATTCTCAGTATGCGGGAGTGATTTCCCATGGGTTTAGCAATTTCTTTAAATTAAATATTATTTTTTAAATTTTAATTTAATATCAAAACGTAATTTAAATTTCCTTCATCACTGCTTTCAACATTTTGGGCCGCACTTTCTGTGTTTGTTGTTTTTGTGTGCTTCTTTAAATTAAATATTATTTTTTAAATGTCAATTTAATATCAAAACGTAATTTAAATTTCCTTCATCACTGCTTTCAATATTTTGGATGGCACTTTTTGACATCGTCAATAGAAAGTGGACTTAGGTCACTTTCAAAATTAGGATTTTCATTATTTATATTATTTTGAAAATGTATGTGACATAAAATTTATAAATGTACTAAGTATATTTCAATACCGATTTATTTTTTTGACAGTTCAGTTCAAGTGTCATTAGGTTAAAATCATCAATTAGGTTAATATATGGGACAATTAAATAATACGTGTTATGCTTTTTATAGTAAAGATACCTCAATTTTGATTTTATACTTTTTTAACATGATTTTTGTATAGCTCATAAAAAGGACTCCACATAATACAACTATATTCTAAATATTTCTTAATTTATGCATGAAATAAAATGTCCTCGTATCTTGAAAGCCATTTGAATTTCGAATCGAGAAAAATTTTCCTGTTATATTATGCTTATTAAACTTAAGATTGGGGTTAAAAATTACTCCAGTGTCTTTTATTTTTCTCACTAAATGCCATACTAACGTTATTAGCGTTATACTGGCTTGGCAATTAATGCCTTGTCTTTCAAAAAGTAATTAAAAATAACGGTCACTACAATCGAAAGTTACAACGTGGCAATCATCAAATTGCATATATTTTTTTACATATAAAGTCATTATTCATATTATAATTATTATGAATTTTAAATAATATATTTGGAAATCATCTGCAAATTTTATCATATCCGTTAATCTTAAACAAAGTTCCATTCAAGCCTGCGATACACCGAAATAGCTATGTGGAACAAAACAATATCATTTATATGCCATATACTGAGTGTTGCAACTTCTATGGCGACGGAGAATGAGCTCTCATTCCCTGGCCATGTCGAGCGACCAACCGTATACTTACAGCGGAATCTTTCGACATTAGATTGTCAGGATGCATGTCGGTTATAGTTTTGAATACCGTGATCGTACTCGTATTTGAACACGCTGTATAATTAGTGTAGGTCGCGTTGGCAGCCTTAACGAACCAAGTAGCGTTTTCTGTACATTTTCTGGTGGCGTTGTTGGTCTGAAATGTATGAAACAAGCGTCAAATGCCACCTAAAGTGGGAAATAGTAAAGTTTCTTTAACCGCGCAGCAGCCTCCACTGGAACTTTTCCTCCGTAAAGTTCCTATTCCCGGAGGATTCGAAAATAAGGTCCAAGGTTTTTATCGCTTCATTTTCAGTTCGGATTCTGAATGCCGGAAAGTATACAGATTTTTTTTTTGTGACAACTCAAACTACGCAACAACTTTGGTTTTGATGTACAGTGCATCCAATTTATCTTGATAATATTTTGTTTTTAGAGATATCAAACTGGACAAAGAAAAAAACAAAATGTAGGGTTAGCAGACAAGTATTTTTCCAAGTGACGTATAAACCAAAACATTTTCAATTTTCTGACATATAAGCCTAAATCATATTTTTTTAAATGGAGCACCCTGTATATTATATCTTATTCCGATTACAATGACGTAACACACGTTACATTTTACCTCGTATTTACAAATTAGAGTAGAACAAAAACACTAAAAATGACAAGACACACAAAAGTAAAAAATTCTTTAACTATTCTAAATACTACCACCATTTTCCTGAACACATTTCTCATACACTCTAATTGTATGATGTCTTGCATTTAGTGACGTTTCCGGATTGTCTTTAAAATCACCATCGCAATTTCTTGCATGCTGAGCATACTAACATCTAGTTTATCAAACCATTACGAACCAACTAATTGATTTTTTTCATTCTAGCATCAAAATGTTAGCTTTCATTCTCTGAATGACATTCACTCCTAGTAAACGGACAAAGTGATATCAAAGATGACAATGATAATTTTTCACGTAATTTTCAATCTTTAAAACTCTCTTTAGGATTACGTATCTTTAATTCATCAGAAACCCTAATTTTTCATAACAATTGTTACTTGCTTTAGTTTAAACTAAACAATCGAGAATATTAAAAAAAAAACTAACCAAAATGCGATATCCAGATTCTGTTTAGGCCTTTTTATTTCACTCAATACAAGAGTAAGGCTTTAGAAAAGAAAAGTAATAAAAAAGTTTTAACTGTACATTTTTACAATTATCAATTGGTATTTCCTCTGCTTGTCAAATTTAATGATTCCATCATCATTCCATCTTTGTTATTTTCAAATGAAATGCTGTCACACACATTGTTGTTTTTTCGAAAATTTATAGTTTTTTTTTTAGTTATTATTTCCACTGTTATCGGGAACACTGTTACCTCAATATGCCGCAATTGACGAATTTGGCAGCCGTGCTCATAAAATAGATTATAATTTTTCGTGGCGGTTCCATGTTTACCCGCTAACCCGAATATTTTCCAGAACGAAAATAAAACCCTGGCACATTTATAAAATTGGGTCAATAGACGTTCGCTGAACAAAGCTCGGATAAATTCGTTTCGAAGCCCCAGTTGATGTTCAAATGACACAAAAACTGCGACACGTTAAATCCGTATAAAAATTGGAATCGCACAAGACAAAAAAAAGTAATCAACGTTTCCCATAATTTGACTTTCCCAAGAAGAACCAACAGAAGATAGATACCAGGAATGGACTTTTGAAACAATTTACTTCTTAAAAAGTAAGGGTCACTAGGGTAAGTTTGACAGAAATTAGAAATGTCACATTTAACAAAACTAACAATACAATAATCCAACGATTCTGCATTTTATGACGTCATAGTCAGAGCACTACATCCAATAAGTATTTAGGAGTCATTGGTAAATTTGACATGGCTTTACATTCATGACTATGACTATCTAATATTGTGAAAAAGTCAAACTACTGGAACGCTACGCATTTCCAACTTTTCTATGAACTTTTTTACTTTTAGCTTGTTTTTCGAGGCACCCTGTATATTTAAAGCATAGTCAGTATTTTAAAGTCAATGATTCCTAGAAGCCATGGGATAAGAAATAGCGAGCTGAGATCCGGCAAGGAGAAAAACGTACCTTGATAAACCCTACGGCGTATTCCGCGCACGGCAACGAAGCTATCGTGTTGGGCAACTGGGGCGGCCAACATGTGATGGTGTCCCAGAAAGGAGGACACATCCAACCTGAAATAAAAAGCAGTTGTCGATTTCTCGGCAAACGGTAGCTCTTTTTCTTCGATTTTACGTACTGTTATGCGCCACGCTGTATATCGGCGTGTTGCTGGTAATGTTGGGGCCGTACGATTTAACACATTCGTCACGTGATCGGTTGAATGCGATTTCTTGGTAGTAGTAGACATCGGCGACTCCAAAATAAGACATTTCGATATCTGAAACAATAAACAATAATTCTTACATTTTCTGAGATAAAATGGGAAAAACGTCGTTAGGATTTCGATGCTTGGGTACTGAACAAAACATTCCTGGTTCTGACATTTTTTGGTTCGAAGAAATTTCATTCTTCGAGAAACGAAACAAAAATGGAAGAGAAAAAACATCTTGGTATTTGGAAAAGAAAAAAGAAACAACATTTGGTGGGGATTCGACGAAACCTCATTTTTTCAAAAACGAATGAAATTTTTATTTTTGGTTAGCACAAAAAAAAGTGGAAAACATTCACTTCAAGATAGCAACGATAAAAAATTTGTTTAAAATAATGTATTGTCATGTCGAAGTAGACCTCTCACCTTCAGCCCGATAAGAATTTGATTAGCTCGTAGAAATCTAAAATTAGGCTTATTGGTTCTATTAGATTCTTCTAGCATCGACAAAATAGCACAAGTATGACATTTTTATATTAAAAATAGAAACGATAATTCACAAAATAAAAGAAGCTATTTTAATATTGGGCCTATCAATAATTTTGCGGCATTTATAGAAACTGATAAGTCTAAAATGTTGGTAGTCCAATAATAACATATTATGGAACATTTCTGATGAACCTCACTTTGGTCAGGAGTTTGACGTGAATAAATCAAATACTTTACCATATATGAGAAAAGTGGCTAAAATCCACCGAAAACATCCGATCACCATCCGAATAGTTTTCCCAGGATTTTATGTTTTTATATTATTATTTAAGGGCTAAATCTTCAAAGAAGATCATTTTTTTCTTTCAAATATGTAAAACAGCTGTCCGGCCAGTCACACGCGAACAACAAGACAAAGAATTACTGTGAGAGACAGAGAAACTAATTAGACTAAAACAGAGATGTGACGTCGAAGATGTAAACTGGTACAGATTTAAACAAGATTGCTTTCGGAAAATCGACACTGGGCGCGTAGCGCGAAGCAGCTTTTTATTATAACAGAAAACAGCTTCGCGGTTTCGTGTGGTAAAGGGACGTATTGTTTTCTATCGTGCTCCTGTGGACCGCTATGGAACTTTCGCAAAATCGATGTTATTTAATTCTGCATGCACCCTGTATAAAATGTCCTTCACATCTCGTCAAACTTCAAAGTTATAGCAAACATCGGTAAATATTAAAATTTGCACAAATAATTGCGTTGTCGCGCCCAGTATAATTGACGAAACCTGAAACACTCTCAGGACACGGTTTACGATACTGTTCAACTATAATGTTCCCATCTTCAACGGTTTTTCATTTATCGCCAATAATTTACCCACAAAAACCGCAATTTTTAGGATGTTTTAGATTTTTTGCCCATAAACGACGCACCTCGTGAATCATATAAAGAATGTTCGAAGTAGAGGTTATAACCCTGGATCTTCCACGTTTCCTGATCCACGCATCCAAAAATGCTTAAATGTGGGCACGGACTTTTACTTTTCTGCGAAATTTCAAGTTGATAACTGCAAATTTAGGACACTTAGCACATTTCTCATTTAGCACGGAATATCGGGAACACGTTCTAAAATAGGTGAAAACTTCTTCTAGTTTAAGAATTTTTTTGGTCTCGTAAACAGTTTTTAAATTTGTAGCTCCAACGGTTCGAAAGTTATTTAGGAAAAACCAAAAGAAGAGAGCGGAGAACGGAGAACGGAAAGACAAAAAAAATTTTTTTTTCGAAGGTGATCATTTCTGTACCAACCGGCGATCCCATAGGAGCAAGGAAAGCAAGATAAAAATATGCAAACAGCTGTCTGACTACCTATGAGATACGCCAGTGAAACGCAAAGAAGCGGGCAAAGGCTGAGAACAATAGAATGAAGATAATTGAGTACATTTTGGGAATTACACTGAGAGACAGAGAAACTGATGAAAGCATATTATCCTTTTTCTTAGGACTGGGTCTTGTGTTTTCATCAAGGGTTTGCAAGGAGTATTTTGATGCTGAGAACCAGCTTTCATATCATCTTATAAGTGGCCGTCCAGGAGGTCAGGTTGTGTCTGGTTTATTTTCCTTTGTAATTTTTTCTTATGGTATTCTGTCGACATAGTCTCTCTATTCTCTTCTGCGATTCTTGCCAATTTTACTACATCCTGAATATCACACATGTCTCTTATTTCTTCATGTCTCCTCCTATCCAATACTTCTTGTACTAATATATTCATTTTGCGAAGTTAAATATCTTAGGTATGGTCTGTTCATAGATATAAGAAAGTAACCAATTGCTTTTGAATGGGATTATCCAAGGGTGGTCATTAACATACAATGCAACAAGATTATTACCTAAAATTTCGGAGTTTAAATTCAGGTAAAGTTGTGGTCCTTAATAGAAAATAATTTTATACCTACCTGTGTTTAATATTCTTTGGTTTGGTATACTTTAAGTTTATTAGTAATCATTCTTATTTCGTGTGTATTACAGCGTGTGTTGAATCATGTGCGAATTATGCAAAATATGTGCAAGTCTAGTGTATCTCAGGAGATGCTCCCGCCCAAATGTGGAAAACACTATTCTACTGAGACTAAGGAAGTTAGAAACAATGTTTATTTGGCTCTCATTGAACGTGGTGCCAGCAAGCAAGCATCCTTATATGAAACGGCCGCATTGACGAAAATTCTTACATCAACTGTATGGAAAATTGTGAAAAAAGAAGCGATGCTGACATTTTCTAGAGTGTAGGCGTAAAATTTACCAGTTATACGAGGAACAAAGCGTGCCTACATTAGATAAGTTAATTAGGAGGCTTGAAAAAGATGACACCGGTGTTAAATGTGGCAGAACTGCCTTATGGAAGTGTATTCATCACATGGGTTGTAGATTTAAAAAAATTGATAAAAGGCAAGTTTTCATCGAATCTTTTAGAATTCGGAAATGGCGACTGGAATGTCTAGAAAAAATTAGGATTTACAGAGAACAAAGACCAATTATTTACTTCGATTAAACCTGGTTCGACATTTATGATACCCCGGAAAAGGGTTGGGTTGACTGAACAAACGCGCCATCAAAAAGAGGTAAAAGAATAACTATTTTGCATGCTGGCTCTAAAAATGGTTGGATTCCAAAGGTACTTTCTCCCCCTGCGAAAAATATAAACGATTCTTCTCTGGATTACCGTGAAGACACCACCGCTGATTTATTTGAAAGTTGGTTTAAAAACAAACTAATTCCAAACATTCCTCCTATTAGCTTAATTGTAATGGACAATGCAAGTTATCACAGTAGACAGTTGACTAAAACCCACAAAAGCAACAATCCAAATCTACATGTATAATAACGACATTTAGTTTCACGAAGATTATACCAAAAATCAATTAATTGAGGTTCTACAAAGCTTGAACCTACAAAAGGAATACGTCTGTGATAATTATGCAAAAAATCTAGGGCATACAGTTTTAAGGCTTCCACCTTACCACTGTATATTTAATCAAATTGAACATGTTTGTCACCAACTGAAATCTGCCATTCGTCGTAACAATGTTTTTCCCCGTGTTAACTCCAATGTCCTCAAACTTATAGAAACCGAAGTGTTTAACATCCTTCCACAAAGTTGAGCAAATTCTGTTAAACATATAGAAAAAACAGAACAATCGTGGATATACGATTGCAAATAATATAGAACAAATAATAATTAGAACAGGCGATGATAGCGATAGTGATACTGATATATTATAATTATAATTTTAGTAATTTATCTAGGTAATAAAAATAATTTGTAATTTAATTTTAGATTTAATAATTAAATTCTAAGCAAAGTACGGACCTGTTCGGCCATATTTCATTCTTACAGCTTGCCCAGGTCTTTCCTTAATTCGTATCAGTTAGTCACTTTCTTATATCTATGAATAGACTTTATTCTGATATTAATGCTGCGAAATAGATGTAACGTCCAATATGGGCAAGGGATAAACAAAGAGAGCGGATGTGATGAACAAAGACATGCAAGAATGAAGTACCCAAGCTGGACGAGCCGGAAAGAAGGATAAAACAAAGCTACTGAGCTTTCCAAAGCGGTGCACTTGCAGTGGCAAGGAAAATACAATGGAATTTCAAAAGACGGTACGATATTTCTCAAAGCTTTATGAATTTATCCCCGAAATAACGGGCACTTCTACACTCTGTATTATGATACGCTACCAAAACGAATGGCAACCAAAACGGTTCGTATAAATCGAGATTTATTTTCTGCACGGCGTACAAAAATAATCGAATGAGTCAAAGAGAATTCGCAGCTCGAAAATGGCATTGCAAACGACACGGATAAGGAAGGAAGGAAAATGATATTTTACCCGCCGTATTTGAAATAAAAGCATAAACAGCAACTTCGCAGCAGCTGCGACAAAATTCCTCGTTCGAACGCAGTAAACCCAATTTATGTGCAAAAGAGTCTTGAATTTTTATAGAGCAGCGTCGCCATTTTATATTTTGCTTCTTCGCGCCTTGGAGACAGAACAACCCTAACACCTCGTTCAGCTGCGTGTTAAGTCTTCGATCGTGTAATGGAAGAACGTTTTGCTCCTTTTTTTCATACAGAGCTACCTCTGAGTTGCTTCTTTATATATATTCACATGACAATTGTTTCGACAACACCGTGTCTTCATCGAATGTAATATTTCTAAACTACCTGTTACTATAAATACCGAAACATGACGATAAAACCTTAGTTAATGTTTTGAAAATTCAAGTTTAATAATAGAGAGGTATTTAAATCTAATTGATTGTTAAGCAATACATTTGAATGTCCCATTTTGTTAATCTCCATGGCTTCCAATAAAATACATTTTCTACGTTTTGTGGCTGTATGTAAAATATCAAAATTGTCTTCAAAAATGCGTTTTTCTGTGTTTAAGTGTCTAGCATAATTGGAATATAGACTATTGTTTTTAAACGCTCTTTTATGTTCGTTAATGCGTTTCTTGAAGGATCTACCTACATGTCCAACATCAATTTTAGGACAAGATCCGCATTTCAACCTATAGACTCCTGACTTTTGAGATTTTGGACACTTCGTTTTATTATTTTTTTAAAAATTTCCTATTGTGTCGTTAGTTCTATTATTAAACTACATATTGACAAATGTTTTGAAACTTTTTCACTGGGTTCTCCTATGTATGTAATTGTTTTAAATTGCTCGTGTTCTGCATTAGATTTCGGATAAATAGAGTTTACTGTGTCTAGATTTGTTTTTTATTTACAATTTTATCGATAATGGACGGATTGTACCCGTTGTTCAGTTAGATATTAAGTATAAAAGAGTGAAATGCAGCCATTTTGTGTGTATAAGGGTGATTGAGCTGTTATGAATGACTGTGTCCGTGTTTGAGGGTTTATGGTAAATCTCATTTGTTTTGCGTTTTTGTAATAGTCTAAAAAATTAATAGAGTTATGCTGTTCAATCTCGATAGTGAATTTTATACGATTATGTAATGAGTTACTGTAATTACTAAATTTAGTAGATTTCACCCTAACTCGGAAACAGGTTGACCCATTGGTGAAACAAGATTTATTAGACTCCTTAATAGTTTCTTTAGACCAAAATTGTTTTGAATTTAATGGTCAGATTTGCATTTTTAAGGAGGGTTTGATCACGTTAAACCCAATTAATCCTTTGTTAGCCGAGATTTTTATGGATGATTTTGAAAATATTATTCTAGAACATCCATTGAGTTATTTGGATGATGTCTTTAAAACGGACACATAAATGAATTCTTTTTTAAATTACATTAACTCATTACATATATGTATATAAATAAAAATATCTGTGAAAAAGTTTCAAAACATTTGTCAAAATGTGCTTTAAAAATAGCTTTCAGAACTAACAACAGAATAGGAAATTTTTTTTAAAACCAATAAAACGAAATGTCCAAAATCGCAAAAACCTGGTGTCTACAGGTTGAAATGCGAATCTTGTCCTAAAATTTATATTGGACAAACAGGTAGATCTTTCAAGAAAAGCATTAACGAACATAAAAGAGCCACAAAAAGTAGAAAATTAAATTTATGAGACATTCAAATGTATTGCTCAACGACCAATTAGATTTAAATACCTCTCCTTTATTGAACTTAAATTCTCGCAACAACATTAATTAAGGTTTTATTTTCATTTTTCGGTATATATAGAAGCAGGTGGTTTGTAAATATAACATTTGGTGGTGTCGAAACAATTGTCATGTGAATATAGATAATTTCGTGAAAATCTGAACCGTTAGTTCTTATTTATTTTGATCAATAGATTTACATAATATTATTTCATTCATCATTCGAATAGGTCAATGCTTATTTCTTCTAATTGTGGTAATTCTGCTTTGGTTCGTTTGAAATAAATGGCCCCGAAATTTTATTTTATATACTATTTGTATATTTTTCCATTACCCTAATCATTTTATTTCCATTTTCCATTGTTTATCTCTTGGTGTCTTAACAAAAGTTTTCTCTACGCCATTAAACACCAAAGATATGTATTCTGTGTAAGACAAAAGAATTAATTGAATAAAATGAGAAAGAGAACAAACACAAAACTAATCAAGACCACTTCTATTCAATCTCAAACACCCTGTGTAACCACTGAAACTTATTAACCGTGCTTAGATAATGATCGTCTTTTTTTATGAACATTGTTTTCTTTGATAATTAATCCCTAGCACGAATTTAATAAACCTGCCCGGCTGAAACTACCCAATTAAGGTGCGGTCTCTAAGATTAGTAGCTAACATCTAGGAAAATTTTTCAATTAAAACGTCCAAGTTATTGGCGGCACCCTTAATTCCGCGTAAGTAAATACTTCCGCGAAAAATTGCAACTGCGCGCACTGGCACCTACATAGACGACCACAGACATGAAGGGCTGTTTATTTATTACTCAAACTGAAAAACGTCTCCCAACGAAGGTCATCGCATCGGAGACGCAAATACTTGACACAGTCTGGTAGAATATGTTCAAGGGAAACCCCGTGTTTTCAATAAATAAATTGTACGTAACGTTGGGATTTTTAATACCAGAGTTATTTTAAACTTGCTTGAATTTACGAGTAACTTTAACTATCCATTTACTTTCATCGCGTAAATTCTTATTTTCGTGAGTGTACTGATCATTCTACACAACCGAATCACTTAAAAATAATAACTAACCAAAACGCAACGGAAAACAACAAGGCTGTCATATTAATATCAGGTTCAGAAGTAAAGGTACCCGATTCATATGAAGGTTGACAATGACTTTTTCATAACTACTCATTTCCCAAATTTGTCTATTTCTGCAATTTCTGTCAACAAATGAGATATTTACATTATTTGCAAATTATTGTTCAAATTTATACAAAAAAGTATCCAAATAGTTAATATTACCGTTTCTTCTATAATTCTGTACAGAAAAAATTGACGAATTATACGTTCAAGATTTCTTAAGAGATCTAACAAAAGCGAACCAAAAATCGCAAGCAAATGACCAAACAATTTGCGATGTTGCCCAATTTGACCATAACAAAACTAAAAGCAGGAGTTGCGAATGGATGGAAAAACCGATTTTCAGTGGAGTCTGATCGAACTGACGACAGAAAACTACTGTTCGTCCCAAAAAGTGAGCTTCTAAGTTGATACCTGCATGTTTGGTGTAGGTTTATTAGTAATAAAACCTGATTTTGACCGCAATGCGATCAAAGTCGACAAGAGAAAGCCACTTTTCGACTCAGAAAGTGAGGTTTGAAGTTGATATCTGCCGGTTTGACTTAGTCTTCTTTACAATAAATAGCGGAAAAGCTAGTTTTGACTGGAATCGGAGCAAAATCGACAAGAGAAAGATACTTTTCCTCCCAGCGAGTGAGGTTTTACGTTGATATCTGCAGGATTGACGAAGTCTTCTTTACAAAAAATGGCCGAAAAGCTGGTTTTGACTGGAATCTGAGTGAAGTCGACCCAGAATATGAGGTTTTAAGTTGATATCTGCGGGTTTGAAATACTTTTTTTTTCAACAAATGGCGAAAACGCTGGTTTTGGCTGGAATCTGGGCGAAATCGACAAGGGAAAGCTACTTTTCCACCCAAAAAGTAAGGTTTTACAATAAATAGCGGAAAAGCTGGTTTTGACTGGAATCTAAGTGAAATTGTCCCAAATGTTAGGTTTTAAATTGATATCTCCAGGTTTGAATTAGTTTTCTTTACAACAAATGGAGGAAGTTTTGGACGGAATCTTTTCAACCCAGAAACTGAGGTTTTAAGTTGATATCTGCAAAATTGACGAAGTTTTCTGTACAAAAAATGTCGGAAAAGCAGGTTTTAACTGGAATCTAAGCGAATTCGGCAAGAGAAAGTTACTATTTGATCCGGAATGTGAGGTTTCAAGTTGATATCTAAAGGTTTGATGTAGTTTAATTTACAATAAAATCTGGTTTTGTGACAATTTGACATTTAATTTTTCAATCGACGCACACTTTGAGCAACATACGTTTTTTTAAGTTATTTTTTATAGAGTTAAAGTGACCATTTGGCATTTAAGTAGCGTAACAAGGCAAAAATACACAATAAACAACAACACAACGTAACCAATTTGTTAATTGAACTGAGGTGTATTTTACTTGATTAAATTCATTTAACAAAATAAATAAGAACTAAAAGTTCAGTTTTTGACAAAATTTTATATTTTTACATTACAATTGTTTCGACAACACCGTGTCTTTATCAAATGTAATATTTACAAACTACCTGCTACTATATATACCGAAAAATGACCATAAAACCTTAATTAATGTTGTGGGAATTTAAGTTTAAATGTCTCATTTTGTTAAACTTTATGGTTTGCAATAAATTTAATTTTCTACTTTTGTGGCTGTATGTAAAATATCAAAATTGTCGTCAAAAATTTGTTTTTCTGTTTTTAAGTGTATAGCATAATTAGAAACTAGAATATTGTTTTTAATCGCTCTTTTATGTTCGTTAATGCGTTTCTTAAGGGATCTACCTGTTTGTCCAATATATAATTTTAGGACACCTGATTTTTGAGATTTTGGACATTTCGATTTATTGTTTTTTAAAAATTTTCCTATTGTGTTGTTAGTTCTGAAAGCTATTTTTAAATCACATTTTGAACCACAATTGTTCGTGCTCTCAATTAATAGATAACAACAAACATCAAGAAATTTCTCAAATGTCCCTAGTAAAATCTATCAAAAACAAATATTTACAAGTGCAGATAAAGGGAAGAAAGTCGTAGGTATCGATGTCCCAGAATATATTACAAAAATCAACAATTTTATTAAACCAGAACTTTTCCAATGTATCAAACACGATCCTGCCGAGTTTTATCAAAGACAAGTTAAGGAAGTAATTACTAACTCCACACTATTTAGTGACAAAGACAATTATTTTTTAACAATTATTAATCCACATCCACCGAAGTTATATTCTTTAGTTAAATTACATAAACAAAATATGCCCATTAGACCAGTCGCGTCTTATGTAACGGTTCCAGCAGATAAACTCTTAAGAAAAATAGTAAATGTTTTAAAGTTTCACACAGATTTTAAACCAATATTTCCAATAAAAATTTTTTTTGAATAATTCAACAAAATTAAAGATATCAAAATCAGTTCTAACTTTTGATGTACAAAACTTATTTCCCAGTATTCCACCTAAGGATGTGATAGATTTAGTAGATGTCACCCTCACTCGGAAACAGGTTAACCCATTGGTGAAACAAGATATTTTAGATCGCTTAATAGAATATTTAGACCAAAATTACTTTGAATTTAATGGATTTAAATCTTTAAGGAAGGTTTGATTTGGAAAATATCATACTATAACATCCTTTAAATAAAAGTCCTCTATGGTGGTATAGATACGTGGATGATATCTTTGCTGGAACGGACAGAAAATTGAATTCTTTTTTAAATTAAATTAACTCATTACATAATCGCATAAAATTCACTATCGAGATTGAACAGGATAATTCTATTAATTTTTTAGACTTAACTATTACGAAAACGCAAAACAAATTAGATTTTTCCATTTACAATAAACTTTCACACAGTCATACATAACAGATCAAATCACTCTTATACACACAGAATGGCTGCTTTTCACTCTTTTAGACTTCTTAACACGCCACTCTCAACAGAAAACTACAACAAATAACTTAATATCATTAAACAAATTACACTGAACAACGGCTACAATCCGTCCATTATCGATAAAATTATAAATAAAAAACAAATCCAGTCAACCTAATGCATAACACGAACAATTTAATACAAAGGAGAACCCAGTGAAAAAATTTGAAAACATTTGTCAAAATGTGGTTTAAAAATAACTTTCAAAACTAACAACACAATAGGAATTTTTTTAAAAAACAATAAAACATGTCCAAAATCTCAAAAATCAGGTGTCTACAGGTTGAAATGCGGATGTTGTTCTAAAATTTGTATAGAACAAACCGGTAGATCCTTCAAGAAACGCATTAACGGACATTAAAGAGCGTTTAAAAACAAACACAAAAACAGAAAAAACGCATTTTTGACGACAATTTTGATATTTTACATACAGCCACAAAAGTAGAAAATTAAACTTATTGGAAGCCATAAAGTTTAACAAAATGAGACTTTTAAACTTAAATTCTCACAACATTAATTATGGTTTTATTGTCATTTTTCAGTATATATAGTAGCAGGTAGTTTGTAAATATAACATTTGATAAAGACACGGTGTTGTCGAAACAATTGTCATGTGAATATATATAATTTCGTGAGAATCTGAACCTTTAGTTCTCATTTATTTTGACAAATTTGTTACTTTGTGTAATATTTGAACGGCCCTCGTAGTAAGGCAAAACATTTCACTGGTCGCAAACTGTACCAAATATATAATAAAACTTTTACGGGATAATGAAAATGTTCTCAACCATCGTTATCGATGGTTCCCGGGGCAACGCAAGTTTTCGCAAAGCTTTAAAGAAATACACATCGCTTACTGCTTTTCCGGATTACCTCGTTAATTACTTTATCGCGACGGTTATCGACTCGAAAAATAAAATTGCACGCAGTTGTGAATCGGCCGCCGCGTGTACTAAAAGGTTGTCAACAATGTCGTTTATTTATCTAAAAGTAAATCAGCCACTTCTAAACAGACCGTTCGAAGTTATTAATCAGTGTCTCTTTAGATTGCCCTTATCTTTGATAACACGGAAAATAATAGTTTCATTTCAGCTAATTTTATGCCAATAATTTATAAATAAACAATACCCACCGGGAATATCCACGATATATTATTTTTGAATGACAACGACGTAAACATTTGTTTATTATTGCCACCTGCCAACCCATTGAATTTGAACTCTCGGATACCATCGAAAATGTCGATTACGTCCTCTATGAAAAGTTCTAGACGACAACAGAGAAAACAACCAACAACCAACCAAACTTGCTGTATAGCTTTCCATTTTTCCATTCAAATTCCCCGCAATGTAAACTCTGAGTTGCATTATAAAACCATGAAGATCTTAACCTCCCAAATTAGACGTTAGACGTTGAACCATTGAACTGAATACACCCGAAACAGTGACGAATCGCAACGCAGAAATTGAGGTAGCCGACGTAGCTGCAGCTCTTCAAAAACTAAAAAACAGGAAA
Organism: Cylas formicarius; assembly: GCF_029955315.1. Taxonomy (NCBI): domain Eukaryota; kingdom Metazoa; phylum Arthropoda; class Insecta; order Coleoptera; family Brentidae; genus Cylas; species Cylas formicarius. The sequence continues at coordinate 31,861,543 of NW_026844319.1, read as the reverse complement.
AGTCCAGATAAAGATGGTATCCCAAACGAGTTACTTAAATATGGTGGCCCGTGTCTTGCACAGCAGCTAACATCCCTCACTCGGAAAATTCTCTACCAACATAGAATACCCGATGACTGGCGAACTAGCATCACTATCCTTATGTTCAAAAAGGGAGATAAGAAAGTACCCTCAAACTACAGAGGTATAAATCTCTTAAGCACTGCACTGAAACTTACAACAAAAATTATAGCAAACGAAATCAACAACTTAACACCCTTAGCCGACGAACAGCAAGGATTCAGATCGGGCAGATCATGTACAGATGCGGTTTTTGTCATAAGGCAGATAACAGAAAAATCAATTGAATACAACAGACCGGCATACATGTGTTTTATTGATTTGGAAAAAGCGTTCGATCGAGTGCGATTAAGAGACGTTTTACACCTCCTTTACAACAGACAAACTCCACACAACCTCATCAAAACGATAGTAAATATATATGAAGCAAACCAGATCGAAGCAAAAATAAATGGGATCCTGACTGAACCAATAGCAGTGGGCCGAGGTATCCGACAGGGAGACTCCCTGAGTCCCCTTCTCTTCAACATTATCATGGACGAAGTAATAAGAAATGTACGATTACTGAGAGGATACAGAATGGGCGACCATGAAATCAATATTCTGTGCTACGCTGATGACGCCGTACTGGTGGCTGAAAGTGAAGACGATCTGCAACGACTATTACATCGATATAACTGCACTGCCAAATCACTTAATATGATAATATCGGCCCAAAAAACTAAATGCATGACAACATCAAAAACACCATTAAGATGCAAATTAGAAGTTGAAGGCAAAATCATCCAGCAGGTAATGAAATTTAAATATTTGGGCATAGAAATCTCGGGTTATGGTGATGTGGAGGCAGAAGTCAGAGAGCAAACAACAAGGGCAACAAGAATAGCAGGATGCTTAAGCGACACAATTTGGCGAAATAAAAACATTAAAATCGAAACCAAATCGAGAATTTACAAGGCAATAGTAAGACCAACCTTGACATACACCGCAGAAACCCGACCAGACACAGGGAAAACTAAACAATTACTAGAGACAACCGAAATGAGGATACTTCGTAGAATAACTGGAAAAACGCTCTTGGACAGAGAGAGGAGCGAAAACATAAGACGAACATGCAGGGTGGAAAACGTTAATGCGTGGGTATTGCGTAGAAAGAAAGAATGGAACGAGCATATTAGTAGAATGGACAACAGAAGAATAGTCAGAATTGCACGCGACAAATCACCATTGGGTCGCAGGAGCTTAGGTCGCCCCCGAAAACGATGGAGTGACAACCTGGCAGTGGGATAGGCAGAGACGACGAAAATGAACAGGTAATTTGCCTAGACTAAAGTAGGAAGAAGAAGAAGAAGACGTTGAACCATCGACTAGAATTAATTAGGTGAAATGCCGAGAGATATGTTGGTGTACCTCAACGTGTAAACCCAAAACAAAGTCTAAAAACAAAACCATGCCAAGATGCCAATATCTCTTTCCTCACATTGTCTGTGAGAATCTTACGTTAACTTTGGCTTATCTGTTCAAACGTCAAGATCTGACCTTAGAAAGTCACCAAAAATGTCATGACACGGTAAAAAACTGACTCGAATTAAATAGGTGCATGATATGCACCAAAGTCTATCAAAACATTTGACCTAAATGTCAAAAGCCAGAACTATGCAAGATAGGTTGATGATGTTGTAGCACGTTCTTTTACAATAGACGAGATTTAGAATTCATAGAATGCTGTAAAGAAAACCACAATACGCAATAAATTGTTTTCCAAAAACCTGGGTACTTTCAAAAATGGAAAAAAATATACTGGCGTTTTTAGCAGTTTTGTTGGAGAGGTCGGTTTAGGTCTTTTTTTCTGTATATGGTACTTAACGAATATGAACCTTTAGTTTAAACCATATGGGAATTCTATGATACGTCTTCTGTTTTGTTAAGGATAAGTGTAGAAATCAGCAAACAGATAGCTCTAAGTGCTACACTCTTTTCTTTTCTTGTCGAAATGACCTAAATGAAGTATATAAGTAATAGTATAAGTAATCACCATCCCTACCATCCCTGAAAGATGCCAAAACAGGGCTCAATTGGACTTACTGCCAAATTTCCAGATCTTTCAGGAATATACATGCGAAGAATAGTAGTACCTTTGTTCCTGCCTTCGCTCCATATACCAAATTGAACCATCAGAAAGGCAATCAAAAACCAGCAACACGCAACAGTGCGATGCATTACTGTCTTGACAAAAAATAAAATTTGAAAAACAACTGATTTGCTGAACCTGTAGATTGACATAACTGCGGAACACCAGCACAATAATTGAAACCACGCTGGAAGTGTGGTGATGACACTTGGAAACAAGAATCGTCTAAATCACAGACCTTCAGGTACGCAAATACTGCAGTTGCTGAACTGCAGTTCAGCAACTGCAAGTTCTTTTTTGTCAACGATTTAGTGATTATACTTGTCTTGAAGAACCTACCACAGACTACTTTGAAGTCTGGAATTGTGGGTACTATTTATATTTGCTCTGCGTCATACAGTTGGCAGGTTTAACCTGGAAAATACAATCTACAATTGCAGGTTAAGAGATGTAGAAAATCCTATTCTAGTCAGTAGTTGTGTAACTGTACCACCTCATGCTTTTTATAGCTGCCATGATTTCGACTAAGCTCCGCCTCTTGCTACGCCAACGGACCACAACGTTGCCATTTCTAGAACAAGGTCAAGTGGCTCAGTATATTTCATCTCCGAAATAGGTCCGAACGTATGACACAGTACACGGAGACGCGATAAAGCTAATGGACGTAATTAAATTCTCATCTTTAAACAGCGGTGGGTGTGTCGTATATCGATATTAAGTAAATATTTCCCGCCGCATGGTGAAATTACTCCCGATAATTGGAGTAGATTGGAAGAAAGCCGGAGGCAATTTAAAAATTGGCGTCACCGTATTTCGCACGAATATACAGGGCGTGTCGTATGAGGCGATCGGATTATTGAGACTCTAATGTTAAGTAAGGCTTTTTTGGTATCTACACAATGTGTGATGACTAAATTCATTACCCCAATGTTTAAGAATTTTTTCACAGCCTTTAATTCAGTTTGTTGAATATATATTCAGGGTTTATATCTTCATTATATGTTATTTTATATAAATTAAGCAACTCAATATGCATCTGCAAGGTATTGTAAAAGCTTACAGTTTACAAAAGTTCTAAAAACTGTCTATCTATATATTCACTCCTGTATTATTCCTATTACTCGCATGAGGGTGTTGCTTAATCGTTGGCAGTGTTTTTTAAACTGTTTGGGAATTTTTTTTCAGTTTTATGAGTATGAGCTTCTACTGAAAGCTTGGTATCAGGGTAAACTCCTCAATATTGTGTTGTTTTTAGACTAATAACCATTTTTCTCCGTCTTTGATGCATTCATTACATTCGGGTGCGTTTGCACGAAATCGATATCCAAAGCCCCAGATAGTTTTAATTTTTGCCTTGCCTTTTTAATATCATATCAAAAGGGGTGAATCCTTTTTTAAAATTTAGAGTAGTTTTAGTCAAAACCTAGCCATTAGGCGGTACCACGGTCTTATTGAATATTGCTGATGATATTATTGAATCAGAGACTTCAATAAAGCGCTTGCTGGGCTAAACTCATTATCATCAATTCTTAGCGAAGAAGCTATGCTTTTATAAGTATTTTATGTGGATTTTAGAATGCAATATGTGGAAACGGAAAATGGCGTCTCGTCAGCATCAACTCTAAATGGTGGCGTACTCCAAGGTTCAATATTGGGAGCACTTCTATTCCCTAACGACACAAAACTTTATATATGGTTGGTAACGTATTAAATGCTAATAAGGTACGCCAGAATCATAATGTGTTAAATGAAGTAAATAAGGCAAACATATTAGGATTCTACGAAACACATCCTCTATTACTAAAATATATGAAAAGACAAGTATTTCTCGTGCATCAATCCAATCAGTTTTGAAAGAATATAAATATAACGCATTTAAATTTCGTAAAACTCAAAAACTAAGTACAGAACAATGTCAAAGGGGGATGTAGTTTTGTTTGACTGATGAAAGTTTGTTCACTACAAGAAAGGGTTGTAATAGACACAATACGCGACATTGGTCTTTAAATAATCCTAGACAAATACACGAAGTGATACCAGGGGTATGGTGCGGATGGGCATATTTTGGGAGATCATTACTTTCAACTCTTAGAGCCCCAAATAGAACAACGTTGTGCAAGCTAAAAATTTTCTTAACATGGAATATCCCAGGGGTTGGCTAGAGAACGGTTGAACTATGGATTGGCAAGCCAATAGCCCAGACTTAACTCCAATGGATTTTTTCTTTTGGGGACACATAAAAAATCACGTGCCCAGAACTCCTTGTAATAATACCGTGAAACTTCGGCAAAGGATTTCAGAGGCAATCAACCAGTTACGTATGAGATACGTGTTCAGGAAAATAGTGGTCACATACAGCAGTATTTAGAATAGAATTTTTTACTTTAGTGTATTTTTAATGTTTTTGTTCTACTTTAATTTGTATACAATTATTTCTTGTTGCCGATTTGTCAAAAACTATTCGACTAGAGGTGTGTTACATCATTGTAATCGAAACAAGATATTCCAATAAATAAATATATAATATACAGGGCGTTCCATTAAAAAAAAAAGATGTAGGCTTATATGTCAGAAAATTGGTATTTTTTTGTTATATACGTCACTTGGAAAAAAAACCTTTCTATTAACTCTACATTTGGTGAGGAAAGGACATAATTAGCGACCTGGGAAAGAACAATCTTATGGAAAATCTATGGTGGTAAATAAAATGGAGTGGAAGAGCACTGTTCAGACAACCAGATATAACACGAGAAGTGAAGAAGCCGAGGATACGCTGGTTATGTCATATCTTGCGCATGAGAGGAGGTAGATGGGCAAAAATGATTTTGGAGGGAGCGAATGCAGGAAGAAGCGAAAAAGATGCCTGGAACATGGCAATGAAAATCTAAGAGAGATAAGCATCGAAAACTTGGGAGGTAAAGCTAAGGACAACCAAAAGTGGAAGAAGATAATAGCAAAGATGTAGAATCCACTATTGTATATTTATAAATCTGGCATACTCCATGATTGGTGACCTCATTATCAGAACGCATAAACATTGTACAAGGCTGTATTTGATGAAAAAATTAAGCTAATCCCATGAAATTCTATATCAGTCCCTAATACTATTATTATTTGTTACCCCCTTAGGCTTAAATCTTCTCTCACTATTATCGAACATCGATTTAAATTTTAACTAAACTGTAAATAGTCATAAATGAACTGCGTGTAGTGTTGCCGTAGTTATGTCCAAGTGGACATCAGGAATTCTTGGCATCTTCTGCCACCAAACGTCCAATTTGCCTGAAATTCCGAATTCTTCGTATACCAAAAGCGCCAAGTAATCGACGACACCTTCCCTGGTGTTTTGTTTATTCAGAAAAGGCTAACCAAATCCGTTGCCTTCGAAATTAGATAACCGGCCCGATTAGATTATTGGGGATAAGTTCGTAAACATCGCTGGGAAGGTTTTGGGCAAGTTCCGATTGTTTACCGGAGGCGACAAAGTGCCCGGACGGCCTCCAATTTGCCCCCTAATTGTCCTCCACGTCCAAGACGTGACCGCGTACTAAATACCGCGGGATGGCAGATTCCATTCGGAGATTAAACGTAATATTAAACGCGATGTATCGATCGAGACCGACAGTATATTGTTTAGCAAGTTAAATTGAGAAAGTTTGACGGTTATCCTGCTCGAGTTATAATGTTCTTCTACAGTCCACTTTTATGAACGCTTCAAGGGTAGCTTTTGGCTAAACAATCACTAAAAAGCATCCTCTTGCTTGATTTAACCAGAATTCATCTAAAATCAATAGATAAGAAATAATAGGATACGAAAGAAGCCGATTTCATCAGTCATCCGAGACGCTGTTTATGCCCCTGATTTAGCTCCGCTCCCCTCAAACAATATATAAGCATGTACATGGTAAAATACTCTGAAGCTCTGAAGAAGTCAACAGGATGATTGGCGAAACGTCAGCAAGTTCGACTCAGCAAAAACCGACGCAGGAGGAATCCAGAAGTTTTGTAGATATTCAGTACCATTTAAGATCGAATGTTAACATCTTAGAAAAAAATTGCTACATATACAAATGCAGGATTTTCTTTCTTGTGATACCTTTTAATACGCATTTGTTGTTTGTTATCGTTTATGTATTTGTTATTTGTCGAACATTACTAGTTATTATTAATTAAATAATTATATTACGATAATTATATATTTTTGGATTCGTAGAACACATGTAACTAAAGTCTTATGGAAATAAAGCTATCTTTATATTCATCTTATACAACTTTCGAGTAATGAATCAGCTAGTACAATTAGAGTCATGTAATCAATTTTTCAACCAACTTAACCAATATATTGAACCAGTCATCAGAAACAATGTAGCCCCGCCTTCCTCAAACATGACATAGGGAGGGAATTCAAGGATAACGAAACATGTTTGAAGAAGTAGGGAAAAACAATTTTCTTACGTTTAAAGTTTAAAATGGAATCATATTTTTTCGATGATAAGTCAAATTCTGAGAGATGTCTAAACCTTATACAAACAGAAGATATTATGAACCTTCCACTAGAAGCTATGCAACAAATGTTTTTCGAGCAAGATGGGCACTGTCACATAATGCACAAATTATAGGTGGTTAGGCAACCTGGAACCAGTCAGATGGCCTGCGAAATTCCCAGATATAACACCCGTTGATTTTTTTGTATGAAGTCGCCTCAAAAATCAAGTATACAGTAGGTCCTACGGAAAAGTTGGAGTACTGAGAGAATCTGTTACAGAAGCTATTAATAGTATCACTTCTCAAATATCGAGACATTCCTGTGAAGCAGTGTTGAGAACTGTTTTATGCGTACAACTAAACGGCAGATTATTTGTGCCTTAAAGAAGTAAAGATCCTTTAAAGGTATGTATGAAAATGTTGCTGACTTCTTTTCTCGATCCTCTCTCTTGAATTTTATTATTTATTATTATTTAAGTATGTAGATCTACGATCCTGAAATCATATTTTTGTTATTTTTGGAGAGCGAATCACCCCGTATATTAATCGCATAGGCATATAGGGCCGGAGCCCCGCTTGGGGATCGCCCCGTGTGTGAGGCGGGGAGCTCTCGAAGCCTTGGCGAGAGACCGGGCCGCGGGGGGCTGGAGAGTTGCTCCGGGAATGAGGCAGGCGAGGCTTATGATGGATGGGCCCGCCCTTCCTCGGACCAGGGAGCTGCTTAGACTGACCAGGAGGGAGTGTAGAGCACTAACAGGGGCCTACACAGGACATTGCAGGCTTAGGAGGCATCTCTGCTTGCTAGGCATTGGAGACGACCCGGAGTGTAGGTGGTGCATGGAAGGGGAGGAGACCCCGTATCATCTGCTCACCGAGTGCCCTGACATGGGCAAGATTGCCAATACCAATACCAATACCAATATTAATCGAATTCTTTAGATAATCGTAAGTCTCAAGAGTTTATCTTTCGCGTCCTTTGATGAGAGAGGATTAAACCGATAATAAGGGGACGCTGTGTCGTATGTTCCGTCTCACTCCGTTACGAGAACTTAATTTCCCCCGAGCTCGCGACTACTGGCAAACGGAAGGACCGCATTTCACCACCAAACTACGCCGCTCACTTATTTGACGTCGAATCGGACAAATATTGTTTCGGCACAAAGCAAACAATTGCGGCTGAAAACTTCATTACTCTCGCTCCCGTTGCACACTCGCAGCGAAACCTAACGAGGCCTTAAGACCTAGTTCACCCGCGAACACGTATGACGCACGATCCTATTGTAAACACGATCTTATTTGAATACTATTCGAAGGGCGACGAACCTTAAGTCGTTCCGCTCACTAAACGTGACAGTTATAATCAGGATTGTAATTTCTCAACACGTTTTTCTGTGATGTTCCTCATCGTCGATGGATGTAGAAGTTATTCTAATCATGATACTACTTTTTCACGACGGTAAAGACTTCGTTATACTTGCATCAGAAATATAGTGCTTTTACAACCGACCCCGTGAGTAACCATGCCTATGGTTTATTTTGATATTTTAGCTACACTATTTTCCTATTTTTCAATTGAAATAATACTATGCAGAAGACATAAAAATATAAGAGGTTGCTGTAAAATACTTAAGACGGCAAAGCAATAAATGCACTATATTTTTGGTCGTTATATAATAAAATTGTTGTATCCCTTTTAGTTTTTAACATACGAAAATGAAAATGTTGCATTTTTCAGGCACCCCTCGTATATCAATTATCATCCAAAAATTCATACCATTACGTAGATACGGGGTAAAAAAGAAACATGTCAATTTTTCAAAAACCACAGCATTACCCTTATTATGTTAAAATTTTCGGGATAATAAAATCAAAATTAAGACTACTGTGTTGCGTACGACCAAAAAGAATTTTGTTTTTCTTATGGGCTCCATATTGAATTTCTACACTTTCAGAATCCTCTACATAAATGATTTTCAATCATGTGTAACACAAACAATTTATGTTTCGTCAAGATAAATCCAGAAAAATAACAAAAATACGATTTCAGAATAGCGACCTCTGATATCGCTGCGTTTGTGTTCCATCGAGTTGGCCACGCCAGCGTATCTCAGGTGATTCGCAGTTTTTGTCAACAGTCACTGTCAGTTGTGTGAAGTTAAAAAATAGTGAGTTTTAAAATCAAATAGCGATAATTATGATATGTTGCCGTGTGTTATTCTCTGCCGTAGAAATGAAGCAAAAACCGAAGAAATGTATTTAACTAAACATCCAGAAAGACGTCAATCGGGTCGAGCTATGTTAAGGCGTCTGCAAGACAAACTTTCCACCCACAGGAGTTTTGGCAAGATAAAAAGGATCAAACCTCCAGATGAAAATCAAGAAAATTTGGGACAAACGTTCTTCCAACAAGATGGCGTATCGCCACATAATGCCCAAATTGTTTCGCAGTTATTAAATGAAGAATGGGTAGAAAATCTAAAACAAATCAAATGGCTTGCGAAAACCCCCAGATATAACACTTGCGAATTAAGGAAAGGTGTTAACAGTATCACTTTGCAAATATTGAGACAGTCCTCTGAAGCAGCGTGCAACAAAACGGGAACCCTACTGTGCATTTTATTCATTTTTTTGTACGTTAAAGAGGCAAAGAACCTTTAAAAGGTATGTATGAAAATGTTAGTGACTTTTTTTCCCGATCCTCTCTTTTCAATTTTATTGATTTTCATTCTTGTCCCCACCCATTATTCAAATGTGTTTTAATATTGAATAGCAACATCAAAAATTATTGCCCTGAAATATTATTTTTGTTATTTTTCCTGATTTATCTTGACCAAACATAAACGTGAAAACGTATAAATTCAATATTGTGCTCACAAGAGAAGCAAAAGTTGACTTCGAATGAACACAACATAGTTTGCCTTAATTTTTTGACACCATTTTTAGCATCGCCGTATCCTTTGACCCATATCATTTTCAGTTTTCACCCTGTATCTGTTTTTCTTTCACTTAAGCAACGCTGTATCTCCTACAGTTTTCAACATCCCCATGTACATCATCTTATACTGGACACCTTGGACATTTTTGAAAAAAAGACAAATTTTACGGTATAGTTATAAATGAAGAAAGTTCCAAGAACTTTTTGACCTGGCCCTGTATACTAGAAGAAGATACCAGGGGCACCTGAAAATCTAACTAATAACTCTCGGTACTACAGAGCAGCAAAGCATTAGACTGGCAAGGTATAGGGTGGTCATATAAGTCAATAAACAGCACAGGCCCCATTATGGAGCCTCGTGGAACTCCACAGTTAACAGGCAAGGCTGACAAGATCGACCACTTGACTCTATCCATTAAATGCGATTCGCATAAAATTGTTTGCTTGCTAGGGAATTTATAAGGGAACTCCCACATAGCCATCATTCAATGTTACTTACAAAAATTTTACTTAGTTGTAGGTCTTTCCTTAATTGAACTGAAGTGGCTTTTACTTGATGAAAATCCATTTATCGAAATAAATAAGAACTAAAAGTTCAGATTTTCACGAAAATATATATTTTTACATGATAATTGTTTCGACAACACCGCGTCTTTATCAAATGTGATAAAAAACATTTTTGAGTATCAGAACTCAGTGTGTATTACAAATCGGGTGCACTGCAACTCAGCGAAGTACCAGCACAAATTAAATAAATGAATAGCAGAGGTCCCATTATGGAGCCTCGTGCAACGCAGTTAAGTTAATCTGTCCATTAAATGGGATTCACTCGAAGAAGGAATTTGATATTAATCAATTCAATTCCTTTTTCCATTTTTTCGATGATTGCTTTCAGATTTTTAGGAAATTGAAAGTTAGCCCGCACCATTTGAATTTGGATTTCAATTTTGAAAATGCGTTAGTTTTATCAGACCGCTAGGTGGTTAATAAATTATCTATGGCGGCCTGAAATCTTCGTGCAAAGCGGCTTTCTTTGTTATTAAATTTTCCAGGGCCCCACGTGTAAATTATTCGCTGCGGATGCTCCATTAAGGAAATGAAAAAGTTCTTTTTTTGTTAAGTGGGCGCGACAAAACTGTTTTACATCGGAGACAGTGTCAATCGAGAGAATGGGCCCTGAAATTCGAAGCTGCCGAAAGGGATTTAAAAGCGTTGTAATGAATCAAGGTAAACGGGGGCCAGGATTGATCTTAAAAATTACGTTTTTTCACCGGACAGTGTAGCATGTTGAAACGCCCAATAAATGTTATATACAGGGTTATTCGCTGCAAGTGTCCTATTAGATGCTTATGGAGAATATTTATGGAAAATATTTTTGGCCATGCCGTGTTGCCAGATATGCGTATATCAACTTTCGCTTTTTAAGTGGAACAATCTGTATGTTATTACATTTTTAGATTCTGCTAAACATTCCGGAACTTTTTTATGTAACATGTGCGATACCTATCTTAAACATTTTCGGGGATAAAAAGTTCTTTTTCAAGAAATTTGGCAACATATATAAAATAATATTTTTTTTCAGAACCCATACAGCTAAACGCTTTGGATTTTTGGTTGGTTAGTTTTGGTTAGTAGTTACAGATATTTTTACATTAGCGTTACATAGCAGATGTTGGTACCAACTTGATGGAGCCTCGGCTTATTGCACGTCAATAACATACAATCATGTTTAAAAACCGAATGGCCACCATGGAATGGGCGCTATTAAAGAAAAAGTGTATAAAACGCCAGTTCGAACAATAGAAGATATGGAACGCCGTGTCAGCCAGTCTTTTCAACATCTGGAAGTCAATCCATAGATATTATATAACAAATAGCGGTCATTTCAAGTATTTAATTAAAAACAATTTATACCCGTTCATTAGTCTTTAAATTAGTTTTTTGTGTGTAATAGTTTAAATGAATATAAAACACAAATTTGTTTGCAAAAAACCTCACCATTGCAGGCTTCAATTGCAATAATTTGGTTTTTTGCTAATAACTCCAAAACCAGTGAAAATAGATATAATATTTTGGTACTTTTAGGTGGCATATTAATTGCTCATTTACATAAAACCATAAAATATGGGTTGTTCCATTTAAAGTTCCCAAGATTTGCATATCTTGCTAATTGGGCCCTATCCGCGATAAGCCAATTCTCATACTATTTATGATAAAGCTATTCAATAGGAAACTGCATTCAAAAATTGAAATGTTTAGCTGTACGGGTTGCATACATAAGGAACAAACTGTTCGTCTCCATAAACGTATAATAGGACACTCACCCTGAATAAACCTCTACACAAAGGTGTTGCCTCAAGTGAAAATAAGACTTTTTATTTACTCGAAATTTATCCAAAACTACTATAGCAATTCTGATAAAATTTGGAGGGTAAAAATTATTTAAACTACTGCATATTTTACTAAAGAAAAAGTTTGGACAACTTCAACAGTGCCGTGCGTATGGAATACCGCTGCAATACTTTTCCAAAAAAAAACCTGCGCGCCCTTAAGTATTTTGAGGCGGCTCCTTAGAGCCTGTTAAAAGCTATTTCTTGGACATTTGTAGATTTAGATTTCTTTATTGAAATGGTTTCTAGTAACAGTAGACGATTTAACTGATTATTAAATAAAAATTAATACAATATCATTAGACCTTCAAAATTTAGACGTGTGGAAGGATCAGACACTATTCAGGACATATTTTCTTAAAAAATTGGACTATATATCAAATTAATTAATTAATTTTGATGGACAATGAATATGCGAAAAGAAAATTATTTTGAAAAAATTGACCAACTAAAATTCACTTAATTTAAGGAGTTTTAAAGATACGCGATATTAGATATTAGAATGAAGGGTAAAAAAATCCTTTCCGGTGTCTGTCTATCTGATAACAAATTTTAATACTAAAAATCTTTCTTTGGGGCGCTTCAGCTGTTACTAGTAGTTGTAAGACTAACCTAGATGAAGCATTTGTTTGAAAAACAACTCCCAAAAATTTTGTACATCTGAATATTTTTCAATAAATATCCAAATTTTAACAGTACCCTTATTTTTTGAAACATTTTGAAAAGCCGGGGATAAAAAAATAAAATAAGTAAAGTAGCGCCCTATGACTCTCTGCTAAAAGTTTTATAAGTACCAATTTTCTGCTTTTCGGACCTCAAAATGTATCATTTTCAGTACACGCCAAAAATGAAGCTAATTTTCTTATAAATTAAAGTAAATAAATAAAATACAACAATGAACAAACAAAACAGTGTGCATATTGTCTTAAATGCGGACCCCCATGAAAATTATATGCAACTTATACTGGAGTTTTATTTACTTGTATGCTTTGCTAAACACGTGCGTGGATTGAAATATCGACTAAAGATTCAATTTTTTTAACGCTAACCACAACTTCATTAGCGTATTTTTCAAAATCTGATAACAAGCTGAAAAAGAATCAGCAAAATATATCAAAAATGCAATTTAAAAATGAAAATTACTGTCCCAATATTTTCTATCTAGATATTTTTCAATAATTTTCAAAAATATCTCAGAGAAATGTCAATTTGAACCAGTTATTTGGGTCTTTCTTTATGAATTGTGACATAGAGCTCAAGAAATGTAATATTCCAAAAAAATTTAATTACACCCTTATTTTTTGAAGTATTTATTAACAGCTATATATTTTTGAAAAGCTGAAAATAATAAAAAAAAGAAATTGTATAGGTACGGTTTCTGATTTTCGACTAGTTAAAAGATAACCGAGCCAATCTCAAAATGTATTATTTTCAGTTTCGCTGTGCACGTCATAAATGAAGCAAATTTTCTAATAAATTAAAATAAAACAATGAAATTAAAGCTAAAAAGGATCAGCAAAATATAATTTAAAAATGTAAATTACTTTCCAATAACTTCTTGACCTGACCTCGTACGCTTATTCCGAAAACCACATTGAATAATTCTAGCCAAAAAATTATATCAGAAACAGTTTTCCTATTTTCAAATACTTGAAAGACGCCTGAGATACGAGGGAGTTTCAAAATGTATTATTTAAATAAATAAGATAATAATATAAATTTAAATTAATTTAATTAGATACGGATACTCTCATATTTGCGAGCTTTATTTAGAGCTGCCATTATTTTTGGGTTATCCGTTCGTTTCAATGCCGCAAAGAGATCCGCATTAGCGATGCTGATGAACTCTTTGCGATAAAAACTCTCTGTAGAAAAACCGATTACAGGTCGCCGCTACACGGCCGCATTCAAAGGCTTCAAGCGCATCTGGCAAATCGTGGAGAGTAATTGACAGTCAAAGTCGAAGTAACCACATTTTCTTGCCGCATCTTGAGATTTATACCGGCCGAACTAATTAGATTGAAGTAAATTGGAGTGCAGCGTTGTGCAGGCGACATAATTACCAACTGTTGTAAGAGACTTGCCGGACTGATACGTGTCGCGTTGCTTATTATTTGTTTACTCAATTTTGGCAGCTGCAATTATTAACCTCCAATAAAATAACACGCAGAGGAAAAGTAACATAACCGAATTATTATTAACGTACAACGCAAAACATATATAGTAGGAACAAAGAAGTCGAATAACTTTTCTTTGCTTTCGGCACCCGAAGAATGCCAGAAAAAAAAGCCATAAGAAGAAAAGAAGCATTGTCCACATAGCTTGTTTTTTAGGTCAAAGATTATTTCCAGTTTAGATTATCAATCAATCTAGGACACCGTCCTTTGGATTTTTCCTAAATCTTATTTCAGAAGGGTTCATTTTTTAAAGAAAGTTTTGTTTCGCCGGTCATCCTGTTACTCTGTGACCAAGATTGTTTGGTTGCTTAGAGATTTCTATGGATTGCTGATTTGATGCCCCTTTTGTGTGTGATAGTCTCAAGGCTCTTTTGCACTCTTTTAGCCTGCTGTAAAGTCCTTCATCTCAAACGGAATTTTGTTTCACATGTTGATTCTGTGTTTATAGGTCTAAAATAAATAAGAAAATGTCTAAAGAATTCTTGACCATGAGGCCAAATAACGAAAATATCATCAACGTAGCGGAAGGTATCGAGACCTTTCTGCCAAGAGCTTCTATAAATATACTTGCGATGATTGGTAATAACGAAAAGCCCGTATTTGTTCCTGATATTTGACCATTCCAATCAATTTCCCTCACATTCAACGGTGACTTCTTGTACCAGGTTTCTTGCAATTACGATACTGGGAAAACACAATGTAAGCGTATATAAGCTGAATCAGTGTATTATAGCTTAAAGGTGCGACCCGAGTTTAAAGGTTCAAGGAATTTACGATAAAAACAATTCTTCAAATATTTGAGAATACTGAAAACTCTATGAAGATTTTTTTTATATCAGTTTTCTTGCTGAAGCTGTATTGTAAAGAAGTATTATAGATTTTATTCTACAAATTAGAGAAATATTGTAATTATTGAGGACTTAGTTCTCGAAGCAATCGACTTTTTCTAAGCAATTAGGACTACTTTTTACTATTGCTACAAAAAAGAACCCAATAATCTCATTTTAATATTGTATTTTCGCTTAACATAAAGTTCTAAAATTAGATAGAAAAAATCACACCACACAGTGTCTTTTGTGATTGAATAAACTTCGACTAAGACAGCAAAATACTTTTAAAATAACGACAAGATGCAAAAGGGAAGCTACGGTACACTCGTGGTTGAACCAGCAGTACGCTCTGGCCACTGGAAAAATGGATTTATTTATATTTGCTTATTTTAAATACAAACGACATCGATTTATAATAAAGAACTGTGGTTTGATATAAAGGGCGGTTGTTAACCCTACTTCTAGTCCCATTTGATTGAATGATTGTTTTGTTTACTTTTGTGATAGTATAATAGACAGCCCAGAGAAAACCAAAATGACGGACTGGCAAAGTGCCTACAAGTCGGGACGAATCGAAAACATTTTAAAAAGCATACGGCAAAGGGATCTTCATATGCCGCGGGTAGCAGTTGGGAAGAATCGTTCGGGTTTAAATTGTAACTTGAAGTTTAAAGTAAAACTTATTCTCATCAGCTTTAGCGAGGAGTGTTACGCAACTTCTTGAAATACAATTTAAAATACGGAACAAAATATTTAAAAGCCATTTTACTAAAAAAAACAACAAAAATTAGCCAAATATATTGTAATAACTTTGGTTCGAGATTGTGTTTTACACTTACATCAATTACATCAAGAGCCCATTCGCAGATGCTTTTATATCCCCATATAAATCGGGAATCATATTTAAAATCGATACTAAATCGCACGATAAACCGGATACGCTTGAACTGGTGTAGCTGATAGAATCCGAATTGTTATTTAATATTGTTTATATCCTTTTTCTTTCTTAATTTATTGCTTGATTCACATCTTTGTATCTCGGAAAGGGTGCGTTGCACAGCGTCACCACCGGTAAACGTTTTTATTTTTTCGTCTGTGTAACCGTTCTCCGTTCTCTGTCGACGCTTCATAAAAGCGCGAAATGGCCGCGACTGGAAATTGGCATCTGTCTTTTTTTTTGTGGTTTTCTTCTATTTTTGGTACATCGCTATGAAACACGATAAGTGTCCGAAATTTGAAGCAATCGACTTCATGTTTGGCACATATATCCAGCTTTGCCCCGTAACGGATCCTATTGAAAATGGGGGGGGGGGGGGGGATAGGGAAATATTTTTTAAAATTTTAAAACCGCATTTGCAGAGTTTCGAGAAAAAAATAATTTCTCCAACTATCGAAAAAAACCGCGAAAACATTTATCTCTGATGATTTTTTGAAAATGTACATGATAATTCACTGTAACTGGCAGGCGTTGATTCCGTGGTCAGTTTCTTCCACATTACTATATAGCCCGTATGGAAGGCTAAAACTTTTGTATGTTAGATTTGCACTTGTAGTACAGGGTGTTTGGGATATTCTGTAAAACATTTAAAAATGCAATGGAAGTCTCAAATTTGTAATTATCTACTTCAAATTTAACAAAGAAGTGAATGTCCACACCCACATCTAAACCATAGAAGCTAAGAGCAATCAAAACTTTTTTTTAATTTTTGAAATGTTTGCTTTTTATAATTTTTCTTCCCGAAAAAACAAAATTTCTGGAAAACATTAATTTGATCGGCAAAATTATTTTACCCGTGGAAGATTTGGTACCATAATTTAAATTTAAAGCATTTTTTCGATTATGAACAGGGTTTTTCAATTATAGACAAAAATCGAAAATTCGTGAAAAATATGGCCAATTGGTTTAAACGGTGTTATAGGCCCAATCGAAAGTTACAATTTTTGAATTTACGGTTTCCGTGTATAACATCCACTGTTCGAGAAATTTGAAAAAATCCAAATGAAAATCACCATTTCACGCCCTCAATCTAAACGCGATGACGTCATTTACTATTACGACATACTGCATGGTTTCAGAAAACAAGCATTTTTTCAAAAACTGTTTGCTCTATTGGAACAATTCATATGAATGAATGAATGAAAAACCGCTAAAGATGCGATAATTTGATTTGAACAATATCGTAAGCTATGATGAGAGAGAGTTTCCCGAGAGAAAGTTTGCTGTAACTTTGAAGTTCGGCGAGATTTGAAAAATACTATATACAGAGTGTATGCATAATCAAATTACAACGATTTTGTGAAACTTCCATAGTGGTCCGTAGGAGCACCATTGAAAAAAAATCCGTCCTTTTACCACAAGAAGCCGCGAAAGTCTTTCATTTTAAAATTAAAAGCTTTCTCCGTGCTTGGCGCTACGAACTTGCCTCGCCCAGCTACGATTTTTCGAAAGCAATCTTGCTACATACTTGGTTGACCTTCGCCGAGATCAAAATAACGGAGGTTTAATTTATTTAATTTCGTTTTGATTGAGACCCAATACCAAATACTTCTTTCTTTGTCGTTAGTCCACTAGCAGATTATCGACTTATGTTTTAATAAACTACCCTCCGGGCAAGTCTTCGGCCGCCGCCTTGGCCTGCAAGTAAATAATCGCCCTATCCGTCATCTCTCAAATCCCGAAATACGATATCCACACCTTCGCTTTGCATTTTCCCGGCTTACCCTTCCGAAAACGGGCTTTGTGCTTAACATTCAGCCGAAATTCCTCGCGACAGATTGAATTATGGAAATTTTGTTTGCCCTTTTTTATTTGCTTAGGTATAACCGCGCGAGGGAATATTTTTTTTGGCCGTCGCTGCCGGTTGTCGCCGGAAATGTCAAGCTCAAATAATTTAGGGCTCAAAAGACCCCGAAGGCATAAACCAAGTGTCCCGAATAATTTAACTAACGGCCTTTTTACTGTTAAATATTTCGAACCCTCTAGTTTCCGTATTCAGGACAAAATATTTAAATTTTAGTTTTCGACGTAGGCTACATAACGTTACAACTCATTTTAACTGTCATGTTATGATAGTCAGTTAGGAAAAAAACAAATTGCATAGATTTAAGTAATTGCTGAAAGGTCTAGGAGTAATCGGCCATCACGTGGCCTGATAACCATCTTCCATAGCTTTTATGTCCTGATGAATTAATGTCCCAAACCAATTTGTTGTTGTCATTTTGTTACCCTGAAATTTTCGATAAATTTTTTTGTGAAGTTACATTCTGAGCACTTATTGTGCAATGAAGGCTTCAAAGTACGAGCAATTGGTATTATTATTGTCACTATAAGTGGTAAAATTGTGGCATATTCCTCTATGCTTAAATAGGTCCAAGTTGTCAATCTCAAATAGTGTTTGGGAAAATGTATCGAAAAACTAACGATCGAAGTATAGTATTCGGAAAACTTTTTAACTCATTCGTTTATTAAAAACTCGTGAATCAAATGCCGTTTACCACACTTGTTGCTCAATATACTATTTTCTGCATACAATCTTTTAATTTCATATGAATTTAGGACTTCCAAAAGTTATGTTATAAAGTACTTTTTCTCTTGGATATTTATTGACGGTTTAGAGATCTATAGCGGGCTGATTGATTGATTAACGTCGACTAAATTAAATTAATTTAAAATTAAAAATTGACTAAATAGTATGGAACACGTTCGGTAAACTTTTTAAGTAACTCGTTTATTAACAACTCGCTCCGCTGCGCTCCGCTCGTGTCAATTAAACTCGTGAATCAAATGCCGTTTACCACACTTGTTGCTTAATATACTATTTTCTGCATACAATCTTTTAATTTCATATGAATTTAGGACTTCCAAAAGTTATGTTATAAAGTACTTTTTCTCTTGGATATTTATTGACGGTTTAGAGATCTATAGCGGGCTGATTGATTGATTAACGTCGACTAAATTAAATTAATTTAAAATTAAAAATTGACTAAATAGTATGGAACACGTTCGGTAAACTTTTTAAGTAACTCGTTTATTAACAACTCGCTCCGCTGCGCTCCGCTCGTGTCAATTAAACTCGTGAATCAAATGCCGTTTACCACACTTGTTGCTTAATATACTATTTTCTGCATACAATCTTTTAATTTCATATGAATTTAGGACTTCCAAAAGTTATGTTATAAAGTACTTTTTCTCTTGGATATTTATTGACGGTTTAGAGATCTATAGCGGGCTGATTGATTGATTAACGTCGACTAAATTAAATTAAATTAAAATTAAAAATTGACTAAATAGTATGGAACACGTTCGGTAAACTTTTCAAGTAACTCGTTTATTAACAACTCGCTCCGCTGCGCTGCGCTCCGCTCGCGTCAAATAAACTCGTGAGTCAAATGCCGTTTACCGCACTTGTTTCACCTGATCATGGGAAAATTGTAAATGTAAATTGTAAACTTTTCTTTACTTGTCTAATAGCAAGTAGCAAATGTAATGACTGTTGTTTTTTTAGGATAGTCTGGGTTTTTCAAATAGCACCCTAGTTCGAACAAAAACTTTTTGACACCAACATTTTCAAAGTCCGTTAAAAAATTAGTTCACAAGAAGGAAAAAACAGCAAAATAATACTTATGTCGCTTTGCTTCTGTTCAATATTAATTGTCAAGTCTCTTGATTTTTTTTTAATACTAATCAGTTTTTTTCTTCCCACTGCATGAGCTTGTCTATAGTTTCTTCTCCATTTTTAATCTTACCGACTAGCTGCCTTAGTAATATGTAGTAGTTTACGTATTAAATACATTAAAATCTTCTATTTCTATTTAAATTTTCTCCATATATTAGATATTATAATTAAGGTTATTATAATATTATTATTACTATTCCACATTCGTTTCTACCTTCTTCTAAGGGACATGATTAGGTTTTAAATCAACATTTCTTACAAAAGGCTACACCGTCAGACGAGTCTAACTCAATCAACGCAAATTTAAATAGGCACTGCGGGGGTCGATAAGGTCACGCTTTCAAAATGGCGCCGCTCGAATCGAATTTTTCAATATTTTTCGTCGTGTCGCCCTTGACGCAGTTGTCTAGTCATTACGGTCCTAAGCAAAGTAATTAAAATCGGTTTCCAGCGGTTATTAACGAAAAACTTCCGAAGCTAATTGAAGCCCGGGTTCAATAGTTGCAATTAGCGAACCTACATAAGGAAATAAAAGCCAAATTATGCTGACGTTGACGTCGGTTCAATCGAAAATTCGTGCCGTCCTAGAACTTTTAGGGCATAGCAGGTCTTTTGTGGGTCCCATTCCCACTGTCATTTTTTAAAATAAGATTATTTTATTTTATTTATTATTTAGATAGAACAATCCTAAGTTAAAACTAATTGGAAACATAATTTTAGTCAGCAAAAACAGAAGGTTTTTTTCTTTTAACGATCATCCCCAGATTTTCTATTGGGTTAAGGTCTGGGTTACAAGATGGCCACTGATTATCCGGAGCCAGGCAGTGACATCAGTGTTCTTGCTGATCCATAGTGCCAGTTATTCTTTATTTTGTGGACTCCAAAGAAACAAAAATTACAAAGAAAAAAAATTATTATCATTATTATCTTAACCCATAACTAAAGAGTATCTACACATTTCAAGTAAAAGTAAGCATAAAACTACAACAATGATATATATACCTTAACTTACACATCAAAGAAAAACCTCATTATAACGTATGAATTTACACTTGATTTTTACAATTTAGTGATTTATAATAAATAATAATAATAACAAAAAACCTAGTAGTTTCGCTTGGAAGCATTTTTTGTTTGTAACCAATTTAATTTCTTGAATGCTTCCGGATATACAAATTTGCTTAATTTAGAAATTAATTGTTACTTTATTCTGAATTGTCTGTAGTCGGTAAGAGGCCACAGTGGCTAATCAGGGATAATACACATACAGTAAGACGAAGAGTTCAAGACATTTCATATTATACAATACATCTTTATTAGAATACAGCAATCTGAAACTCATATAACACTATTTGGAGAGAGATCCAAAAACTTCATATTCTCATCAGTACATATATCCAGATTTTTGAAAGATTCTACAATGTGAATAGGTTCATTGTCTACATATAATTCAAGGCTGGATTGGACTGGAAGCAAAAATACTTAAGCATACATTCCTTCCTTCAACTTCTTTCCAAATATTAACTGCTGATTTGTGAAGGTTTGATTTGAAAATGCGAGCAAATGTACAAAACTTACAACCTTCGATATTCCAGCGAATAAAACCATTGTTTATACTTGTGATTGTGGAAATAAATATAATAAGAGTAATAATAATAGTAATAATAAAATTAATAATCATAATAATAATAATCTGTGTGCGGCCGAAATACAACCAAGCAAAACAAATGTAAGGATATGATCTCCAGGGTCCAGCGAAAAATGCCAATCAAAGTGGCATCAGCATATAGAACCATCTCGACCTGCGCTTTACAAGTTATAAGGAGGGCTATACCCATCGACCTTCTTATTCAGGAGAGGCGATACGTATACGGACAGCGTGCTCGCAAGCTAAAGCAATCAAAAATTACTGCAAGAACAAAAAGCATACAGACCTGGAAACAGATGGGAAAATAATTATACAAAAGGCCAATGGATTAAAAGACTTATAAACAACATAGAAGACTGGGTAGATTGTGCTTTTCGGCTAATATCTAACACAACCCATCACAGGCCATGGGTGTTTACGCCAAAAAATTTGGAAAGGATATAACTGACACCTGTATATATTACAGTGAAATAGACGACGTAGAGCATACAAACTTTAAACGTGCGAGATGGAGCGTAGTACGAAACAACACTTACCAAACACTAGATTGCATACTGGATCCTCGAAATTTAGTTCTCAAAATGTTAGAAAATGAGGAGCGGTGGAAAACAATACACTATATGATTAAAACCACGATGAGTCAGAAGGAGAAAGAGGAGAGAAAAAGACAATATGGCTACACACCCGGTTTAAGAATAATCTCCGAAGACTAGACAACCTACTATCCATGAGATCACGACACGGACGGTTCCATGGATGAGATGCAGGGTGTAGAGGTAAAGAGGTTTTAGGGGGTTAGAGTCCCACACTGTTTTGCTCATATAAAAGACGGCAACTCGTGCATGATGCATTTCTTCTCTTAAAATAGTTATCATAATAATAATAATTATAAGTTCGCGATCGGTGCATGTCGTTTCAAATAAAAATGTTCGATAAACGGAAAGTCGCTCTTGATATTGCTTGAACATTCCATGCGAATTGCTATATGTTATATTTATGTTTATATTCAATATTGAAGTCTATATGACGTGTCAAGAAGAATTATTGATTACTCGCGTTACTTAAGTGTCGTGTATTCAATCTTTCGGCGAATTTCAAACTTCTGCGTTCCCTCAAAACGTGAAGCAAAACGAACGGAAATGGCTCTCGCACCGGAAAATGGGGGGGACGTGACGGAATCCATTTTTGATAGCGTATTAGAGACATACGGCGCGCTTGAAAAAGTTTTCTCGATTCTATAAGGAATAAAGAGAAACTAGAGGACAATAAAATTACTAAAAAAAGGCAACACACTCAAAAAGCTTTTATATTTTAGGGATTCAAAG
The DNA here is from genome assembly GCF_029955315.1 of Cylas formicarius. NCBI lineage: Eukaryota > Metazoa > Arthropoda > Insecta > Coleoptera > Brentidae > Cylas > Cylas formicarius. The sequence continues at coordinate 31,838,886 of NW_026844319.1, read as the reverse complement.
AAGTTTAAGTGTGTCGAAAAAAATATGTCCCGTAGGAATACCGCATCGATACATTATGGAAATCTAGCGAAATGGAAAAAAGTTTTTATATGACAAAAAATACCAGCCGCTTATGACGCGATCCTTAATTGACTAGTATTTTGGGTAATAATTATTTTAAATCAAATAGAAGCCTACTGAATTTGATAAAAACTGCTTTCTACTGGAATTTCAACAACTGATTTTCGATGTTTTTAATGAACCCTGGTTTTTGAGCTACAGGTTAATCGATGTTGACAATTTTATAATTTTATTAGAGATGTGCTCAATGTGCTTTTGACATCATTGACATTATTGATCGGATTTTCAAACAAGTTATCATTTTCGACCACTAAAAATGTACAGGATGTTTATAAAAGACGCAACAATATTTAAGATATATGAATATACATTGTTTCCAAGGTGTGTGCTAAAGCTTTTTCTTCAATTAATTCAAATAGTTTCTCACGAATTTGTTTAAAAATTTGGTAGCGTTGTTTCTAGTGACAAGACATTCATTTTCCCCTAACTAAATCAAAATTGAACAGTGGCATTATGTTTTATTTTATTTCATTTTACTTTATAAAATTTATTGATAAAAGTATACGCCACTGACTTTAATTTAATTTCTATATTTTCTAACTAATTCACAAACCAACTAATCAAGCAAAGCAACCAAAACTGTTTTAACTCTTTTATTGCATGTCTATTTATCATAAAAATATTCTTCAACATTCCAATAACATTCGTAAAAAATTCTATTGAATATTACTAAAAAAAAATATTTGCATTTGTTTAAGATACCCTGTATCTTGGAGAGATGTATTTCTGAACGTCCATTTATGGGAACTTTATTCTTAAAACGATCTGGGGAATCACCCTTTAAAATATTACCCCTTCTTTTTCATAGCAAATTGGATTGGTAGTCATCACAATAGAAAGAAACAAAGAAAACTCACCACAATTTAATAATAGTGAGGGAAAATAGCAACCATAAAAGTAAGTCCTCTTTTATAACTAACATAACCGTTGATGATGAAATTTTTAATAAACATTTTGCTGATTTTGCTAACAATAGCAAGCAGCCTCAAAATCTAACGCTCGATATCCAAATACACTAACTACCCTACTACAACAGTAGAGAAAAACAAGTAATTCGGAAAGTAGGCCGTAAGGAATCATCTGGAATCGATAAAATGGCGGGTACTTTGTTAGTTTCCATTAAAGATATCATAGCTCCTATTCTATCACATTAAGTCAATTTAAGCTTCCTCCAGGGCAAGTATACACAGACCTTAAAAAACTCAAAAATCGTAGACAATAAAACTAACATTGAGAACTACCGCCCGGTATCTCTTCTCTTCCTTGGAAAATATTCTTTGATTTCTAATGGTCGGAACGGATTCAGAGCCAACCGGTCCACAAGTACAACCCTGGACTATGCTGTGGAGCATACATACGACAATCTTTATAATAAAACAGCCATTCTAGGCTTATTATTTGATTTCAGCTGCGCATTGGACAGTGTCGATCACAGCTTGCTCTGAAAAAAAAACTGGAAAATGTATCACTCTTCGAGAGAGTACAGCGAAAGTACAGTGGTGATCGATGGTTCAAAATCGAGCCTGCAAGGATCCTGACTATCACCGCTCCTCTTTAATTATTTGCACTGTATGCAGATGACACAAGCATTTTAGTTACAGATACAAGCAAAGCTAATCTAATGTGTTATATGTAGTATCGCAAAGCGAAATAAATATCTATCCGTCTATAATATTCCAGAAACATTGTACCTTGCAAAAATAAAGCAATGCAAGTTTATTTTTTAACTGGAAAAACTAAACGAACTTTGCAACCACATAATAATGGTTTTTATGATTTGAACAAACTGAATCAAAGTTTTATTTCCCTTTAAAATGCTTTGGATTTTTATGTATTCCCTAGACGCAGAGTGCGCAAATTTCGAATGCAAACACAGAAGCGTGACATTTGTGCGTGGGTGTCATCAAATCGGACAACTTCGTTTCGGAGATCAACCCTCGTTCTTCTACACATAAGTCGTGCAGGACTTTTCCCGATATATCTAAAGAAGAATTTTTAAACAGAAGTATAAAGCGAAGCATCACACGCAGATATTGGAAAAATGTCGGGGGTAATCTCGATTTCAAGGGCCATTTTCCCAACGCTTGCTATACAGTTATGACTCAACCTTTATGTATCACGCACGTATAATGGAAAGATATATTTTATACTTTACGGGGGAAAGAGAAACATTCCCAAAGTGTATTTGAGAGTACTTCGGCGAACTGCGGCACATATACGTCGCCATAAATAAGTTAACGTAGACCGTTAACCATTAACGATTCTCTCTCCATCTTCAACTGCAACATCCTCTGACCCTGAATGTGTTCATCAATTTTTTTCTAACCGAGCTCCTATCAATATAACTATATAAACATATAACACATATAACTAAATAAACAAAAATGTCAAAATTAGCCGTAATTACAATTAAACTGTTTATTAATTGTTCTTCATAATTACAAGGCGTAATAAATACGCTTGTCACTGTTGAGATCTCAGTAATTGCAAAAATGTGTTTACATTATCTGGTATTTTATATGAATACCTGACACTATTACTTACTTAAAAAATATCTTACAAACTTTCAAATGAACTCTCATTTAAAATTCAAAACATGTATATATATATATATATATATATATATATATATATATATATATATATATATATATATATATATATATATATATATATATATATATATATATATATATATATATATATATATATATATATATATATATATATATATATATATATATATATATATATATATATATATATATATATATATATATATATATATATATATATATATATATATATATATATTCTCACGTATTGATTCACGGATAGAAAAATGTGATGACACTATATTCCGGGATATCATCCGTTCGCTCGTTGAACTCCGACTGGAATCCTGCAAATCCTGCATCCGACTGGAATCCTGCAGACGTTTCGCCAAAATCTCACTTGGCATCTTCAACGCTCCGCGCTGAGTGTTCGAAGTGTTTTCGGAGCGCGAGCATTGAAGATGCCAAGTGAGATTTTGGCGAAACGTCTGCAGGATTACAGTCGGAGTTCAACGAGCCAACGGATGATATCCCGGAATATAGTGTCATCATATATATATATATATATATATATATATATATATATATATATATATATATATATATATATATATATATATATATATATATATATATATATATATATATATATATATATATATATATATATCCGGGGTTAGAGCGTCCTGTGCTTTCTGGTTCCCAGTCTCAATTTTCGGCGGTCATTCCAGTCACCTGGTCACAAATTTCGTTCTGACATGGCTCGTTCTATAACTTTTTCCCACATTATTTTAGGTCTTCCCCGTTTTCTATTTTCTCGAGACCTCCAACTCATCATTTTCTCAGGTATTCTTCTGTCATCCATCCTTTGGACATAGCCAAATAGGCAACAATTCTGCAGGTATACCTTCATACATTACATACAATTTAAAAAAATATGATGTAGGCTTATATGTCAGAAAATTGATAGTGTTTTGTTTTATACGTCAATGGAAAAAAAGCTCGGCTACTAACCCTACATTCCGTATTTTTGTTTACCTTGATATCTCTAAAAGCAGAAAAATTACTGCCAATTAATATGTTGTCAGGATAAAATGAACGTACGGTATGTACCCGAAGGGTTAAGGGTTAATCTAACTCCCTGTTCTTTGCAAGCCTAGACCGATCATTATTAAGTAGGACTCTGGAAGATACTGCTATTAAATTTGAAATATAAAGTTTCGTCTTCGTGCCAACTACAACATCATCATCGGGTTTTGTTCAACGGTTCAACAAAGGGGCACTTGAGCACACTGAGCTTTGGTAACCCGAATAACAATATCTAACTTTATAGTCTTTATTTCTGAGGAAAGGCCCCCGCCGCAGTAAAAGTTTTTGACATATTAACAATTACCCCACAAGATATACCCCAAAATATATAACATAAAACATGTCGCAAACAAGGGCATATCGCCTCGAGGTCCTGTTTGGAATTTTCACAAAGTCGGGCCTTTTTGTATACTCTTTCGTTGAAAAGTCTTCTTTGTATCCGTCCTAGCGGCTAATATTGTTTTGTTTGGGATTGTTTCGTAGCAACGCGAACAATATGGCCGTTTAGGTAATCTTTCGGGTTTCTTATTCAAAAGTTTGCTAATAACGTTTACGGATGAAAATCGACAGAGACGCCATAAAACACATCCTTGACATTTTCCAAAGGATTAAATTTTCGGGATTTTTGAAATGTTCTCCTGGTTCCTTTGGTTAATTTATGTGTATCAGTGTAGGCGACGTGTTACAGTATTATTAAAATTAACCGTCAAAGAAATCAAACAAAGAAAGAGATGCTGGAAATCATTATTCTAATTTCTATGTTTCTATACGTTGATTTGATTGGAGTCGTTAAAAAGCCATGCAAATTAGGATTTCAGTTATTGTCACACGTATGAACCGGGAGTCACTTTAAACCTTGGTAAAAAATATTTATTTTTTACTATACTACCTAGAGAGTTGAAGATCTAAATTTAAAAGTTTGCGTACCTACATAAAACTTAAAAAGAAAAGTTGAATGTTGAAAAACCAATTATTAATGTGTAATCGTCTCTAAGTGTCTAATGTTTAACTGTTGTTAAATATTTAAATAAAAAAATGAAATAAAGAGCAGTTATTATGTTTTTAAAATACCCTCAAATGGTGCAAGTAACCGACACCTATTTTTTGCAAAATGTCAAATATTTAAAAACTGTTCAATTTGGTCATAGCATAAATATTGTACGTAATGAGTTTATTAATGCTTGAATTCAAATATGACAAAATGTATATACCGTTCTACAACAAAAAAAAACTTCCTTGTGCACTTATTAGATACTATTGGTTGTTCGGAAAGTCATTTCGTTTTTTTTGGGGAACATGAAAGACAGTTTTCGTATAATGAATAAATATTTTATTAAATTATATATTGGCCGTTCTGGCAGTAACATAATTCCCCTCTCATAAAAGTTTTGGTCTTTGCTGGCAAAAAACTGGTTCAGGTGGTTTTGGACATCTTCATTTGAAGTAAAGGTTTTGCCATCCAAAAAATTTTGCAGGGACCGGAACAAATAGTAGTCGGAAGGCGCCAGATCTGGAGAATATGGTGGATGTTGCAGTACGTCCCATTCAAGCTGTAAAAGTTTTTGGCGAGTGACCAAATTTGTGTGAGGTCTCGCATTATCCTGGTGGAACACTACACCCTTCCTGTTGATTAATTCGGGCCTCTTCTCTTTAAGTGAATCATTCAATTTGTCCAGTTGATGACAATAGCCTTCTGAATTAATCGTTGTATTGTCCGGCAAAAGCTCAAAAAAAAAACGATTCCTTTGACATACCACCGAACGGAGAGCATCACCTTTTATTGGTGAATGTTGACTTTTGACACGCTTTGAGCCGGTTCATCTTTTCTGCTCCATGACCTCTTGCGTTTAACATTGTTGTATACAACCCATTTTTCGTCCCCAGTAATAATCCGCTTCAAAAATGGATCATTTTCTTGACGTTTGCGGAGCGAATCACACACGTCAACGCGACGACACAAATTTCGCTCCGTAAGGACATGGGGGCACCCACATATCGAGCTTCGAGGTTAAGCCCATGCCTTTCAAATGGCCATAAACAGTCTAATTCGACAAATTTAATCTCTCACCGATCTCTCGTGTGGTTATTCGCCGATTTGCATCAACTAATGCCTTTATCGCATCTTTGTCAGCTTCGACCGGCCTTCCAGACCGTGGTGCATCTTCGACATCAAAATTGCCGGATCGAAATTTTGCAAACCAGTTCTGGCACTGGCGTACTGTTAACACGCCTTCTCCATACACATCCGTCAATTTTTTTCTCGCTTGGACAGCATTTTTACCTTTTCTGAAGTAAAAAAGTAAAATATGACGAAAATGCTGCTTATTGCTCTCCATATTTAAAAGGGCACCAACCAAAAACTACTGCGTAGAATAAATAGAACTTTTTCACATACAAGCCTTGCAATATAAGCTCTCAAGACATATAATGGTTATGCGGCTTAAGTGTGAAGTTGGTTTCGAAAAAACGTAATTAAGTCCTCTGACGGGAAAAAACGAAATGACTTTCCGAACAACCTTATATATATATATGGAAATGTTATAGGATGTGCTTCCCCTGTGCCTGTGCAACTTTGGAATGATTTTTTCGCCTAGTACATAAAATTTGTGAAGAGTCGTTGTATTATAAAATGTGAAGTTTACAACAAAAAAACTAGCACCAATTGCGACACCCCGTATATCAAAGCGATTTTTATTTCTAAAATTACTTCTTCGAACTTTGAAAAATTGTTTTTCCAACTATTTCCAAAACAACTTTTTGTATTCAACTATCTATTGTTTTTTGGAGTTTTCCTTTTACCATTGGAAGCACCACTAAAGAAAAAATCAACAAAAAATTATCGATTCGGAATTTGACTACGTGCGTCAGTATAGAACGATGACATTAAATCAAAAAAAGTTTGCTGCGTAGAACAGACAACTTCGTATAAATCCCTTAATTTCGGTACCGGTCACGATCCCCTTCGAATTTAAAAATTCAACAAGCAGAAATATTCGTTTGATGTGGGGAAATACCAGCGTCATTAGCTGCAAAGTACCAAAGAAATTGCTTAATTTTAATTATCCACAACTTTGACATTTCAATGCCGATGCCTTTATATGAATTTTGACTTTGCACTAGTTATACAGGGCGAAAATGTAATGTTTTGTCGAAGAATTTGGAAAAGATGCGAGAGAAATTATTTATTATCATATATATATTTGTCGAATTATACAGTGTGTCCAAGATAAGGATGCACAGCATGGGGATCTCGGAAACTATAAGAGATACAGTGTCGGTTAAATTAGACAAAAGTTGCGCATTTTAATACCGAACAAGATCCCGTTTTACAAATTTGAAAATTCCAAGCCGTTCCGGAAATATCCGAGAAAAACCGAAATATTGCGATTTCGTTTTTATTATTTTTTAAAGCTATTTGAAAAGATATGAAAAAACGGAAAACACTTTTCCATTGGCACTTTTTAATCTCTCCAAATTGACGTTAACAAATTTTCATTACAGCGTTTCGATTCCATGGAACCACCATCAACTTTGATTTTTCTTATGGGACGGAAAAAAAGTACACACAGTATTAGGTTGTGCTTTTCATTGCGAATTCAACGATGTACGATACAATACGGTTACTTATGTTTTTATCCAGAAAAATGGCTTTTTAATACATTTCTAGTATTTTATTGTAGTAGGCCATGAGATCCGAACGATGAAAGGCAAAAGAAAATGGTTGACAAGTTCGAGTTAATGTGTTTATTTATTTACTAACTCTAACTGTTCATTTAACATAACAACTAAATCCAACAAGTTAATGAAAAACAAATTCTATAACAAATGTTCGAATAAATGACCTCCATTTTCTAGGCATAAGTACGCCCGTCTCACGGTAGACTCCAAAACACGACTTAACATTTCAGGAGTAATTTTATTAAACGCTGCTCGTACTGATTGACGTAATTGTTCCTCGTTGTCAAAACATTCTTTGAATACCTCATTTTTTATGTAGCCCCATAAGAAAAAGTCCAAGGGAGTTAAGTCCGGGGACCTTGGAGGCCAAGGTGTTTCACTGTAAGTCCCAATGTATTTTCCATCAAACCGTTCAGTTAAATATTGGCGAACTTCTCTGGAGTTATGGGCTGGGGCACCATCTTGTTGGAACCAGCAGCCTTGCACAGCGCCTAGCGGTAAATCATCTAAGGCATCTTCTAAATCGTGCCTCAAGATGTCAAGGTACCGCTCGGAAATTAAGGAATTATTATAGAAAATAGGGCCTATAATCTTGCTACCAAAAATCCCACACCAAATATTAAACCCAAAGCGAACTTGATGTCTGGATAGTCTATTAACACGTGGATTTTGTTGCGACCAATAGTGTGTATTGCGCCTGTTATAAATACCGTTATTGGTCACCATACTTTCATCAGACCAAATCACTTTATATGGAAAATTAAAACTCTCATCACACATCCTGGTATACCACTCACAAAAATGTCTACGTCGTTCGTCGTCACCCGGTTTTAATCCTTGACATATTCTGAATTTGTAAGGCTTAAATTCATTTTTCCTTAAAATAAACTGAGCTGTAGATTTAGCTACCCCATTCTGGTCTTCAATTTCTCTGGTAGAAGTTTGTGGATTTTCGATAACAGATTGTAGAACAATGTATTGGTTTTCTTCATTGGAAGGTTTTTGTCGGGATAATGCAGGCTTCTTAAATGATCCATATTCTTTCAGATTAAATAACAAACGCCGAAAAATACTCTTGTCAGGTTGTCTCCGCTCTGGGCATTTGTTAGAATACATACGCTCGGCTTCCACACAATTTCTTTGGCATCAGATGTAGCAAAACAGCATATCACATTTTTCTTCGTTTGTAAAATTACCTCCCTCCATTGTAGAACAAAATAAATTAGAAAAAGACAACAACAATAAAAATACAAAAACAATAACTAAAGGAATAAACTTATGATCGACTGATAACAAAGACAAATAACATTAATGTGTCATTGAAATTGACTGGATGTCATTTTGTCATGGCCTACTCCATTTAAATGCTGAAATGTATTAAAAATCCATTTTTCTGGATAAAAACATAAGTAACCGTATTGTATCGTACATCGTTGAATTCGCAATGAAATGCACAACCTAATACTGTGTGTACTATTTTTCCGTCCCATAAGAAAAATCAAAGTTGATGGTGGTTCCATGGAATCGAAACGCTGTAATGAAATTTTGTTAACGTCAATTTGGAGAGATTAAAAAGTGCCAATGGAAAAGTGTTTTCCGTTTTTTCATATCTTTTCAAATAGCTTTAAAAAATAATAAAAACGAAATCGCAATATTTCGGTTTTTCTCGGATATTTCCGGAACGGCTTGGAATTTTCAAATTTGTAAAACGGGATCTTGTTCGGTATCAAAATGCGCAACTTTTGTCTAATTTAACCGACACTGTATCTCTTATAGTTTCCGAGATCCCCATGCTGTGCATCCTTATCTTGGACACACTGTATATGTTATGTTATATTTTTTTTTTCTGAGTTTTTTTAATTTGTTTGTTAAAATTTGTTTGAGTTTGATTTTGATATTCACATTGACTTTTGTGATAGTGCACATCAACTGATAGCATATATAACTACAAGATATACTTTTTAACATGCTTATAATTTAAATTATTTTTTCTAGATCCTTGGAATTTTTAAGTGGCTTACGTCAAAACAGGAATTTAAAGTGAGGGAATTAAAAGCAAGAACATTACCAGTGATGTGTAAGCCAAGGGCAACGCGTTATATTGCTGCCTGAAAATCCAACATCACCAGAGGAATGTCGAAGTTATAGCTGTCGTTCCCCGGTCCAGGCTCAGATTAAATCTAAACCCACGTGTTATTAACTAAGATTTAATTAAACTGTATATTTCTTAATACGAAAGATCGTTAAATTTGATTTGTATTACCTTCGCTAGGTAGATTGCTTCAGAAGTGCTTCAGTAATAATTACAATTTTCTTCAAAATTAGAATTATCTTTTCACTGACCACTTTTGTTATATTTAGTTGAGAGCCTAGTCGTCTATAGGCGCTGAATATCACTCTACCAATGTTTTTCCAGTGGTGGGAAACAGCAAGGAATTAGCTTAATTTTAACTACCTATCACTTAATTCCTCTGCCGATGTTGGATTCATAGCCAGCGAAGTTGAAGTTCCTTCTCTATATAAAGGGTTTGAAAGTAATACAAATTTCCACGTTTTCGCGAAGAATTTAGAAAATAGAGGGACTTCTTTTCGATATTTTGTGAATCACGAGATCAAACAATAACAGACGTCTGAAAAAAAGACATTTTTGTTATTTTCCTTTATGTTCTGCTACCCTTAGTAACTCTTACCGAGGCAAGATCTGTTAATTCAAACATAATTGCCAATTTGGAACTGTGGACCCAGGCCCGGATATATTATACCTGGATTTTGAGACTTGTTTATAAACTACAGCACTACAGAGGTAACCTGCTGGATGGATCAAGCATGGATAAATGGCTGCCTCTCTTCAGATTTGTAGGTTTTGAGTGGAGTGCCTCAGGGATCAGTGTTGGGACCCCTGTTATTCATAATATATGTATCTGACCTTGCTGAGCACATAATGTGCAACATTAGTATGTGTGCTGACGATACCAAGATTTTTGGAAACCCAAATTTACAACATGGGAACCTAGTTGAAGGTATTGCTAAGAGAGATGGACAAGGAACTCGCCATCCTAAATTTGACTACGGTGTAAATGGCTCTGACTTAAGATCAGTAAATGAACAGACAGACCTAGGTATTTTAATATCTGAGACGCTGGAATGGGAGGGCCAGGTAGTAGTAAAACATTCCAGTCTATATGATGTCTCAAGAATCTTTTCTTCGAGCCTTCACCAGACCAATCCTTACTTCCAGATGTTCTGCAACGGGTTCGGAGGTGAGCAACAAAAATCCCACCATCTTTAATGAACCTCCTATATAACGATTGATTAAAATGTCTTCGCCTAACCACATTAGAAGAGAGGAAAAGAAAGGGGACTTCATTGCCGTCCTGCATGGCCACTACTCATGTGATTGACTTTCGAAATGACAATAAACACTTATCATGATGAATCCATAATGGCGGTAATATAGAATAAATTTATCAGTGTGAAAAACTAAAAATTGTGTGATCTACCTAGTAGTATCAGCACCTTAAAATTTTAGAACGAGTTTCAGACAAAAATGTGAATTAGCAAAGCAAACGAGGCATAAGAGAACTCTAAGAAGATGAAGATTTTAAAAAGACAACAGCTTTCTAATAGCTTAATGTATATAAATATAGAATATAAACTCATATTAACATTTTTTTTTGCTGTTACTGTTTTTGTAAGGCCTCGGGGCCAGTTTATTGTTAACTGCTTCGACATATAAAATAAATTGTTATTAAAAAAAATAAAAAGAAATCTCAAATACTGCCCTGCTTTAAAAAACAATTATTTTTTCTAATACGGTGCTGTCCGTTGCCTTCCGGGTAATCTTAATTTGGACTAGATGAAAAACGTGAAAAATGAGAAGAGAAAGGCTTGCAGCCCCCAACAAAACCGTTCTAATTGCATGGCGCTTTTTAGGTCGCGTCAGACACACACACACACACAAACACACGTGGACTTTTCAATCCGCACTAAGCCGTTTCTTTAAGTAAACGTCGTTAGTTTTCTTTTCGATTTGCTGCGACTGTCGCGTCAACTAGTAAATAAACACAAACTGCAGCGCGGCTTTAGCTGATGAGATTGATTTAGAGTTACCGGGCTTTTACCTGGAAATGTTTTCGCGAAAGGTTTTCCGTATTAAATTTTAGGCGGAAAATTAACTGCTCGGCCAAACAAAGCCCGACGCAAATGAGACTCCGTAAACGTTCGCTATTATCGCGGGGCTTTTGATTAGTACGGTGGTTGGAACAAGTTGTTTCGGTATTAATTCATTTTCAAATAAAAAGAAAAAAAACGTTTTCAGTAGCGTTGTCGACAGCGTTAAATATTTAAAACGTAACTTTGACAGCTGTCACAATCTCGCAAAAGGTGTTCACAGTTATTTGTTTTTTGCTTATCGATTATAAAATAATTATGATCGTTATACGAGGTTAGCGCCAAAATTTCCCGGCCTGACATAGATGCAGCTCCAGTATCACAACAAAACTTTGTCCTCTTTTGAATACATATCTTAGTAGGCTGGGAAAAAAAATCTTGCGTCAAAGAGTTTTTTTATTGACAGCATTTTGAGTATAGAGCAGTCATAAAGTTTTTGACAAAAGAACGGTTAGCACCTAAAATTATTAAAGAAAGGCTGAATGGTGTGTACGGCCAAAGTTCTCCTCCTTCGTGTTCTGTAGTGAAAGAATGGGCAAAACGTTTTCGAATGGGGCAGGGGTCCCTTGAAGATGATTCAAGAACGGGTCGACCAATGGAGGTCATTACGGAAAATATTGTTGCGATTGTGGAAGAGGTGGTATTGAGTGATCGACGTTTAAAGGTCAAGGAAATCTCGGAAATTGCGTAAGTGTTCGTCGAATCCTGCATGATCATGCATAAGGTTAGTGCGAGATGGGTTCCTAAAAACCTTTCGGCTATTCAAAAACAACGCCGTGTCAAGTATGCGCTTTCTTTTTTGGAACTCGGTGGATCGGAACCGTAGCCTGTGATAGAAAAACTACGAAGTTGAGTTAAAAGAGGCTGTTTTAGCTTATTTTGCAGACAAACCAAAAGAATATTTTTTTAAAGGGATTGAGATGTTAGTAAAGAGATGTAATAAGTGTATTGAAGTTAAGGGGAATTATATTGAAAAATAATAAAAAATTGTTGCTCTACTTTGTTTCTTTCATATTCATTCCTGGAAATTTTGGCGCTGCTCTCGTTAATATTGAACGGTGTAAGTCACATTTTTAAAAGGAAACTTCTTTTTCCATTGAAGATAGACGAAAACTAACGTCGTCTGGAGCTCAATTTTCACAAAAACGCCTAATGGCAATGGGGTTTTTAGGATATCTGCAATTTAAAAAAAAAATGCGGTAACATTCTTGGTATGAAATGTTATACGTTTCTACGTAACTTAAACACATTTTAAGTAAAGCGGCATTTACGTGACTGCAGCCCCAAGGGAGCAGAAGAAGTAGATTTAAGGAACATTAAAAAATGTTTGGACAAGTTTGTTATACCGCGTGACACAAGAAAGTGGGAACACTCTATAACTTTTAAATGGCTTGAGGTAGCGATTTGAAATTTGGAAGATGTAGTCAATGGTTGCGCTTCCGGTTTGAGCGGAAACGAGAATAAGTTCCGAATTTTAAATGACACAAACTATATTTTTTGCATTTTTGCATTCAAGAGATTTTGAGATTCTGCCCGGATAGGACGATTTTTCTATTTATTTTGTTTTTTTAAATTATTATTTAATTTTTGAAAATTGTGTCCAGAAAGATATAACCATCATACATTCTATTTACCGGGTCACTTCATCATGGGAATAATTGTAATGAAACTTTTCTTTACTTGTCTAATGGCAGATAGCATTTAATGTAATTCATTTTTTAGGATAATCTAGCTTTTTGAAATAGCACCCTAGTGGGAACAAAAACTTTTTAAAACCGGTACTTTTTTTACAACATTTTGACACTAAAATTGTCAAAATCCGTTAAAAAATAAGCTCACACCAGGGAAAAAACAAATAAGTGAACACATTTTCATAAAAACAAAATATTACTTAGGCGGCTTTGTCACGTAGGTAAGATTAAAAATGCAGAAGAAACTCTTGACAAGCTCATGCAGTGGAAAGAAAGAAAAAGATTAGTATTTAAAAAAAAATCAAGAGAGATTAAACGATTAGAACTTTTTGTTGAAAGTGTTTTCTTATGGTAAAAAGTCGATATGCTTTTTGATACGGGGATACAGTCAAAAACTAACGTAAGTATTGTATGTATACGTACGTCATAAGCTGCAAGCACTTTTTACCGTAAACTCAGAAGAACAAGAGAAAAGAATTTTTTTTCTCTTCAAATCCGTCACTTTTTGGCACAATTCAACACAATATTTTACAAATCTGTTAGACGATAAAACCTCAACAATGTCGGTAGAATAGATTTGAAAGTGTGTTTGTGTAAGACAAATTTTACAATGACACAAAACATCAAATTCATTTATTTTTGAACTGGAGTTTTGTTTTTATTTGAATTAAATAAGTGAGATGGATATTTACTAATAACCAATTTATTTTCTGATAAAACTTTCATAGAATCTTTTCAAAATGTCCTTCTTCTTGTACACGGCCCTCCCAAGCTATGGGAATTACATGCGATAACATTTCTGGCGTTATACCATCAAATGCTGCCGATATTCTCCGCTGTAATTCTTGAAAAAGTTACATAAACACGATCTTTCACATACCCCCAAACAAAAAAATCTAACGGAGTCAAGTCTGGTGATCGCGGGTGCCAATTGACTGATCATAAACATCACATAGGTGTCAGTGTTCATCCTGCTTAAAATATATATTTAATTTCACGGCATGAGGTAAATCATCTTACGAGTCTTCAATTTAATTTCTTAGGATTATTGATTATTATTGATTATTAACAGCCAATTGCAATATCGAAGTCTTCTTACAAAGTCAGCTTCATAAAAATGTTGATGAAGGTTATGCTTAACAGAACGATAGCCGTGTTTTTATTTAATTCTCCTCACAGATTCTTTTGAGATGTCTAATCCTAATGCTACGTCCCTTATCGACGCAGTCGGATTTACGTTGACGTATCCCAGAACATTGATTTCCATTTCTTCACTTATAATAAAATTATCATGTCGATTATTTTGTGGTTTTCTCATTTTAAATTCCAGCTTTCTGAACAAAGAATGTTCAGGAGGGCGATGTCCCGGATAGCGGGCTGCACGGGCCTGTCGAAATTTTTTTTCTGCATTCCCCGTATATCAGAAACACTTCAACTTTTTCTCCATTTGCAAATTTATTATTGTTTTTCATGAAAATCCAAATCTATGACACGACAAAATCGATAATCAGATAAAAATGTACACACTGTTTTTATAAAAATTTATTTACCTTTCTGTTTTTTTTCTTCCTCTAAGCCTATTTTTCAACCGATTTTGAAAATTTTAGTGTCTAAATGTAAAAATAAATACCGGTTTTAAAAAGTTTTTGTTCCCACCAGGGTGCTATTTGAAAAAACTAAGTTATCCTAAAAAATTGATAGTTCATTACATTAAATACTATTTGCCACTAGACAAGTAAAGAAAAGTTTCATTTACAATTTTTCCCGTGATCAAGTGACCCGGTAAATAGTATGTATGATGTTCACATCCTTCTTTCAATAATTAAATATAAAATTAAGAAAAACAAAAAAAAGATTTAAACATTTTACATTACAGTCAAGCTCTGAAGAATCCAACAGGATGATCGGCGAAACGTCAGCAATTTCGACTAAGCAAAAACCGACGCAGGAGGAATCCAGAAGTTTTGTAAAAAGCATTACAGTAGCCTGTGGAAGTTTCTTTGAAAAATTTTACATAGTCATTCAAAAATTAAAAAACTAAATTTGTTGGAAGCTATGGAGATTAACAAAATGAGATATTCGAATTTATTATTTAATTACCAATTGGATTTAAATGCGTCTCAGTAGTTAAATTCAAATTTGTAACCCTATACATGTAATTAAAAATCCATTACCACTTGTTTTTATATATAAGTGTCGGAATATAGTCATATTTTGTATTTGATAAATTGTATTTGATAAAGGCACGATGTTGCCGAAACAGCTGTCATAGGGTATTAAAAACTGTGAAAATCTGAACATTTTTTTTCTAATTTAATTGGTAAATAAAGGAAATCTTATGTGTCCTCAAATAACGCGATTAAATCGTTTTTGATGTTACAGAGGGTTTTCTAGGAAACAACACATATCCAAATAGCAAAAACATTGTTGACACGTAAGACAAATATAGGAAAAAAGAACTACGCTTTTTACACTCACATCTGGACCACATTTGCCAAAATCTTGGGGCCGTGAGTGAGGATCAAGTTGAAAGGTTCCACCGAAAACGTTGCAATGATTGCAGATTACTACTGAACATTGATACCGGGCAATCCTGCCGTGGAATATACAACAAAATCCACTAGATGAATTTTTCCGACCAAGATCTTCCACAAATAAATGACCTTAAAAAGAAAGAAAAAAAACCTTGCGTGATGGAGAAAATTGCTTGTCAGGCTTAAATTCAGGAACCCAAAATTATATAGAATCAACCTGGAGATAATGATGGAGATTTTAAAATAATATATCGCCAACAATCAATTTGTCCCCCTTTGGTCTGGGTGTATTTCTAAGCAAACATGACGGATCGGATTTGACGTTTGACGTAGGGGTCCCATGTGCAAATTGCCAACAACCCCCGATGGGCAGCACGATAAGTAAATATCAAGCTGGAGGTTTCACGCGTGTAATATGGTTATAGCCGCAAATCTACCGATATATCATCGCCCGTCCTTTGAGCCAGTTTAACCGCACCGCAGATAAACGTCTGCTCCAACGTACATCACAGTTATTAGAAGTGACGTACGTGTCAATTCGATGGACGAAGTTGTCGGATTTAACGGCAACACAATGATCGAAATACAAAATAAAAACCACATTCTGTACCAGGTTAAATTTCTGAATTTGAGCCGCCGACGCATCCGATGCTAACCAGGCACAGAATACGAGGTGTGTTAAAAAAGTAAGGTAACGTACATTACTACGTACATTCGATATATATTTTCTGTTATGTTTGGTATACATGTCTCTAATGTTCACAAACAAAAATGGAAAAAAGAATTTGCCAAAAATGTAAAAAATGGAATACAGTGCTGCAAAATACTTGAAATGTTGACGACAGCATATGGTGAATCTACTTTGAGCAAAAAAAAATGTTTATAGGTGGTACAAGCTGTTGCAATCTCGGTCTGGACGCCCCAGCACGGCAATAACTGATGAGAGCGTTGAAGAAGTGAAAGAAATGGTGTTGAAAAATCGTCGAATCACTTAGAGAATTGGCTGAAGATGTCGCCATCTCTATTGGCTCGTGCCATGCAATTTTTGCAACTGAGCTGTCAAACGACGTCAATGATGATCTTGATATGTGTACGTCGTTATGATATCAAAATCAAAGCAAAATCGTTTCTTGTGTTTAACTTTTCGGCCAAAAACAAAACCGTTCCCCTGTGACTTGCTCCCCAAACTCAACTGTGTTTGTCAAATGTAATATTAGATTTGATAAAGACACGGTGTTGTCGAAACAATTATCATGTAAAAATATATATTTTCGTGAAAATCTGAACTTTTAGTTCTTATTTATATTGATAAATGGATTTTCATCAAGTAAAAGCCACCTCAGTTCAAAGGACAAACCTTTAAAACTGGGCGTTTGAGAATACCCTTTGCCGTTTTAATAGAGACTACTCTCACCACTCCGTCCGCACCCGGATGGATTTCTGTTACGCGCCCCAAATGCCAGGCCAATGGAGGAGAGAGTTCTTGTTCAACACCAGGGTGCCAGTTGGATTTTTGGTTAAGTTAATAATTGCCAACGCGAAACTCTTCCCAATTTAACTTCTGTACAATCAATAAGAAGATTTAGAACATCACTGCGAATAAGAGCGCATAGATCGTTAGGGTCGGAGCTAACACAATGGCCTAGAATTTAGAATCCCTTCAATTGCGGTCAGAACTGTGATGAGCTCGTAGGATGAATTATGAATCCCTACTACCCGAACAATATGGGTTTTCACTGGCTTGATGGTACTCACTCTATAGCTTCTATCCTATCCTATCCGAGGGGCTCGTGCCTGATTACATTTTGCAACTCCAATGGTCGTTTTGTTAAGCTCTCAAATTGAAAGCAACCTGACAACGTCGCGCACAACAATGCACGTCGCAAAAGTTTAAGCACAAACTGGAACCGCGTACAGTTGATTTTTATCAAACGGCTTTTGAAAAGGATTTTCATCGCATCATAAGTCGAAACGTAGAGTCAACTCGGCAGAAGTTTGTCGGGAATTTAAAAATAAAATACTTTTGATTAGTTTGTTTTCGTCGCAGTTGTCCCCCGCCCCCTTTCCAAAGAATAAATTCAATTTCGTTTAATACAAGAAGAAAATTTGAGGAAATCACTGTTCCAGATTCTTAGCGCACGTATTTCACAACGTTCAAAGGAAAGTAATACTAAAATATGGGTAAAGGTTATTTGAAAAAGGTACTGGAATAACATTTTAGACCGAAATGCCAAATGCAAAACGAAAATAATAAAAAGTAAATAATATAGAAAATGTTATAATAAATTCCGGTCCTCTCAGTGCAGGTGAGGCTACAGTATCAAGGAAATAGAAAAAATAGGTGATCACCAGGCAATTAAAATTAGTTAAATTCCTGTTTTGACTGAGGCCAATTCAATTCTTTTTGTTTAATGCTCTTTGTCCCTTTTCCGGCGAGAGATAGGTGAGGGTGTTCGAACGTTTTCCAAAATAAAAATCAAAAACTCCAAAAAGTTATCAACGAAACTAAAATGAGAATTTTAGTTTTGTCAAATAAATTTCGAGTTGAATTTTGTCTTTGACGGGTCGAATATGTTGAGAGATTTTTGGACAAGCGATATGTGGTCAGTGATGTTTTGAATGTAAGCAAGGACAAAAGTGACGTGTGTGGGATTGCCTTCGGACTTGTCTTTCGAAGGTTGTGGCGAACTGTATTTTGTGATATAGTTTGTAAACAACAGAGTTGATAACCGATGATTTTTAGGCCGAAATGTGACGTGAAATGGATTAGGGTGTCGGTCTGTGTGCATAGGTTTTGTGTAAACAGAATGTCCCAATGTATGGTCTGTTAGGGTGTATAGAGTTTAAATGACCAAGAGGAAAAATAAAAACTTATCGTCAACGTAGCGTTTCCATAGTTTTGGTTTTAGATGACTGGTAATAATGGTTAACCCATGTTGCCCACCAAATATATTTTAAATATAAATATAAATATATTTTTTATATATTTTAAATATAAATATTATTTTCTAAGGCTGCTTTTATGACCTTGAAAAATAGCTTGTCTAGGTATCCCCAATTACAACAGAGTGCTTCTGGTTTTTTGGTAGCTATTGTGTGGGGTAAAAGGAATTTAAAAAACCATTGCTCAAAAAGTTTCATGTTGAACAATCAGGAAGGGCTGTTCCCGTAGGCAGTGCCAGGGCGTCCTTCAGTATACCAGTTTTCATATAAATTGGAGCTTTTATACCTACCATACCATGGTCAAGCTTTAAGTTGTTTATTACTCACCATGTATATTTTGTTCTTGATATGGATATTTGCTAGGTGGTATTTCCAATCTGTAGTAAACCTGTACAAAGTATCACAGCCTGTTCTAAACAGTTGTTATTAAAACATTCAACATCATAGGATTCAATATTATTTTCTTTTTGATTAAGTCTATTTTTTAAGTGGGTGTTCCTATCGCAAAATCAATAAAATTCATCTTTTTGCAAAAGTATGCGCTACCCTGTTGAGAGAAGAGTTAAAAAGAAATGGCACAAGCTATCGGCATTTCAAATTTTTTTAGTACAAAACACGGAACAAGATTTTTAAGTTTAATTGTGAAATTTCTAGATTCAGGATCATTTAGAACTTAGGAGAAACAAACTTAAGTTTATAACCACTACTGCAGAACACTGGACACGTGTTTCGTCAATCAGGTTGGCATCATCGGATGATATCATTATTCATCACCATTATATTATTATATCATCATTATATCATCTGCCGATGATGCCAACTTGGTTGGTTGGCTGGCGAAAAGTTGTGGTGCGGTAGTGGTTATAAACGTAAGTTTGTTGATCTTCCACCACAGGTTCCAGTCTCCCCGAGTAGAACTTAGGAGGCGATTAGTTAGATAGTGACTATTGTTTAACAGAGTTATTTTTTTTTTAATTTTATTCTAACATTTCATACAGTGTCTTTTTAGTTCAGTAGAGTAGCTGTTAGACTGCTCCAGCAGAGAATACCTAATTCTCGTTTGATTAATGGTAGATAATTTTCACTTTTGATTAATAAATTCAGTTCATCATGATTATTATTCAAGTTTCGCATAAAACTTTCCTTCTTTAGCAAAGACTGTATCTCTTGTGGTTTCCGATATCTCTAAACTGTCCGTCCTTATATTGGTCAAACTGTATAATTCATATACCTAACAACAATTTTTCAACTTTATTTTTAAAAAAAGTAAGTGACAATGCTTTCCGTAAACATGTAGGCCATGTTTGTCTCAATCGGTATAAAATGACGTTGTACCATCTGTGGTTTCGCAAAATTCCACGAGACGCAAAATAAAAAACAACAACGAAATATCGGCATTTTGGATAGAAAAGAACGGAATTCCGTGCGACCCGAATTCCGGAAAATTAAGTAAATTACGGGCGACGAGAAAGGGACTTTATTCCTTGGGATACATTTAAAGGAAAAAGCCCCTTTGCGCTGCCCTTGTAGCGTTTTATAGGTTTGCGGCAGATTGTACTTATTTCGACCTAAATGGGATGAAATTCCCGGTACAGATTGTTTATATTTGCGTTCTTAGGTTTATGGTTTTGTTTTGGTTACTCGATTTACATTTCTATGAAAAATGTGGACAAAGACGAAGTTCTCAAATAAGATAAAAGTACATTCACTTAAGGCACAAAATATTGAATTATAGATCATGTTTTCAGTGTCAATGTAATTAATTAATTTCTTGTTAATTCCTAAACTTGCGACTCAGCCATGAATTTTGCGATGGATTGATTTTCGTACTGGAATCTAGCGAGAAGAACGCATGATTTTCTATGAGAATTTACAAGCAATAGTATCCCGACAGAAGGTAGCTATGTAAAAGAACGTATGATGAATCGTTATACTCGAACAAGAAGTATATTCGAAAAAATCCGCTATGTGCCCATTCACAAAATGTGGATTTAATTTGATAATCATTCTCATTGAGTTATTAAGTCTTACTTTACCCTTACATGCGGGTGTTCTGTAACACTAAGCAATACTTGAAATTCATTTTTCTCGTTCACTACAGTCTTGAATATTTTGTTCTTTTCATATGCGACATGTTGAGTGGACATTTTCTTTTCCTCCTGGAGGTTGAAAGATTAATTAATTAATAAAATAACTAGCACTAACTAATAACACTTTCTTTAGAAAATCATTTTAATGAAATGGTATACAGTCCTAGTTTTCAATATGTGTATGTATCCAATCAGAACTAACAGAACAAGTATCCGATTTTATAATAAAAACTTTAAAAGTCAACCCAGAATTTTTTTTGGCAGTTTTTGTTAGTTTGTTAGTACCATTCAAAAGGTACGCCCTGGCAAAAATTTATAATTTTGGGAACAAATTCAGCACTATTACTAAAATGCCAGAAGTAGGGAATAACCCTGGAGACCTGGAAGGTTTCCTCGTCTAGGAAATTTTCCGATAGACTAAATACGTTTAGAGAAAATATTTGGTTAACTAACCAAAACCACGCATTCAATTGTTTTTAAGTTTCTCAAGCAGCGAGCAGTACAATTTTGATTTATGGCAAGCAAGTTACTCTCGAAGAGAAAATTTTTCAGATGTTGGCCTACAATTGAAAAACCCTGCAAATTATCGAAACAATGCCTAAAATAAAGGCTATCGGGTTATTCGTTTTCTAAAAAATATTTTTTCCTTGGCAAAATAAACCAAAAAAAATTCAAGTTAAAAAAATGCTTTTACTTCTCCGCTAATTGAAGTCGATAACTGCAAATTTGGAACACCTTTTTTATTATAGCACAGAATATCTAGAACACCCTGTGCCACATTCCAAACGCTTATATACAAAAGTTTTAGAAGTCCACACGAGCTATATGGCCATGAAAAATAACCTGACAACTAAAATCTTCTAGTTATGCTCAATTTTCATTACGGGGGCAACCAAATTTTCAGTTTTTTACAAATACCGAGCACACCCTGTACATTCTTGAAACTTACATTCAATTTTTCCGATCGCATCGGCGGTTTTCAAGAACTGGACCCTTGTAAGCACAATTTTTAATTTAAAAAAATAATACTTCCCTACCCCCTAGCTCAATCTCAATTTCGTTAGGTTACGTCAGGGAGCTAAGCTTCATTGTATGACAAATTTCATATCGATAGCTTCAAGTTTAGGACACTTATCGTGTTTCATCGCAACGTCTAAAAAACAGTCGAAAATAAAAAAAAAACAGATAAAAACAATTTTTTTTGCTAATTTTGCGATTTTGCGAAAATAATTTTACACGTATAATATGCTATTATAATTTGTTTTTCTTGACTGTTTTAGGACTTTTTAAACAAACAACTCTTTCAATGCCTTTTGGTGTTTTAGTACGAAGCTATATACTCAATCTCGAGGAACATTTAACTAAGTGCAGCTACTGCGTACCATCGTACTGCGCAGTATCCGTAAAAACATATTTTTGATTTACACCGCAATAAAAAAAAATAGCTGGTAGTTCGCACTCAGTTTCAGACCATTCATTTCATTCGAAACGTTCGCAATGTAACTGTTATTATCTTCGTTACGTGGGAGCCTTTAAGGGTTTAAGGGTTAATTAATTTCGGCCATTCAGGTAAAATTGGTCTTCAAACCTTCGTTTCGGGTATTAAAACTTTCATCAATAATTTCGGTTTTATTTTATTCTCATTATTATATGAGTCTGCCATTATTATTCAAGGAAAATAACTGTTTCGCCATTCTTCGGCCCACAATGCAATGGCATTCCATCGTTTCATTTGATTTATTGCCACTCTCTCCGAAAACACATATAGTCTATGGGATAATAAAGCGATACAAATGTACTCTATATTATTGTGCAAATTAACCTACAAACATATTGTTCAGACTAACGCGTTAATTCGTGCCCCGATAAACAAACCGAACGTTCGCCACAGAAACGACATGTCCGCTCTCGTAATATGATACATGTTGATTTTGAAACCGCTGCTGTATAGTTGCATTATCAGTAAGTGAATCAGGCTCAAAGCTTTCCAAATTTGGACTATAACCTTGGATTTATTCGATTTAAATCAAATAAATAGAGAAACTGCCATTGAAGGGTAACCAAATGAAGTAAAAGATTGAAAGAGTAGACGTAAGTTAATGTAATTAAAAACAAAAAAGCAAAAATTAAATATTAAAAGTGTCGGCTTAGATTACAAAAAAAAAATTAGAAATCCATAAAATTTATTAAACGTGATCCAAAAATTATAATTTTCAAAAATGAAGGGAACAAACAAAACCGTCAATATTAATTCTGACGATTATTATATGTAATTGCAAACAATAAAACAAAAATTGGATAATAAAAGTTTCGTCTTAGTTTACAAAAGAAAACTTGAAAATCAAACAATTTATTAAGCGTAACCCAAAATTTATAATTTTTTAAAATTTGAACCGTCAATATTAATTCTGACGGTTATTATACGCAATTGCAAACGATAAAACAAAAATGAAATATTAAATTAGTCGTCTTAGTTTTCAAAAAAAAAAAAAAAAACTTTAGAAAACCAAACAATTTATTAAGCGTAACCCAAAATTTATAATTTTTAAAAATGATGAGAACAAACAAAACGGTCAATAATAATTCTGACGGTTATTATACGTAATTGCAAACAATAAAACAAAAATTAAATATTAAATTTGTCGTCTTAGTTTTCAAAAAAAAAATACTTTGGAAAACAAAACAATTTATTAGACGTAACCCAAAAATTATAATTAAAAAAATAAAACAACAATTTAATATTAAAAGTGTCGTCTTAGTTTACAAAAAAAAAACTTTAGAAAATCAAACAATTTATTAAGCGTAACCCAAAATTTATAATTTTTTAAAATTTGAACCGTCAATATTAATTCTGACGGTTATTATACGCAATTACAAACAATAAAACAAAAATTAAATATTAAATTTGTCGTCTTTTCAAAAAAAAAAAAATTTTGGAAAACAAAACAATTTATTAGACGTAACCCAAAAATTATAATTAAAAAAATAAAAGAACAATTTAATATTAAAAGTGTGGTCTTAGTTTACAAAAAAAAAAACTTTAGAAAATCAAACAATTTATTAAGCGTAACCCCAAATTTATAATTTTTTAAAATTTGAACCGTCAATATTAATTCTGACGGTTATTATACGCAATTGCAAACAATAAAACAAAAATTAAATATTAAATTTGTCGTCTTTTCAAAAAAAAAAAAAATTTGGAAAACAAAACAATTTATTAGACGTAACCCAAAAATTATAATTAAAAAAATAAAAGAACAATCTAATATTAAAAGTGTGGTCTTAGTTTACAAAAAAAAAAACTTTTGAAAATCAAACAATTTATTAAGCGTAACCCCAAATTTATAATTTTTTAAAATTTGAACCGTCAATATTAATTCTGACGGTTATTATACGCAATTGCAAACAATAAAACAAAAATTAAATATTAAATTTGTCGTCTTAGTTTAAAAAAAAAAAAAATTAGAAAACCAAACAATTTACTAAGAGTAACCCAAAATTTATAATTTTTAAAAATGATGAGAACAATCAAAACCGTCAATATTAATTCTGACGGTTATTATACGTAATTGCAAACAATAAAACAAAAATTAAATATTAAATTTGTCGTCTTAGTTTTCAAAAAAAAATACTTTGGAAAACAAAACAATTTATTAGACGTAACCCAAAAATTATAATTAAAAAAATAAAACAAAAATTTAATATTAAAAGTGTAGTCTTAGTTTATAAAAAAAAACTTTAGAAAACCAAACAATTTATTAAACGTAACCCACAAATTATAATTTTCAAAAATGAGAGAACAAACAAAACCGTAATTATTAATTCTGACGATATATTCTATGATCCATCAAAATCTTATCAAATTAAAACTAACAGTTTTACTTCAAAATTACAAAACGAAAAAAGAAATAGATTTATATGAATATTTTCCAAAATTATGCTACATAGCGCTAGACCTATTGTTTCTAGCATTCAACCTAAATTTTTAAGATTATCTAACAACCTATTCAACTGCCTGTCTAAAATAGGTGGAAAAACAAATAATTTATTAAAAATTCTTTTACTTTTAAACAATAAATAGACAATATTAAAATGCCAGAAAATTATATGCCTATATCAATTGACGTAATATTATTATATCACAATATTTGAAATGAAATTATAAATACAATTTCAACGAAAAATGGGATATAATAAAAGAAAAGGAAACTTTTGTTAACAATTAAACTTCATCAACAGGCTCAAAACTTGTTATGGAATGTTTAGAAGAAAATGTTTTACATAATTTAAATTTTTATGTAATTTTGTTGATGATTGCTTAACAGCTATACCAAAAAATCATGTTAGTGATATTCTTAATGCTTTTAAGATTTTCATTCTAAATTACAATTTACTATTGAAATTGAAAATAATAATAAAACAAAAACACAACGCAGACATCTGAATTAGAATTCTAACCCCCAAGAAATTAAAAAAATGCTGTCATTATTGGTTAACAGGTCGTGCAATACAACTACAAATTTTTAGGTGAAAAAATATTTTTTTCAAAACAACATTAATAAAAATTTTGGAACCCACATGTTTTGCAATAAAAATGAAATTTCAAAGAATAATACAATTAATCAAAAATATGTTGCAATACGATATATAAATAATTCATCTGCAAAAATGAAACATATTCTTTCGAAATATAATATCACAGTTTGCCACAAATCTTAGAAATTAGAGAAATCAAAGTTTTAGTCTATTAAAAAGTGAAGTTGCAGTTAAAAAGAAATCAAACTTTGTGTATTCAATACCGTACTTAAATAGCGCAAAAAAAAAATATTGAAATGACATGTCAAATTTAAAAAATCACATGAATGTAATTTAATGCTGTAAATGATCGAAACGTTATTAGTAATTTAATTCAGCTATACCACAATTTAGTAACGTAGTCTAGATTAAAAATCAAATCCGCTTTCTTATAAATAATATTGTTAGAAATAAACCGAAAATTAAATATCCTTTTAACAACTAATAAGACATAATTTCAAATTCAAAGTCAAAATGTGTGAAATTAGCTACATGCGATGAAGATCAGTCCCTTCTGTTTGTTTCAATATAGTAAACAATGAGTGGGTGCAAATACTAAGAAATTGTCCAACTTCCATTGTTCCTTTTTGGCTTAAATTGGTTACGTGTCTAAATAATTAGCTTAACAAGAATGGTCATATGTATTGTACTATTCAACGTTGTTCCAACACCATTTGTTTCAGCTTTTCATCTTAGACCAGCTTCTACCACTTACAAACATTTTCTTTGCTCAAAGTAAATTCACCATATACCGTTCGCAACATTTCGAGTGTTTTGCAGCACCGTATTTCATTTTTTACAAAACATTTTTTGCAAATTCGTCTAACGCTGCTGTCTCACAGAAAAAAGTAAACGTAATATTATAATTAATAATATCAAAGAATTGAAATAGTTATTCCCATATCCTCGAATTATTAAAACAAGCAAAACTGAAATTAAACCACCTTCGCATACTATACCACTTAAAAACAGTATTAAAAACATAATCTGCTAAATTTATTCAAAATGCTAATCTTATAATATAAAAAGATCACTAAAAATTCTAAACTCACTCTTAATAATAAACAATTTCTTTTTAAAGTAAAAAAAAAAACAAAGCAATAATAAATATAAAACATCTAAATATATTATAACTAATTATCATTAAATAAATTTAACTTAAATAATTTAATTGAAATTTTTCAAAAGTCACCTTACTTTTTGAACACACCCGTGCGAAGCATAAATATGCCCAGACGGCAAATCGCATTCAATAAGGTTACATTTACTTTTCTTCAAATTAACAAAAGAAAATTTTGGAAAATGCGTAACCAGTGACGTGCTCACGGGATTTTCAATATATCGCGCGGATAATTAAAAACCCATCGACGTCACGGGCAATTAGGTTATATATGCGTTTAAGCGAATAAAACGGACCGTGGTAAATAATGAAGTGCAAACGTGTTTAAAGTTTCATCAGGGAAAGCAATTTGGCTCCGCATCATCCGGCGTTGCCAAATTAATGAACCCCCTCACGTGAAATTCAATAAGGCGCATGTAGGTGAACCTTCAAAGTGCCTAAATAAACTTTGGTTAGTTTTTGTGGAGCGCCGAAACTAGTTCGGCTCGTCTTTCGGCAAACAACGAATTAAATTAGTAGTAAATTCTCTCGCGATGACGCGTTTTCTTTCGGTGACCATTTCAAACGGGCCGAAAATAATCGAAACGTCGAGCTCTTTATTTTGTGATCGTACATTTGAGGAAACCCCCCCGTATTTACTTTACTTTAAGCAATAAATTAATTAATAAATTAATTAATTAATTTTTAATTTTTGTAATAGTTGAAATAAAAAATAAATACCGCGACGGACAAACATTTCTGAAAAAAATCATATTGCACCACCTCGAGGACTACCTGTTTCAGTTTTTCGGTGAAAATGGAGGCTTAAATAATTATAGTACACGGGAGAGGTATCAAAAGGACGGCAACTCCACACCGGTAATTGTATACTTCTCGTTTGCCTAAAACAAAGGACAAAAAGATAATAGCATTAATTTTCATCTAAATGCTCTTCACGAAGAAGCTTTCTCTGACTGTATAATTGAAGTTTAGAGGAGCTCCCATTTCCATCCTACCTAATTACACAGAGGCAGCTGTTGCAGGCACACTTCCTTCATTAAACACAAACGAGGTTTAAAAATTCATAGGCCACTTGCATTGCGTAATCGAAGAGAGAGTTTTTTTAATTTCGATTGAAAAGAAAAGAAAAATTATAGTTTTCTCTTCTCTCCTAAATCAGCACTATTTTTGAAAGGGTGGGAACGATCCATCAATCTCTTGTCACAAGTTGGAAAAAATGGGTGTGCGAAGAAAAACCTTACATTGAGTTGGATCGCCTCTTAAGAATCGTACTCAGCAGGGAGTAGAGACAGAATGTTGACAGAAACATATATACATAGATCAGTCACTAAAATTTCCATATAAATATTAATATAACAGAGTTATTACAGTTCTTGGACTTTATTATTATTATATTAAAAGCTCGATCGAGATTTAGATACGAACTTCTTTTGGTTTGATTTTGACAGCGTTTTGCTTATGTAAATAATGTCGTTACATACTTTTGACCTATTTTTGTGGAAAATTGTATTCTCTTTGGCGAGTATGTACTGGATTCTGTTGTATTTGTGAGAAATGTAACTTCACCTCTAATCAGAAAAACGTGAACTATTCCATAGTACAATTCATAACTATGTCTTGCAAAAGACCTTTTAATCATTGAATGGATTCTTTATTGAAAAGAATAAATCAAATTTAAGATTATATATTGCACATGCATATGTATTCTAATTTGTATATTCAAATGACCGTTTGAAGATGCCATGTGACTTTTCTCTTTTGGGGTACTTCAGACTAGGTTGTATGCCGTTGCGCTATTTTTCCTTTTGTTTGTCTATCTATCTATCTCTCTATATATCTATGCATCTGTCTATCTCTCCATCTATCTATCTATCATCTACGAGGTTAGCGCCAAAATTTCTCGGCCTGACATAGATGCAGTTCCATTATCACGATAAAACTTTTTCTTCTGTTAAATATATATCTTAGTAGTTTTTTGTTCACAGCATTTTAAACAAGACGTGTTCGAATAAATGTTGCAAATAACGCAAATTGAGGATAGAGCAGTCATAAGGTTTTTGACCAATGAAGGGTTAGCACGAAAAATTATTAAAGAAAGGCTTGATGGTGTGTACCGCCAAAGTTCTCATTCCTATTAAGAATGGGCAAAACGTTTTCGAATGCGGCAGGAGTCCCTTGAAGATGATTCAAGAACTGGTCGACCAGTGGAGGTCATAACGGAAGTCATTGTTGCGATTGTGGAAGAGATGGTATCGAGTGATCGACGTTTAAAGGTCAACGAAACCCCAGAAATTACTAAGCTTTCGTCGAATCCTGCATGATCATTTAGGTATGCATAAGGTTAGTGCGAGATGGGTTCCTAAAAACCTTTCGGCTATTCAAAAACAACGCCGTGTCGAATGTGCGCGGTCTTTTTTGGGACTCTGTGGGTCGGAACCGAAGCCTGTGATAAAAAAAAACTATGGTTCTATATTATGACCTTCTAGCGAAAAAAGAATTAATAGAGTGGCGTCGTAATGGTCAAGCACATCCAAGAAAATTCAGAGTCTGCCAGTCAACAAAAAAGGTGATGGCCACGATCTGTTGGGATTGTGAAGGAATTCTTTTGATATATTTTAAAGAAACTAATACCACTGTCAATGGTAAATATTACGCAACATTATTACATAAATTGCGAGAGGCGTGCGTCTTTTACACGATGATGCACCTGTCCGTACTGCTGGTGTTGCACAAGCTGGCATTGTAAAGTGTGGGTTCCAACAGATAGATCATCCTCCCGATGGTCCAAATATTTGAAAAAGGACTTACGTGGACGGCGGTTAAACGACGAATTTGAGCTAAAAGAGGCTGTTTAGCACATTTTGCAGACAAACCAAAAGAATATATATTGTTAATAAACAGATGTAATAAGTGCATTGAAGTTAAGGGGGAATTATATTGAAAAATAATACAAAATTGTTACTCTACTTTGTTTCATTCATATTCAGGCCGGGAAATTTTGGCGCTGCCCTCATATCTATCTGTTTAGCTACCTATCTATATACCTTTCTTTAAAACTGTTTTTAGAAATTTGTGATAACACATATATCGTGCAATATGTTGATAGACGCCAATTTAGTCACGGGCTTAAATGACTTAAGAAATTTATCAACGTATTGCATACTATACTACGACAGTTTCACAAACTGCTGCTTCTACCTCTTCCATTCAAGATGTCTATCGATATCATCAATATACTTAGATAACATTTTGGTCTATTTGGAATTAAGATGCATGCAGAGCAATAGGACCCCAGCTAGCAACCATTAAAACTAATTTACTCCCGCAGACACTGCCGATCACGAGAAAGCAAAAAATCTGATCAGTAACTGAGTAACAAAAACTTTAAAACTCTCGCCTAAGGTTAACTTATAGGGCACGAAAGTCGTCAGTATACTTGAAAGTACTAACAAATTTCATGAATGCTTATTATGCATAACAAATTGAGGTTTCTTGGAAAAAAAACCATAATTAACGGCATAATAAATTATTGGAAAGATGATTTCAATATTTTAATTATTTTCGAATTCAATTCCATCGAAGAACTTTAGGACATATTGTCAAACAAATTGACCAAAAAGGACGCCATTTTTGGCAAAAAAAAAGGATTGTTCATGACCTTTTTTAATCATTTCGTTGTTGTTTAAATTTTGAAGTTGTTTGTTGTTGGTTGTTGCCCACTTTTTTTTCTACAAACCTCCATTGTTGTTCTCTTGCTTCACATTGAGGACACTGTATAAACTACAACAGGAACTTCGTCGCTACCCGACGCCGCCGTAATTATAAACATCAAATTATGATCGAAATGGCTACGTCGAGCCTAATAGAACGGGCAATTTTCAGGCTGGCAAATTACAAGGTTCGAATGGAAGTTTAGAGTGACCTTTGTGCGCTAGGGTCTTAATCAATTTAAACACCGGAGATTTAATTTCCTTCGATCGGAGGGCATCAAAGTCGAATAATTCCGGTCAAATATTCTCTCATCTAGGATACGGAATTAGTTCAGACCGGTGAGTCACGGGCCGCCATTGCAGGAAACTCGAAGGTCTCGCTACGAAATACGCCAAGGTTGTTTTGTACTGGTTTCCGGTCGTTTGTTCCGGCATTTGATTTTAACTTCGGCCTTTTTATAGTACGACGCATAAAAATAAACGTTAATGATCCTATTTCTCTGGGCCACATACCCTGGACATTTTTAAAAATAGTTAAAAAGCTCAAACGGTGGGTAGGTTGCTCACCAAGATTTCACCGTGCAAAACCTGGATTTAACACTTACAAGGTAAGCTTAGATTATTCTTTTAGTGTTTTTTTTATTAGTATCAATATTAATATAAAATATGGTGTCCAAACCAATGGCACTTCTGAACCAAAGAAGGGTTTCAGTGTTTGAATAACTGTTATGATTTTAATATATAAACAATCGAAGAAATAAAATTATGTTAATAGAGATATTTCTTACGTAGATCCAATTTAATATATATATCATATCAATATATCATAAAAAAAAACCTCCTATCGAACTTTATCTTGGACTTTTCCAGGGTTGTGAACATCTGACTGCCAAACATTGACACTATTTCGTGACGTATCGAAGCGGAAGGTGGTAATTTGATGCTCTGAAGGACATGGTTAGTTCATCACTTCTAGCTCATTATTTAGCAAAATACAGCAGTTACAGATCATCTGTATCTTGGAATAAAAGAATTTCTGTGAGTAGACGATCTCCGGTACACGGCTACAATTCCCTTTTGAATTACGTAATAATAACTGATATTAACTTAAACTTAGGCTTTGCTGTCTCTGCCTGTGCCTCGCCTCATGAGCCGTAAACAATTCTTCAGCTTTGAGAGTAGTATCACTGCCTCAATGAAAATCAGTTCTTCTATTGAACAATTTCTACTTCAGAAACCTCAAACATTGTCCAAAAGTAATAAGTAAAAGTAAAGTTTCGCAGCAATATTGACATTTTTACTGGGGAAGATCCATGTAATCTGACATTTTATAAAAGAATCGTGTATAGACGATGTTGTCGTTATATGACTCGACACGACTTCGATTTTCTTCAAAGTCTTTTAAATTATGTAATACTAACATATATATTTCTTCTAGATATTAATAATTTGCACTTGTGTGTCGCCGTATAGGCTGCACATCATATCTTATCATTTCTAATATTTCTAAATTGCTTTCTTGAATAGATAACATGATATTTATTTTATACAAGCTATCGTAAGCTGTTTATTTTATATCTATTGATATTTCAACCACCTCATTTCACATGTGCGCCATTTTTGCATTTTGAATATTACTCAGTTTAATAACTGACACAATTTTGTAAAGTTCGGTGTGAGTACCACTTGATCATAAAAAATTAATCTATATATATTTTTTATAACTACTTATTATGGAAAATTGATCCCTCAGACGATTTTTTAAAATTTTGATTTTAACGACATTTTTTTTTATAATGAAAATTTTAAACACTTTTTATTAAAAAATGGATTAACAATCAACCGTAAGAGATAAATTTATGAAAGTTCTATTAAAAAAAATACCAACCACGATTCGAACGCTTAACTACAATAAAAAATACTCACCAATTTCATAATTACAAACCATTGGAAAATTTTTCACTATAATGCAGGCTTGTTTTAGAGGACGAAAAAGTATTTATTTAAAAAAAAATTAATTTTCCTTTTTTTAAATAAAAATAAGTGACGACATATTTACAATGTAATTATTTTGTAATTTAAGCTTGTTTGTTCTATTCATTGTATTCATTGTATTATTATTTTAAATTATCACTGATAAAACCATCAATAAATTCATTTTGTTTAAACTAATGACGAAGAGTGAAATTTTCTTCCGGAATCTTAAACTTAAATGGATAAAGCATATGACCGATAAAAAAAAAAACATGATTTTTTTGCCAAGAAATCAGTAAAATTTTCATTTGTGAACTTAAAAGTTAGTTAATAATACGAAAATTCTAAGTCATAAATTTATCTCTTACGGCTGATTTTTAATCCATTTTTTAATTAAAAGTTTCATTATAAAAAATTTTTTTGTTAAAAGCAAAACTTAAAAAAATCGTTTGGGGATCACTTTTCGGTCATAAGTACTTATAAAAAATATATATAGATTAAATTTTTATGAGCAAGTCGTAAATGGGAGGTTTTTTTTTCAAATACCCAAGAAATTTTTACAAGATGAAGTGCAAAATGAATTGCAAAGCAGTAACGATGAAGTTTATATGGACGCGCCTGAAAATGATAAATTGGATAGTCATAATATTACTGACGAAAGTGACTCTAGTAGTGGCAACGACATTATAGTTACTAAAAGACGGAGAACCAAACCTTTACCATCAAGTTCAAGCAGCAGTGAAGAAAATGAATCAGCTACCAGACAGCTACCTATTTACTTCTGGGGTAAAATGGTAGGACCACAAACCCATAGATTTTTTCAACCCCTTTTTCACCGATGAGCTAATAATAAAAATACTGTAACAAACAAATAACTACGCTAGACATAAAATAATACAGAAGAAGTCGTCAATACGTTTTATATGGCACACGTGGGTAGATACCACAGTACAAGGATTTTGTCCTTTTGTCCAAAATATGGGTACAATAACCTTATCTAATATCCAAGAGTCACTACAGTTTAAGCCCAAAATACCTTTTCTTAGTAGCATATTTATAAAAGAACGATTTTTACAATTTTTTAGCAATTCATGGCGGATGCTAACACCGGATATGTTCATTCAATTTTGCGAAATCTTGACATCAGGCACTATTCAACTCAACCGCAAACTTATACCTGATTCTATCAAAAAGCCAACATTTGCGGAAGATGACATATTTGCATGCAGATCAGGTAATTTGATGTTATTGGCGTGGAAAGATAAAAGGGTCGTCATCACACTTACATCGTGGGATATTTCAGGAACACGGGCTATCAACAGAAGAGCACGTGGAGGTAACTTACAAGTAGTAAATAAGCCAAATGTAGTGGTCAATTATAATAAATATATGGGAGGTGTCGACCGCGCAGACTCTTATTCATACTGTCATACTGTTTCCTGAGGAAGTCTATGACATGGTGGCGAAAGTCATTTTTCTGGGGACTCGAAATATCTAGTGTCAATGCATATCTATTATATAAAATTTAACAAAGGGACCAAAACTAAAAACCAATGACACATCTGAAGTTTATTCGGGAATTGGTTGACGAGATGACAAAAAACGTTTGCCAGATGGCCAACAACTCTGGAAGACCATCATCTGTGGATACTGAAGAGCGGCTAAATGGTAATTCACATCTTTTACGCCAAAATGATGGTGCGATATGTTCTGAAAGTAAAGTACTGGTAACTGCTTCGAACGGTACCATACACCACAACCTTATAGGATGTAATTTATTAAAATTGCATATACATTTATTTTATGATTATGGTAGTGATTATGATAATGTTAGGTTTTAATTTGTGTTCGTCCATCCTCAAGATTTATTATTTTTGTAAGCCATTACCAATAAATACCAAAATATATAAAATAAAACAAAATCCCATAGTTATTAAGCGATTTTTTTAATTAAAAAAAAACTATATAAAAAATCGGAGTAGGCAGGTAATTAGATAAAATAATAGTCCCGAGTACGGTGTACTCGCGAAAGGACATATATACGAGTGCAAAAGGTTAACATCCATTTGACTATCGAGCAAGAAAAGAGCTGCACTCTTCCCCTTTTAGATATTCTTATTAATTAAAAACCAGAATTAAACTTAGGATTTGCTGTCTCTGGAATAGCGCGCCTCTCCTCATCATCCTTGAACAATTCCTCACGTTTGAGTGTATATCACTTCCTGGACGAAGATCAGGTCTACTACAAAAACCTAAAACATTTTCCAAAAGTATAACAGCGAAACGAAATTTTGAGCTTGCTCAAAAACCTCTCCACATTTGGGAAAATTTAATGACAAAATTCAGCTCTAAATAGCACGTCGATCAATAGCTCCACTACAATTAAAGTCCTTCCATCTAACACCAGAAGATGGAGTTCTACAACCTGAGCATTTTAAGTTAGTCTGTTAAAGTTATTAAACAAACGGTATTAAAATGAATGAGAAATGTTGCAGAATCTCAGCTTTTGCGGTCGTCTACGAATGTGTAAAGCTAAAGAACACCGAATTAAAACCGAACGACATTACTTTCGTGCGGATTTTCCAGCATGCCGAGAATCTAGGACGATTTTAAGCCGCCGATGAATTATTTCTAAAAAATTTGCATTCAGGACGCTCACCTAGCGTGACTTTTGGCACGGGTTTTCTTCTCGTGGGGATTTTATGGTAATGAACTAGCGGAAACACTAGACGGTGACGTTATCCCACCAAGATTAGCCTTATACACCTTTTTAACGACCGGGATAACTCAAACACATTTAAATGCAGAGTCGTTAATGTATTCAGCCAGCACATTTATGTGTGCTTCTTTAATGGATTTCGTTCTTTGCACTACATTGATAAGAAAAAATGTTATAGCCGAGATTATAGCTTAAAATAGGAAATGCAACAAAAAACATGCGACTAAAGTAGTACCAACACTAGTAAGATAAGAAACAATAGATTAGCATTCACTATCAAAAAAATCTAGGCAAAGAACTAAAACAAACAAAACAAAAGGCAATATGCACATCATGTTCTACAAAAGGACGTCACAACAAAGAACTCCTTAAGAATTTTTTTTTACAACATTATGAGGATCATAAGTCAAACTTAGAAACATAACTAAAACAAAACGGTTCCAATCGCAGCTTTAAAAACATATCTTTTTATTAAATAAATAACCATCCCCGCTGCCAGGTCAGACAACATGGTTGTTGGGCCTCTATTTGGCAATAAAATGCCATATATTCTTGATTTATTGCTTTGAGGCTTAAGTATTTGACAGTACCTTAACCGCAGACAATAGTGACGATTTTTTAAGTAACTGAGGCTATATTATTATTATATTTAATATTTTGTATATTAATAATATATAAATATATAAATAAAGTGTTACTTTGTACTAGTTTGTTTATATACATGATGTTTCAAGAGTAATAAACAGTTGTCAAAGAAAATCACGGAATCGGTTGTGCAAGCACTATATTTCTGGTCGAAGTATATTTATATGTGCTGTTTGATCTATCTTAAGCCGATCACTTTCAATAGACTACCTCGCCGCAAATGTTACATTTCATTAATTGGGAAAATCACGTCGGTTTAAAATTTCATTGATTGAGGATCGCACCCTAATCAAAATAAACCGCATTCAAAACTGAAATTTCCAACGGAAATACGTTTCCCAGAATTCGTAATTTAATTGGGGAGCCGTTAATCAAAACCAATAAAAGTTCACGTCAAATGTACCGTTTGAAACGAACTCGATAGAGTTCTTTCAATCCCTGCGAAACCTTACGGCACGTGAAAGGCCCCGCGATTGGCCCCGGCAAAAGGAAATCCTGAAGTAAATGTTTTTGTTTGATTTTTTTTTTATCGGAAACTATTTCGTTGTTTGAAAACATATCTTGGCAAATGAATATGAAACTTGCTCCAGAAATCATTATCGATCGTTTATATATTTAGATTCTATTTCCTTTATGCTTTGGTTTTACACTTAAATGGATGCAATTAAGTGCGGAAAATGAAAATTCTTCTTAATCTTCTGAATGTTTTTGAACTGGCTGCAGCTCTTAGTAATCCTCGTATAGACAGGAAAAATCAAGTTCATTGGTTTTAAATCAGGAGATTCTGCATCTTCCAGGTCGTTTTGTGGGAGCTTCCGTTAATGTCCAGGCACCATACAAGTAATCTTAGTTTGGTTTGCAAATGAAGGTCTCTTAGAATTCCGATGCTAACAAAGGTGGCTTTTGCTTTCTCTATGCGGCATCTTATTTCTGCAAACATGCGGAATTAAGAAATAAGAATTGAGAATTATGTTTTTGTTGCACAGGGATGAAAAACACAAAAAGAGAACATAAATTGTACAATGCAATAAAAAAATGATATTCTCTGTTATCAATATTCGTAAATATAGAAATAAATATTGATTTTTTAGACTGGGCGTAGCAAATTTCCCGTATGAAGAAAGTTTGCAAAAATTACTTATCTTCGAATTAGCATAAAGGTCTTACTACTTATCTTGATTAATTAGTAAAAGAACTCATTTTTTGGCAATTTTTTAATACTTGGCGTTAATTAATAATTAATAATACTTGTTAATAATTATTACAACAAATAGAGATAAAATAATTTTTGACATGCTTGTTAAAATTTTCTTCTGAAAAAATACATAAATTTTGCTAGGTTTCTTCTCTTTCTTCTCTTATATATTTAATTTATGAAAAGAAAGTATTTCTAAAAAAAACGAAAACACTGCAACTGAGAAAATTTAGTTAATCGATAAAAATGTAGTTAACAATTTCAAAAATATTAAAACAAAAAAAAAGAATTTGCAATAAGTACAGATATTCCTTATTTTTTAATTCTCTTTATAATACTTATTTGTTCAATTCAAATCAATCGCTGCGCTGTTTTTTTTATACAAATTTATACAACATTGGCAGCAATCAAATGAGGAAAATACTTTTTCCGCGATAATTAACAACGCTATTTTTTCTTTCAGCGTACGGAAAACACAAAAAACAGAAGGAAAAGAACGATAAAAAATACAATGCACTAAAGAAACAACGGCAAATATCCTATTCCTCATTACGTAAATGTGGAATTCTTAGTAAGATAATCTCTAATATCCATAACATTTTTTAAAGTTACTGAATTTGTGTTTCGGCCCCAAGGAGAGACCCAGTACTTAGTTTGACATTTCCAAAAAAAAAGGTAACTTTAGTAGGGCTGTATTCAACGGTATACATAATTCATAGCCCGTAGCCTATAGTCGAGACGGTTTACTTAGTTACTTTTTTCGCAATACTTTGATATTCCTAAGATTGGAACTTAATAATTATTGCAATAAAAATTTAAAAAAGAAATTTTTTGGTAGTTTTGGTTATTCTATAAAGTTCGGCAGAAATTTTTATATATTTCTTTATTTTCAGTTTACTAAATGAAAGTACTGTTTTTTTCTTTACTGAAAAAAAAAACAATTATTTTTTACAGATTTATTGTTTATTTTTGTTCTTAAGGTTCCTATAAATCAAACTTGAGCTTACAGCCAATTATCACAATAATTAGAAATATTTATATATAATATAACATATAATATAACATAAATTTTGGTAGTTTTGACTATTTTTTAAAGTTTCTGTGCAACTATAATATGAGTTAACAATTTATTGACAATTTCATATTCATTAAGTTTTTATACATTCTCATGAACTTATGATATCGTTTTCTTTATAAATGACAATTTTTTTCTTTATAAAAATAAATCAGTAAAATAAATAAAAAACTTAACGGAAAAACGAAACTGATATTTAGAATTTTTTAATTCTCACTTTAATGTGTGTTGAATATGAACTATTAAACATTAAATTGGCTATATCATATTGTTTTTATATACAAAGTTTATTCTCCAGCCTCATCCAATTAAAACATTTTCCAGAGTATTGACAGTAGGAGGTCACACCTATAATTCAAATTCAAAATATCAAAATGACGGGTTTTCTTGTTTAATTACAACAACACGGCGAAAACTATGGCGAACCATTTAAGATTATATCTGAATTAGAACAGCTTGACTTTCCAACTAATCCTACTATTGAAATAGGGCACACGCCGCCACACTGAGAAAAATAATCAAATAAATTTCATTAAGATCTGGAGCGCCGAATTGAGGGCGAGCAGATCGGAAATAATTGAAAACAACATCTTGCGACAAACTTGACAAGATTACTATGTATAAAATAAAAAAAATTAAATTACTTATTTAAAATAATCAAATTTTAAGAAATAAAACTTATAATAAATAAAAAAATGACCTCTTTCTGTCCCTCACTCATCCATCTGGAGTCGGCATGTATTTGAGACCAGTTCATAATACTTTTTGTCCCTTGTACCTCTTCTGTAACGTCTTTTACTTCTTATCCACATAACATTTGTCTTTCCATAGAAAAGGAGTGTGGATATCGATTACTTTTTAGGATGAAGCTAAATTTACCCATACTAATCAAATTCGGATCTTAATTTCCGTTGCTTACTTTTCTTTCTTCCCTTTACCAGATATTTATTCATCAACTTAATCTATTATTACTTTTTGCACGACTTACTTCTACAGGGTGTCCTAATCTGGTATAGGCACGAAACATCTTTGTAGATAACATAAAAAAAAACAAAAGAATACATGAAATTAAGTTATAAATACGAGCAGAGGTCCAAGATATTAATTTGTGCGACCAAAATTAACCAACCTAGTTCGTTACCCTCGGAGGTGCGGGTCAATCGGTTTATTACATTCGGTTCCCATTTCAATTTCACACCCACCCCCCACGCTTTAGTATTATTTGGACTGGTGTCCCGCGAGAGATGATTAATTGTCAGCAGATATACGCAAAATTATATAGCTCACGTTCCACTAAAAAAAAATAATACGTCCCACGCACAGACTTTACGCAATGAAGGTGAAATTCACGAAAAAACGATTTCATTAACGTAACCACAGAAGGAAAGAGCAAGATGGTACTCTAATTTTTCAAAGAAACTTCCACAATATTACACAAATAAAACTACTCTCATTCAAATAATATAAACATTTTTGGTCAGCTTATCAA
Organism: Cylas formicarius; assembly: GCF_029955315.1. NCBI lineage: Eukaryota > Metazoa > Arthropoda > Insecta > Coleoptera > Brentidae > Cylas > Cylas formicarius. The sequence goes on along the minus strand of NW_026844319.1, from coordinate 31,799,514 downwards.
ATGACACTTTAAAAAACACCAAAATGATAAACGAAAATCGTTTACACTTTCAATGGGTACCAATCGAAATGAATGGTGTTCATAATTTTATTTGTCACAGCTGAGGTTTCTATTGCCGTATATAATTTTTTTAATGTTTGCTTGTCTTTATTAAAGTCTGAAACGGGAGATTTCGTAAAAAACAACGAAAGATAAGGGTCGTTCACAGGATTAACTCTTAAAACCATATACATTTGGCAATACTGCAGGTGGGTAATGATAAAAATAATAATAATAATAATAATAATAACAAAAACAAGCATAAAAATGGAAATTTCTAATAGGCATATAAAGATTACTAGAAGGCTTTCGACGCAAGGCTTGATAGTTGATTAATTAAAACCTTGTAAATACTAATAATAATGAATAAATAATAAATTAAGAATCAACATAAAGCATGCAGGACTAGAAACGGGAGACTCAATCTCAGAATTGTGGCCATCTATATGCCGCTTGCAAAAAACATCTAGAACTACCAAACTGTATCAATTAACAAGGGACTTACCAAGAGAAAGAGGAGGACCCCTGCAGTCAACAAATTATAGGCTTAAGAATTTTTTTCTATCACCAAAACTTCATCAAGCTATTTAAGCCATTTGATACAAAAACTGACGTTGACAGAGTTCAAAACTGGCGTTAAAAAGAACTACACGGTAGATTTATTAATGATTTACAGAGAGATGCAGTAGGTCAATCAATCAAGCGCTACTTCTGGATATAGCGGTCCCAAACACCTGATAGAAAACAAATATAATGAAAAACTGAACAAATATGCTGACCAAAAGCGAGAATGAAAAGAACTGTGGAATCTCGAAGAAGTCAAGATTATTCAGGTTATTTTGTCAAGAACATTGATATTCCCGAGGCAAACTATCAAAAGATGCAAAAGTTTGTAGTCAACAAACATCCTAAGATGATTTCTAGAATAGAGGATTGTTGCTAAGGACAACTTAATAACAATAACAAAATAACAAAAGTAAGATTAATATACTGTTTTCTCTAACGACAATAATAATATTTGAAATTCAACCTTGAAATTTAATTAATTGCTTAAGTTTTTTATTTTATTTGGTAAATTATTTCCACATGAAGCGAATTTATATGAAGAAGAAGCTTTTAAACACTTCAGTTGCATGCTAAGCTTTCCACAGAATCACAAAACTAATTTTTTTATTATTAATCTCCCAACTACCCAATTCAAATCGTATTGTTTATGTATTGCGTTAACCGTATAAATAAAATTAAAACTATATCTACCTATGTTGAAGTAAACATAAAAACGCATTTGTTATATACTCATTAGCTTAAAAAAAATCCTCATTTCTCATGAGACATCATAATAACTCGTGAAACGATATTAAATTAAAGTTAAATTTAAAAATTTCACAGTACAGTATAAATGAGGGGTATGGTCTGTTCATAGATATAAGAAAGTGACCAATTGCTTTTGAATGAAATTATTAACATACAATGCAACAAGATTATTACCTAAAGATTCGGAATTTAAATTAAGGTAAAATTGTGGTCCCTAATAGAAAATAATTATGTACCTAACTGTGTTTGATATTCTTTGGTTTGGTATATTATTGGTATATATTGATAAACAATGTTTATTTGACTCTCATGGAACGTGGTGCCAGCAAGCAAGCATCTTTAGAAGAAACGGCCACATTGATGAAAATTCCAACATCAACTGTATGGAAAATTGTGAATAATCCATTTCAGCGAGGAAAAAAAGAAGCGATGCTGACATTTTTTCGAGTGTAGATGAAAGTGATCAAGATATAATACGACGTAAAATTTACCAGTTATACGAGGAACAAAGAGTGCCTACATTAGATATCTTAATTAGGAGGCTTGAAAAACTTGAAACCGATGTTAAATGTGGCAGAACTACATTATGGAAGTGTATTCAACACATGGGTTTTAGATTTAAAAAAATTTACGAAAGGCAAGTTTTAATGGAATCTTTTAGAATTCGGAAATGGCGACTGGATTATATAGAAAAAAATAGGATTTACAGAGAACAACAAAGGCTAATTATTTGCTTGGATGAAACCTGGTTCGACACTTATGATACCCCAGAAAAGGGTTGGGTTGACTCAAAAAAGGGGTAAAAGAATAACTATTTTGTCCTCAAACTTATAGAAACCGAAGTTTTTAACATCCCTCCACAAATTTGGGCAAATTCTGTTAAATATATAGAAAAAGCAGAACAATGGTATAATCATATTGCAAATAATATAGAACAAGCGATGATAGTGATACTGACATATTATGTGAATTATTTTAAGTAATTTAAGTAGGTAGTAATTTTATTTTAGATTTAAACATAAATAGGTACATAAATAAATAAATATTGTTTAGTATCTTTCCTAACAAAACCCCAAATAATTAAATTCTAAGCAAAGTACGGACCTCTTCGGCCATATTTGATTCTTACAGCTTGCCAGAGTCTTTCCTTAATTCGTATCAGTTAGTCACTTTCTCATATCTATGGACACACCTTACCACTTTATAAAATCGTTTTTAATAAAAAAATGGCCATAAATCTGAAAACACTCGGACATCATAATAACTTGTGAAACGATATTAAATTAAAGTTAAATTTAAAAATTTCACTATTCACCATTTATGGTGGTTTTTCTTATAGATGGCAGCACCATACTTAATAACATTAAAGGTTTCTTTACGAGCATTTGGGATACCATTATGATGCTGGCGCTTAAGAAAAAGCTGCAGTCAGAAGCTTTAATTTTATGGGGATTATTGACATGCAAAACAAAACAAAAGGAAAATATAATTTTTAATTCTCAATTGAATTCAAATTACAATACGTACAATTAGAATTATATATTTAAAAATAAAATTTAAAGCAGGACTGAATCTCTTTATTTGGTTACCAAATTTCACATGTTAGGCTTAAACCGCATTACAGTGTGCTAAACCAAAGAGCCTCAATTGTAATTGGAAAACTTACATTCCCGACAATCGAACACAATAGAATTTCCATCCGATGGCTGCGAGCGGACTTTTAAACGATAAACTTTACGGTCCTTTTAACTGGTGGTAATTGACAATTACTACTTAAAATCAACAGGTGTTTGAAGCACGTCTGAGACGAAGGAAAATTTTGTAAAAATTTCCAGTCGTTTTTAACCAATCAAAATTGGTGTTGTTGACAGATTTCCATAGCAACGCATGTTTTTATAAAAATTGCCATTTACATCCGTTGCCATGGTGATCTGTTGTCATGTTTTTGTTTTGAATGTAAGGAAGGGCAACAGTGGCAAGTGTGGGATTGTTTTTGGAAGGTTGTGATGAAGTGTATTTTGCGATTGAACATTTAATATCTCTAAAGAGCAGATGTAAAGTATTTTAATTCTGGGTTCAGTGATGATTTTCAGGCTCGACAATTATTTTCCCTTACTTAGAATAAAAAAACGAAAATTCACACAAAAGTTTGTCAATAATAATGGGTTGTTGTTGCTAGTTTGGAAAGAAAAGAAAAGATTACTTATAAAATCAAGTTTTTGTGACTAATACACGAAACTAAGTCCTCTGTATTGAACTGAGGTGACTTTTACTTGATGAAAATCCACTTCACAAAATAAATAAGAACTAAAAGTTGAGATATTCATGAAATTATATATATTCACATGATAATTGTTTAACAAATGTAATATTTACAAACTACCTGCTACTATATGTACCGAAAAATGGCAACAAAACCTTAATTAAAATTGTTGTGAGAATTTCAATTCAATAAAGGAGAGGTATTTAAATCTAATTGATCATTAGATCATTTTGCCACTCCTGGCTTATAGTACTTTTCCGAAAATCTGCCCAACGATGAACGATGTCGAACATTTTTTTTTTTTTGAAAAGCAACGATATTGTGCTCGGAACTTCGGGAAGTAATTTGACTTTCTAATCGTCATAACTTGCGAACAGCAAAGTTTCGAATGCAAATTGAATTTGAGAACTCTCATGCAGTGCATTTGGAATGTGAACATTTGTATTTATATATTTTGCAATCGTTCCACCCAAGTTAGTCAAAGAAATGTTATTAATTAATGTAAATAATTAATATATAATGTAATTAATTAATTAATTAATAAAATTGATTTAAAGACAATTGAGACCACATATCTTGAAAACTAAGCTAGTTTGGACCCATCTTTGTAGAAACGTGAGGTGATAATCGAATTAATCCCAAATGTTTGGCCGTGTAGCCATAGGTCGCCGTGTATACATATTTCTTAAAAGGTTTTGGTTTAGGTTTTAAAGTCAACCATACGAGAATCAAGAGGCAAGTTTATTTCAAAATGAAATATCCATTCGCAAAGATTTTTGCAAGAATAATTTACCCCTACCTACCCGTTATGTACACCGCTGTGCAGAAAACTCCACACATGTAGTTTTCAGTTAATAAAATCAGACCAGGGTCATTCTGTTTACAGTAGACCTGGTCAATAAATGTTTCCGTCCAGCTTGATAAGATGTAAGTTATAAGAAGTTCAAATTTGCACGAAATTATATGTTACAGAGATTTTGCATAAACGTACATGATATTCCGTTAAAAAAAATAATTTTGGCAGTTTCTTTTTTACCATTTTATTAAAATAAAAAATAAAAGTAATAATAAACATAAGGCAGACAAAATAGGGTATTGAAATTTTGATTAATGATGTTTCGTTAAAAAAAAACTAAATTCACCGTTTTACCGTTTTATGATATTATGACCTAAAATAAACTATGTAGATTGGCAATTAAATTTATGAAGCAGCACTCCAAGTTAAAATTTTAATTTAATAAAAAAGAAAAATGTTGAAATATATTAATTAATTTAAATATAAATAAAAAAAAATAAGTGCCACAATTATAAAGCTTTTTGGAATGGGGAAAATAATTCAGAAAAAATTGGGTGTTGGAAGTTCCCCTTGACCATCTTATGATATGACTTTGCAAATGGGCAATCGAATTAATCGAGGGCCACGCAAAGTTAAAATTAAATTTTAAAAGCAAATTAAAAGCGTTAAAATGTATATAGTAAAATAAAAAAATAAAAGCTGCAATCGTGAATTTTTTTTAACGGGCTAATTATTTTTTGTACCTGATCATAATTCGCCGTATAATTAAAAAAAAAGGCGTCGGTACTTCTACTCTAGCTCGAGACAGGTCGTTAAGGTTTTACCATCTCCTGGAGGTGAGCCCAAACAATTAAATTAATTAATAATAATCGCGACAGCACCTTACCTTTGACGCTGCTATCGAAACCGAACAGGTAAAAGCCACCTTGCCGCACCGCGAAACTTCAAAAGTTTCAGTGGTGAAAACTTTGCGAGCTTCAGCTTTGTCAACCCTGCGAAAGCGTTGCTACTATTGGGACGGAGCGCGTCGCACTGTGATAAGCGTCGACGGCGTCGGGACGCTCCAGCGTCGGCCCGTTTTGGCACGCAAGCGATCGGAGTCGTTAAAAGTTTTTTGCGTCTCGGCGACACTAAAATCGGACTGGAATGTCTTAGCCGAAGATGAACAAAGGATATTGGAAATAATAGTTTACACTACAACCGCATGTCGCTAGAGTCGCAACAGATGACAGTTAACGCTGTCATAAATTACCATTGAATGTGACCAATTAACAGTATCAACGACTGCAGGATTTTCTTTTATATTTTGGATTTTTTTAAACTTTATTAACTAACTTTGTAAAAATTGTTGTAAAAATGACAAAAAGCTGATAAAAATTAGCCTAATTGGTATATTCTACTCGTTTGACTGCAAGGGCTATGGCAACCATGAACGAGGCAAACAAAACAGAAAAATGGAAATAACATGGACCACAAAATACAGTAGATAAAGAAATACAACTTGGAAAGGAATTTGAAAGAGTAGGGCTGGATCCATTAGCGATGACAGAAACAAAGAAAGCAAGGCAAAGATGGATAAAGACGACTTACTAATATAAGGAGTCAACGAAAGCATCCTCTGAATGGAAAGGAGACACTAACAATTGCAACAGAACAAATAAGAGGTAGAGGGAAATTTTAGTAGCAAAGTTGGGAAGAAAGACAAAGAAGTTAATACTGTAATTGAGCCACATGCTGAAAATGTCAGGCAAAGCAACGACTGGGTTTTGATAAAGAAAACTAACAGAAACAATATAATTAATACCACAGTGAGAAATCGGGAGCAATCCCCATTTGGTTGTCTCAAAGATGAAAGATGCAATTAATAGTATCTACAAAAACACATCAAGAAAAACCAAAACCATAGAATACTAGTCAATAAATACTTACAATTGGGAAAGAAACCGCAGATATAAAATAACACCGATATAAAATGCCACTACAAACAAAACAGAAGGAATGGAAAACGCCAGCAAAGGAATATTAGGGAATTACTTCAAGAATAAAATACTAGACACTAATAAAGAAATCTGTGGAAGTAATAGAAAACAACAATAGAAAACAAACACTTTGGTAGTAGGAAAAGTTGAAAAAACAAATAAAGAGATAAAAAATATGGAGAATATATCTCAACAGCAGAAACGAAGAAAATTTTGATATTTATAATACTGAGAGAAAAAGGGCTAAATGGATGGAGTTTTTTGGAAAAATGGCAAAAAATAATAGCAAAGCTAATCGAAAGTTGTTTTTCAGCACGATCAAAACACTCAGAAAGCATAAAATTAAAAACAAAAATGGAGAGTTATTAACAACAGACAACGAAATGAGGCAGCATTAGGAGAAAAAGGATAAACAGTAGTAACATAATAAGAGTAGAAATACAAGTAACCAAGGAAGTCAGAAATTGAAAAGCTCCGGGATGCCATAAAATAACAAATAACATGATCAAACACCTTACAGACACACTATGCATTGGATTAAGGTGGAAAATTTTTATGCCCATGATGCAGTGCGACAAACCGCGGGACTCCTTTGTTAATGAAATCGATTTGCTTATTTGCCTTGCAGATATTTTTTTTATTGAATGGAAATAATACGACTTAAAAAGTATTCCCCCTAAATATTTTTTCTTGAAGTGAAATTAACGTCGTAATAAATAATTGAAGTTTGAAATAAACAATTTCCCGCTAAAAACGTGATGTGGATGGACATTTCAGCTGTTGGCGACGTTACGAGGTATGTTTCCGTGTGGACAGTTACAAGCTTAATATTTTTTCGTAAGTTTTTGGTTATTTTCAACTTGAAAATTGTATATCACATTCATTAAATTACAAATTCAAGAAAAACAACGAAAAATATTGCTAAAAGCCATTAGCCACGAACCTGGACACAATTCATTAAAATGTCATGTTTACCTTATATGTTCAAAAATTTAAGGTACTTTACAAAAACAACTTTCCAATTCACCAAAAGAAAAATAAAAAGTAGCCTAACCATACTTTTGTTTGATCTTAACCTTCTATTGACTTTTTCCAGTTGGGACAGAATATGTAAAACTATATGGAAAGAAAAATGATGGGAGTCTAAAAAAAAAGAAGAAAAAAACGTGATAATGGTGACTAGGCCTTCGAAATATTAAGCATGTATATCTTATTTTCATATAAATTTGAACGGTTCACCTGAAACCTGAATAAAGTCTATTATTATTATTATTATTATTAGTACAGGCGGAAAAGCAAAAAATACTCAGCTCCATCTCAGCACCACGCTTGGAGACCAGATGATAGAGAATACTTAACGCTTAACCTTGAATTTTTTTAGGATATTAGCCGGCCAGCAGATCGAATCGCATAAAAAACGAATATTCCACTGTCTCCACTGTCTGTGCAAGCATTAAGCTGCTTTCAGTCTCTCGAAGTTCGATGAAAATAATTCCGTAAGCTTTCTTTGTTATACCACGCACGATGTCGTCCGTCAAAGCGAATTTTCAAACGTCATTAGAAAACTTTTAAGCACGGCATAGGGTCCGATTTGAATTCAATTACGAAAGTAGGGAAAGAGACCATATTGAAAAAGTTTTATACTTTTTTTGAATAAACCACCAAGATTCGTTTTCCGTTTCGGCATATATGGGACATAAATTATTGGCGTGTTATATATCGGAAAAATTTATGAACATAAAAACCATTTACGTGATTAAAAAAACAGGCGTCGAAAGTTATTAATAAATTCCGTCAGCGAACTCTGCTGTGCGGGAAATCTAATTTATTAGGCTTTGTCGAAAACTGTGCGAACATTTCTGGAATGTATGCGCGTATGGGGTAAAACAAAACTAAATTGAAATTAATTATGCTAAAATGATTTTTTCATTTAGTGCGCCCTTTATATTAATTGATTGTCCCGTCATAGGTTTTTCAGCCAAGATGTTTTTTTTCTTCCTGGGTCTCGTCTTCTCTCAATCTGACCCTGAATGATCAAATACTCCGTGTCATATGTTTCAGGATGTCTCATGTTAGCAATGATTTCTTTATTTTTCTTCATTCTGTTCATGACTTCTATATTAGTGAACCGATCTATCCAACTTATGCGCCTATACATCCACATTTTAAAGTCTTCCAGCTTTTTTAAGATAGTCTCTATTAGATTCTACTCCATACAACAGGACTGAGGATACGTAACATCGGACCATTCTCATTCTGAGCTCAATTTTAAGTTCGTGTCTAGATACGACATTTTTATAGGTATGAACCTTGCTCTTGCTTGTTCAATTCTGGATTTTATTTCCAGAGAGTGGTTCCAGTCCTCGCTTAATAATGGTCCCAGATATTTAATCTCCTTGACTCTTTGTACTTTACATTGGCCGATCCACAGTTCTGCATGTAGATTCGGTTCTCTAGTTACAGCCACAAGTTTGGTCTTTTTGATGTGAAGTTAAGGTCGTAACGGTTGGATGAAACTACTACTTGATCTAGGAGTTTTTGAAGTCCTTTAATATTATCTGCCAATAGTTACTCATTATTACCCCATTTATTTTTATTCCGTCTTCGATATTTCGTAAAGCTTCTTGGAATATTGTCTCCGAGTATAAATTGAAAAGCAATGATGACAAAATGCAACTCTGAGGAGGTATCTTTTAACTGAGATGCTTTCAGTTATATCATTTCCTAATTTCCCATTTGCCGGTGCTGGTAGAAGTTGCCCTCTGTCAGACACTTTCTCGAAGCACATAAATACATCGCAGTTCATATCTCGACATCTTTGAGTTAGAACTTGAATGCTGACCAGAGCCTGAATATCTTCAATGTGTTACTCAATTTTGGGGTAAATTCTCTGATGTATTATTTTTAGAAACAATTTTAAGACGCCAGTCGTCGGGCTCAACGTCGACTTCACTGTTGGTGTGAGCCGCAAGTTTAAATTTTGACTTAACTGCTATTAAAAATATTGTGTAAATTAAAACCGTTCCAATTTTATCGGCTTCTATTACGACGTAGCAGTAAATATGTATCTACTTTGACGCGGAATTAATAACGAAATACCGAGAGCAAAGTTGCGATCATCCCCTTGAAACGAATGCCGACGTCACTCAAATATTTCAACCCATCAAGATAGACCTACCGTTTTGCACCCCTCCCGGCATTGTATACCGAACGTGTCGGGAACAGAATATTGTTTCGCCAAGTAAATTCGATGGCTTTCCTAGGGAACGGGGAATTTAAAAACTCCCATCGGCTCACTGTAATATATTCCGATATGAAAATGAACGAGGCATTGCTTTGTTTAAGGACTCTTTGGTCGGCATTGTTCCACTGATTACGATAGTGAAAACCAGAAAAACAATCGAACGTTGGATTTTGAAAAAAAAATGTATTTTTTTAAATAGAAAACACCCTGTATATTTTTTACTCTAACAGAGAGACAATTGAATTCTTTTTTAAATTACATTAACTTATTATATAATCGCATAAAATTCACTATCGAGATTAAGCAGGATACCTCTATTAATTTTTAGACTTAACTATTACGAAAACGCAAAACAAATTAGATTTTTCCATTTATCATAAACCTTCACACACGGTCACAGTCATACATAACGGCTCAAATCACCCTTATACACACAAAATGGCTGCATTTCACTCTTTTATACACAGCAACATTAATTAAGGTTTTCTGGTCATTTTTCGGTATAGATAGTATCAAGTAGTTTGTAAATATTACATTTGACAAAGACACGGTGTTGTCCAAACAATTGTAATGGAAAAATATGTAATTTCGTGAAAATCTGAACTTTTAGTTCTTATTTATTTTGATAACTAGTAAGGGATGTCGCATTAGACTGAACAAATGCACGTACAAATGTCTCAAATTTATGGTGCATTTGATATATATTTTTTTGAATGTATTATCTAATTGCTGAAATAAATATTATTATTATTAAAAGATTATTATAAAACAAAATACCCCTAAACGCCAGGTATATTTGAAAGTCGACCTGTGGACGCGCTTCCACCTATTCGTCCACACCTTCACGAACGTTTCGAAAATAGAAGACGACAAAAACTTGAAACGAGTCTCAAAAATAAAAGACAATTAGTTCTTCGAACATTAATTAAAGCTAGACTCGGGTGTTTATTATAGTGCGCTCATTTTCTACCGCTTCAAACTTATCGCGTTACGTTTTCGCAGTAACTCGTTTTAATTTCGGAACTGCGTTAATCCGTAGCGGTTTTCGAACAAATCGTGAAACGCAGTCGCGGAAATCAGTCAAATTATTCCCAGTTTTCCAAGTTTGCATTTCAAAATAATTTCAAATAATTTCTATAGGGTTTCTATAAACAACTATAAGATATATCTTATAGGATCCTGAAATTCTTATAACGTATCATCAAAACATTAAATAATCGTTATACAACCAAAATTGGCCGATTCTTACACAACAATTTGGTAGCATAACTGTTCTGTACATATATGTCGACTATAAAATAGGTTTTTAACGCAATGGGATTAAAACAGCACTGTAAAAGCATTAAAAAATGTTCGTATAGTGCGCGAGTGAAAATAGATCCACCATATTTTAATTCTTTTAGATTGCAAATTAATTGCACATTTACATGCCAATATAAAATATGTGGTGTTTCATTTAAAATTTCCAATTAACATGGATTTTTATAGCTTGCCAATTGGGGCTTATACGATAAGTTCATTCTCGTACTATATTATGATAAAGCAATTTAATAGGGAACCGCAACCAGAAATTCAGTATGTAGTTGTACGGGTTGCGAAAAAAATCATTATTTTATATCAGGTTGTTCGTTGCCTAATTTCGTAAAAACTATGTTTTATCTGCGAAAACAACATACCATTTTAAAAATTTTTGCAATAACAAACTATGATTGACCCAGTTGAAGGTCTCTGATATATCAAATATCAGAGTATATCAGGAAAAAATGAAAATTTTAGCAAGTAGTCTAACAGCAACTCTTTCAGTATAATTTCAAAAATCTTGCCAAAAATAGGCAATACTCAAATAGAGAATTGTGAGAATAGAATTGTGAAACGTAAATTGATCTGGAAAAGTCCTGAAGGCTAAATAGGCTCTACATAAATGTGTTAAGGAGGGCACCAAGAAGTCAAACCATGCTTTGCTTATTCTAAATATTAGTATTACGTAATATTGTATACAAATAGAATCTTCCCTGTGTAAAACAAAGTTTATGTCAGTATTCCTTATCCTACAAATTAGTATACGGACCAATAATTCAAAACAGATCATCGCCTTCAAACGAGAATAATGAACAACAGTCTCAAGTAAATCTTTCTTCCAGGATTTCATTTAATCTCTTTTTTTCTTTCGACGCAGTAGTTTGTGTTGTATTTGCTTCCATGTTATTGACAAATAACAATATACCACGTACATGGGGAACTCACATGAAAACAACGCAATCAATGCAAATAACAATCAAAAAGTGGGTTAATATTTTACCCGCTGCAGTCTCATTGATATGTAAAATCGGGAACAAAGCCCTGCAGACACGAAGCAATTTCCAATAAAAATATGGCAACATTTCAACTACGAAATTGGGATAAATTTGACAGATAAAACGTGATAGCTATTGTCACTGGAAACAATCTACAGTTATACTTTTCTTATTATATATGCCAAATAATAATCTGTTTAAAGAAACTGCGGCTATTTCAACTTAACTGGTAAAAATTAAACAGGTTTCTTATATAAAATTTCATCGTATCAACCGGTTAATTTGAAATTATTTTTTTATTTTTAAAATTGAACAAAAAGATTTTTGGCCCATATTTATATAGCAAAATTTGGTGTATTGTTTTACTTTCCTGATGCCGTTTATATAATCGGTTTAATTTAATATTTATACTAAATAAAGTCAGTTATGAAGGCATGAGAAATTAATACAAAATCGATTTCTTTGTAAAGTCCAGAAACACGCTCGCCGTCCAACACTTCTTCATTCTTATCTTTAAATAATACGGATGGAACAGAAAATTCGATTATTAATTGTTTGATCTAAAATTTAAAAAATAAATCTAAATGTAATACCAATTAGATCACCCTCTGGGATACGGCTAGATGAACTTTACACTACTTTTATAGTCAGGAGGTGACCTTGATTATTGTTCATTGTTCATGCTAATAAAGCCCGAAGGAGATGTAGAATCTGCCACAGCCACACAATTTATGTTTGTAACAAGTGTAATAAGTGTAACATAAAATATTATGCGTTTTTTTTTATCAAATCAGGTTCTATTTCTAAAACAATCTACTTTTTGTAGTCGAATTTGAACTTTCTTTTGTATATTTACGTATAAATTATATGTTACATCTTATGTGCCCCAAAAAGTGCAACAAAATAAATAATTTCAGAGCAAAAAAGTATTTTTTTTTTGCTTGGGATAATATGGGTTAAGGGAACTTTCTGTAGGAAGAACTGCGAAATTCCCATGACAAAATTCATGGACGATCGGAGCTACCGGATATGCGAAAAATGAAAATATTCAATAAATAGCGACAAAAGCGCAGCGTTATTATGCGCAACTATGTGGGTTTTCGATAATACATACAAATTTATTCCGTAGCATACACGCTTTAACGAACTGGAATGAAGCGGCCATCGCGTCATTCGCGATTTTTAAAACATCTCTGCATAGAGTCCCGATCGAGCGAGAACGCTCTCTGGATTTTATTAATATTTGAATAGATCTAGATAGATTTCCCTAACCAGAAAAATATGCTGAAGACATGTGGCAGCATCAAAATAACTTTTCTGTAATTCGTAACACATTCTCATGTCTGAGAAATCGTGATCTCACGGAATCGTTTATATCCATCAACTTTAGCTTTCCATGTTTGTCTATCCATTGCTTCCGTTAGCGAGTCTTGCAACGGCGTATCCCTGATTTTCTTTACTTGGTCTATCCATCTAACAGGTGACCTGCCTCAGGGTCGTTTTTCTTCCACTTTTTCCTTTAAAAACAGTTTCTCCAGGTTGTCGCCATCTCGTCTTGTGGTGTGACCAAAGTATTTTAAGATTCCGGCGACGTACTGTGGACAGACTGTCTTCGATCTTCAGCTCCCTTAGTATAGATTCATTGGAAAGTTTCTCAGTCCATGAAATCCGTAGCATACGTCGCCAAAACCACATCTCCAGGATTCCGCTCCGTGTCGAATTTTGCTGGGGTGCGATACCAAACAGATTGTTCCATAGTTTTCACATTTTTTGGTAGAACCTTTCTTATGAAAAGGGATAAATATGGACTTAATCCAGCCGATTTGCCATGTCTTCGTGTGCCAGATCTTGTTGCAAATGTCCAATGGTATGTCTATCCCGGTTCCTCCAGTGTCTTTCGTATTTCGGTATTCAAGTGATCTACTTCTGGTGACTTATTTGACGTCAGATGTTGCATGGGTTCTATCACCTCAGCCTTTAATATATTCGGGTCTGTTTCCTCTTCCTCGTATTGTTCTGGATATTCTCCCCCTAGATCTCGATTGTCACGGTAAAGTTCTTCGCAGTACGGTACCCATCTATACAGAACTTTTTCTGTCTTCCACAACATTGTTCCGCTTTTATTCCCTATGGCCAGTGTTTTAGGTTTAAATTTTTTGGACAGTAAATTCACTTTCCGGAAAAGATCACTCGTTTGGTTGGTATTCTTGTACTCTTCAACTCTCGACATCTTCTCTGCATTTCTCAACTAAGATGAGCGTGCGTCAAATGATTTTCACTCTTGTTTGGAATGTTCCTCCTTTTCTCAATAATCCTCAATGTCTCCTCTCTCATACAGTGCTGTCCTTTTTGCTCTGGTATTTTGGTGTTCATTGATTGTCTCTTCAATGTTGCTTCGCATTCGTTGTTCATGATATTTATCTTACTGTCGGTAAATTTTCTATTTATTTCTGTTTTGAGGAGTTTTGTTTCTTGCATGTTCAATCTGGGTACCGATTGGGGTGATTTTATGTTATTCAATTTTAGTCTCAGCAAGCAATTGATGGTCTGATCCGCAATCTGCCCCGGGGATGGTCCTCACGTTGCTTATGGATGACTTCCAACGAGCGTTTATTATTATGTAATCAATTTGATTCCTGTATCTGCCTCCGGGTGATTTCCACGTATATAATCGTCGAATATGATGTTGGAATAATTGAAGTAAATCTTTCACCTATTGGGAATATAGATGAGTATCTATCCGCTACCCGCAGAGAGAGAATACTAACAAAATACTTCTACTACATACTACAAAATTGAAAATTTTAAACTAATTTCTAAATTTGGTTGACTTCAATGTTAACTTTAAGGCATTCTCCAACAATTTAACGTATTTGTGTACTTTAGATAGTTTTTAAGGTTACAGTAGATAAGGATAAAAGGGTCACTGCAACAACAGCCACCTGCATCACAAATATCCTGACTAATATTGATGAAACTTTATATAAAATCAATATGGTCAACTGATTTCCATGAAAAAGGTAAAAGAAATTTGCACTACACAAATATCTAGAAGAAAAATTAATAGTACCGGAATTGAAAAAATTAAAAAATGTTTAAATAGAGAATTTCTACTTGTCAAATGAAGTTGAAGAAATGGCCCCTGATTTGATAAACAAACTTCATTTCCTAATTAATCATAACTTTCCCCTAAAAGAATATGAGAGTAGAAGGTCATCAGTGGATTAGTTTAACAATGACATAAGCAAATGAGAAATAAGTTAACAGCGATAAAAGCCATTGCTGATACAACTAAAAATCCACAACATAAACTTATTTGTAAATCTTTTCACAGCAATTACAAAAAAACAATCGTAAAATCAAAAAAAAGAAGCGTTTGATAACTATATTAATTGGTCTAATAATAAAACCAGAGATACATGGAAAATTATAAATTATGAAAGAAATTGTTATAAAAAAAGTGACCCTTTGAATTTAATGAGTTTTTTTACCAATGTTGCTTCTGATATTCTGATCTCTTCAACTGTCAACCCTAAAATACAGAGTGCCTGAATAAAATCCCAAATGTAATCCCAATCATCTTTCTTCTTGCGCTGTTCTATTTCTTATGACTATTATTTCTTAGTAGATTATAACACCTCCAACATTTTTATTTAACAAATGTATTGATAGTGGAAGTGGTACCAATATTAAAAAAAGTTATTACAAACACTCCAAATTTGGTAAGGTCTTCGAGACACTTTTAAAAAATCAACTAGCACGATTTTTTCAAAAAACGAAATGCATTTGTGGTTTTAAGACCGGCTGCTCCACTATGCAGGCAGTTTGCAGGGTTGTGGGAGACGTGGTGGATGGCCTGGAAAAGGAGGAGCAAGCTGCACTCACGCTATGTGACGTCACTAAGGCTTTCGACTGCGTCTCTCATGTCCGGCTTCTGGCGAAGCTTGGCAGATATGGTGTCCGTGGTCCCCCTCAGCATATTATCTGGTCATATTTAACTGACAGAAGACAGTGTGTCGTCTTTAACAATAACATGTCGGAGTTGAGGGTTGTGAGCAGTGGCGTGCCTCAGGGCTCCGTCTTGGGTGCGCTACTGTTCACTGTTTACATCAATGACTTATATCATTTTCTGTTCCAAAAATACTTTATGAGGACGATACATTATTTGTGACTTATGGCAAAGACTAAACCAACAATAACTTTAAACTAAACACAGATAAGACACAACGTCTTGTTTTCTCAACTAATAATAATCTACTGGAGGGCAACAATGTAGTAACGCTTGACGATAGTTTAAATTGGGCCCCTCATATTAACATCTTGTGTAAAAAACTTGCCTCTAATATTTTTATAATCTGTAAACTTAAAGGACTGGTTACCATGGGCACATTGCGAGTTACCTATTTTTCTCTTTTTCACTCTCAGCTAACTTACGGGATAGTTCTCTGGGGTAATTTTGCCACAGCAGACCAGGCATATATTTTATACATTCTTTATATAATTTATTTATTTTCTTGTTTTGTTTTGTTTTGACGCCATAATTGTATGAACAAAATGTGGTCAATAAATTCTATTTTATCTATTTAAATAAAAATTAGTCTTACGATCTCCGATCATTTCAAAAGAAATTTAATTTCTAATTAATTTAAACCTCGTCTCTCGTCCATATCGTTTATATGACAGAGTGCAGAGAAATTTAAATAAATATTAAGAGACCAAATCTGCTTATAAATCTCAAATAATATTTTGATTGGTAAAAAACAAAATATATGCTTTTTAGTTGCCTAGTGCCTAGTGTCCTTCAGAAAAAAAATTCATTAGAGGATTTGTTCTTTTTACTTTTACCATTTTAATGAAATAATATCCGAGCTAGATAATAAAGGATTCTTTAAAAAAACACTAAGTAGTATTAATAATTTTTAACATAATCGTCTTCTTGCCTTTAAAGAAAAAACATCATTCTCTTAAGAAATGTATATTCAAATACTCTGGAGAAACTCATCGGTATTGAAACTATAGATAATTTTTAGCGCTACGCTTACTATATTTTTGGTGCATTGGAACTACTTTGCCCGTTTTTGACTGCTGCAGAAATTGACAAAATGATAAGTTCACTACGCAAGTTACAGGTTTTATAATGATTAAAAAATTTGGAATGCGAGAAGTCTTCTTGTTATTTATTTTTTACGAAATAAGTTAAATAATTCCTCTGCACTGAATAGTACTCGAAAATATGGATGGAGAGTTGATTATTGTACTTTTTGTTTTAATTTTTTGTTTAATTCTATATGGTGCATTAGTACGTCGAGTACATCAGAAAGTGGAGTGGCATTTAGTTTCAACTCCATATTTGCTATGTTCTTTTTTCTATTTGTTAATTCGTTTACCACTTGCCACGTCAAACGACTCAAATTATCACTTTCGAACATTTTACATTGATAATATTGTTCCTTTCTCGTTTTGATTAATTGTTAATGTAATTGTTAATGTACCTCCAAATGATACAGGACAATTTTATAAAAATATTCAAAAGTTAAATTAACACATAATTGGCATAAAAAAGTCCGTTCCTCCCTCATTAAAGACGTCTGGGAGCTGTTGAGATTTTACCGAAACATCCGTCAATTTTGAATTTTTTTTATTTATTTTTTATTTTATAAATTTTAAATAATCTGCTATAACTATTTGTCATACATAATAATATTATTCCATTTTGAATGGTAAAAGGCTCTGTCATTCACAAAAGAATAGAAACGTGATATTTATAAAACAGCCATTTTGAAACTCATTTATACGACCGTTCAACTAACTCAAAAACTGTAAAATATACAAAAAAAAAAAAACGAATTAATTTGGTTAATTAAATGGACTTAAGCGGTTTGAGTCGCTCGGAGAACCGATTCATTAATTTTTAATATTTACACAATTGCTGCGTTCATGGTCGAAACAACACCCCGAGATAATTATGCAAATATCTCAAATAAAATTTACCCTGGCAGCTTCGCCATGAATGCTTATAAAGCCAATAAGGGAGTTCTTAAGGCTTCCGGAATTTTAAAACGGACAATCGGGTTCACATTTTATCGCTCGCACCCCCGATGCAAGGGAATCAAATTCTACGCAGCTTGTATTAAACAATACTCGAGTGTGACATTTTATTTAAGCTTTAAAATGGTCTGCCATAGACCATCGACCTTTATTTATGCTGTTTATTATTGAATTAACTGCATTTGACGTTTGAACTGCACGAATGTCACCCTTAGTATAGTAGGAATGACGTCGTTTTTGGTTATGTTTGTTCATTCTATATGAACTGACAGGGACAACGAATTTTTTGTCGTGCATCTCAGCCAAGAGTTTTGAATATCTTGGTTTTTTTTTTGCTAATGTAATTCAACGAGCTTCAAATGCAAAACAACTTAGCAATACAACAATCATAAATATCAAGAAGAGAGGAATAACTGCCGATGAATCCTTTACCTCCAGAATGTCTAAAAGCCAAAGGCAAAAAGTAAAAAAAAAAAAAAAAACGAATTACCCAAAGAACAAAATAAGGAATATAGTCTATATGACTGAGGTGGCCTTTACTTGATAAAAGTCCATTTAACACGATTAAATTAGAGAAAAAAATGTTCAGATTTAAAAAAAAAAATGCCGAAACAGCTATAATAAATCATTAAAAACTGTGAAAATCCGATTTTTTTTTTATTCTAATTTAATTGTTAATATAATCTGAATCACGTTGGGGAGGGTGGGGCAAGACGGTCCACTTAAGGTTTTTATTATTTTTTGTGGCTTTTAACCGTCAAGCTTACTTTTTACTAACTTTGACTAAATTTAAACAAATTTCATTTATAATGTCATATATAATGTAATTATGTATTAAAAAGTATAATAATAACAACGTTACTGATAAGTAATTATCTTTATATCTACTAAAAAAAAATATTGGTATTTATAAGATTTTCGAAAGATCCAGCTTTAGGCTCAATCCATGGAATTATCCAAAAAATTCTATCAATAAATCAAAATCAAATAAATCAAAAAGCAGTCCATTTTACCCCTGGTATCAAGCAAACGGCTAAAAATTTACAAAACCAGAATTTATAATTATAATAACGAAACGAATAATTTGGTTAATCTTTAAGGTGGGACTCCCCGCCTCATGGGGGCCGTCAGGCCCCTTCCACCACTATGTGAAAAGTGTATATGTTTCAACACAGACTTTGCATAAAAATCAAAAGAGACAAATGGACATTTAAAATTTACTATCAGAAATTATGTAAACAGTACTGCTTTTAAGTGCAAAAGAATCATTTATATATATATATATATATATATATATATATATATATATATATATATATATATATATATATATATATATATATATATATATATATATATATATATATATATATATATATATATATATATATATATATACGACGACAAGAGTAACACAAAACTCGCGGTTTAAAACCGCTACGATAGAGAGTCCTTGTCATATGGAAAAATATATTGGCTTAGTTTGCGGAGAGCTTGTTACGGGGATCGTTTTACGGCTTTATCCGAATTTTCTGACATTTCCGCAGGCGAAATCGATATTTTTACCGACATAAACAAAAGGGCACCGACCATTACGAATTTGATACGTACGCTGGTACGGAAAAATGCCCGGTCTAAGGTTACCGTTCTAAAAATTATTTTGGAAACAAGGTGATAAAGCCAAACAAGAAGAAAATTTTGGCAAATTAACACTGAAAAATTACAATTATTTCACGGAACAAAGAAATTCTTGCACCTTTGAAAGGCAGTTAAAGTAATTAATGAAAACCAGGCAATTAGAGCGATTTTGCCAAAAAAGAATTACGTAGGTATCTATTTTTTGCTCCCACTCTTCAAATATCTGTAGGTAGAAAGATGCATTCTTAACCTACCAATACATAGTAATGATAATATTGATTTTCCAAAAAACAATTACAAAATGTCATAGTAATAGTCAAAATACTTTACATTACAACGGACATATTAAAAAACATTTACTCATAACAATTCGGCTAAAAAATAAAAACATTAGATAAAGTTTTAAACTCCAAGGGCCGGTTGATAAAAAAAAACACAAATTGAACCCATAACCCAGTCTGGATTCCACCTTCGCATGGTATAAATTGGGCAACTGTTGCCTAGTTAAAATCTCACGAAGATTTGTAAACAGATAGGTTACACTATATGGAGTTGAAATAAGAGTATCACAGCGAGACTTGTATGACTACTTGAGATGGTGGCATTGCCTAAACAGACATTAAAATTATCACATTGTTTTTGATAATTATGAAACTTTATAGTTTGTGATTTGCCCGCGTTGAAATAAAGATGCCATCAATCTATTGAGTACCCTACAGCACTTCGTCATTTGTACACAATAGGTAAAATTTTAAATATACAATTTACAGGACCTAAAGCTCAACCTTTATACGCTGACTAGCTGACTAACTCAAGGGTTACAAATCGAGAACGATCTTCTAAAAAACTAGTGACCCAGTCTTGGGGCTTACCCTTTATACCCGAAACCGTGCAGAGCTTCCCCAAGTTCCCGGAATAACCAGCAGTTAAAGTGCTTCTATTTATTATCAATCCATGTCCGTTGTCTATAAAAATATGACATTTACCTACAAAGATCACTTAGACAATATCAATTCGCCAAGAATATTAGCGGTCCCAAACTCTTTTTAATAAAAACATTGGTCTGCCTTCAGATCCAAAAAAGTTTTTGTTTTTTAATTCATTTTTTTGATTGTGCAAGGGGATAAAAGGTACCAAATAACAACTCTGATCATTCACATCCCTAATAACAATGAGACCATTGTTTTTGTTATCCAACTGAATGCAGGTAACAATATTTTTGGGAGCATCTATAAGATAGTTATTAAATACGGACGCTACAATATTAGCTCATTCTCGATTTTATTGCTCTGTCTGTTCATTAACTTAAAATTCTCCTTCATTCAACAACAACAAAATCACCCCAGGCAGCACTGTCAGGGGGTCGCAGAATTGGTCGCTGATTTGGTTCCGGAAACTAATTTTTTATGTTTCTTCCGGGCCTCTATATATACTCCCTCCAATACTAGATCACACTTCTTAAGAATAACCAATTTTTTTTTAATTAGCACTTGACGCCTTAAAACTTTATTATTTTTGATAAATTCATAAACATAAACAAAAAAAACATAAAAACATTAACAGGACTTTGTACGACAATTGATGGAACATGAAGAAACTTTACTCCAAACTCTTTTACGGTAAACTTTACATCTTCGGTGAATATGTTCCTAAGCTCGATACGCCACGTAAGCGAAAGTGTTCCCCGTGGTTCACCCAGTATACAATCAAGCAAATCCGCTTAAAATCTAAATATTTAAAATTGTTTAAGATTAAGAATGATCTAAAATAATAATAAAAAGGGTTATACTACCATTTCAGACCGGATGTTCTACAATGATAAATTATTAGATAGTCCTGCTGACATTTTATATGCTTTTGCTGATTTCTTCGCTAAGTCTTATAAAATAAGATGCTGTCGGGGCCTGATTGCATTCCGGCTTTTGTTTTAAAGGACTGTGCGAGTGTCCTTGCTCGACCAGTTACAGTTCTACTGAATAGGTGCCTTAAATCTTGCTCTGTGCATGATATCTGGAAGATATGCAGAGTTCGACCCATTTACATAAAAGGTGACAATTTAGATATCAGTAATTTTTGTCCCATTTCATTACTTTGCAATTTTTCTAAGGTTTTCCGAGACACTCTTGTTCAATAGATTATAAAATCATTTACAAAAACAGTATAACATCAAAGCAACATGGTTTTATGTCTACCATCATTAATCTGGCAAATATCACCCAAGTTATAGCTGGTAATCTAGGCTTACGATCTCAAACTGATGTTGCCCATTCCGATTTTTCGAAGGCGTTACTTATTTCTAAGTTAAACGATTGCGATGATAAAATATCGGGGCCAGTTTGTTATATTTGGAGGACTCAAGTCTTTGTAATATGTGGCAACATTCGGTGTTCCTCAAAGCAGCGATTTAATCCCCCTTCTATTTAATATTATTAATATATTAAAATAAATAAGAACCAAAAGTTCAGATTTTCACGAAATTATCTATATTCCCAGGACAATTGTTTCGACAACGTAATATTTACAAACTACCTGTTACTATACATACCGATAGATTTAGTGGACTTCACCCTCACTCGGAAACAGGTTAACCCATTGGTGAAACAAGATTTATTAGATTGCTTGTTGTTTTGCAAAATTGATAGTATTCAGGACTGCCAAAACCTGTAATTGCAAGTAAAGCATAGTGAAAACTGACGTATTCACTTAAAAGTAATATTATCAGATATGATTACCAAATCAATGACATCGTACTTCAGCGTCCAGCTACTTTTGTTGATCTAGAAAGCACTTTTAACATTAAACTTTCTTTCATTGAAAATTCTTGTACAAACTTATTCATAATAAGGTTGTTGATCCGGACCTTTTATCAAAATTGAACTTTGGTGTTTCTAGGGTTGCCTCAAGAGTTAATCAAACCTTTTAATGTGCGATCTGTGATATATTTTCTTCTTATGTAGGTGACGTTAAAACATGTTTTTTAAAGGATGGCATAAAATTATTTTTGTTTTATTTTACGTTGTATTGGCATTTTGCTGTCCTTTTGCATTTTTTTTAATTTGTTACTTATGTCACTGCTCTGTAATTGGGTCTATCCTGTTGTACAGTGTATCTAAATAAATAAATAAAATAAAAAATAACATCTGCGATTGTAGATTTACGTGGGTTGCGGTTTTTCTTTTCCTCAAAAATACTGGAAAGTAGTTTTACATACAGGTCTTACGCGCCAAGCAAAAACTCATAAATATTTACCGCTGTACCGGCAATAAAACAGGAATATGTGGAGAAGGTTTTATTTGCGCATTGCAAATGGGAATACATATTCAGTCCTTAACGTTCCACACTCAAATTC
The DNA here is from genome assembly GCF_029955315.1 of Cylas formicarius. Taxonomy (NCBI): domain Eukaryota; kingdom Metazoa; phylum Arthropoda; class Insecta; order Coleoptera; family Brentidae; genus Cylas; species Cylas formicarius. The sequence continues at coordinate 31,776,550 of NW_026844319.1, read as the reverse complement.
ACGCCCGTAATACCTGCCAGCTTCGTTTTCCGCGTTTCCGAGCGAAAGATGGTTAGAAATACACCTGATTTATTGACGCGTACAAGCAAACACACTCTGATTTGCGATTTTCCATCTAAAAGGTTCCGTCGCACCTTATTTTCTCTAAACAACTGCTGGTGCTTTGTATTCCCTCCGTACAGACATTCAGGCCACGTGCGAAGCAGATTTATCTCCAACTAACCCGGAGGAAACTTTTTCTTGTACTTATCTGTCGACCCGCTGCTACGCGTTTGGGGGAACGAGCGAAATATTTTTCCGGTCCCGAAGGGATGTGTCCCTTCTGTGGGATTGAGTTGTAGCCCGATTATATTCATTCATAATTACTGTTGCTTTGCTTAGAAATTCAACAAGAGAAGCTTTAATTTATTAACAGTAATGAGATTTTTTTAAATAAAAATTTTCTAAATAGCGGGTGATTCAATAAGAGTTTTCACATTACAATCTGAAATATTTTTGAAACGCCACTGTATTTGTTTATTTCTAACCTCAAAACATAAACAAAATTAGTCATGGAGCAAAATACGACTGAACTACGTGTAAAAATTGTGCGAGCATATTATGAAAATGGTCGATCAAGAAAAAATGCATTTCGGGCTCTACGTGATTTTTTCGGCCCACAAAATCGACCTTCCGAGAGGACAATTTGGAATGTGGTTCAAAAATTTGAGCAAATTTTATCTGTAACTGACCTCAAAGTCCCTCAACGTGTTTTACTATTACTATTGACAATGGTATTAGTTTCTTTAAAATCTATCAAAAGAATTCCTTCACAATCCCAAAAGATCGTTATCAAACTCTTGACTGAAACTTTTGGCACTGTACTAACATAAGAAGACAAAGTTTTATCGTGATACTGGAGCTGCGTCTGTCAGGCCGGGAAATTTTGTCGCTAACCTCGTACATTTAATTATTTTACTTTGAATAGATTCATTTTGGAAAAGGGCCTATTGTCTTATATCGACTGGACATTTCGGATCTAAATTAATACAGGGTGAGCAAAAATGAATCGCTAAAAGTAAATAATAAAAAACTTAAAAAAATGTATTTTTTTCTTTTCGCCTTTGCTGTTTTCATAACCCCATTTTAATCTCAAAGTCTCCTCAACACAACCCTTCCCCAAGGCAAACATAGAGAGTTATTACTTAGAGAAATCCCATTGACTGCCGTCGTATTGTTTCAGTTCTGGTAACCTAAGTTCATCATTCGAAGCTTGTTTGTGACAAGTTTCGTCGGAAGATAATAGTATATACGCTGGGTTAAATAATCCGACAACTTTCCTTTTGATAGACGGCACAAACTCCCCTCAAACATTGACTCCGGTAACGTAAGCCTAAAACTGTTCAAGTTAAACAGATTACCGACTGTCGAGAATCCCAAATACGCCCGACATCGCCACATACCGAGGCTCGTATTTATTAGAATATAGAACAATCAAACCTCATTTGGTTTGGTCTATGAATTGGATAATTATTATTACCCGATCCACTGCAACATTTTTACTGAATTTAATATCTCATTTGCGTTGTATAACAAATCAAAATATCACAAATTTGCTTTAAATCTTATTTATGAGTCTGCCTCCAGAGGCAATTTTCCTGTATTTGTAAAGAAACTTGAACTCTTGAACGCATGATTATTGCTGGGTGATTTCAACGTTAAGTTTAACTCTTACTCTTTGGGATTATTTACTATTCTGAAAATTGCATTGACAACATTATGGTAAAGTGGGGTTGCAACACCACAAACCACCTTGGTAGTTCTTATAAAATATTGTTGTTTTATGGGGGATCTTTATAAAATATTTAATTTATGGGTATATTTCAGTTAAATATGGATTTCCTGCGGGAATAAACATGTACCGCGCGTTCAATTTATCTAGACAACATTTTAATCGGCTGTAGGGTAAACAAAAAAGCAAAATGTAGTAACGTGGCTACTTACTACATTTTGCTTTCGATGAGTTAGATATTAAATTCAGTAAAAATGTTGCAGTGGATCGGGTAATAATAATTAGCCAATTCATGGACCAACTTTATCATTACTGGCCGTCCTGTATCCGTCTAAATGGCTAAGTGAGGTTTGATTGTTCTATATTCTAATAGATACGAGCCTCGGTATGTGGCGATGTCGGGTGTATTTGGGATTCTCGACAGTCGGTAATCTGTTTATATTTAACAGTTTAAGGCTTACGGTACCGGAGTCAATGTTTGAGGGGAGTTTGTCCCGTCTATCAATTTATTATTTATTTTTATTTATAATTTATTATCTTCCGACGAAACTTGTCACAAACAAACTTCGAATGATGAACTTCGGTTACCAGAACTGAAACAATACGACGACAGTCAATGGGACTTCTCTAAGTAATAACTCTCTATGTTTGCCTTGGGGAAGGGTTGTGTTGAGGAGACTTTGAGATTGAAATGAGGTTATGAAAACAGTTAAGGCGAAAAGAATTTATATACAGGATGTAGTAGTTTATTGTACTTCTATAACAGGATGGTAGGTGCTTTTAAAATAAACAAAAAATGTTCTTTTGTACTATATTTCCAGAACGGGCTCTAGATTCCTCTAAACTCAATTATTTTCAACTGAACCATTAGCGTAGCGTAGTTTTTTTAAAGAGACCGGTGATGCGTCAATGAATTAGGTTTCTTTTTTAAAATGCACAATTCAATAGAATGTCTACTGAATTTGGCTAACTAATAAGAAAACAGCCGTAGCATAATATCATTATAATAGCAAAATGTAATGCAAAATGTAAATATAAGGTTGTTCGGAAAGTCATTTCGTTTTTTCCCGTCAGAGGACTTAAGCCGCATAACCATTATATGTCTTGTGAGCTGATATCGCAAGGCTTGTGTGTGAAAAAGTTCTATCAATTCTACGCAGTAGTTTTTGATTGGTGCCCTTTTAAATATGGAGAGCAATAAGCAGCATTTTCGTCATATTTTACTTTTTTACTTCAGAAAAGGTAAAAATGCTGTCCAAGCGAGAAAAAAATTGACGGATGTGTATGGAGAAGGCGTGTTAACAGTACGCCAGTGCCAGAACTGGTTTGCAAAATTTCGATCCGGCAATTTTGATGTCGAAGATGCACCACGGTCTGGAAGGCCGGTCGAAGCTGACAAAGATGCGATAAAGGCATTAGTTGTCGAATTCGACTGTTTATGGCCATTTGAAAGGCATGGGCTTAACCTCGAAGCTCGATGTGTGGGTGCCCCATGTCCTTACGGAGCGAAATTTGTGTCGTCGCGTTGACGTGTGTGATTCGCTCCTCAAACGTCAAGAAAATGATCCATTTTTGAAGCGGATTATTACTGGGGACGAAAAATGGGTTGTATACAACAATGTTAAACGCAAGAGGTCATGGAGCGGAAAAGATGAACCGGCTCAAAGCGTGTCAAAAGCCAACATTCACCAAAATACAATACAACGATTAATTCAGAAGTCTATTGTTATCAACTGGACAAATTGAATGATTCACTTAAAAAGAAGAGGCCCGAATTAATCAACAGGAAGGGTGTAGTGTTCCACAAGGATAATGCGAGACCTCACACAAGTTTGGTCACTCGCCAAAAACTTTTACAGTTTGAATGGGACGTACTGCAACATCCACCATATTCTCCAGATCTGGCGCCTTCCGACTATTATTTGTTCCGGTCCCTGCAAAATTTTTTGGATGGCAAAACCTATACCTCAAATAAAGATGTCAAAAACCACCTGAACCAGTTTTTTGCCAGCAAGGACCAAAACTTTTATGAGAGAGGAATTATGTTACTGCCAGAAAGATGGCAAAAGGTGTTGGACCAGAATGGCCAATATATAATTTAATAAAATATTTATTCATTAATTCATTCAAACTGTCTTTCATGTTCCCCAAAAAAACGAAATGACTTTCTGAACAACCCAATATTAAAATGTAAATATTATCTATTCTTATTAAAAAAATACATTTTTTAAAGTTTTTTATTATTTACTTTTAGCGCTTCATTTTTGCTCACCCTGTATTAATTTAGATCCGAAATGTCCAGTCGATATAAGACATTAGGCCCTTTTCCAAAATGAATCTATTCAAAGTAAAATAATTAAGGTTCTCTTATTGGAAAAGTGAAATATACGAGGTTAGCGCCAAAATTTCCCGGCCTGACATAGACGCAGCTCCAGTATCACGATAAAATTTTGTCTTCTTTTAAATATACATCTTATTCGGCTGCGAAAAAAAAATTGAAGTTTTGGGTCAAATAGTTTTTTATTGACAGCATTTTAAACTAGACGTGTCCGAAAAAATAAAGCAAATTGAGTATGGAGCAGTAATAAAGTTTTTGACAAAATAAGGGTTCGCACCTAAAATTATTAAAGAAAGGCTGGATGGTGTGTACGGCCAATGTTCTCCTTCGTATTCCGTAGTGAAAGAATGGGCAAAACGTTTTCGAATGGGGTAGGGGTCCCTTGAAGATGATTCAAGAACTGATCGACCAGTGGAGGTCATAACGGAAGATATTGTTGCGATTGTGGAAGAGGTGGTATTGAGTGATCGACGTTTAAAGGTCAAGAAAATCTCAGAAATTACTAAGCTTTCTGATACAAGTGTTCGTTGAATGCATGATCGTTTAGGTATGGACAAGGTTAGTGCAAGATGGGTTCTTAAAAACCTTTCTGCTATTCAAAAACAACGCCGTGTCGAGTGTGCGCGGTCTTTTTTGGAACTATGTGGGTGGGAACCGAAGCCCTATTGTGACCGGAGATAAAACTATGGTTCTCTATTATGACCCTCTATCGCAAAAAGGATTAATGGAGTGGCGTCGTAAGGGTGAAGCACCTCCAAGAAAATTCATAGTGTGCCAGTCAACAAAAAAGGTGATTGCCACGATCTTTTGGCACACAATAACGAACTCAATTTTACTCGACCCGCGTTTCGCCAACCAAGTTGACATCTTCAGGAGAAGATTAAAACTGCGCTTTAACAGGTATTGTAAATCTTTGAATTATTCCTTAAGCTTCGCAGCTTGCACGGACTGTTCCGGGATCAACAACAAAGCCTTCAAACAGACGTTGCTCCATATTGAAACATTAAAATAGACGTGGTCAATTTTCGATTCGCTCGCCTGGATGGGATTTACTGACGTTCAATTTATTCGCCCGCCTTATCTCGAGTACCGGCAAGAAGACGGACAGGGAGGTTTATCAGGACGCATCGCTGCATGTAATGAGGAAGGACTTTCAATTTGCATCTCGCCGGACATAGTCTTCCGACGAAATTTTATTAGCCAAGTTAGTTTCGAGTTAGTTCCCGCCCGACGATCTCCATACCAAATTTCGATCGATGGCGTGGACGATACGGGGTGGTTCGCGAAAGATTCTAACGTTTTACAATACTTGTTCTAAAAGTGTTCGTAAAATTTTTGGTTTTGAAGGCAGCATTTTGCATTTTTGGATCGCACCTCGTATATCCGCCGTCCTTATCGCAAAAGTAAAGTAAATAATAAATTGGTTAGTTTTTTTTTCTGTAGAATGAGGCGCCGTTGATAGTTTTTGTCACAAATATACTAATTTTAAAGCATAAATCAAACCAAGCTTTTTTAAATAGAAACCATACTCCACAAATGTTCTCTTATTTTGCCTTTTCAACGAAAATGGATAGTTTTCAACATGCAATGTGTCAATTCCAAGGGCTTTTCATAAATAGCTTGGATATCGACTGATTTGTGAAACGCAGTGGCGTCCCAGACGGAACCCTACTGAATATTATTGACAAAACATGCTTGAGCAACTAAAAATGCAACATTTTTGTTTCTTCGTTTTTTTTTTCGTATACTGTATCAACAAATTTAATGTATGTCCCTAATTGGCAACAAATGCTCTGAATTATGTCAGGTTTATGTCTTAGTAGAGGCGAACTTATCTCTAACATAATTAAACATTTTAAATAATTGTTTGTTTCGAAAACGACGACATTTTTTTCCATACACCCTGTATAACGGTATACATTTTGTCTTTATCTGTCTTTATCTTTATCTGTAGAGTTTATATTAAAAAACTTAGTTTTGAATAAAACATTTTAAATGTCGACTATTTTCCCTAATACGATCCTTAGAGTAGCAATAAAAATTTACATTGTTTGATTAGCTCTTAAATTGATAGTACTTAATATTAAAGGTTAAGTTTTTAGTATTCTGGAGATATAAATAAAAATTGTAAAATTTGTCATCCTGGGTGTCTCAAAAACTATGCATTTGTTTAACTGCATATTTACAACCAAAAATCTATACATAATTACATTTTTATAGAAATGTAACAGGCACAATTTTCTGCTGTGGATACAGTGACATGTGTGTTTCATGATGGTGGAATAGGGACCTGTTGTCTAATCAATAACTTTCAATTTCTTGAAGGTAATTAAATCTCTAAGTGCGTAATCTGTGTGATTCCATTGCTACTTGCCTTTTGTGTATTTTGCGATACTTAAATCCCATGTTACAAACAACTCTTTGGCTTATATTGGTTTCATCTTCTTCTAGCTTCCAACTTCTTGTTCAGGGTATCCAAGGTAAGAACAATGTCGCTTTGGTAAACACAATATATTTTTCTTCTTATTAGGTCCTAATCACTATTGTCTATACCAGTGGTGGGGAAACTTTTTTTTGTAATAACTAATGATGCTTAATCGTTAAAAGCTGTATGTGTTTTATAAACACATACATAGATTATTAAATTCACTTATTAATTTAATAGCAAAAAAGCAAAAGGTAAGAAAATTATATGCACAAAACATAAAATTAATTTAGTGTAGTTCTTGATGTGAAGTATTATCACTTTAGTTTCTGGTGTCATTATTGGTCGATAGTCTGACTGTTTTATCAAAATTTCATCATAGTCCGGTTCCGTTTGCGAAACAGAAATTCTTAAAACTGATGAAAGGTGCTCATCCGAACCCGGCCGGACCTACCACGACCTTAATCGACGCGTTCAAAAACAACACTCAAAAAGGTCATATTTTTGAGTTTTTGAGGTAGGCGATTTTTGAGGGTGGATCCGGGGTTTCCGACCCGAAAAACCACCCCGTGCCGGTTTTGAACCGATTCGGCCGGTAAACCTCGGAGATAGAAAACTTTTTGAACTTTGAGGAGGCGCCCTCAAAAAAAACTCCACAGACGGGTATAGGATATGGGCCTTCAGAATGATGCCTGAGTATAGGCGCGTCAACGTAGGTACTCGGATTTTCGATCAGTCCCATAGGAGACGAGATCCTCTCGAACCTCAAAACCTCCTCAATTTTGAGGGGGGACCTTTTTGAGGGTACCGGTGCGCCTCGCGCCCCTCTACGCGAATATACCATCCGCGCCCCGATCCGACCTCAAATAACTCCGCAAACCTCAAAAAACCGAAAAAGGGCTAATTAATTCTGTTTCTTAAAGACGTTTTCCCAAGCTTCATTGTTGAAAAGATTTCTTCCCATGTATAAGATGAGCCGAACATTGTCATTATCTTCATTGCATGAGTAATTAGATTTTGCAATATTTTCTGGACTTAAATTTGTATAAAATTGTAGTAACGGTACTGTATGAAAAATTTTTTCAGTTCTATTAACTCTAGTTGAAATTGTGTATCAACTTCTTCGTAATTAACATTAACTCAGGTTCCATTTTTCTAAAGTACTGAAATCTTTCAAATTATGAAGATAGTTTTCTCAAATTAATAGGGCAATGCAAAAAAACAACATCATTTTCCGGATACTTAGAATTAAATTTTCCAACAAATCCTTGATTGATTTCAACCATATTTGGAGCACCATCTGTAGTTACATTAGATAACTTATCAATAGGTAAACGAAGTTCATTCGTTGTTCCTTTCATTGTTTTCGCTCAAAGTGGGCGTTGATTCCTCTTACAAATGTGAGTAACTGCGCAATATCGCTGATATCTGTGCTTTCATCCATGGTAATTGAATAAAAAATAAATTTTTGAGTTTTTGTAGTCAGTTGTGAAATTAGATTTTTATCAATATTTTCAATTCTCTCGGTGATTGTTCTTCTTGAGAGAGACAGTGACTGGAAATATTTTTTCTTTTTCTTTTCACTATTGTCTATCTATACGATGATTTTCTAAATAATTACTTTTATTTCTTTTCTTCAATTCTCCAATACAGAACCAATTGTTTGTTAACTGCTGTACAAGCAACAATAAGTAACAACATCGTCAAAGTTTTATTGGCATGTACCTAGCGAATGTAGCTATAAGATCAGGAACGATGGAAGTACAAGTCATAAAATGTTGAAGGCAAACGCCCAAGAGGCAGATCCCCAATTGAATGGGTAAACCAAACTTAATAAATATAAGACTGCTGAATCAAATACAAATGGCCTTTGGAAAGGATAATGGAAAGAGGCGGAGGTCGTTTACATGAACTTTTTCCAGACACATTTTTTTGGACCTAAGAATATCAAAACAGTTTTCAATGATTTTTTTTTAATTTAAATAATCCTATCTACAAATCTTCTGAAGTCCTGTGTCAGTCGTTGCTCATCCTGTTGGCTTCTTCAGAGCTTGTTCTCGCGTTCTACTCTGTACCTGATTCTCGGATTTTTCTTTAGGAGGAGAATTGATTGCGAACGGTCAAAGTTTCGAGCTCTATACAACTACTGCGGATGAAGCTTGCTTTCCGGCTTAATGATAAGGCGAGAAGGATGTATACGTAAACATAAACCACGTGAACACTCCTAACACGTTTGAACTTAAATTTGTACGGTGTACGGTAACCCCAGCTTCATACGCTGGGGAATAGGATGAGTTCAGTGCACGTCTGGCGCCAAAGTTTGTGTGCATTCTAAACACTTTGACGCAATTAAAACGCGTATAATGTGGAAACTAACTTTCTCTTATTCTCTTTCTGTAGCTCTCACTTTTTATTCTCGTTGTTTTTTTATTTACTTTTGATTGAATTTTTTAAGAAAGAAGGATGGCCTATATTGAATTGCTTCTGTAGACGAGTGTGGTGATTTGTATAAGCTTAAAGAATTAATAAATACAAAACTAAAACGTTTTGGTGAAAATAATAAACAAATTTTAAATTCAAATAAAAATTAAATATTATTAAATACCTATTACTGCAAATCAATGATTCATCGTTCAAAGTCAAAGTCTAGAAGTGCTTCGCCGTAGTTCCATATGGAAGGGATGGTATTTGTGTTTTCTAATGCGTCATATAAGTTAGGTATATGATAGATACTGACATGGGAATTATCTTGAACTTGAAGTGAAATTACCATTCCTTTTTCCTTGGTTAACCGCTTTCCGTTTTTTTTTGTATTCGGTAATATCACCAGCATGAAACCGCTTCATTAAACACTAAAGAGATTGTCTAGTTGATATAAGGCTATTTGCCATTTAAAGTCGTACTGTCAACAAAGTTTTAATTTAGTTGGCAGGTAAAAATTTGCCAATGTCATTTTGACATGGCCAACTAATGTTATAGCAATAGTTTTAGACAGAAAGGGGGGTAGATATTAGAAAAGTCAATAATAAAAGTTATAGGTTTGTGTAACATATTTCAGAAGAAATTATATTATACATGTGTGATATTTAAGAAAATCGAATTATTTTCGATTGAAAAGCATCCAAATATATTTGTTTATTTAGCACACCCTGTAAAATATGAGTAGTTTGCCCTTAAAAATAATAGAGCTACCGCATTTTTTTGCAAGTGTAGAAATCATAATTTTATCAGTAAAATTAAAAAATTGAAAAAACTGTTAGGTATGGTTATTAATACAAAAGTTGAAAAATTATTAAAGTATTTCGAAACAATAATAATATGTATTTTACTCGTTTTACCTTTTTGGGCCACCCTGTATCTTAATGATTTTTACAAATTTAGTATTTACCATATTGGTAGGTTTTAAATGAAGTTTTGTCAATAATATAAAAAATAGTGTTATTATACCTTGTAATGCAATGCAATAAGAAAAAATGTAATATGATTAAATACACAATAATGTAAAGTATTTCCATGCAATAACGAAAAATTTTAATTTAATTTTAATATATATACGAGGGTCACTTGAAAAGTATCCGACCTAACGATGATACATACATACATTAAATACATTTTTTCTCTTTTTTTGCCACGTAGCCCAGCTGTAAGTTTATACACTTCCCCCAGCGATGCTCCCATCCCTCTAACTCGTCCAAATAGTACCCAGCGTTTTTCTCCGCAAAATAATTGTTCTCATAGAAGTCGCTTGGGGCTAAGTTTGGTAAGTAGGGCGGATGGTTCAATCCGTAATTCGTGGATTTTCGACATAGCAACTGTTGACGTATTGAACGGCGCGTTTTCTTGGTGAAACAGGATTTTTTTGCAAATGGTACATAACTATTAATTTTTCAAGTGGCCCTCGTATTATTTAGAAATAAAAAATAAAAGAAAAGGAAAAGGAAAAATAAAGGAATATAAAAATATTAAAAAATATAGTTGGCTATGAGATCACAATCTTTTTTTATACATTAAGGTATAAACAAACTTTGACATTTCTGTTTGTTTTTGTTATTTTTCATGTTTCCATTTAAAGAGTTTATAGTGGTCAAGTTTTTTGTTAGTACATATATTATTTGTACTTTAAGTAAGTTATAGTTTTTTTGGTTAACCTATAAATTTTAATTATTTACTTTTGTTATTACGTATTTTCAATAAAGCTAGATAATGAACTATTAAATATTTCTTTAAACATGAATTGTGTGAAATGAAGTTTTATTAAATCTGTTGAAGTGTGTAGTATAGAGTCGATTTTTCTCAAAATCTCCACTTATTAATGAACATCCTGTATTGTGAGCAATAGTTCTTATTCGTATATTTGGAGCATTATATCTTTAAAATAATTAGTATCATGTCTTTGCTATTTCAAAAATATCTAATATCGCCAACAAATGATCTACTGTGGGCAGCTTTAAATTTAACAAGAATTTATGCGGCTGTTATCTTAAACCGTGAATATCCCAAAAAGTAAGGAAGTAGGATAAATTACAAACTTCCCTTGTTTTTTGTCCTAGAATTGATATTTGAGTAAAAATATAGGGAGTTCAATTTAAAAATCTTGAGATATTGTTAATTAAATTCGCCAAAAGGCCATCACCTATTTGGGACATCCTGTATAAGCTGAGGTGCATCTGTGACTAAGTAGTGCATCATCTTTTTAGTCTGTGGTTAAATTTTCGTTGCAATACTTGGATCAGTAGCGTCACAACACAATTTTATATGGGGTAATCAAAATGTGAAAAAAACATATAACCTCAATTTCTGCGTAAACTATGCAAAATTGACTAGGAATTTCTTAAGAAAGTGACCTTTATTTTAACCAAGGATAGCAAAAATATCGATACATATAGGGTGTTCGATTTAAAATAACAAAGTTGATGTTGGAGTGAACACTTTTAGGACACTCTGTATCAACAAAATTATAATACTTCAAATCTTCAGGAGAGTCCAAGAAACTTTCATATCTCCTATGGGTTTCCAGATCGTTTTATTTGTAATAAAAATTAATGAAACGCTTAAGGCGCTAACGAAGGAACGTTACGATTAAAATTGATTACACAAAGTTGATTATTCGCAACAAAAGAATTTTCCAGACTACGACGTTAATAATTGGTTTTCGGCCTCCGGTTCGTAAGCAATTTTTAAATTTTTAATTTCGCTTCGAAAAAGTTCCATTTGAATTATTACATCGCCTTTGATCGAATCCGGATAACTTTTATGAATACATTTAATCGAACAACATTAATATCGGCAATAAAATTATTCGGAATTGTAAGATCGGCTGCGGCTGTTATTCAAAGACGAGATTATTTATTTATGGGAGCAAAAAGGCGATCCCAACTTCTAAATGGGTTTCGGTCGGGGCAATTTCTCTCGCCCATCACCAAGCAATTCGATTGGTAAATATTCCAGGGTACGTGACTCGGAAGAATTTTTTTTTTGTTTTTCGTCGATATCATTTCGAGACACGTTGTTACTGTGGATTTGGATTTTGTTGCGTAATAAAATAAACAAAAACCTCCCGAGGAACAAAAATAACTATTACCTCTAAAGTGAAATTTTATAGTTATCTTAATTTGAGTAAAACTTATCTGTTTACATAAATCGCAAAATTTAAAATATAAAACGAGTTCTAATAGACGCACAGTACTGGCTTTAGTTGGAGGTACTAGTTCAAAATTAAAACAGAAAAAAACGAGCAAATTCCATTGAAACTATTTGAACCCCTTCGTTGATATCATTTCGGGACACGTTGTTAGTGTGCATTTGGATTTTGTTGCGTAATAAAATAAACAAAAACCTCCCGAGGAACAAAAATAACTATTACCTCTAAAGTGAAATTTTATGGTTATCTTAAATTGAGTAAAACTTATCTGTTTACATAAATCGCAAAATTTAAAATATAAAACGAGTTCTAATAGACGCACAGTACTGGCTTTAGTTGGCAGTACTAGTTCAAAATTAAGACAGAAAAAAACGAGCAAATTTCATAGGAACTATTTGAACCCCACAGCTTGTGCAAAACTGTAAAACTAAAAATAAATTTTTATCAAAGTCAACTATCAAAATCCAATTACAAAAATGGTCACCATGTACACATGTCCCACCCGAAAAGTCAAGTATCGTCTTCAGAAACGCATTTTGTTTTTGTTTTGTTTTTTCCATTTAACGCAAAAAATAAAAAGTAGAAAGAAGAAACCAATCAGACCAATATTATTTTCGTCCAAAAAAATTTTGTTAGAGAAACGACTGTAGTTGCTTTTTTTCGTATGGATACTCACGCTCCTCCATTTTTGTAAGTTTGTAATGAATTTTGTTAGGACAGCTGTCGAAAATCCTATATTGTGGTAAAATGTTTGGCAAAGGTCAGCGAAACCCCAGAAAAATCAAGGAATCTGGTAATACGGATCAGACATGTCAAACCTTTTTTGCTTAAAAAAGTACATCTTAAAAATTCTATGTAATGATTGTCAACAACAACAACCAAAGTAAGTGTGGATATTCGAGTTGCTCAATTTTTGTAAACTTTTGAGGAATTTTATTAGAAAAGGGACTGAAGGTGTTTTTGTTGAGAAAATCTATACTGCTGTAAAAAAAATTGTAGCAATTTTCCTTTAAACTGTCAACAGTAAGTAACCAAAATAGGTATGAATATTCAGGTTCCTCCATTTTTGTAATTTTTGATCAATCCTGTTAGAAGGACAGCTGTTGAAAAACCTATATTGTGGTAGAAAGTTTGACAAATTTGTAGCAATTTTTTTTTAAAGGCCAGCGAAACCCCAGAAAAAGGAATGAAAGAATTTTGGTAGTACAGATCAGACATTTCAAACCTTTTTTGCTTAAAAAAGTACATCTCAAAAATTCTATGTAATGATTGTCAACAACAACAACCAAAGTAAGTGTGAATAGTCGAGTTGCTCAATTTTTGCAAACTTTTGAGGAATTTTATTAGAAAAAGGACTGTATATGCTTTTGTTGAATATCGTGTATTGTTGTAAACACTTCGGAAAATTTGTAGCAATTTTCTTTTAAATTGTCAACAGTAAGTAACAGTAACAGTATTTATATTGGTAAGTATGGATATTCACGTTCTTCCATTTTTGATGAATTCTGTTAGAAGGACAACTGTTGCAAAACCTATATTGTGGTAGAAAGTTTGACAAATTTGTAGTATTTTTTTTTAAAGGCCAGCGAAACCCCAGAAAAAGGGATGAAAGAATTTTTGTAGTACAGATCAGACATTTCAAACCTTCTTTGCTTAAAAAAGTACATCTTAAAAATTCTATGTAATTATTGTTAACGACAACAGCCATTGTAAGTATAAATACTCGGGTTCTTCAATTTTTTTAGCTTTTGACGAATTTTATATAAAAAAGGACTGAAGATGTTTTTGTTGAGAAAATCTATACTGCTGTAAAAAAAAATTGTAGCAATTTTCCTTTAAACTGTCAACAGTAAGTAACCAAAATAGGTATGAATATTCAGGTTCCTCCATTTTTGTAATTTTTGATCAATCCTGTTAGGACAGCTGTTGAAAAACCTATATTGTGGTAGAAAGTTTGGCAAATGTGTATCAATTTTTTTTAAAGGCCAGCGAAACCCCGGAAAAAGTCAATTCTATGTAATTATTGTCAACAACAACAACCAATGTAAATGTGAATACTCAGGTTCTTCAATTTTTCTAAACTTTTGAGGAATTTTATTAGAAAAAGGACTGTATATGCTTTTGTTGAATATCGTGTATTGTTGTAAACACTTCGGAAAATTTGTAGCAATTTTCTTTTAAATTGTCAACAGTAAGTAACAGTAACAGTATTTATATTGGTAAGTATGGATATTCACGCTCCTCCATTTTTGATGAATTCTGTTAGAAGGACAACTGTTGCAAAACCTATATTGTGGTAGAAAGTTTGACAAATTTGTAGCAATTTTTTTTTAATGGCCAGCGAAACCCCCGAAAAAGGAATGAAAGAATGTTGGTAGTACAGATCAGACATTTCAAACCTTTTTTGCATAAAACAGGACATCTTAAAAATTCTATGTAATTATTGTTAACGCAAACAACCATTGTAAGTATAAATACTCGGGTTCTTCAATTTTTTTAGCTTTTGAGGAATTTTATTTAAAAAAGGACTGAAGATGTTTTTGTTGAAAATCCTGAATTGCGGTAAAAACTTTTGAAACAGTAAATAGCCAGTAAAAGTATGGTTCCTATATCCTGAACTGTTGAAAAAAATATATTTTGGTAGAAAGTTTGGCAAATTTGTAGAAAGGCCAGCGAAACCCCCGAAAAGTCAAGGAATTTGGTAATACAGATCACACATTTCAAATCCTTTTTGTTTGGAAAAGTACATTATAATTACATTAAATTGATTAATAGCTTTAAATCGACACAAACATAAGAAAATTTACATGTTTGTTTTGCGAAAAAAACGCAAAGAAATCCAATTTTAATTCTCTTAAAGCGTGGCACTTTTTTTTGGCCAAAAATAGTTACAATTACCTATTTCAAAAAAGCACCCGTTTTATAAGAGAAAACCTTATTTAGAACATTATTTAAAATATGGATTAAGCATATTTTTACTGACATTTTTGATGAATAAGAAAAAAGTGCGGTTATGTATCAGTTATAATTTAATTCGTATTTAATTAACTGAGAGCCGGGTCCACACTAATTTTTAATCGAGAGACTTTTGAATCGCAACACATACTAGCTTTTCCATGGAATGCAAAAAATAAATAAGGTAGAGAAAAAAGATCCACGCAAGCATATTCATTTTCAAAAAATAACGAATAAATTTTACAGATCAGACAAGCGCCAGCTCAAAAGGGATCCCTGCCAACTGGGCAGACTATTTTTATCTAGTGGCTAATGAAACAACTGACTCGCATGGGAAATACATTGCACATGCATTGATTCAACTCTTAGGGGAAACCAATGAATCCAATGATTACGATAGATCCTATGTGATTGCATCCAAACAATTACATTACATTATTATTATTACATTAATGTACAAGTATTTTATAAAGAAAATTATCCAAATACTCAATTACCACCACAGCAAGTGATAACTCGTTATCTAACATCTAAACATCAAAAAACACATTTTTCATTATAGCGCTCACGAAATTTGAGGCGTTGTTTCTTTGACAGTTCAGTGGCTTTAATAAACCAATTTGAGGCAGGTTACAAAAAAGTTTTCTGGCACCATTAGAGCGGCACTTTCAAAATCCCAAAAAAATTCTGATTTGTTATTTATTAAAAAAATATACATTACAATTTTGACCTATTCAGCCGAAGGTTGGTTCACTTTTAACTGGGAGATAACAATGCGTTGTTTATAACAATAAGACATAGAGTACATTGCCAGTGAGAAATGAGGTTATGCAGAGATCAGTAATGGGATCTAACCTTTTTCTCATATATATCAACGACCTTCCTGAAACCCTTTTGAATGAAGCACTTGCTGAAGCTAACTCTCAATTAATAACAGTTTCTTTAATATTCGCGCAAAGGCACATCAACAAAGTATATAATGGACCAAGTTTAAAATTCTTGGGAATTCATTTAGACTCTAAACTAAATTGGTGTCACCACACACACCAAATGGCTAAAAAAATCTGAAAAATACCTTTCCAATACATATTCTGAAAGGCAGTGTAGATTGTATCACATTATTGACAGCATATTAGCCTTAATTGACTCCCACTTGCTTTATGGTCTGATAAAGTGGCTTCAGATGCAGCAAGAGTATTTGGCCTACAACGTAGGTTAATTAGAATAATCGAAATCTTCAAATAGAAAGAGGATGTTAGGCCAAAATTTTCAGATATTAAAATCCTTATACTGCCAAGAGAAGCAAATAGATTTTTTACATGTGAATAAAGGTCACCCCCGCAAAACATGGAATAGGGACAATGCGAGTTCTAATTATTACTGCATCTATTTTTTAATAAACTTAAGCCCGAGACAAATCAACTCCCAATTAACAGGTTCAAAAACTTAGTCAAAGACTTTTTAATAAAACTTGGAGGAGTTTATCTTTTTTCAAGACATAAATAACTATATCTAGTCGGATGATTCCGCTTCTTCGACTTTTCGCTTTCGGTGATAAGTTTCTATAATATGTTGTAAAATTGTTGTTCCGTGTTGTATTTTATTGTTATGACATTTTCTATAATTTAGAATCAACATTTAATTCCAACACTAAAATACTGCCCGTTAACTTGTGTAGATGACAAGCGAAGTTTTTCCATTTTTAATCATACGTTTTCAGATAAAAGACACCATTTCCTTTTGCGAAATTTTGAAAAACATTTAGTTGTCAATTATACTCCAATTTACGAATTGTATATTGTACAAGTTGCCATGTAAGTATGAATAAAAAACTTTTATTACGAATATTTTTAGGTCTGTGGTATCGGAAAAAATTATCGCATTGTAAGTTGTACTTGTAAGAGAATTGCAGGCATTCCTTTGCTCGTTCCTCAATTTTTGTAAGTAGAATATGGTTTGGCTAGTTTTGGTTATATTTGACTATTATCACTTTGTTACTTCGGTTGCGTTGCGTCGGTTTTTGCTGAGTCAAATTCGCTAACGTTTCGCCAAACATCCTGTTGGCTTCTTGAGAGCTTGACTGAAACTGGTTCGCATTTTTCTCTGCACCTGCTTATATATTGTTTAAGGGGGGCGGAGCTAAATGAGGGGCATAAACACCGTCTGGGATGACGGACTGATTGTCATATTAATGAGTCGCGGTTATGATTGTTAAGTTGCTTATATAGATATAGATTAAATGCATGTTATAGAATAAAATTTTATATCCGGTTTAGTTATTGTTTTCGGTAACTGCTGATGGGTTTATCTGTCTTAGTCATAACGCTCTTTCATGTTGTTTGAGTCTAGTTCATATTTTTCGTCCGGTATCTCCAATATATTCTTTGCCGCATATGCATGGAATGCTGTAAACTCCTGGCATCTCAAATGGAATTTTGTCTTTGACGAATCGAAGATGATGAGAGATTTCTGGACAAGTGATAAATCTGGTTTTGACGTTAAATTTCTTTAGAATACTTTTGATATGTGAGTGATGTTTTGAATGTAAGGAAGGACCATAGTGGCTAGTGTAGAATTACTTTCGGCTTCATTGCTATGGTGGTGAAGTGTATTTTGTAATTTAACGCTTAATGTTTAAATTATTAGAAACAAGAGCAGAGCTATGGTATTTTAATTCTGGGTTGGTGCGGTCTCTCCAATGTATTCTTTGCCGCATATGCATGGAATGCTGTAAACTCCTGGCATCTCAAATGGAATTTTGTCTTTGACGAATCGAAGATGATGAGAGATTTCTGGACAAGTGATAAATCTGGTTTTGACGTTAAATTTCTTTATAATACTTTTGATATGTGAGTGATGTTTTGAATGTAAGGAAGGACCATAGTGGCTAGTGTAGAATTACTTTCGGCCTCATTGCTATGGTGGTGAAGTGTATTTTGTAATTTAACGCTTAATGTTTAAATTATTAGAAACAAGAGCAGAGCTATGGTATTTTAATTCTGGGTTGGTGCGGTCTCTCCAATGTATTCTTTGCCGCATATGCATGGAATGCTGTAAACTCCTGGCATCTCAAATGGAATTTTGTCTTTGGCGAATCAAAGATGTTGAGAGATTTTTATAAATCTGGTTTACAACTCTTGATATGTGATCGGTGATATTTTAAATGTAAGAAAGGATCACAGTGGCAAGTTTAGGATTGCTTTCGGCCTCATTGGAAGGTTGTGGTGAAGTGTATTTTTTCATGGAAAGCTTAATATCTTTAATGTGGAAATTATTAGAGAGAAGAGCAGAGGCAAGATACTGGGTTCAGTGACTCGAGCTGAGATATTTTTACAGCTCTATAAACAAGAGAGTTGATAACTGATGATTTTTGGGTCGGATGGTGATGTGAACATGCATTAAGGTATCGGTCTGTGTGCGTAGGTCTTCTGTAAACACAATGACCAAATGTGAGGTCTGATTTTCTATTGATAAAAATATCTAAGAATGGTTGTTATTAGTTTCTATTTCAATAGTAAAACGTATGATAGGGCGTATAGAGTTTAAATGTCTAAAAAAATCTATTAGGGATTCCTGACCATGAGGCCAAGAAGCCTTAATAACCGGTTTAAGGTTGCTTTCCATAGATGACGTAGGATCTTTTTTACGTGGACGATATGATCCATATGTAAAAATATCTTGAATATTTTCCTGATATTCATTTGTATTAATGATCATTGTAGCATTTCCTTTATCTGTTTTTAGGATTACGATGTCGGAAAACGTTAGCACTGAGTTTTGTAAAAGTTATTACAGTAGCCTCTGGAAGTTTCTTTGAAAAGTTATTACTTTGCTGTTATCTCATTATGACGTATTCGCGGTACATCTAACGTAGATGTTCCATCTTAAGTGGCGGCTAAATGGCTTAACATCAATTAAAACGAATAGTGCGTGAAGAACGTATAAAGCTCGGGATCGCGCTTGCAACGCTGGCAATCGGAGGTGAATTGTAAATATTTATATCTACGTCCGTTGAAGCCATTAATTTCAAAACGTCGAATCGTTTATATACCTCCTAAACCGTTGGCTTCTGGATAGGAAACATCGGTTACTGCTAAGGTCAGCGGCCAGTAAAAAATACGGACATCATTTATATCTTCCCGCGGGTTACCATGGCAACGCTCGGTTCTCTCGCCCGTGGAGTTTTTGGAAATTAAATTATCTGGAAAATTTTAAACGGAACGAGATTATCGCAAACACGACGATCCAGTTTAACTGTAAACGCACTCGCTAATTAGCAGTTTTTAAGCGATTAGCTTGGTTTTAATTAAACGTAGCGGATTCTCCAACGAGCTCTCTTAACTCGTCGGGAAATCGCGGCGGAAAACTTTAAGGGTAGTAAAAGCGACGTTTGCAGGTCTTAAATAGCGGCGTCTTAACGAACTTAATCCTCATAATGTCATGCGCTTCGTTTATATTCTTTTTTTTTTTGTTTAGCTTAGTCGCTTTAAGCAAAAACCGCTGCAAGTACATAAATATTTGCGTCTTAAAAGAGAAATGAAAAAAGTGAGACTTAATTGTAATCTAAACAACGAGTTTAGGGTAAGGACTCGAATTAGATTTCGGATAAAAGAGTTTACTGTTGTCTGGATTTGTTCTTTATGTATAATTTTATCGATAACGGACTGATTGTAGCCGTTGCTCAATCCCATTTGTGTAATGACATTAAGTTTCTTGTTGTAATTTTCTGTTTAGAGTGGCGTATTAAGAAGTCTATAAATAAAAGGGTGAAATGCAGCCGAGAACAGCTTGATATAATCTTGATATAATACAGCAGTGGACAGTGGATTTAATATGGGCTTTACTTTTGCCAAGCTCTTTATGCTGACGATCTTCTCCGATTTACTCATCATCATTTGTAGAACGTTAGTCTATGCAACAACCACGCATAAGGGACGCTATCAAAAGCTTTCTGGTAGTCACTGGTAGGCACTGTATATATCTTTTTTGTTCTTCATTGCATGCGCCGAGTTTTCCTGCTACTCTTCTGGTCTTCTTGAGATCTTATATAGTGTAGGGAGGTACGTGATAGGTCTGTACATGGATGGGTTTTCAGATGGTTGTTCTGTCTTGGGGAGTAGATACGTGACACCTGGGGTTATGAAGTCTCGTGGAGTCTTTGGATTCTGAAGTATCTCATTGAAGAAGTCGCTGGTCTTTGCCAAATTATATTGAATTTCTTGTACCAGAAGTTCTGGATCTTTGCAGGTCCTGGCGCCTTCCACTAAGAAGCCGTCCGCAGGGCTCCGCGGATGTTGTCCAGAGATATTGTTTGTGGGGCCATTACATTATCATTATTATTATGATTATTATTATCTCTTTCGCACTCCCTCTACAGGAAACATTTACTTATCCCAGGTATCTTAGACACCAGAGGGCTTAAGCTCTGTTGGATCATTTTCCATGTTATCAGGCCCATGATGGCGACCTCTGCTGTTCTGAGCCGTAAACTACCTTCTGCATTTCTCAACTCCAAGTTCTTTAATACCCTTCAACAGGTTCTTTGGTATAACATCAGTTGTTGACGTAATGATTGGAACTGTTATAACGGTGTTCATTTGCCATCGTCTCTGTAGCCGTACTTCTAACTGTCTATATTTGGCAATCTTCTCAGTCAAGTTGTTAGTGTTTGAAATCGCATAGGCTCTGGACTATAATTCTAGTTTGGGACTCTTTCTTTTTGTAAAAGCTGTAGCTTCAATGCTATCTCTTGGTATAGGTTTTTTCCTACAGCATCTCTAACAGCCCGGTCTGTAACTTTAGCTTAAGCTGGTCCTGTTTCGGGAAACATCTGTCCAGAGATTAGCCAGCAGTACGGCACTGCTTTGTCAACATGTTTCTGCGTAATCTCGTTTTGGTGTCTCCCCTGCATGCGTTTTTCTCTCCAATTTTGCAATTTTGTATCTGTATCTATTGGAGTAAAGGCTTCTATTTGCCATATAGCTCTATGAAACTATGAAGTTCTGGATCCCCAGTTTTCCTGTAGAAGTAGCGTCGAAGATTTACAACTTGTTGGTCTCGCTCTTTACCGATATCTACTAATCCTCTACCATACTCGTGACGTAGAAGCGTGGTCCTCTCGGTTGCACTACTATGGATGGCCGTTCCTAAATTTAATTAAAAGTACTCGCACCTTTCATCTACTACATCTACTACATTGGGCATCGTTGACAATTATATCCGGTTTAATCGCATTAATTCTGCGATCCGTTATAACTTGCTGATTGCAGGTGCCACGTTCTGGTTACATCCGTCCCATATTTTTTGGAAATTTTGTAATAGACCAATGTAGCAAACCCCTCGTGTTTCTCAATGTATTCTCTCTTTGCTAAGACCGGGCATGCCGAGATGATATGGTGAATTGTTTCATCCTGTTCTTTGCATATTCCGTATTTTGATTCAATATGTTGCCCGATCACGTTTTTGGGGAAATATTTGTTATTAATAGCTTGATCTTGAGCCGCTATAATTAAACTTTCATTTTCTCCTTTAAATGTAGCACGGGTAAGCCATTTCAGACTATTTTTTTGTGGACGGATTGGTTGTTGAGCACCTGTGATGGATATTGGCCGTGCATTGCTTTTCGCTGCAATTCTTCATTGATTTTATCCGCTAGTAACTTTTTATATAGCCAATTTGGTTCTTGATTTACATCTGTCATTTCTATATCCAGTTCTGCCCTGATCTGCGTTACCGCCTTACTTATAGACGTATGTTTAGGGAATAGGTTGTCACCTGTTTTTATAAGTTCTACACACTTATTAGGTTCTTTCTCGAGATAGTGAGATAGACTGAGTATAGTAGCTTTATAGGCAGCTTCAACTTGTTGCAATCTCTGCCGTCATTTTTCCTAGACACATATAGACGTTGAGTAACAGCTTGTGGGTGATGCAATTTGTCACTCCAAAGCTGTATAAAAGAGCGGGAATTGCCAATTGTCCTGCTGCTGTTCAACTGGCTCTCTTCTATCCTCAAATACCTATAGGTCTCTTCGCCCTCAATCTGTTTATTTTTTTTTTCTTATTTATTATTATTATTATGATTATTATGATATGCCTGAGCCCCATGCGGTTACGCCGCTGCTCGAAGACTCGATTCGACGGTTCTTCGTCTCCCACTTCGAATCCATGGAAACCAGTAAACAACAAAGTCTTTCAAAGTTTTGACGTTTTTTTCAAAAATAAAATTAAATCGTAAGTAATTAACAGAGTCGACCATCGCGCCAGAGACATGGCCCTGTGGTTACGCAAGGGCATAGCAAATCGATTTAGGGCGTTCAAAGACGTTTTGTCGATGAGGAATTTCGCAGAAGGCCCCAGCAGGATGACGAGCCCGCCGCCCCTGGCGATCGGGTGCCCGCCGCCCGATGAAAGCCACCCCTGTAGGGCCAACAAGTTGAAGGGGTTGGTGCTGGGTATGTACAGCAACCCAGACGACATCTACGATCCGGGACGGTTAACCCCTACCGGCGAAAGGTATTGTTTTTACAATCTGTAAGAAATGTGGTGCACAAATAAGGTCTAGAAAGTTCAGTAAAGTTCGGAAGCTTGCCAATTAACTACTAATTGTTTTGTTTAGAGTATCTGTTGTAATCTTAAAAATAGTAGTTTTATTTTGAAATATTTTACAAAATGCGGCGCTGGAACAATGACTCTAAACGCGTTGTTATCGGCTTGCAGGAAAATCTTGCATTTGCGAAATGGTGAACGAAAAGTGGTGAATACGAAAAAATATTTTTTTTATTTTTATGGCGAGGCGAAGATTTGTCCTTGGATGTTTTTCTGCAATCCATGGATGGCTAGACCGATGGAAAAAAAGACATGGCGTACATCAACTGCAAGTTTGTGAGAAAAAATTGGCTGCAGATAATTTTACGAAGCTTGTGAAAGAAAATGTTTCACAACCAGACCAGATCTACGGAACCGGCTTGAAGTATAAAATGTTGTCTTCAAAAACAAAAGCTGGAACACCTGGTTACAAAGCAAAGCAAAGAAATGTTCTTGCATACGCTAATGCTTTTGGGAGACACAAAATACCATGTAACGATAAGTTAGCAAAATCATGAAATCATGAGCCTTCCTGCAGTTTTTTCTCCTGCTGCAACATGTTTCATTCAGCCCATGGACCAGCCGTTTGCTATTGAAGCATATTTCGGAAGAAGTAGATGCGGGTGCCCATCTTATTGGATGTCTAAAAAAAAAAGAGAGATATTGTATATTGGATAACTTCAGCTTGGAATGCAGTGAATGGTAAAACTCTGGAAAAACTGGTTCAATGCAAGAACGTTCCATAGATGCAGAGTCTAAATATGATGAAAGTTTAAAGCAAATTTTCATCAAAATACAGAAACAGAAATTTGTGAATGGTTAAAGACGACCAAGAAAAGTATTTACCAAAATGCCATTGAAATAAATACTGACTAAAACTAAAACTGACACTAAAAATCTCACACTCAGAAGGACTAGCGGCCTAGGAGAAAGCGTTAACTTATCCAGAACAACAAGAAAATGCAAGTGCGGCGGATGTTCTTTTTAACAAAAGCCCAAACGGCCAAAAACGGAAGCAGTACTAAACTAGCGCTGTTAAAAGCTACATAATTTTTAAGACAGTAGGTTAAAAATAAGATACCTATTTTCGATTTTACGTTACATTTTTTTTTTAAATAAAGTCATAAATTCAAGTAGAATATTTCGTAAATGTCCTTCAGTCGATCTAATGATATATGTGTCCACATTATTTCGGATAATCGGGAAGGTACTGCATTGCAATAGTAAACCATATATGTGAACCATTTTAAAAAAATCTAAATAAAAAATAATATATAATAATATATTATAATACAAAAATAAAAAATAACCTATAAAAATAATATTAATAAAACAAATAATAAAAAATAATCTTAAAGCAATAATTAAGCTAGATTGCAACTTTTAATTAAATAAATGAAATTAAAATTGTTTGGATATACGTGATTTTTAATACTATGAACATCGTTGCTTGTATAAAACTTTCGGTTACAGCTGTGATAACACAATAACAATCTATATCTTTTAAACATAACTTTTCATCCCGATATATTTGTAGATATTCGGTTTTAACCCTTGCAACATTACATCCATTTGAATATTGTAATATAACCAATTTGAAATATCTTAAGTTATTTAACTTAATGTTTTTAAAACCAGGAAAAAAAGATCTAAGATTGAATATGTAGGGCATTCTGTAGATAAAAAAAAGATGTTGCTATTGCATTTGCTTAAGATAATAGAGCAACGATCTTCAAACTTTTGTGTTTGAACATTTTTAAATTCTGTGCCAAATTGTACGCGTGATTCATATAGTTCAACAGTTCAAAATCAAAAAAATTGTTATGATTTAAAATTTAAAATAATGCAAATTAATAAAAATATTCTGAGTAAAGTTTTGGAAAGGGTTGTAAACCAATTGGCGTTTTCAATTTCAATTCATTTTACTTCATTTCAATTTTAATTCATAAAAAGTATTTAAAATATCTGGCACGGACATCTATTTTTTGACGCACCATGGATATTTTTTATTTAGGGAAAAAATGCGTTACATGTTTTAATATATCGATTTTATTCTATTTTTTGAGTAAAAAAGCTTAACTTGCATATTGAAAAACATTTTTTCAAATCAAATGTTAACATCGCGAAAATAGTGCCCTAAAATATCGGTCAAACTACATGTTTCAAAATTTTTGAATATTTTGTGCAATTAAAAGAGGCCAAGACACCGAATATTTTTTCAACAATTGGAATCTAAATGGATTTCTGATTAAAGTAGTCTTAGAACCATCTACAAAAACTGTAAAAGTTTCAGATTTGCTGAATACAATTAAAAATCTATCAAGGCAGCCTTGACCATTTTTAAATAATATGTCCGGAAATCTAATCATAAATATTTTTAAACTGAAATATCTCAAAAACGGCTAAATGAAATGTCATTAAACTAAATGTTTTTGAAATCAGGAAAACGAGATCTGCGATTTAAGCTAATAATATATCGGGCATTCCGTTTAAAGAAAATGATATTGCTGTCATTTTGACAGCTTGCGATAGTCCTTTGTTTTTTCTGACATTTGCATAAGATAATAGAGCAACAACCATCAAACTTTTATATTCACACTTTTTTCCTGTCTCTCAAAATTGAATCCTGCAGATGGGTGTCAAAATATATGAATAACACTAAGGGGTCCTTAGGGTTCAGTGAGGGTAAAGGGCCTTCCATTTATCGTGTGAGACATGTTTACGCATGTTTGTACAGGTACAACGCGATGGTGTGCGGCAGACTGTACGAACTGATCCAATATGGCGGCAAACCGCCGGAACAGGGCGAGATCCGGTTGTTTTTCAACCTCGACGAGGAATTCAACTCGGTGGCAGTCGTCGGACTCGGCCGCGAATGTCAAGGCTACGACGTGTTCGAGCAAATGGACGAAGGCAAGGAAGCGATCAGGGTGGCCGCAGCGCAGGGCTCGAAGGTCCTGCAGAAAATGCAAGTGCTGAAGATTTACGTGGAGAGTTTCGGACACGCGGAATCCGCGGCCGAAGGTTCCGCTTTGGGCGTGTGGCTCTACCAGGAGAAGAAGATGAGAAAGAACCAGATCTTTATTCCGCAGCTTGAGTTATACGACGACTGCGACTGGACCGGCTGGCAGATCGGACTGCAGAAGGCGGCCGCGCAGA
Source organism: Cylas formicarius (assembly GCF_029955315.1). Lineage (NCBI taxonomy): Eukaryota > Metazoa > Arthropoda > Insecta > Coleoptera > Brentidae > Cylas > Cylas formicarius. The sequence continues at coordinate 31,750,675 of NW_026844319.1, read as the reverse complement.
ACCTCGCTCGGCAATTAATGGACACTCCCGCCAATCTGATGACGCCGACATCTTTTGCGCAGAACGCCGTCGAAGTGCTGTGCAAGTCGGGGGTCAATGTCGAGGTCAAGGTACCGTGCGTTCCACTTTCCTCCTCCACTTTTTTAGAGATACCAGGGTAAACAAAAAACGAAATGTTGGTTTAGTAGAGTTTTTTACCAAGTGTCGTGTAAAATAAAACCCTATCATATTTTTTGAAGGGTATATTTCCAATTTGTGCGGATTTTTCAAAAACGAATGGACTAAAATATAAAGTGTGTTACTTCATTGTAATCGGAATAAGATATTCTATATTATACACTAAAAGAATATGATGTTGGCTTATATTGAAAATCGATAGTGTTTTGTTTTATACGTGACTTGGAAAAAAAACTTAGCTCTTAAACCTACGTTTTGTTTTTTTGTTTGCCTTGATATTTCAAAAAATAAAAAAGTTGCAGCTAATTAAAATGTTGTCAAGATAAATTAAACGCAATTCAACTTACAACTTTGCATAATTTTACCTTGCCATATGGTACTACATAACCCCCATGAAGATAAGAAATATTCTTCTGCACCATCAGCTACTCTTATGAAGTAATTTTTAATACCAATTGGCGCACCATTTTTTTCTAAATTCATTATTGAATTCTACGTAAAATTTCATTTCATACACTCTATACTCAATTAATTTTGAAATTAACAATTGAGCAGTCAGTACCAGTAAAGCTCTTAAATTGTCATAATAACTTTTCTGTCAGAAAATTAAAAATTTTCCCAAGATCCCACAGTGACTAAAATCGAGACAAAACTTATGGAACGGAGCATGTCGAAGAAATTATTTTGCAAAGACGAAACATTTCTATCAATTTGCAAAATTTTAAGTCATCTAAATGTTGCGGTTTTTCCTGATTTCAACTATCCTCAGAGGGGGAATAATGTCTGGAGATCTTGCAGGCCAATCTAGTGATCTCGCTCTAAGAATCCACTGTCTGAGAAATACCGTATTCGCAAACTAACCAAAATTGGGCGCCCAACCTGTCATCTGGCATATGAAGAATTTAGTTATTTTGAAGAAATTGCCAATATCGGCTCCAATAAGATTTTAGTCCACAAAACAAGGTCCAATAATTTTGGTATTCAAAATCCCAGCCCAGATATTTATTTCTTGTAGATGTTTTGTATGATTTTCGCCCATTCGTCGGGGTTTATTTGTACTCCAATGGCTACAATTTTGTTCATTTAAATGGTACTGTCGGACAAAACGTCACCAAGCAGTATCCGGCGTTCAGCTCCAGTTGTCCCGTCTCTGTCGCTTCCAGTGTTGTCGCGTTTTGTTCGTACTCTGTACACTACTATTAAGTATTTTTTTTATCAATTATGCTGGTCCCAAGCAAAGCAAGATCGATCAAAATTTCTTTTTGAAATATTTCGCTCCCCCAGATTCAACTTGACTTGCTACCTTTCGTGTACTTTATCCTATCAATCCGCAACAAATTACGTGAACGAAAATCCTTTAAATAACCAACGCGTGACGTTGTAGGTACGAGGCTGGGCGGAAACTCAGAAGATGTTCGCCTTCCTGGCGGTAGCTCAGGGTTCCTGCGAGCCGCCGATCTTCCTCGAACTGAGCTACTACGGAGCGTCACGTGACGAAAGACCGGTCGTGTTGATCGGCAAGGGTATCACGTACAACAGCGGCGGTATATGCCTCAAACCATGCAACAAGCAGAGAGACATGCGCGGCGATATGGGTGGTGCCGCCTGCGTAGTGGCAGCTTGCAGGGCTGTAGCAGGACTGCAGCTACCGATCAACGTGCGAGCTCTGGTGCCTCTGTGCGAGAACATGCCGGGCTGCGCCGCCATGAGACCCGGCGACATTGTCAAAGCCATGAACGGGAAAAGTATCAAGGTATGCATGCATGCATTATAGAGGACAAGTGGACCTTGGCAGAGTAGGCAGCCCTTGGATTCGTCCGCTGATCAGACTCCACATCTGATGGAGACGCATTCTTGATTCTTCCTCTACTTCTTTCTAATTCCCTTAAACTTGAATGTCTGTGTAAGCGGACAGTAGCCCATCCCACCTACCGTCATCCCCACGGTCTTCCTTTTGCAATAGAGGTCGATTCCTGTCTATTTTGGCGGACATTGATGGCACGTCACTGATTTCTCTTAATTTTAAAATTAATATTTTTCGATCCAAAGTACGGTTTTTGCTTTTAAAAAAATAAAAAGCACTTTTTTTTGTTGTTTTGTTTATTTTTAAGTGAAGTGAATGTGATTTTTTAAGGAAAAAACTTCTAATGCCCTTCATAAAAAAAAACATCAAAAGATTGTTCTTTTTACTCTTACAATTTTAATGAAATAACACCCTAACAAGGTACATAATAAAGGCTCTTATTTAAAAAAAAAGAACCCTACCTACTATTAATAATTATTGTTAATTATTGTGTTTGCAAAGAAAATACTCTGCTAGATGGGCTTTCAATTATAGACATCTTCAGTTTTACGTGTATATTCAACATTGCAAAAACAAAGTTAACTTAAAGGGTATGTAGTTGCTTTGGTTAGGTTATAACAACAATAATAAGTTGATGAAAGTGTCCTCCACCATGAAGGATACTCAGGGTTCAGCCCTTTTCCTCATATTGCCGCTCACTCTTTGAAGTATACCTATAGTGTTTTTTAATAAATCGCAGGAAATTCTTATACCATCCTTCAGCCCCTTCTACAAGTTTAAGATGCCCCACGAATACCCAGAAATATTGTGTTGTATAAAAGGCAGCTCTGGGTAATATAATGCTGGAACTCATAGCGGAATTTGTTACGTTTGGGTCGAAGGGGAAGCTGACTTCTGTGGAGCGACTCGTGTGGGGGTCAAAACAGAACTGTTCAAGTGACTCTTTTCCTTTTTTTAACAAAATACCCCAAATTTCGAAACAATTACCCAAAATTTTCTAAATTCAGGACACAGCTTCTTACCGAACGACTCGGATTTCAGCGATATAGAATACAAATTAAAATCATTCCAACGTGTTTATAAATGAATACCAGAAAATAAATATAACAAAAATCTAGGAAGAAGATCATCCACAACCATTAGTTCACCTTTCACATCTCTAGTGCCTTTGTGGCCAAATGGTAAACCAAGCTCTGGAGAGAAACTTAAGAACTTAAACGAAATGGTGCATCTTGTACCGAGCGATGTTCTGCCTTTTTATGGCAGCTTAAAATCATAAATGTATAGTTGAAGATCTAACAAGCCACAAATTGTTTGGTATTTTTGAAAAAAAATTAAATAAAAACCTGTTATACTGTAAAGTAAGATGATACTTGTACTATTGCTACTTTTTTTTGTATTCAGTATTGTATGTTTTGTATATCTCAATATCATTGACTTGACAGAGCTTACTACAATGATAAAAAATAATTATAAAGATTTCGAACATACAGCTCAAAGTTAACGTGCTTAGTATACGTATTTCGTTTTTTTTGAAGTGTTTTAATACAATTACTTAAGTAACTTCAGTTAACTTACTTACGTACAACCGATATACAAAAAGCACAATCTCTAACTATAGAGGAATAGCATTGTTGTCAATATTCTCAAAAATTTTGAAGAAAGCTTTTTATAAAAGGCTGTTGGAATTTTTAGAGAAAGTGACCTTTTAGATAACAACTTGTCTTCTTCTCGATTAGAAAAGAGTTTTTGACGTAATTAACACGTTGCTTCTTAAGTAAAATCATTATGGTAATCGTGGCAAGGCTCTAGGATGGTTATAGAGTTTCCTAAAAGATCGTATGCAAAAAATTGTCTTACAACAAAACGATAAGAAATTTTTTTGTAGTGATGAGATGACTTCCAGTGGCGTTCTGCAGGGAAGTATATTGAGGCCTGCATTATTTACTATCTTTAATAATGACATAGTTTCCTGCGGTGCCGACACCTGACTCTAATGAGGAGGTGGCAGATATTGTTGATTATTGTAACAGAAATATTCTTATATTTAATCATGATAAAATTGAATTGATTTATTTCCCACTAAGAGGCATAGATAAGTGCATCTTAGTTAAGTGTAATAATAAAACCATCGAGGAGAAGCGGGTTGCGAAATTTCTGGGAGATTATTTCGATTCTGGTCTTTCTTGGTGTGATCAGGTGGGCTATATTCTCAAAAAATTATCCACACACTGTTTTATCATTTGGCAACTTAGAAGAAGGGTCGATTATAGTATTTTATTGCTATATTGTTATTCGTATATTCAGTCCTGTTTAAATTATGCTATTAGTGCTTGGGGTAATTGCCCCCGATCGCACGAAATATTTTTGTTCCAAAAAAGGATTATTCGTACACTTTGAACCGAAACATTATGCAGAAAAGTATTTCTATACCTACAAAATTCGGTAACGATGGTAGAATCTAATTATAATGAGTATACATATACGAGTGCAACCAATGAAGATTAAAGTTTCAGACAGGATTATAACCTAGATATTCCCACATATAAATTAAGTTCGGTAGCAAATGGCTCAGTCGTCCTTCCTATAAAACTTTTTAAAAATTACCACCTGGGATGAGACGGATTTCGGGCTGCGGTCAATTTAAGGCTGAGGTGAAACGAATGCTTATCCAGTGCACTTTTTAATTCGTTTTTTAACAATCGTTTGTCCATTTCAACTTGTGTTTGTTATTTATAATTCTATGCTATTTTAAAAATGCTGTGTATCTTTATTGGCTGTGTATTTTGATATTGTCCTATAATTACAATGTATGTCGTATGGAAATAAAGTATATTGTTATTATTATTAAATAATTATAATAGTTCTCTGCATGCATATTAACGATATTATTGTTATAATCATCCAAAGAAGCGGATTTTTTTCACCCCGTATACACCATATTGTCTGTTATTTTAAGATCGAGTCTACGGACACTGCGGGCCGGTTGTGTTTGGCGGACGCCCTAGTCTACGCGCAGAACTTTTGGCCCCGGTTCATCGTCGACGTAGGAACCATGACCAACGACATGAAACACTCGCTGGGCGCGTCTGCAAGCGGAGTGTTTAGCAATTCGGAAGCTCTTTGGGAGTACATGCTGGCCGCCTCCATGCATACCGGTGACCGAGTGTGGCGTTTCCCCCTCTGGGATCATTTCACCAAGCTGGTGGCCCAGCACCACGCGGTCGACACCAAAACCTACGGCAGGGGCGGAGCGCCACGTTGCGGAGAAGCCTGCAAGGTGGCCGCCTTCCTCAACGAGTTCGTTCCTTGCGGCGACTGGTTGCACATGGATACGTACGGTGTGATGTTAACCGACGGAAAGGATTTCCCGTATCTCCGTCAGGGTATGTCGGGTAGACCCACCCGCACTCTTGTCGAGTTTTTGTCCCAGCTGGTGTGCCATCGCGAATAACCTCCAATGTATACGACCAAATTATGATGTCTCTATGCACCTCTCGTTTAATATACTGTCTATAGATTTAATAAAATTTTAGTAACGACAAAGAGAGGTTATTTTGACTGTAGCAGTTAACTGCGGTTTACTGAAAGTCAGAGTCCCAGTTAACCTTGCAGTGTACTTGTAACATAATCTCAACCCCAGATGAAGTTTTTTGAGTGTAGCAGTTGTGGCAACCAGTACTGAACATCAAAGTTCAGTAAAACTTTTATTGTACTTGTAATATAAACTCAACTCCAAATTAAGTTTTTTTGAGTGTAACAGTTGTAACAATCAGTTGTTGAGCATCTATTCTTGTCTAGTCTGCGGTTTACTGAATATCAAAGTTCAGTAAAACTCGTATTGTACAACAACTGTACCAGTTGTTGAGCATCTGGCCTTGCCTAGCGTACGGTTTACTGAACATCAAAGTTCAGTAAAACTTGTATTGTAGTTGAAATATTAACTCAACACCAAATGAAGTTTTTTTTTTAGTATAACAGTTATAGAAACGAGTTGTTCATCATCTGCTCTTGCCTAGTCTATAGATACCTGCGGCTTACTGATCATCAGAATTCCAATTAAACTTGCATTGAAATATAAACTTAACCCCACATGAAGTTTTTTTGAGTTTAACAGTTGCAGCAACCAGTTCTTGAGCATCTGGTCTTGCCTAGCCTGCAGTTTACTGAACATTAGAATTCAGTAAAACTTGTATTGTACTTGTAATATGAACTCAACACCAAATGAAGCTTTTTTGAGTGTAACAGTTGTAGCAACGAGTTGTTGGGCATCTGGTCTTGCCTAGCTTGCGGTTTACTGAACATCAGAGTTCAGTAAAACTTGTATTGTACTTGTAATATAAGCTCAACCCCAAATGAAGTTTTTTTGAGTGTAACAGTTGTAACACCCAGTTGTTGAGCGTCTGGTCTTGCCTAGCCTACAATTTACTGAACATCAAAGTTCAGTAAAACTTGTATTGTAGTTGAAATATTAACTCAACGCCAAATGAAGTTTTTTTTTTTGAGTATAACAGTTATAGAAACGAGTTGTTCATCATCTGCTCTTGCCTAGCTTGCGGTTGACTGAACATCAAAGGTCAGTAAAATTTGTATTGTACTTGAAATATTAACTCAAGGCCAAATGAAGTTTTTTTTGAGTGTAGCAGTTGTAGAAACTAGTTGTTCACCATCTGGTCTTAACTAGCCTATAGGTAACTGTGGTTTGCTGAACGTCAGAGTTCCAGTTATACTTGTATTGTACTTGTAATATAAACTCAACCCCAGAAAGTAAGAAATACACTAATAGTACATTACGTAGCACCCTCTATAATTTACACCAAAATTTTTCTCATCCCAAAAATGAAATTGCAGCTTTTGGACTAAGGTAAGTTTCGTTTAATCGTAATATTTTTAGCTAAATAATCTCCGATTTTACCATGTACCCTAACTTATGCGACCCGCTGCATATTCGCTACCATCGGTAGGTTTAAATAATATTTTACTTTGGCCGTACTGTAACATGAATAATAATAGTAACCTAATTGTATTAATTAAATTTTTACAGGCTGCTTGGTTTTGAATATTTTGTCTATAAGTTATTCCGCGGTGCAGTTTAGTCGGTATCCCTAAAACTCAACAACAAAGCAACATGAGGCTGAACAAAGTGACAAAACAATATATGCGACGGTAGATGCAGGTGAAGGTATTGCATTCTAAAAGAAGAACACATGTTATACTTCGAGGCCTTTATTTTGAAACACAACGGAGTGAACCTTCCTATAGTTCGATCTCCAGGGATCAAACAACTGTAGTAAAATATGAGCAAATTCTGGAAGATCGACAAAATCTCTTTAAAATATGAAATTGCGTCAGAAAACTACAGATTACAGGGTGGTCCGCTTATTAATAAAAACGAAAAATATTTATACAATTTTTTTTATAAAAAATACACCTTTTTCTTGCATGTAACTTTTCGTATCAACTTTAAAAATGTTTTCACAGATTATTTTTGTTTTGTTTCGAATCGTACTAACCGTTGTTAAAATATCGAATTTATAGTATGGAAAACTGCAGATTTGTTTACTAGGCAACCATAGTCCCTGCTACTTCTCCACCGCATCCATTGGTTATTAACGTAGAAAGTAGATGTATAAAGGGAGTTTGGACGAACATAACCCCAAAACACAATGGCCCTCCTCGCCACCACAAAGGTTGTAGAGTGTGCTACGCCCCCAGTGGAGGCCCCATGTGGGATGTTCGTTCTAATTATGTTAATGACACTCCTAAATATTTGTATTGAGATAATGAGTAACTTCGCCTGCCAGGTCACTTAAGTTATGCCTTTACATGATCCAATTACCTCATTTTTTGATTAATTGTGGCTTCATATTATTCAATCGTATATCCATTGAGAGATGTCAATGTCCATTATGAGATAGCAAGTAACTGGAAAGCAATACTCCACCTGCCCTACTGGTTGTACAACAGACACTGTAGCACTCTAGTAACACTGGCAGACTCCATCGTATCGTAAGAATGTCGGATTTTACTTTATATATGCATCAGTATCAGACAATGCATCTTTTAAATTTCTTCCGCAAGACACAACACTCGTATGTCTAGCAAAATAACATCGCAAACCTCGTATTTAACATAAAATTAAAAATATTTCCAAACAGTATGGTTTGTATATGTCCAGAACTTCAAGTAGAATAAAAATATGCAGTGGTACATAAGATAGTGACGCAAGATAAACCGACCAACCTATAAAATTTTAATACAGTCTCTAAAAATATCTGATCTAAGTAATTCTACATTTAGGTCCGTGTTTAGGAAATTTGGGGCGGATATGTCCTACAATAAAATAATTAACAACTTCATAAACACCAGTACTAGATTCCGAGTAAAAAACAATTAACAAGGGAATTTTAAAAGTTTAATGGAGGATTTTGGGTGTGTTACCCAAGAATCGTAAACCTAATAGAATTGCTCAATCCCATAAGACATACGTTCGCCATAATTATCGATAGCACGTGGTCGCATGTGACGTCAGCGAAGTCCTCTAACAGTTTTTGTGTATTCTGTCCATGCATTTGAAGGCGTATTAAACCGTTGTACTTTGTGTTCTTTGAACAATTAAAACAATTTAAACTAGTGAGTAGTGCGTTTATGTTTGTGTTAATTGTATTTCTGTAAAAAAAACTTAGACAAAACAGTGTTTTTAAGCTTTAACAAATACTTTAAAATTGCATATGCTTGAGTGGCGAGAACTGAGAAAAACAGTATTTTTAACCTTAAACAAAGACTTCAAAGTTTTGTGTCCGTGGTGCTTATTAGCGGTGTTTTTACACATAATAATACAGGTAAAGGTAAGAAATACATTTCTCTTACCTTTTCCAGTGGTATAAGTTACATCAAAAAATAGTTAGGTATGCCTGGAAAAAGCAAATTCCCGAAAACGTAGTTTTCATCGCTTTCCCAAAGGGAAAGATCTAGATCCAGGACTATTTTACAGGTATTTTAGGTTCTAAAGTAAATATGGAAGAGCGAGTTTTAGACGTTTAGGACTATTAGGTTTACAATTCTTGTGTGTCACACATAGAAAAAACTAAAGAGAGTAGCAGATCAAATGAAAGATCAAATGGGAAACTTGAAAGAACTACCCCATTTTTAAACAAAATATCCGATTCATTTATTATTATTTGCTTTATACTGCTTGCGAGTAAGTGTTTAGTTTACGTCAAAGTGAGAACTCTAAACTGAGGCTATTGAATAGTTAAATATGTATTCTTTCCTCATATGTCGTTCAAATTTTCTGCCACCTAACGTCAGAAAATTAGCGAGTCCCGTATATTTACTACAGAGTCTACAGCTCATTTTTCTATTTACAAATCTTCTCGATTGCTCTCGGATAGCTTGTTGATAAGTCAAACTTAACGAGGTTTGAACAACTGTTGGATTCTTCAGGGCTTAACTGCTTAACTAGTTGTAATTTTTCAAATTTTCCTTTGAATTCCTTTCAAAATTCTTCATTTTTTTTTGTGAATCATCATACATTCCTAAACCTAATAGTTTTTCCAATATTTTAATTTTGCATATACAACAGAATTTGAATTAGATCCAACAGGGTGTTCAAGATCAACCAAATTTTGACCGTTTTGGATCTTACAAAAACCTACAAATTTAATTAATTTTTGATACTTTGGGATTTATTTTAACTACTCCAATATCCACTCTTGTTTTTGTCTAAAATTATTGCTATAACATTAGTTGACTCTGACAAAACTTTGTCGACAAACTAGCAGCAGAAAAAAAGAAAATATTAGAGAATATTAGGTATATATTATTATTAATAAAAAGAGTTGAAGAATTTCGAATCAAACACAGGAAAAGGCAATGAAGGTAAAGAAAAACGGAAAAGAATAGTAGAAGAAAACTGCACTGAAAATGGCAACATGAAATGTTGCTTTCTGAAAAAAAAAAGAAACTAGTCAGAGAATTTTAACAGAAATGACGGAAACTAAGAAAAAGGAAGCAATCATCAAAGAAGTAGAAAACGGTCAAATTATGATACTAAGCGGAGTAAATAACAAACAGAGAGCTAAGGGAAACTTATGGATGTTTAATTAAACACAATATGACGAGATACCAAATGGCAAGCTATATCTGAAAGAATCTTAAAGACTTCTCTTTTAATACCATATGGACCCAACGAAGGTGATAAGGGCGAAGTTAATGACTCACTTTGGGAGGAGGTGATAGATATGGCAGAAAGTTTTGAAGGTAAAAATTATCATTATGGGAGTGGAATGTAAGCTCCCGGTATCTCAAACTGAACGTTGTATTCGGTTATCGATCTCTACTCTACAATTTCCGTTTGAGATACCGGGACTTTCCAACATTCCATGCATATGCGGCGTGATTGGTGAAGAACCCAGAAGATTTGTTTCTTTGAAAAATTTACTCCTTTTTCTATTAGTGCCCGCTATGGTAGTACCACCGTCTATCAAAGCTCGGTGATCTGGATGGAGCTTTCCATCGAGCCGACACTGGTTTTCAACTGTCGATACGTGTCGCCAGGGTTTTGCTTGCATTGGGTCGATTGATATGGACTGTTGAGTTGTTGGTACGATATGTTGCCGATCGACTGGTTGGTACCAGCATGCAGCTATAGCTATGACTGCGAGGCTGCTAGCGACGCGCTGGTCGATTCCTTAATGATGTGGGGCGCCTTCATTTTCTCTTCTAGCGAGTCGTACATCGGGTACTCGCAGCACAGCAAAAACTTTAGGAAATGGGGAACCTCGACGTATATCGACGGAGGCAGCGGGATCAGCGGGGAAGTGGAAGCCTTGTAGTATCTGTATTCCGATATACTGCAATGGGTTCGTTTTCTAACTGAAAAACTGAACAAAAACTTTTTCCACTCACTCTCTGTATTTTTCGTCCGATGATTTTTCCAGCAGGGGAATACCAGAAAGGAACAGTATGATGAGACTGGTGAATAAGGGCGACATAATGGCTACCCACTCGATCCCTTCCAGAACGTTAAGGGAGATCACGAATATCCCCCACCACAGTACTATTTCACCGAAATAGTTGGGATGCCGCGACAATCTCCATAGACCTGAGGATAAAATACAAACAAATAAAAAATAAATAAATAAGGTCAGTTTACTAAGTAAATAAAGCAAAAATTAGTCGTACAAGGGCGAGATTCTGCTCACCACCTCTGATAAGTGAGAGTGAGAAGAAAATATTATATATATTAATAAAAGAACGTTTAAAAATTTGTAAAAAATAACCTTAATCTCTCATTAATATTGTGAACATCTGATCTGCAGTCAATTTTTCAATTAAAATATTCTAGCGGAGCAAGCGGAGTGCAGGTGTTCAGCATATTGAGGCAATCATTAAGTCCTAAAGTATGGCTAATTCTGTGATTTTCTTGGATACGATAAATTAGCCTAAGAATTCTGCAACTCTTGTATTCGTTTTGCATCTGGGGTTCTCAAGCGTGGGCACAGTAATTAAACTGGGTGAAGTGAACGTGTATTCCAAATAACTTTGGAAAACATGAACCAAGGAGGGAAAGTAAGGGGTAAACCAGGGGGTAACTTTCGCTATACAGACGACACTACGAGAGCTTGGAGGACCTACAAGCTTGGCTTAACTCTATAAACCAAATAGGAAAGCAATATCGACTAGTTATAGTCAGCAGCAAAACGAAATTAATTATTTTTAGCAGAAAACATTCTTATGGACGACTAACTTATGCAGGTGCATCCAAGGAATTTGAAACAAGCCTCAACTTGGCAAATTGACGTGATCGATTGATGACCTACAAGCTGCTCAGCGTTTGGCACAAGAAGAAAAAGAAGTAAATCACTTTAAATATTATTTTTCCAAATTTACTTAAATTATAACGTTTTTTCTTAGACAATTTCGTTCCCACGGAATCTAAAAATTGTTTTCATTATTTTGTAGTAACTGTTCAAGAAAATAAAATTTTAAAAAATCAAAATAAAACAGCACAGATAAATGCAAAATACGAAAACATCAATCTTAAATCTTTTGCGACGGCATTTTCTTCATTTTTTACACGCACACTGTATAAATTCGATACCAGTGTACAAGTATAGTAATCTACCGCGTTATGCCACTATTACGTCCTGATAAAAAAACATGCAGTAAAAGATTATCAGCTGAAATTTTTGTAATAACAAGCTTTATGTCGAAGCAAATGCTGATAAATTTAACGAAATAGTTGCGAACAGAACACATGGTACCATTATCGCCAGTGGGAGCTTGCAGGTATCTTCGAATTTGGATCAATTACTTAAAAACTGAAACCACTTTTGAATGAATAGATAGTGTTCAAGTGAGTAACCATTGAACTTTATCAGTTTTAATAGAAGAGTAGAACGCAATATAATATTTATTATATCACCAAGCAAAACTTTAAATGTCATTCTTGCAATAACTATAGAAGCATTCTTCTCATGTTGACTTCTGCAGAGCTTGACTGCAACTGATTTGCATTCTACTCGGTACCTGCTTATATACTGCTTGATGGAGGCAGAGCTAACGGACGGGCATGAACATTGTCTCGGATGACCGATTCCCAAATTGATTGATTGATTGTTTGGTTATTTGTTTTCTTTGATAGTTGATATTCTTGAAGCATGTGCTGCTGGAATGATGTTATCCCCTGGTGTCTAAAGCGGAATTTTGTCTATATTTTTTTAAGAATATTTATTTGTATTTTTATTACGATTATTCTTAATACGTGGTCAATGATGTTTGAATCTAAGGAAGAACCACAGTGGCAAGTGTGTGGTTGCTTTCGGATTCACTGTCTTTGGAAGATGGTGGTGAAGTGTATTTTGCCATGAAACGCTTAATATTTCTAATGTGGAAATTATTACAGAGAACAGCAGATGTTGACTGTTCCACGCAAGCAATCAACCGTCAATTAAGAGAAGAAGTTTGATTCCATATTCTCAGATGTTAATATATCTGAACCAATGTTGAGAGCTTCAGCTAATTCGCCAAGTTAGCGAATTAGAAACTAGAGATTTTAGATTTGATAGAGAAGCTTTGTAATCCGTGTATAAGAATATCTTCGTTTTCTTCATTATATTTATCTGCTTTTAGAATTACTATGTCAGGATAAGATGCGTTCAGACTTTGGCATATTAGATTTAGGAGGTTTGGTTTATTTGAAATTTTTTGCGGTCTCAAATCGAATTTCATAAACTGTTTGAGATGGGACTTTGCGGGGGATAGACATTTGAAATTATTTCGTCTTTTGAGATAATACGTGGGGTAAGAACGAAGTAGGAACCTTCTCCAAGAACTGGTTTTTCAGCCCCAGAAAGTTAGTGCTATGATAAAGTAGAATGAAAATCAATTTTAGTTAAGCTCTGAAGAACATCGTTCACCTAAACGGATACTTTTAGAGTTTTAGATTCTTCCCGTCCAGAAAATGAACCGTTTGTGCGTGGTCATCGCCGTAGCAATCTTGGTCCAAGCCTCGTTGATTTTCATGTACATCGCCTATAGTAGACCACCGAAGGTGCGTACCAACTGGAACTTTATCTCCTCCCGAAATCGAACACGTACCGGTTCTCCTCCAATACCCCAAGATTACCGAAAACTGCTAAACATCGATGGTTTTAACCTCACCACACCTGTACATCGCCCTTGCGGTGCTTTAAGATTACTGATTCTGGTCGTTTCCGCTCCCAAGCACCAAAATCTACGCCAAACGATCAGGGAAACGTGGGCAAACGTCACTGACAGCGCTGCTCTCTTTTTCATGGTCGGTTCCACAGACTAAGCGACTCAAAACGAATTGAATCGCGAAAATTCCATCCACAAGGATATCGTTCAGGGTAATTTTAAGGATTCCTACCGCAACATGACCTACAAAGCGGTGATGTGTCTCAAATTCATCGTCTATTACTGCCCGAGAGCAGAGCGTGTGCTCAAAATGGACGATGACTCGTTCGTCAACGTGGCCGCTCTCAGGGAGTTTCTAAAAACTCGCCCTGCCTACTCAAACAACGAAATAATGTGCGATGTCATGACCGGTACAGGACCGATAAGAAAGAAAAACAGCAAGTGGTATGTCACTCGAGAAGAGTACCCGGATAACTCATACCCCACTTATTGCTCGGGCTGGGTCGCAATGTTTACGCCCAAGACTGCGTCGCAACTGTACAAAGCTGCGCAGAACGCTTCGTATTTCTGGGTGGATGATGTATTCCTCTACGGCATGGTTGCAGCTAAAGTTGGAGGTTTGAAGCTTACCGATATAAGCCGACGGATTCTACCCACGAAGAAGGTGCTGAAAGGGTACTGCGGGAACTCGACTTTTTTGTTTGCAGGTCCGAATGTGAATGCGGACGTGATAAAGAGTTGTTGGATGCAACTGCGAGCTAAAGATAGAACTGTCAATAGCAGTAGCGGAAAGAGAAATACTCCTGTAGCCAGAAATTGGTGAACATTTTACCATGGTGTGCAGTATTGGCAGAATTCCAGACTATTTACAACTAAACTGAAACGGTTAAGATCTAGAGAAGCCGACATGATGATTGACAAGTTCGACTCAACAACAACCGATGCAGCAGGAATCCAGAAGTTTAGTAAATAGTATTACAGTAGCCTGTGGAAGTTTCTTTGAAAAGTCAGAATTATTTCAAAGGAATTCGAAAGAATTATAAATTTAAGGAGTTTTGGTACATCGGGTTACTGGTTATATAGTAAGGTCTGAAAAAGTCCTTGACTAAAATGGCAAAGAGAAAATCTGATATTACAGATGACTAAAGTGAACACGGTGTTAAAGGTGAGATATACTCGATTTGGTATAACAATTTTTGCCTTATTTCGTGAGAAAAAGTGGTGCGGCTATATTTTTGAAAATTAATATCAATTAATGTTAATAACTTTGGAATGGCTGAACCCATTTCGTCAAACTTGGAAGCATTGAAAAGAGCTCTTCTTCGCCTAGCAACGCCACCCAAAACGGAGGATTTCGATTACTTGTAGCGCCGTTACAGTGCGTCTTGCGTCACCACTACAAATGAAGTCCCTTTTACCAAAAAAATTAAACACAATTCAATTATAACAAAATAAATTATTTGTTTATGATAGCAACACACGGGCCTTACCAAATACAAAATCTTTCTTGCTAGGTTCTCTTATGTATTTTATTATTTTATTAATTTCAGGTTTAGTGTTTAATATTTATAATTAAATCTGTTCTGTAAATCTAGAAAGATTAATGTGATGTATAGAGATAATATGATTAAGATGACTGTAGTCATCTTATCATTCCAGTGAAACGAGCAAAAACATCATCTACGTATCCAAATATAAAAGAATAAATCAAAAAGCAAAAAACTAAATCTGTTGGAAGCTATGGATATTTACAAAATGATATATTCGAATTTATTACTTAATGATTAATTGTCATAAACATTTTTTAGTCTGACTTAATTGTGTTAAGCGAATTTCCATCAAATAAAAGACCCCTAAGTTCAAAAAAATTAATGCAGCGATATCTAACGATAAATAAAAACAAAATAATGTCATTTTTGGGAATATTTTCAGGATGCTCGGGATTAGCAAAATATATATGCATTTACTGAAAAACGCCAACATTTAGAATGTGAAGAATAATGAATACCCATGTCCATATGATATATTACAATTACAAGAAAAAATAACACCACCATGATAATTTTTGCTATTTCCCTTTCCAAAGCCCACTGGGATTTAAAAATTTAGAATTTCTTATAGATAGATGAGCAATATTCAATCATATTGATTGGGTACTCATTATTATTATTATTTTGAAAACAACTTTCGGATTTTAAAAATAAATTTATATATATTTTACTAAATATTAGAAAATTACGATTTAATAATATTAATTGCTGGTATAAAGTAAATATTCCCCAAAACGTAATTTTCATGCATTTTCTTATATTTTAGGTTAGAAATCAATTATCGAAATGCGGTATTTACTAGCCTATTCCCTAGTTTGGTATCCATACTTGCCATAAAAGTGATATCGCTGCATTTAATTTTTTTGCAAAAATAAATCCTAGTTATTGTAATGTCGCACAACGCCCTCTAGCGGCGATGCAACCAATCTAAAATCATATTGCTCAGGGAAACGTTGATGTAATAAAAAAAAGCGCTTTTCAACAACTCCAAGCTTTCGCTTAAGAAATAAAGTCAAAACCACTTAACGCCTTCAGGCCCTTTCTAAAGAAGATGGATGAAGAATGACGGATGAATGGATGAAGAAGAAGAGAGCCAATTTTAAGTTATTTTCAATTATCAAAAAATACACAGGGTGTCTAATATGGAAAATCGAATATGCGGTTGATGATTTATAAAATATGCCTCGTATGAATTATCTTTACAAAGTTTTCCATAAATAAAGAACGATTAATTAAACATGCAAATTTTTGGAAAACATTGAGGATTTTGTGAAAATCGGGAGTCAGATATCGACATCAGCCCCTCTAGATACCTGTTCAATAGATGCCAGCGCCAGTTTGCAAAATAAACAATAATTTACAGGGCGTTTATTAATTTGGGGCCAACACTTACTGGTGTGAAAAAGGTTAATATCAACATATGCTGGGAAAACTTTTAATTTGGAGTCAGATGATGTTAAAATTCAATTAATTCTTTTTTTTTTCTACCCAAACAATTGATATCACTCCAAAGTAGAAATCGCTGGTGAAAATAAACTTTCTTCCCAAACAAGTATGCCAAAGCAATCTCAATGAAGTAAAGAAATTTTTTTTTCATTTTGAATGTTGTAGACCAACTTTGCTATAATATTAATATTTAGAAAAAACAATTTCTTTCCTGAAAAACATTCACTTCAATCCTTGGTAGAAATTGATAAGTAATTATTAACAAGTGTGAATTAAATTTCACAAAAATACCTTAAATGATGATAAAAAGTTGTTAAGTAATTTATATAGTCTGTTTCTTTGGATTAAGGAGTAATCAAACATTAATTAGATATTAGATATAGATTACATATATAATATTACGTTAAGTGTGCATGGAGGTACCTAATCTAGTATGTTTGGTGCCCTAAACTCGGCCCTACATCATTTAACTTCAATTATAACATATTTATAAACGATAAGATTTTACGTGAGAATTTAGTGATACTAAGTGATTGTTTTTTATAATAAAAAATGTTGGCATTCCCTTGTTTTGCTTATATTTTTCGATAAATGAACTTAAAAGGCCATTTAGATGGAATAGTATAAATTTCACGTTTAGAAATAAAATCCGAAATATCAGGTGATTTTTCTATACTATAAACTATGACTTGAGCATAGTTTATGAGATGTCTACTAACCATTGTTTACAATTAACTGCTAGCAAATCAGCAGTAACCATTTCATGCCGAAAGGGTGACAGGAAGAGATTTTTATTGGGTTGCCATGCTGTGGAGATTAATAATAAAAAAAAAAGTTTTGTGATACGGCGAGAAACTTAGGAATGATAATGGACAAGGATTTGATTTAAAATTTATATATCAAAATCGTGAATTTTTAAGCAGAAAACATAGAACAATGCTATGTGAGTCTCTGGTTTTGTCTCAACTAAGTTACGGGAATGCAGTGTACGGCCCTTGTTTAAACTATTTTGATAAGCGCCGAATTCAAAACCTTCAAAACTCATGTCTCAGGTTGATTTTTGGGATCCGAAAGTTCGTCAGACTTAGTCACACACTTCAAAGAATTAATTGGCTAAATATGAAAAATAGAATATTTCCTCATTCTGCCGTTCTATATTAAAAAATACTAAGTAGAAAGTCTCCTCCATACCTTTTCAATAAAATAAGCTATCATATACGATTTAAGGGAACGCGTACTCCGCAAATGCATGCCACTAAAATTTTAATACGCTCCTTTTCATATAATATTGTTTCATGTTTAAATAATCTGCCAAATAAAATCAAAAATTTAAACAACCAAAAACGCTTCAAAACTGACGTTTTTCAGACACTCTCTTTTATCGGGTTAGATGGAACTAATCTTTAGTAGACTGAATCTCGCTTTTTTGCCATAATGTTATGCTGTTACTGTTAGATTGTATATAATTCAAATAAAGACCTTTATTATTATTATTATTATTATTATTATTATTATTATTATTATTATTATTATTATTATTATTATTATTATTATTATTATTATTATTATTATTATTATTATTATTATTATTATTATTGTTATTTTTTTTTATTCTTTAGCTCGACGTTGTCGGTTTTTATTTTTAATAAGAAGGTACGGTCTAAGACAAATACTCTTCCTACTGTAAGAAATTTCTGACCAGGTGGCAAGTCTGTAGTATGCTGGCTTTTTGTAGTTCCATATAGAGATATTGTTGAAGGCCGAGAGACTGAAGTGACTTATGAAGTTTTTTGGGTATTAGGCCTGTAGAAGATAGGACCACTGGTATTGTATGAACCTCCCTTTGGCGCCAAACTCTTTTGATCTCGCTAGCAAGCTCAGAGTATTTTTGTATTTTACGGTTGTAAGTATTTGAAAGATTTCTGTTCCAAGGTACTGCGATATCGATTAAGTAGGTTATCATTTCATTTTTAATAGTGAGTATTATATCTGGCCTATTATGTTGAATTGCTTTGTCTGTTATGATAGATCTGTTCCACATCAGTTTATGGGTATTTGACTCCAGAACAGCTTCAGGTGAATATTTAAAGTAAGGACACTTTTGTTCAAGAAGGTGATGTTTAACTGCAAGGTTTTGGTGAACTATTTTTGCTACATTATCGTGCCTTATTGTGTATTCTGTGGGTGCTAAAGTTGAACAACCGTTTAGTATGTGTTCAATAGTTTCTCCATTTTGGCCACATCTTCTGCACTTATCTTCTGTGTGAGGGGTATTAAGGATATATTTTTTATAATTTCTTGTTGGTAGTACTCTATCCTGAATAGCCAGCAGGTAGCCTTCGGTCTCGGCGTACAAGTCTCCGTTGCTCAGCCATTTGTTTGACGCTTTAATGTCAACATCTTCCTGATGCAGGTCGGAAAAATGCCCGCCGTGGACCGCCTTCTGAGCCCATTGATGCAGGATCTCATCGTTTATTTCAATTTGAAATACTGCGTTTCTATCTGCCATGTTTAATGGAGTGTATTTTTTATCTGCCTCTATTACGGTTTTATGTAGTGCAGCATCTTTATTGTAGAAATACTCTCGTAGCTTGTTCACTTGTTTATTGTGCATATTGAGTAGGTGTATTACTCCTCTTCCCCCTTCACTTCTTGGAAGAGTCCATCTCTCACGGCACGAGTTGGGATGGAGGTGACCGTGTTTTTTATATATTGAACGCATTTTGCTTTCTATTAGCTTGATGCTGGTTTTTGACCATTTTATAATGCCGAAAGAGTAGGTCAGTACTGGAATAACAAAGGTATTAAGTGCCTTGCTCATATTTCGACCATTTATACAACTGTTGGCTATTTTGCGCGTTCTTTCGTACACTATCTTCTCGAGTTTTTCTCGAGTGCCAACATGATCAATATTTCGCGCCTGCTCAATTCCAAGATACTTGTAAAGATCCGTCTCTTGCATGTTTTGAATCTCTGATTCTTGTATGTTCACCACGTTAGAAAACTTTCCCTTGTTTATATGGATAGTTCTACATTTATCCAAACCAAACTTCATTCGGATATCCGTGCTAAACATTTCCACTATCCGGATCATACTTGATAGTTGTTGTTTTGAAGATGCGTATAGTTTGAGATCATCCATATAGAGCAAGTGGCTTAACCTATGGGATTATTATTATTATTATTATTATTATTATTATTATTATTATTATTATTATTATTATTATTATTATTATTATTATTATTATTATATACTACTATATACGATCCTAAACCTACTTAGGATCGGTCGGACTCACCATCATTGCACCATTTGCCTTGGTTGACCGGGTCTTGCCTGAACGAAAACTTTTGCAGGTCGGCATATGTTTCCGCGAGAAATCCCACGATAAACAAACACGTCCCGGTCGAATCCAAAGTGGTCATGGTTTTCGGAGCACTCGGTATAGAGTGGCGAGGGGAGTTGATTATGATGACCGGCAAACTTACTATGTAGACCCAAACGGCCTGAAAAAAAATGCGAAATCCAATGTGTAACAGAAACTTAACGCGCCGTGTAAAATAACACACGGTATACTAATAATGAAGTTAAAAAATAACTTTTTTATCATGTTTTACTTTTACGCTGATGCAAACATTTGTAAACTAGAGTATATCATTACTGGTTTTTGAAAAAAAGTTCAATATTAAAAGCTTATCAAAAAAGTAATTTCTTGCATTTACAATGACGGCAAACCAATTGGAAACCATAGATTCTGATAATTTTAATTCTGGTACCAAGAAATTTGTCGGACATACTCCGAATATCTTTGCCACTTTAACCACAGTCATAAGTTTCAACAATTCTTTTATTCGCTAATTTATTTCTTAAAAACACCTCCTAGGCATGGACTAAGTATTACGCGTCTAGTGGAATGTCGGTACGAGCTATTCCACCCATATCTCTTTTAACGACCATCCACAGTTTTTCTATTGACTCAAGATCTGAGCTACAAGATGGCCCCTATAAATATGATTAACTTGTAGCCAAGCAGTAGCCTCAGCGAAATGCTTGTCGTGCTGGAATTTCCAAAGTACTGATGTTCAGCGCGGTACCATTCCAGGAGAAGCCGCCTCATAGTATGATACTAATGATAATAATAATTAGCAAAAAAATAATACAGGAAGTATCACAAAATTTGGCCTTATGAAAGTTGAAACAATTAACTAGCAATAAATGAAGTAGTTTTCTATGGTTGCAAATAAAATGTAAAGGAATGTACAGTTGTGTATCATCTGCGTAAAAGTGTACGTTGCAAAACACCAAACAAGATGTTATGTAACTAGGTGATAAATAGAAGAGGTCCAAGGATGGAACCCTGATGAACATCAGACCTAATTGGCTCCTTAGATGACACAGTATTCTTAAAATCAACATATTGAAGTCTGCTGGCGAAGGCTTTAAAATAATAAAGAAGTCTTAGCTCGACCTTTATCAGGAGCTCTAATTATCTGTGACATTTAGTAAAACTCTACTGATGTAAAGGAAATTTCACTGTTTGCATAGTGCAGCGCAGATCATATTCTTTATTTGGTGGATGCCCATCAGAACCAAATTATCCCGGATTCGTATGACCACAGCATCTGCTTCCATTGGTGAAGGTTGCAACTAAGATGATGAATAGCAAATTCCAAACTTCTGTATTATGTGTGAGGAGCTGTGTATAATATAGTTGGAAGTTGCCTGTTCTATGTATTGTAATCCAATGTTATTTGAGAATAGTAACCAATGCAACCACGTAGGCATGTGATTATTCTTTATGTTGCTATGTACGGCTAAGAAGCTATGAGGAGTGTTATTTTAATTTGTAATCAGTTAATAGACTTTGTGAAGTAAGATGCTGATTTTTATTTAAGACTAGAATGGGACATCGCTGTTCTAGTTGTTCCAAAGCATTAAACACTTTTTTGGAAGCATTAATAATTTCTGTAATATTTTGATAGGAATAACCTACGAAGATACTTGAAGACCAGAGTTCTTAACCAATGCGTACTCCCAGTACTCACATATAGGACACAAGTATTTACAAAAGATAACATAAACAACATAAATAAAACACAACGAGCGATGGAAAGACTTATGCTAGGTATAAAATAAAAGGATTAATAAAACAAAAAGATAGACTACAGCGAAAATTTAAGCTAAAATAGAAAATTGAAATGAAAGGTGACAAGCGGTGATCATACAATACAGCCCGTCAAAAAATAAAAGAGAAAAAAGAATATTACAATTAGAGGAAGCCTAAGGCTGAATAGATAGAGTGATTGAATAATATGTATTTTATTTTCGTTACAACTATTTTGGGAATCGTATGTATTCGATATTCAATCTCATAATAAGAGTTTCCAATTAGTTTTCCGTCATGTATTTGAGTAATTTTAAAGTCAAAATCAAGTTTAATTTAGAAAAGCATATTATTCCAACACGACTTCAGCGAAAATGGTTGTACTAACGCAAAACTCACCTGAAATGTCCAAAATATCGCGAATCTGATGGTGTTGCTCTTTTTATCTTCGAACTGTTTATCCCTTCCGATTTTAATGATCCTGTACAAGAGATAACCGGACAGCCGGATCCCCCACAAGCAAACGAAGGTGGTTACCATCAGTTGCCTGCTATCGTAGGCCTTCTGAAAATGTCAGGTGTGAAAAAAATGCATCCCGGAGTTAACCCGGCGCTACCTTTTTGCCGCCTTGGCCGAGAAAGAAAGTGAGCAGTGCCAGGATCATGAAGTTGATTCCCCCCCCAAAGTCGGACACCTTGTCCATTTGAAAGATCGCGGCTATTAAGAAAAATATGATCTGCATCGTCACGGTTACAATCGCGCTTATGGCAAAGTGATCTTCGTCGAGAATGTCCACGGCCATCTTGGTTGTTGGTTGTTTTTCGTTAATTTTCGTCCTGAAATCGACAAATGTTAAAAATGTTCAGGAAGGTTACGAAAATAATGTCTGAAGTATGTGAAGTAGTTCCGTTTATTTATTTTTTGAGAATTTTAATTCTTAAAAGACCAAAAAGACCAAAATTAAAATCTCCCATAATAGTGATTTTGAAAAATCCGAATTAAGTACAGGTATTTTTATTTATAAATTATGGGAATAAATTTAGCAGTGGTTCTTTGGTGAAAAATAAACCTTTTTCCGTTATATGCACATTTTTTCTTGAATCTACCTAACTACCTAAACTTTCTTTTATTAACTTACAATAATCGTAATCGTATTGTCATTATTTTAAATGTTTGTGCGAGAACGTAACCTAAAAATATACTCTGTTCAATTTAGTTCCAAAATTTATAAGAAAATATTGATTCGTTATATATACTCAAAATAAAAAATCAATTAAAGTTATGTCGGTGCTGTTGACTGGCCAATCCACAGTTCCCTATCCAACCCCTGGGATATTCCATGTTCATATATAATCAGCGCTGATATATTTAGGGATGAATCTTCTATATATTGTTCTATTTGGTGCTCTAAGAGTTGCAAATACTGATCTCTAGTTAACTTTTGATCTATCAATATCGGACCCAAAATATGGCCATCTATGACAGGACACCATGCATTAATTGATTGTTACCCCTGGGTTTTTATTTCTTGTATTTGTCTAGGACTATTTAAAGGTCAATATCTCGTATTTTGTGTATTACAACCCTTTCTTGTAGTCCAGTCCATAAGATGTTTTTCAAAAAATTATTATTTTCATTACGTCTATTTAAAAAATCCAAACAAAACTGCACCCTCCTTTGATATTGGTCTGCACTTAGTTTTTGAGCCTTAAGCAATTTAAATGCATTATATTTATATTCTTTCAAAACTGAGTGGATTGATCCCCGAGAAATACCTGTCTCTTCATATACTCTAGTAATAGAGGAAACTGGATGCGCTTCATAGAATCCTAATATGTTTGCCTTATTTTCTTCATTTAAAACATTATGATTCCGACATACCTTTTTAGCATTTAATACGTTACCTTATATATGTCAAATATAAATATATTTTTATTTGTCAGTCAGGGCACTCTTTGTAATTATATAATAAATTAAATAAAAGTAATGTAAATGCAATCGGAGTAAGATATTCTATTAAACACATATATAATATACAAGGTGTTTCGTTTAAAAATATATGATGGAGGCCTGTGGATAGTTTTGTGTTTTATACGTTACTTGGTAAAAAAAATTGGCTACTAACCCTACGTTTTTTTTTCTGTTTACCTTGACATCTCTAAAAACATTGAATGCACTATATTTATATGATTTTTATTACCATATTCGTCAAATACTAGGTCAAATCGAAAAAGTTATAGGTCGACAGGCAGGCGGGACGTCCAAGGTCACCACACAGGTTGTACGAGAGATCACTCAGCATCCCTCGCAGATCGATACGGACGCCAGTGGCGTGGGGCAAAGGAAAAAAATCAAGGTTCCGGAAACTGCAATCCAGTGAATGAAGGATTCAATCGCCGATACGACACTGATGGAGTCGCTTGAGTTATTTTTAAGCTTCGCCTTTCACGTGAACTTGGTTTGGATAACTTTCGAAAAGTCGATAACGAAATGTGTAATCGTCGAAACTGTCGGGTGATTCGGACGGTAAGTAAAAAAAAAATACTCACAAAACATGATGGATGGAAGAGACGCTGGCGTCGGGACGCCTCGCACCACGTCGGCGATGAGACTGCGGAGGCGCCGAAACCCGATTCGTGAAACGGGATCGGGAAAACGGCCGGGAACCGAACTGGGACGCTGCCGCGCATATATTTTATAGTTCATTCATAGATTAAACTAAAGGTGGGGTCACACTGGCGAATGGGCTTGATGTCGCCGCAACGTCGCTCAGTTTCAAAAAAATCGTTGAAGCCGAACTTTTTGAAAGTATCAATGCTCGTATAAGTATTTTTCTACTCCCTCCGGTAAAATATTAAATTATACATCGATCTAGAGACACGTGACTTTCTGTTAAAAAGAGACGACAATAACAGAACCGATCCGAACGATAAACGGGTAAGTTTAATGGCAACTGGTAAATATGTTGTTTGAATAGTACGAAATTTAGTAAGATTTTACCGCACGGCTTGAATTTTGACGTTTGTCAATTCTGATGGTCATGTCAGTGAATGTTTCGTATTGTTTTATAAAAATATACCCAAAGACTAACCATCGAAACCACGGGTTTCGTTTTTCTAAAACATTTTTTTTTTATTTCCAAACGGCGCTACGAGCTTTACATTAAGTCGTTACAAGAACGTCGCGTCTCACATGCTAAGAATGCTGAAGCCAGCATTTCTTGTGGTCATCAGCATATTCTATAATATCATATTCTATTATATATATATATATATATATATATATATATATATATATATATATATATATATATATATATATATATATGGTGTAGGTAGGTCACATTGGGAGCAGTGATTTTCTTAATCATGCTTTTTTTTCTATCAAACAGGGTGCACTAGAAGTTTGAAAAAATATAGTCGGAAGTTGGTACAAATTTTTGATTTTAGCAGAATTTTGAACGACTTTTGCAAAAAAATGCATTGATTGTGCGAAAATTATACAGGATGCCCGAAATTTGCCAATTTGGTTTTTGTTTTTTCCTTATATTATTCGCAACGTTCTTCTAGTTTAACCATTGTTATTTTGGACACACTGTATGGTATAACATAAAAAATAAATAAATTGAGTTAGCAAAGCAAAAAGAAAAACCAAATTTCAAAGAGAAGTAATAATTCAAGAGTATAGTAATAACGTTAATCATGCCAGAATCGTGTCGTTTTGTCGCCCACCAAGCAATAACAAAAATTATCGTAACACAATGTTATTAAAAGTAAATAGGTTTCCTCCAATCTTTTAATATCAAGTTATTGGAAGACTTTGCATTAAATTAGGGTGGATAAGGATACGGATAACAACAACTTAGCACTAGCAAGAGGAAACTTTTCTGAAAAAAAGGCAATCAACTACCACCCAACATAAAAGACATCGGGGATTGATAACAACAACCTTTGCGACCGTGAACCTAACATGGATGTTGCTGAACTCTGGTAGAAAGGTGATAACCTTGAAGAGATTATGTAAATTTCTTCGGTGTGTTCGCCGCAGCACAAAATAATACAGAGAAACAGTCCGACAGTGTGGTTCTTCATAATCTTCAGCAGCATCGAATTATGTTTCAATCAACAGCTAGCTGTTTGGTTTTCGTAACTTTGGTAGCTGGCGTTTTAAGCGATGCATCAACATCTACGAAGGATCTAAAATACGAACTCAACAATGGCAATTTCATGCCCGCCATTGGACGTAAGTAATCAGACATTACGTTAAAATTAAACCTGTGGCAGGAGGTAAAATTAATACTCGCTGATACGTGACGTTTTATTGAACGCTCAATAAGAGTGAATGATTAAAATGTGTAGTTGTATGCAAATCTCAGTGTAGAAAACATAAAATTAATTATAACATTCACCAATTTGCTTCTACGCCGACATTTCTACGTTCTCCATTTTCAGGGCGCGAAGAAATTAGAAATGTTTGTTCGAGTAACGGAAAAAGCAGAAAATTAATGGAGATTTAGGAGTGTCGACCAACTTGTATTATGGCACTAGCATTTTGTAAGGTTAATGCCATAACCCTTGTAATAGTAATTCGCTGTTTTACAGATTATGCGATGTTCTTGAATGAAAAAAAATTAATTAGAAAAACAACAGCAAACCAAATATTTTTTGCCGCAATACCAGTTTGTGTCGTGATGAAACATTGAAAATTTAGTAGTATCACAACAAAAATGAAGAAAGGCAGCAAATAATTTTTATAAGTTAATTGTTAAGACATTTGGGAGTTTTTTATATTTCGAATTACTATTAATTTTTAAAAAGATATGAATTTAAATATTCAAGTGCAGTGGAATATTTTATATTTGACAGAGCATCAGAGAGATTTTTTTAAATATTTGTTGTATTAAAGCAGGTATTTATTGGCAATGACCTACATTCAAAAATATAGAAAAAAATGTTGGCCAATATTACAATTACTAAAATATGTTTGTTGTTGCTCCGAGGCTACGGAACTTAGGATATTGATAGGAGTCTTCCTCACTATACAAAATTATTGGTATCGATCTTAAGTGTTAAACCAAATTCAAGCTTAAAAGTTTATATTAAAAGTTTACTGTCACAGATTTCTTAACTAATAACTTCAAGATCTTTTAATTTAATAATAATGTAATTTGTTGAAGTTTGTTACGATTTTTTAAAATTTTCCGATTTCCCAGCTTTGGCTTATTGACAAATCTTTTCTTACGTGTTAGTTGGAACATCTCGAATTACCGGAGCCGATAGAGTCAAGGACGTTCTGGACAAAGCTCTCGCAGCGGGATACAGGCAATTCGGTAAACGCTTGGCCCAACCATCACGTAACTTCTTTTAACCCCTTTTTTCACAGACACCGCAGCAGCTTACAACAACGAGGAGGATATCGGGAACGCCCTGGAAGAACTGCTGCCCAAATACAATCTCACCAGGAACGACATATTTATAACGACCAAATTTTGTAAGTGATTATAAATAAATAGGGTTGAGTCGTTTTGGGTTAAAGTTCTTCCATAATATCAACATTCTTCATTTCTTTTTGGTTTATTCGACGTTACAATTATAATTATAAACTCCAAAGTCGAAAATAATCAAATAAATTAATTCGTGTTGCTGTTTCATTTTAAATTACTATATACGCAGAAAATTACGATAACATTCTTGATGAAGATATATACTAACAAAACTAACCAAAACCGACTTCCACATGATATATATATATATATATATATATATATATATATATATATATATATATATATATATATATATATATATATATATATATATATATATATATATATGTTAATATATAATTACCTTTCTGATAAATTTATTCTTTTGTGAAGGAAATTTTCCTTCAAACCCAAAAATTCGAAAGATTATTATTCCATTGCATTAAATAGGTAGTAACAATGATTATAATTACAGGGTCTGTATTAGGGCCGGTACCTCTTGGATATTGACGGTTTAGAGACCTATAACGGGCTGATTGATTGAGTAACAATAATAATGTATATCTTAATTCACTAAAAACATATTTTTCTACGCCCTTCTGTGAAATGCTCAATTATATACCGATCCAGTGTGTCATTTGACCACGTCAGTTTTGTTTCCCACAGATCCGAGCCATTTCGGATATTACCGCACGGGTTCGGGAGTAATCGGATGTTTCCGGAGATTTTACCGCATGTCTTGAATTTTGACGTTTGTCAATTTTGACAGTCATGTCAGTGGGTCAGACGGTCGTAGAAAAAACGTCACTCGTTTATTCAACACTCATTCAGCTGCGCTCCGCTCGTGCCAAATAAACTCATGACTCAAATGGTTTTTCCACGCTGGTTGCATAATATAATACTTTTTAGCAAATCAAATTAATTACAAACTGCCATAATGTAACTGATAATCTTAAAAGTAACACATTTATAAACGACTTGACTAGTGCACCTAGGTGCCCTAGAGCACCTGCATGTGCAGTATAAACAAATTTTGTAAATATTTCTACTGCAACAGTAAAGCAAGAAGCAGTAAGTAACATTTATTTTTTTTCTACAGAAAGAAAGAGAACTGTTCTAAATTCTCAACGACATAGACTAATTTCTCTGTTAAAATTATTTTTAATTTTGATATTCCTTAATTGCGCAGAAAGGCAATTATAAAATTTTGGTGCTAAATATATTTTTGCTATAATGACAATGATTACTAGGTACTTGGTAGATCGAACTTTGTTTATAGGGTTTTGGAAGCAATCTATTTCTATGGTGTTAAAGACAGTTAATTTGTTTTATCTACATTAAGAGATAACTGAAGGATGTCAAATTTTTTGAAGAGACTTGGCTATTATATGCCTAGCT
This sequence comes from Cylas formicarius, assembly GCF_029955315.1. Taxonomy (NCBI): domain Eukaryota; kingdom Metazoa; phylum Arthropoda; class Insecta; order Coleoptera; family Brentidae; genus Cylas; species Cylas formicarius. Next base: position 31,722,046 of record NW_026844319.1, on the reverse strand, counting down.
TCCCCTTAAATTAAAACACAGTGTTATCTGCAACAACAACATATCCAGAAGCCATGTAGGGACCTTTCGCTTCGCACAAAGTTTCTTTGAATCTTGCTAGAAAAAAACATAAATTTTAAGACACATTACTCTTCTTTGGAATCGGAATATTAAGTATGGTCGACTTATTTGACGAATGTTTTCTTAGTTCATAAGATGTATAGCAAACCTGTACACCATATCTAAAAAAATGTGGAATATCAATTTTCACTCACTAAAAACTAGAAGTGCAAGTGATGTGCCTTTTTGAGAAATAAGCCTCTTTTTTCCTTGCTTGTTTATAGATTGCTGCGGTCTGAGTAGATTTTTTGACAATTTCAAACACAAACATTGTTGATTTGGAAAATAAATGGCCCTTATTAGACCACTAATTTTGATTTTGAATTTTGTCTCTGATGTCTGATATGCACAATGAACAAGAACGTTTGGTGGCCCAGTGGAAAGCTAATCACTTTCGCTTTACCTATAAAGAGTGTGTTCTGCATTTGGATTCACTTCTAACCTCTCGGCATCAAGTACAAATGCGTGGTTCATTTTAGCTCCGTGGAAGCAAGGGGAAAACGTGACCGATGCCTTACACGACTCTCTTAGAAAATTAAAAACTCCCTACATCGACCTCTATCTCATCCACTGGCCGGGGGCAGGCGCGGGGGTAAACAAAGCGACCGCGAACTTTACAGCTTTGAGGGCCGAGAGGTGGCAGAAAATGGTGAAGGCGTTGAAAGACGGTCTTGTGAAAAACATCGGCGTTTCAAACTACGCCGTGAAACATTTGAGGGAACTGCTGGCCAACGATTTCGGCACCAAACCCGCCGTCAATCAGGTATAGTTTGGTTCAAATTATTCCTCATTAAACCCTAACGTTTACGTCACAACGAAGCTACTAACGCGCGTGTTGCAGGGTCTTTGGAATCCTCTTTACCACCCTGCCGAACTTCTGGAACTCTGCAGGAAAGAGGGAATTTTGCTGGAGGCGTATTCGTCCCTCGGAGGAACTCACGACGATAACTTGTTGCAAAACGAAGATGTTAAAAAAGTTGCGGAAAAGCTGGGAAAAACACCTGCGCAGGTACCGTGCATGACAAATACGTGCTATGCCAAAAAGGATACGCATATATCGGGCTGAAAATTAATATTTTAAGATTTAACAGAAATCACTTATATGCGGGATGTTTATTTTCTTCTTCCAACGAAAACAAATTTGTCCAAAAAAATAGTCGTTCTCAAACAACCACCTTAGTACCATCTAAATAAAAAAGCAATTTCAATAGCAGTAAATACATGGGCAGTAAAATTACATTTTTTTAGGATAGGTTTATTTTATATATAAAAAAATAAAAATTGGTGGTCCAATGACGGTAAAATTGATGTGCCGCAGACGGTATTGATGTTTACGATACTCACGAACCTGCTTTTTCCGCACTTTTCTTTCTAAACAGCGAGTTACACACACTTACCTCGTTATTCCAAACCATTAAACGAGATCTTGAAAAAATAAATTGTCCTGTCAGCCTGTCTGGTTCTTAAATGCAGCAACGTCATCGGCTAAAAACTAGATTTTAAATCTCGCTCATGCGCATGTTCCTGTATTATCGGCATAGTAGCTAAATGGTTTGGATGGACACCTAACCTACCAATTTATGTTCTCCGTAGAAACTGTTCGTTACCATCGAGACAAAAATCGTTGAAAATATATTTTTCGTGGTCGGTCAGCCACCCATCATCGACCAACATAGGACAATTATTATCTTAAGACACTAGAGATTGTTGAAATTATGTTATGTGCAAAAACAGTAAAAAACGGTTCGTTAGAACAAACACGAAATAGTCTAAACAATAGCTTTCATGTTCAGTGAGTGATATTATTTAATAGAATAGTTTAACTAGAAAATTCTATTTTTCAATTTCTTATCTAAGGGTATTGTTAATATTATGTTTGAAGCATAAACACCTTGTTCTATTTAGTTGATATCACGGAGTAAAAAAATTTAAATTAATTAGTTCCCATGGATCCTACACGTTATAATGGTTCACGCGTAAATGTAAATGCTTGTTCTTTTCTAACAGCGGTTTTTTTAGGTTCTCTTGAGATGGGCTGTGCAGCAGAATATAGCGATCATTCCAAAAGCCACTTCCAAGCAACACCTCGAAGATAACCTCAATCTCGACTTCACCCTCCCCGACGAAGACGTGTCGGTTTTAAATGGTTTCCCGCAAAAGAGAAACCCTTTTTCGGAAGATACGCCATGAATATGTTACTAACGAACGCGAATTAAAATCGAGACCCAACAAGTTCGTTTTATTTGATACGAAATTAATTTAGAATTTATTAAGTAGACCTTTTCTATGGCAAAAATATATTTCCGTATGTAATTTAAACCGGAAATAATTTGCCGTATAATCCTTGTAAGTTGACCAAACAGAAGGCATAACCTAACCTTACTTTTCGAAAGCGAAGGGTGACAATTCAAATCGGAAACCAAAAGCGACTTTTATAGCACTGCCCTCTCAATTTTCAAGGCTAGGTGAAAGGACATACATTAATAATAATCTAAAAAAAAAACTGCTCATTTACAATAGATGCAACTGATGAATTACGGAAATTTATATACGTATTTACATATTATTTTTCTTTAATTTTAGGGATGGACAAGTCTATTTGTGCTTTAATAAAAGTTCAAAAGGAATATTCATACAATTCGTTGCTTTAAATGTTAGTCTCGCTTTTTGGCAATTTTCTTATGAATATTAAAGGGACATGGTGTGGAAAAAATCAATGATTAACAAATATATATTTTATTATCAAATTCAATCTTTTTATTTTCGGAAATAACTTACTTCCAAAGCAATTACAAAAAAAAAACAACTCGAAAACAAAGGGTCCAGTCTATATACAAGTGTTTTTGGTTCTGGGAGAATAAATAAAATCGTTGGACGGGCCCGTCCCTGTTACTGCTGCTCCGCACTTTCGACAATCAACATAATCGATTGTTGTTGTCCCGCGTCCGACGCCACGCCCCTCACGCATTCCACTTGATGGGACGCCCAGTCTTTTCTCTGACAAAACGTCGAACAGTAAGGCGTCCTTCGGCACAGCGAGCATTCGGCCAACGCTTCCCTGTTACAATTTGCACACTGAAAGGAATTAATAAACTGAAGACAAAAGAAACAAAAATCAAAAAATAAAAACTGAAGAAAAAGGGAAGTAAGAAAGAAATGATGACTATTAAAACACCACTAACCTTTTTGTGATTGTCATTATCAATGGCAGGTTGTAGGGTCGAGTCTGCAGCGCCTTCGGGCTGCAAAGCTGCGACCTGCGCCTCAACTCTTGCCGCCAATATGGCGGATTCTTTTTCCCTCTGGAATTTGTCCTGCTGCCTACCCATGGTCTCCTTCAACTCGTCGATACTCCTTTCATTGCACAAAATCAATAAATTTACACAAATCTTATGAAAATAAAAAAGACTAATGCACATTCCACGCATGCATATTATTTCATACTACATATTTGCCAGACTGATCTCAAAGTTGCTTAACTCAACTTGATTTATGGAATTTCATTGGACAATCCGAACATTGAGCAAATTGTGGCTGTTGCACTTGGTGGATGGTTTTCACCGTTGGCACAAAATGTTTTATATGTTAGCTCGATGTCAATCAATCTGTGATGTTTGTTCAAATTCGTCTGTCTTTTATCTCTATATTTATATCAATACCTGTGGGAAGTTATAATAGTGAATAGCATTTCGTTAAAAATTATTAAAGTCACGATTATTAGGTTTATAAAATTCATCACCAGTATTTTTGAATTTTTATTCAATTTTTTTTTAGATCCCTCTGAATGTATTATAATGCAATCAACGTCAAGAGCTTTGTCAATCCTGTACTTTTTTCTCCTGCCTCAATCGCAGATAAAACATCCTCAACGACATGACATGAAACTTCTTTTGGATTTCTACAAGGAACTTCGTCCAAAAGTTGAACGTTTTGCAATAACGATTTCTTAAAAATTATGGGGATCGACTTCCACAAAAATAATGAGGCCATTGCCGCGCTTGGAACATTCCTAAAGTTTGTAGATAAACAAAGTCAAACTGGAAGGGGTAGAAAATGCTTTGAATATCAAGGCCGCAAATTCTATTGTCTAATTAAACTCTCAACAAAGAAATGAAAAAAAGAAAATACACGAACAATGTCAGTTAATGTTAAAACTACCAAAAAGAACAATTTTGGGAAAAACGGAATCCCATGACTAAAAGAAGTGTGATTGATCAATTAAGAAAACAGCTCTGTTCGAATTGTATTCTAAAAGGCTGCGATAAATACTTTTCTGTCAATTTTTAAATTCACATTTATTTATACTAGCACTAGATTCGCAGATTTTTCTGCAGGTTTAAAAAATTTTATTAACTTTTTTCAGATTTATATGTCTTTCTTTTTAAAATATATATTTGGTATGATATAACATATCTAAATGAATATAATTTATTTCTGGAAATAAAATTGTTTTCTATCCACCTGAATATACCACTTCTATTTTCCACATAGTCTTGGTCACTCAGATTCCTGGAGATACTGATGACAAATAAATTTGAATCGTACTGGATCTCAAAAAAACTCTGACCAAATGAATATCAATAATCGCACAGGAACAAAACAAACGCGAATCTCAGATGACAGAATAGCCAATATCAATTAAAAACGAGAGTAACTCCACCCATTAATGTACTCATTAGTTTCACAAGTTAATGAGAAAATAGTAAATACAAAAATTATAAAGAAAATTATTTTAGTAGTATACACGCGACTAATAAATCATATATTTTTTTAAATGGAACACCCAATTTTAAAATATTGTTTTGAATTCCTTTTAAAAATCTTCAACTTTTTTATTAACTAGCCTGTATCTGTAAGCAAAAAAATAATGCACCAAAACTGTAAGAAACCGTTTCTGACTGCAGGTGCAATGAACTTAAACAAATAAAACAGAAACGCCATTTTGTTCAATAAGATTAATTAAAAAGCAAAAATATTATGATCGTCTATTTAAGTTGTCAATAGACATTTTCAGCAAGTTTTTTTTCTCAAAAGGGCTTGATTTTTCAATTGTGTCTGATAGACAACAAAAATCCAGAACACTTAACTGTTGGTAAGAGAAATTACCTTCGACAATCGACGGCTAGTCTGTTAATCTGGCAGACGATATCTTCCAATCGCCTCAGCTGAGTCATGGGATCCACGGGCGTGAGCGGATCAATCAGTTGGTAGTCGTTGGAATCCAAACCTTCGGCCAGATTTTGCCACGCCTCCTCCTTGCTCTGCTGGTCGCTATCTTCCTCGTTCGAGGCGTTGCGTTTGCCCCCGTCGCTCTCTTTCCGCCGCTTCCGCTTGTACGGGGTAAAGAGACGAACCGGTCCGGTGGCGGTTTCGTCGTCGCAACACGCGGCGCAGGTACAACTCGTAGCATGCGGAAGAATAATTCCTGCACACGAAAGCAAAAAGACATAACAACCCCGGCATTATTTTGAGGTTACCGTTCCCACCTTCCTCGATTAAAGTCTGCAGACTTCGTCCGCCGAATCGGATGCTCCTTTTCCAATCTTTGCTGGAGGCCCGGCCGCATAACGCCTCGAATTCGCTCGGGGTGTACCACGAACTTCCCAATTTGATGCAACGGCCTCGTCCGCCCGAACCGAACCTGGCTTTGTGTAGTTCCGCGGACGTGTTTTTGCATCTTACGGGCAGAACGGGTAAACTGGCGGCTTCTCCCCAAGAACCTACCGTCGGGGTTACAGTCACGGGAGTCGAAACCGTACCGTTTCCCGAAACATCTTCCTGTATAACGATGGTTTTCAGTTCCGTGCCGGAACCGTCGGTCGCCAAATAACCGTTATTGTCCACGCACAGCATAGGTTTGAAATGTTGCATCTGCTCTTGAGTGATAACATTAAAAGTGCTCGTAATGAGACTCCCGACAGGCAGAGAAACCGGGACCCCGGCATGCCTAACGGAAACGGTAGAGACCCGCGCACTCTTCGTATCGATAGCGTCGCCATTATCGCCGCCATCGTGCTCGCTCGCGAGCTGTTCGGCTTCGGAGATGTCCGGCAGGACGACACTTTCCGAGTTTGAGTTCTCCATGAGGAAAAACGAGTCGACGAGAAATTTACCTTTCGTGCGGGCCGGATTCGATTTTCCAACCGGAAACGGCCGAATTTTTCGCCCGCGAACACACTCAATTTGAGATGACGAGGCTCGTTGCCGTACACATGGCCGCAACAATCGCCCGATAATGCAGCTACGTAGACACTCTGGCGCATGCGTCGCGCCAATTCGAATATGTTTTCGGTCGGAAACCCGTAATTGTTGTTTCATTAAACGTGCGTTGGTTTAAGAATCTCGCAACTCGAGAAAATATTCGTTTCGAGCTCTAAACTTTCAAGCGAAGTCGATGTTGAGGATTGTAACAGACTTTCGAATGACAGATTTTACAGTGTTATCTAGCGCGCTTACTGTCGTATTTAAAAGTAATAATAATACCTGAGGGGCTTCGATTCCGCTCTCACTTTTCAACTTATCCTTCGCTGGATGATAAGAGGGTAGCAAGCAACGCTTAAAGACTACTTTAAGCCGAAATAACGCTTGAGTTTTCCCGGTCCCAACCGCTATCACAATAAAGCGCAAAGTAGGCAACCAACCAAGCAAGTAAAACGCTGATTTAAATATAGCAACTGACAAAAATGGACCAAAATTATAATTATTGTTATAATTGATAATTGATTGGGCTCGATAGGCTCGCCAATGACGATGCCAATCACCTTCTCTGCAGATTATTGCCGAGAAATATCTCGCGCGACTTTTGTATCGGGTACGAAGTACATCGCGACAATGTAAGCAACGCATAATTTAATTTAACAATAGAATGCATCAAGTCGCAATTACGTAAAAGTTTGTGTGATTTCCCAACAGCTCATAAAAAACGTCATCAACGGATCCTGGGACAGGATAGAGCGATATTATTTCTCGAATAGTTCTAACATTGCATCAGGTTCGGAAATTGACCGACCCACTGTCAAGGATAAAGCAATCTCGAGCACAAGAGATCCTTTTTCGTAATCCCAGACCCGATTAATGACAAATCGTTACCATGCACCGGCTCTTAAATGCAGTTCCAAAACGCGATACCTTAATTGACGTTAAATTGTAGTTAAATTAATTCCGGAGAATATAATTAACCGCGAAACCATCGGCCGTGCGATGTTTCATCGCGGTATGCGGTGGCATTCAGATGGTTTAATTGCAAAGAGATCGATTTCCTCGGTTAAAGGATCATTAAAAAGTAAAAAACTTATCCCGTATAGAAGTGACGTGCAACAATACGTCCAAGAACCGCAGGAAACAAAAAAAATCGCAACACAAAAACAATTCCCAAATGTTGTCACGAGTACTTTGCCAAGGGTAAAAATGGCTACGGTCGAACCCAAGATGCGGTTTTGACTACTTGGTGGTGCTTTCAAGGACAACTAAAATCGTCAGCGTCATCGCATTGATGCCTTGTGGCATTTTATCAAACTTTAAACCATGGACCATAGATAGATCGACAGATTCACGAAAAAAAAGGGCGCGGAACATAGTTAGTTACATGTAAAAGTTGCTTCCAGTAAAATGATGTTTAATTTTTTTGTATTATTCCAATTGTCACTCAATAACATACAGGGTGGTAATATTTTTAAATGGAACACCTTAGATTTTATTACATTTTTAAATACCCCTGTAAAAGACGAATCCAAGGATAAATATCTATATATCGGTTTCTAATGCATCATTATTAGCAAACATCTTCGGGATTCAGGTTATGTTACGTTGCATATGTCCCATAAACGACAGCTCAAAGCAAAGATAACACAAAACACAGGCCCATATCCAGTTCTAGATTGAACTGATTTCGTAACTAAACTGCCGTTATTGCCGTGGAAACAAGCACTTCAGAGAGTGTGCCGTGGATGGCAACCGGTATTTATAAACGTTTCTTCTGTCAGTGATTTTTAATACCTTCCCAATTTTGAAAGTTTGATTTTCAACACATTTAGTGAAGTCTTTGTTTTGTTGTATGTTATCGGATACCCCGGCCAAAAACGAAAACAGGATATTCTTTAGTTTCTTCTTTACATTGTATACCAAGTTGAATAAGACTGCTTGGATCATTCGCCCAGTATATTCATTCATGCATTATTTTCAAGGTAAAAAATGTCAAACTTAAAAAAGTTATTTTTTTCTACTCCTGTGTGTAAAATGCCAATTACACACCGATCTAGCGTGCAGGAAGCGTCACTTTACCACCACCACGGATCCGAGCCACCTTGGACATTTCCGGGATTTTACCGCATGGGTTTGGGAGCAATCGGATGATTTCTAACGGTCGTAGAAAAAGTATAGTATGCAACACGTTCGGTAAACTTTTTAAGTCACCCGTTTATTAAACAATCGCTCCGCTCGTGTCAAATAAACTCATAATATAATATACCATTTTATATGTTAATAATTGTCTCTCCGATTTTGATGATATTTAATGCTGTTATTTACGTCAGTGAGGAGCAAATTTATCACCTAATGGATTAACAGTATTATTTTTTCAAGAAAAAACGTAAACCAATGCTTTCAATTTTGCTGCGGACTAAACAACTAAAAGTTTTTTTAAGTTTCGTTCTCTCCTGGTAACTTTTGCGTTATAACGTTATAAGCGCTAAAGTCATTTTTGGCAAAACGAAATGCGAAAATAAGTTTGTTAATAAAGCTGTTTTATTGGTTTAAACGCTCCGCACAACTAAGCGTGTCCAAATCTTTTATCATAAGTTATATCCTAACCAAAATCGAAGAAAAAATGATTTAACCACTCTGTAGATTTTCGACCCGCGAATCTCATTAAACGGACGAAGACGACTCTTATTTGTTTTGGCACTTTTACGTATTCCCTGTGATAACGGCCGACTAAATCGAAAAAGACAAAGAGAGAGAAAGAAGCGGACCGTAGCGGAGCAAAGATACGCGACAGAACGAAACAGATCTCGGATAAAAGGAGGAGCCATTCAATGGCGTGACGTAGACGATAGAAAATAATATAAATTAAGAGAATCTGTTGTTGTACGATAGCCGTTCGAAAGTTTATCGGGTAGTTACAACAGATTCTGTTAGTTTGTTTGGTGATTGCGTGTAGAATCGACGACATAATGAGAGAGACGGCGATGATCAACGGCAACGACAAACACGATGGCGAAAACGGCAAACAACTAAGTCTCCCGAAAGGTAAGCGTCCTAAACACTATGTCACTTCGCATAGCATAACCAAAACCCGCCACTGTTACCCATAGATAATTTTTACACCACGTTTTTGGTAATTACGTTCCTAAGCACAGAATATTATTTAATAATTTCAAAATTAAATATATAACATTAAAGACAAGCATATAGATGAGTTTTTTTACAACAGAAACCAAAATGGCGTCTCATCTGCGATATTTGAGAGTCTTGGCGTTTAAGTTAGCTACACAGAAAAAGTTTTATACATTTAATGTATGATCCGATTGAGTGACGTAGCCAAGTGAAAAAGAGTTTTTAATTACTTCTTTACTAATTATGAATACATAAAATACAAAAAATATTGTACTGATACCTGAATCACAAAGCGAGACGGGTAGTTGCCAAATTAGTCACAGATGTGTTCTAAAATCATAAAGCATTCTATTTTTTGGGTTTAAATTTATTTAAAACTATTAAGTAAATTAAAAGTATCAAATGAAATATTTAAAAAAAAGTTATTTAAATCGTCATAATATTGTACCGATAGCGATCGTCACAGTGGAACTCCTTATAAACCAATTTAGAGGGAAAACATTAGAAGGGGGCCTATAATTTTATGCAACAGAACTTTTATTAATTAATATTCATTCGTCCGATCATTCATATTATAAAAAAACACATTTTTAATCGTGAGGAGGTTATAAAAGATTATTAACTGGTTGTCAATTGTCGAAATAGGAAAAATACATGTCACTTTTTGAAGATATTAAAAAACCTGTCTGTTTCTGGCCACTACTGGATCCAAAGCAAGTAATAAGATTCAGTGTTCGTCAATTTACTTGTTTCTCTGGCACTCGGTTTAACTTGTAGGATCTTCAATAATTTTCGGTTAGTTTTCAGATTAGTCCTATGGCTAATATAAAGAACCAACAATATAATTGAAGCTTATAATGAATATATTTATAATTTTTCTCTATCATAAAAGATGCGAGAGATTTTCGAAAAATGGAGCGGAAAATCGCTATTACCGGTAAAAATGTTTGAATGACGTTTCATACAAACAAATGCAAAATGGTAGAACATTAATTTCTCATTAACAAGACCTATTTGAGAATTACTTCAAGGTTGTACCTAATAATAATAATATGGGAATACCAAGCAATTGTTCATGTGAAGTATCCAAAAGTCCTCTGGAAAAGCGTCGTGTAGTTCAAAATTTGTTTTTTTTTTTCAAACAAACTAGTGGCACATAGATAATTTAATGGTTAGTCCTTATATAAAGATTCGAAAGTTTCTAGCTTGGGGAATAAAAAAACTCAAGTTATTTTAAAAATCATTTGAAACTATCGCATTCGGTTTTCCATTTTTCCGAAAAAGTGATTTAGCCCCGCCTAATATTTGACTTTGTGACAGACAATACGCATTGTTACTTCAAAGTAAGTTTCCTGGCGCGTAGATTGCTTCCGAATTCGACCATTCGACACATAAATAGCGGCGACAGCTTTCTCTCTTCAGTAATTGGATTTCTGTTTCCACAGTTCGCAATTCAAACTGACCTTGTCTCCTATGGGTGCGGGCAGAATAGATGGTCGACCAATCCGAGCTAATTAAAAAACGACAACAAAAAAAAAAGCGAAAACCTTTTTCTTTCGAATTATTCGCCTATCCAATTAGTATCGGTATCGCTCGAGGATATTAGCGTACCGATGTGACACACGCCATATTGAAGATTATCTGCCAATTTAACTCATTTTTAATAACAATTGATGAACAAGTGTTCGCAGCAACAGATAATCCCGATATGGCCGTTAGGATGCAGTGAACAAAGCAAAATATATGCATATGCAATTTAACTCGTAGTACAACTGGTAGAGAGGAATATGCGTCGAGATTGCAACACACAGGGTGTTTCGTTGTGCCAAAAACCATAAATTAGCATTAACAAATATGGCGGGAAAATAGTTTTATAGATGCAACAATAAAACATGACGGAAGTATTACTATTATTACACTAGACTTAACTTAATTTAAACATATTCAATTTACTTAGAAACTTCATCTCCAGCAATTTTTTTGTAACACTTATTATTGCATTTATTAATAAATTAAAAGTGTTTAGAAGATAACTAATAAATGTTGGTACAAAATAAAACTGTTTGACAGGATCTGACGAAATTATTTTTCTAAAATATTTTTTCTTGAAAAAGTTTCCAGTTTAATACCATTGCTCAAGGTTTTCCCATAATTTAATTAGAAACGATGATAGGTATAATCTTTTTCAAACTCAACCACTCATTAAAAAAAACATAAAAAATATTTCTATAAGTAACAATAACAAACAAACAAAATCTTTTTACGAAAACAGAATAATAAATTTTTTCTACCCCCGTCTGTAAAACACCTAATTACCCACCGAACTAGCGTGCGGGAAGGGTCACGTTACCACTTCAGTTTCGTTTCCCATGAATCGGAGCCACTTCGGACATTTCCGAGATTTTACCGCACAGGTTTGGGAGCAATCGAGTGTTTTCGTAGACATTTCCCGCGCTTTGAATTTTGACGTTTGCCAATTCTGACAGTCATGTCAGCGAATGTATTCGTGTTTTGCGAAAATGTAAGGAAATATATTTCATAGCTGCTTTAGTTTTAGTAAAGAAATATATCTGAAGTTTTATTACTTTGAAGCTTTATCAGGAAACATAGGGCAAAGATTATACCGCCTATCGTGTTTTCTGTGTTTATTCACTTCTGTTTTGTTAACATACTTTTTTCTATAAGTAACAACAAAAATCAATCGGGATATTGCGTGTCATATTAAAAAATCTGATAAGTCCATTGAAAATGCCAAGTGAGGTGACGAAATGTCTCCAGAATTCCAGTTGGATGCAGGATATATATATATATATATATATATATATATATATATATATATATATATATATATATATATATATATATATATATATATATATATATATATATATATATATATATATATATATATATATATATTTAACAACGGAGACGCATTTAAATCCAATTGGTCATTAATAGATTCGAATATCTCATTTTGTTCGTCTCCAAAGCTTTCAACAAATTTAGTTTTTTTGCTTTTTAATTGATTTTGTAAAATATCAAAATTATCGCCAAACTTGTGCATTTAGGAGTTTAAAGGAACGACGTAGTTAGAATCCGAACTTTTATTTTTATACGCCCTTTTATGTTCGTTATATCTTTCCTTAAATGTTCTACCTGTTTGTCCTACATAAATTTTTTTGGCATCCACATTTCAATCGGTAGACTCCGGATACTTGAGTTTTTCGTAATTTAGTTTTATTGTTTTTTTTTTAAATATGTCCTTTTCAGTTCGAAAAGCAAAGACCAAATTTAGATAGATGTTTCGAAATTTTTTATACGGTTCTCCTATGTATTTTATTGTTTTATAATCTTTTCTAGCAAAGAGGGGTCGTAATATTTAATTCTTTTTCGACATTTTATGTGGAAAATTGTATATTAAGTAGTATGCGGATAAAAGCATATGTGTTATTGCGTCCGTGTGTGAGGGTTTATGGAAAATGGAAAAGTCCGTCTCTATGATAAATTTTATACGGTTATGTATGGAGTTAACATGATTCAAAAAGGACAGCAGTGGTTTCAGTGAAACAAGCAAAAACGTCATCTACATAATATTTTCTACATTATCCACGAAAATTTCTGTAAGTAGTCGACTAAGTGGGTTTCCAATAATTAATCCTTCTTTAGCAATATAAAATTGACCATTAAATTCAATATCATTTTGGTCTAAACAAACTATGAAAATATCTAACAGGTCTAGTTTTATGATAGAGTTGACTTGTCTCTGAGTGAGAATATTGTCTATTATGTTTGTGAATGAAACTAGAATTGACTCAGGAGGAATTTTAATGTCTTTAAACTTGTTAATTAGTTCGAAGGAATTTTTGATAACATTTAAAGTTTTAAAGGCGAAATTTTTATTAATCTTGTTGAAAGTTTAACTGAAGGTCTTGTTTGTTCCAATTTGGCGCCAAATACAAAAAAAAGACACGATAATTATCAACTGATTTAGTCCAGTCGGTGTAAAGTGGCAAAAGAAACAGGATATTAGCAATCGTAATTAGACCGCTTGTCGTTGTTACTAATTTCTGATTGATTTACTCTTTTATTGTAACGGCGGCTGAATTAAACGACCATTTTTTTTCTCCCGCCGTCGTTCTCCGACAACGTGCCTCACTTCGTCAAGTTTGTTTTTTTTTCGTCGTCGCTCAGGACGAAACCTTGAGAACAATATAAAAAAAAGGCAATTAAATCGCTATTCGACTTATAAACAAATAGGTTGTACGTGCGGCCGTTTTCGCGTATATGAATAACATAATATTTTGAAATGAAACGATACACCCAATTAATGCCGCTAAATACGCAACTAGTGCATTTACTGCGTAACCTTGACTTAAAATCACTGACTATGTAAAGGTCTGTTCACGGCGCACCATTTCGTAACGTCACTTAAAAGTATTTTTTGCGAATATCTGGGTAAAAATGTCTTGCCAAATGGAGGAAACCGTAAAAGGTAATCCGCCTCCTGGTACACGCGCTTTGGGCAAACCATTTTACCTCTAAAGGATGGATTAACATACTAAATGTCCCCTGAGTTTCTAAAACTGCCAAAGGCTCATTTTTTTACAGCCTTCTTCAAAGAAAATACCATGTACTGTCATTTGCAGTTTTGAATTTTTTATTATTTGTTAGATAGAAAATAATCTTTGAACCGTTGGTCCAAAAACTCTGCAGTCGCGTTGAAAGCGAAGGATTTCGGATCAAATATCTATATATATACGGATATATCTGATCATTTCATGCAAAAAGTATCTTTTTCTGCACTCCAAGAAAAAGTAAAATCACTAAGTAACGTAGATTGGGCTGCCTTGCGACGCCAGGAGGGCCCAGAGAAGAAAGAGCTTGCGAGATGTAAGTCTGATGATACAATTAATAAAAAGTCATGGTTTTCTAGAGATATTATCAAAGAGGGTTGTTTGCTGAAAGATTTGTACAAAGTCTATAAGAATACAAAAGATATCGACATGTTTTAAAAAAGCTATATCAAAAAAAAAATGCCGATGCAAAGAAATTATACAATAATCATTTTATGTTCGGGCAGTATATCGCAGGCATCTTGACCAGTTATAAAAAAAGAGGCAAACATTCCTACATTTTTTACTGATAACAATAAAACTGTATACAGTCTATTAAGCGACTAACTTCGAGATTTGATTTAAATTTTAACGTAAATTTAGGAAACGGGATTAGTAGAAAGAACCGTATTCGAATGATCAAGGGAAATAATTTTATCCGGTTCTAAAAATCATTCAGCAGGTTTTGATGAAATACCGTGTTCCCTTATTTGTCCGTTATTGATTTACTTGTCGATCCATTAACCTGTTTCATTAACGAATCCTTCTCAGATGGTACACTTCGAGCTATATTTAAAGAAACCATAGTACAACCGATATACAAAAAGAGTAATTTACTTGAAATCTTTAACTATAGAGGAATAGCATTGTTGTCAATATTCTCAACAATTTTGGAGAAAGCTTTTTATAAAAGGCTGTTGGAATTTTTAGAGAAAGTAAGCTTTTTCAGTAATAACCAGTTTCTGTTTCGAAGGGGAGTATCAACACATTTGAATCCAAAACAAAATTTTAAAGCACTCTGTGGAAAATTTACGTTACTAATTTTTTTTTAAAGGTCAATATTCGTTTTTTTTTGTTCATATCTTTATGTGCATCTGTACATTTTTGAGAGCAAAATAAACAGGTATTTTTTTAACAAACCAATTCAACTTCCACTTAAGTAACCTAAGATAACTTTTTTCACCACAAACGAGCAACCACGAGCGATACGACGTCGTTGAAAAAATAAATACATTTCTTTTAAAGTGGTGGCATGTTTATTTTGCTCTTAAAAATGAACCGAGGCACATACAAACAAGAACCGAAATGAACTTTTAACAAAAATTGGCAACGTAATTATACCGCATGCCAATGGTACTATGGTCTTTCTCGACGTCTCGGCTTCTGACGGAGCCTTTACTACAATATACATTAGATAACGGTGAACGTGCTAAACGGTCCACCTTGTATGCGAGAATCTCTAGATTCAAAACCCTAAAAACCTATTTTCGGTGGATCATTGCCTCGAGTACCAAGACAACGACGAATAGCTAGCTAGAGAAGGATCGGATAATTGCAATTTAATGGCTTCTCCTAGCAGCCACGCGAGCTCCAAACAAACAACTAATTTCGATGACGTCAGCAGCGTATCCCAAGGAACATTCTGTCGAAGGAACATTTTGCTAACATTTTTCATTCTTTAAGATGAAAATAATACAGAAATATGGTTAAGTTAATAAAAATAAACGAATTAAAATTGCATAATATAAATTGATTTTGAATTGAATTTTACTGTCCCATTTTAAATTTTCTTTGCGTTGGGCAAGTGTCCATAACAAGCTTGCCCAGTAAAAGAAAGGAAGAAGGAGACTATCTTTGAACTTATGTCACAATCGGATGAAAACAATTAAACAAACGCGATCGGTGATAGTAGCCTTGCCCTTGATCGGTAAAAAGTACATTATTACAATTTGTTTTCCGAATAATTCTTCAATTTTTTAATATAGCATAAAACAAAAGTGTTATGATATAAGCAATTCCTCGAACACAAAAAAGGACCATGGAAATTAATTGAATATGGGAGCTGCCTTAAATTATACGAGCTGTCGCGTTTCTCAAAATGTGGCATTATTTTATATTCATAAATTCCTGGTAAGTCGATCGAATGTGTCTAAATACCGGAAAATTGCTGAAAAAACAATAATCCCGGTGGGATTTCCCAGGTGTTTACAAACTTTTACATTTGTTGACAATAAATATTCACTATATCTTCAATTGGATAGGTCAGTATAGTGTTTTTTTTTATAACAACAATAATTTAATCATTCTAATGAATTGACAACAACGCACGTTACATTTAGTACTCGAGTAATGTTTTTTTGTAAAGGCGAGTTCATATTTTAAATACGTAGTCGACAATTAAAGTTTAAATAATAGCTTGTTTTCGATAACAACCTGATAACATTTATCATAGACCTTCACACACAGACACAGTCATACATAACACCTCAAATCACTCTTATACACACAAAATGGCTGCATTTCACTCTTTTATACACAGACTTCTTAATACGCCACTCTCAACAGCAAATTACAACAAAGAACTTAATATCATTAGATAAATTGCACTGAACCACGGCTACAATACGTCCATTATAGATAAAATTATAAATAAAAAACAAATCCAGACAACAGTAAACTCTATTTATCCGAAACCTAATACAGAACACGAACAATTTAAAACAATTACATACATAGGAGAACCCAGTGAAAAAGTTTCAAAACATTTGTCAAAATTTGGTTTTAAAATAGCTTTCAGAACTAACAACACAATAGGAAAATTTAAAAAAAAAAACAACAATAAAACGAAATATCCAAAATTTCAAAAATCAGGTGTCTACAGGTTTAAATGCGGATCTTGTCCTAAAATTTATATTGGACAAGCAGGTAGATCCTTCAAGAAACGTGTTGACGAACATAAAAGAGCGTTTAAAAACAATAGTCTAGATTCGAATTATCCTACACACTTAAACACCGGAAAACACATTTTTGACGACAATTTTAATATTTTACATACAGCCACAAAAAGTAGAAAATTAAATTTATTGGAAGCCACGGAGATTAACAAAATGAAACATTCAAGATCAATTAGATTTAAATACTACTCACTTATTGAACTTAAATTCTGACAACAACATTAATTAAGGTTTTATGGCCATTTTTCGGTATATATAGTAGCAAGTAGTTTGTAAATATTACATATGATAAAGACACGGTGTTGTCGAAACAATTGTCACGTGAATATATATAATTTCGTGAAAATCTGAACTCTTGGTTCTTATTTATCTTGATAAATGGATTTCCATCAAGTAAAAGCCACCTCAGTTCAACTATTATACACGTATATTTTCGAAAATTTCGATTTTACCGTTCTTAAGAAAAAAAAAAGAACGACTAAGTCGTCGTTGAAACTTTTCCTTATTAACCGTGGGACGTCCCGTATACCCGTGTGTCAGACATTTCTTCCGTTCCGAAAAATCTCCGCTTTTCGCCGGAAAACGGCGGAAAAAACCCACGCATGTCCTCGGCCAGAATTCCCCAACGCGCCGAAGAACGGTGGAGCAGAAAAGCGAGTTTTCAAATATATATGGGCGACGCTCTGCGAAACTTCAGTTCGCGTTCGTCCAGCGGTTCGCGACAAGCGGATTCTCGTCCGCGCAGACGTAGCTTATCGATCACTTGACTCCGCGGCTCTTTCTTCGGTAACAGTGTAACCGACCCCCCACCACCATGGCCGCGGTAAACGGTTCGAGCGCTCCTCAACAACAAAACGGCAAGAAAGCGAACCACCAGGTACTGGCGCGTACCTGGGATCACCTGGACGACGGCGAGGCGCCTGGTACTCCCAAAACTCCGAGGACTTCGACCACCCCAGGTATACTTGCACCAGAAATGTGGTGCTTTGGCTTATATTTTCACCATTTCTTCGAGAGGGGCATCTTCCCCATGATACATAAAAAATTTCTCCAGCAGCTTGTTTAATGGTTGGTGGTGCTCCCAGATCAACTTTTTCATCTTCTTCTTGTTCTTGTTTCCTCTCTCAAGTCTGCAGTTGTAGGCAAATCCTGATCTATCACCATAAAATCTTGCAACTCCTCACTAACCTTATGCATACCTAAATGCAGGATTAGATGAACACTTGTATCAGAAAGCTGAGTAATTTCTGAGATTTCCTTGACCTTTAAACATCGATCACTCAATACCACCTCTTCCACAGTGGTCGACCAGTTCTTGAATCATCTTCAAAGGACTCCTGCCCCATTGGAAAACGTTTTGCCCACTCTTTCACTACAGAATACGAAGGAGAACTTTGGCCGTACACACCATCCAGCCTTTCTTTAATAATTTTAGGTGCTAACCCTTCTTTTGTCAAAAACTTTATGACTGCTCTATCGTGATACTGGAGCTGCATCTATGTCAGGCCGGGAAATTTAGGCGCTAACCTCGTAAATATAAAAAAATTAGACTCTACTTTTGAGTGGGGGGGGGGGCATTTCAAATATCCACTTTTTTGTTTTAACAAAAATTCATTGTAAAAGATGAACCAAATTACTTGTCCCTTATGGGATACATCGCAAAATCAAAACAATAGTGTAGAAAATTTTGATCAATATGCAAAAGAAACGGCAAACTTATGTATAGTTTTGTATGGGTGGTACTATATGGTGCCGATATTATATAGATTTTTTTTTATTTCCCTGCCGCCGCGCAGAAGTGAGAAGCAAACATTTCTGCCATTATAGGGGGTGTTTTTTTCGATGTATAGAACTTTAAGTTGCAATAAAACGACGATGGGTTATTCGATTGACATGAATTTTATTTATCCGAAAGATAATCTTGTGGCTTTACATTTTAAATATGATTTCTGGCATATGACAGCCACGGCTGGCGCGGATGTAGTCCAATCTGGGCGTCCAATTTTCGATGACTTTTTCCAACATTTGTGGCCTTATATCGTCAATAACACGGCGAATGTTGTCTTCCAAATGGTCAAGCGTTTGTGGCTTATCCGAATAGACCAATGACTTTACGTAGCCCCACAGAAAGTAGTCTAGCGGTGTCAAATCACAAGATAAAAACCTGAAATTAGGCGGTCACCAAACGTGTCTTTCAATAAATCGATTGTGGCACGAGCTGTGTGACATGTTGCGCCGTCTTGTTGAAACCACATCTCCTGAACGTCATGATTATTCAATTCAGGAATGAAAGAGTTAGTAATCATAGCTCTATACCGATCACCATTGACTGTAACGTTCTGGCCATCATCGTTTTTGAAGAAGTACGGACCAATGATTCCACCAGCCCATAAAGCGCACCAAACAGTCAGTTTTTCTGGATGTAACGGTGTTTCGACATACACTTGAGGATTAGCTTCGCTCCAAATGCGGCAGTTTTGTTTGTTGACGTAGCCATTCAACCAGAAGTGCACTTCATCGCTAAACAAAATTCGCTTATGAAAATCGGGAACAACGGCAATCTCGTTTTGCTTCAATTCATGCACGAGTTGGATTTTGTAAGCACGCAAACCAAGATTCTTCCACAAAATCTTCCATAAAGTGGATGGACACAGATCCAATTCCTGTGCTCGATGGCCGATGGACTCATTCGGGTCTTCCTCAATGCTACGCTCTACAGCAGCAATAGTTTCTTCTGTACGCACCGGACGGCGCCTCTGGGAATGCGCGTTATCAATAAGAGTAAACGTGGTGCGAAAACGTTCCATGGTTAATCGAATTAACTGCTCTGTGGACGATTTTGTCGACGATAAAATGGACGTAGTGCGCGACACGTATTCCGCACAGAACCATTATTTTCGAAATAAAATTTTACTATTTGCAAGCGTTGTTCAGGCGTGAGTCTATTCATGATGAATTGCCAAACCAAACTGAGAATAAATCACTTGACAGCTGTTAAATCGGTCGCCATCTTGAACAGTAATGCCAACTTAAAGTTCTATACATCGAAAAAAAACGCCCTTTAGATAGTTTCACTATACAAACGAAGACATTTTATTATATTAATTATATTAATGTAAAAACTTTTTGGAAACAGAGACACCAATTAAATTTGCTTTTTCGTTTTTTCTTTTACGTCTTTCTATAGCAGTCTTTGAATCCCGGATTTTAAAATTTCATTGAAGCAGAATATTTTGATTTATACCGTCGTTAGCCAAGTATCTTCAAGTTTGGTTTAGGGGTTTAGATGATGAACCTCAACAATTTGTTTTAATAATACCCTCTACATATAAATAGGTTGTTCGAAACTGAAATGATGTAATGTAATGATGTGCCTTTAACTTGTATGTAAAATTTTGAGTAAAAGATCGTTAGTTGAACGTTTTACACTTATATCTAACGAAATAATGAGCTATTAGTGAAACACAGTGTTCCTATACTGTGGGGCGAAAAGTTTGGAATTTTCGGCCGATTTTTGCGGACGAACGCGATTTCGCTATCAGAAGCGTGTTGTAACGACATGATATCGCGACTTATTATTTTGATTTAAATTACTACAACGTGACCTAACGGAAACATTCGGTTGGGCAATAACACGTCTACAGGGGGTATCCCAAAAGTATTACTAATTTCGTAAACTTCGAAAACAAGCACTGCTTCCGTTGTTTTTACCGTAGGAAACGATCATAATGGAAGAACCAGGGCAAAATTAGTTTAAGCATTCCTCGGTGTCACTTGTTGATGCGGAATCTGCCGTACTATATTTTCCGATAATTTGCACATGTGCATATTTTTTTACAAATTGTGTTGTGGTTGTTTGTGCAAACTGTTCAGACCGAGATCAATTTTTTTTTGCAGTGCCAGCTATTCGAAAGAACAAACACCTAAGAAAAACAGTTACACTTAGACCAGAATTATATTGTTTTTAGTGATTAACTTTGCCTACTATTTACTCACCGCAGTCCCTTATAGAACGCTCTGACGAGCAGGGTGTTATCTACCTACACTAACAAGCGGGATACAACCTTTTTCGCCGAGTTCTTATTGCTGCTCCCACTATTGAATTTCTTATAAAATTGTAAACCTTGAAAACAATTTGTTTAGCATCAGAAGGCAAATGGATGTATGGTGGTATCCGGGTGTTCATCCGTTCGTTGTTTGACCCTGGAGTAGGATCATTCGCCTGACGTTTCGCCAAAATATCACTTGGCATCTTCAGAGGCCGCGCGTCCATGTCACTCGCACGTGTCCGCACTTAAACTGTTTAAAATTGTTAAAACCGTTGAAAAATTTCAAGTTCCTAGGGTCATACGTTACGGTCCATCTCAAGCAAGACCTACTTAATGCAGAATAAACTGTTGGGATGGGTTTTACCACGGTCCTGCGAAGGTGTACGGTTAAGGTACTGTAAAACACTTAAAACGTGCGTGCACTATATTTTTGGTCGTATTATACGAAGGTGGAAGGAGGCAATACCAATGGCCCGGCATTGACGATTTTTCAAAAGTTTGATTTCAACTGTCAAAGCAATAAATACACTATAATTTTGGTCGTACAATAACGGTACATGTTTTTTGGAAAAGATAACAATCTGACTTAAAAATTTGAACAGCAAAGTTTTGCAGCCAAAAAAAAACTTATGATGATACTTAAAATAGAAACAAATGTAAGGGAATATTATACTGGCTTTGAATGGTTGAGATGGCATACTTCATTTGTTAATATTTGAAAATAAAACGTACCTCAACATGAATTTGCTTTAATCAGTTGATCCTGACCCTTATGAAATTACATGGTTTTATAGTAGCACCCACTTTTAAGACAAAGCCAGATTCAAAGTACTTATAGGCTTGCAACTCTTAAGAGCTTTCATCTGCTCCTTGGTGTAAAAGATACGGGAAAACGCCAAATAACTTATAATATCCACATTGGTGACCGGTGGAACTCCATTAAATAAACAGTCCATGTCTAAAATAAATGAATCTAAACCATCATCTGATACCTACAATAAACATTTCTGATTTTTTTAATATCTGGATTTCCTTTTAATGATTTCCTTCAATAATGACTGTCCGTCTCGAAATAACACAGACAATAGAACGCTGCAAAAATTAGGACTAAATTATACAGAATCGAATGTCACATCGAAATCAACTTGCAAAAGTTGGTGCGAGGGATAAATATACGTTCATTTTTTTATCAGTGTTGCTATCAGAAAAGGAAAAGCAAAGTTACAAGAGTTACAAGTTACGAAAAATCAATTTTTTCTTTTGCTTCCAATATGGACGATTACTAGTCCCTTCCGTTTTCCTGAAGGCATTCAATCCCAGTTGATGAAACTTTTGGCTGGTCATATTTTTGTCTTGGTACTAAATGACCAACACTAAAGCTTTTAACCATAAGGTTCTTTGTTAACGAACCGGAACCTTAACCCATATTATCCCAAGCATAAAAAAAATAAAAAATGCTTTTTTGCTCTGAAATTATCTATTTTGTTGCACTTAAGAATACATTTCTTGTGTCAAAAAAAATAAAAATAAAAAGTCGAAGCATACAAAAAAATACTAGTGCGTAAACGAACCACTGGGAAAAAACATTAAATAATAATTTGGGGCACATAAGATGTAACATATAATTTAGTAAGTAGATTGTTTTCCAAATTAAACCTGATTCGATACAAAAAAAACGCCTAATATTTTATGGTGCATGAGCGCACCACTGGTAACACCCGGTTTCATTTTTGGTGATATTTTACAAGATATGAAGTATATAAATGCACATTACACTTAGTACAAATGTAAATTGTGTGGCTGTGGCAGATTCTCCATCCCCTTCGGGCTTCATTAGCATGAACAATCATGTGACCTTGATTATCATAACGGACTTCATCTATGGCAGGTGCAAGAGCAATTTTAAAAGTCGCAAAGCAATGTAAGATTTAAAATCAAATCAGTCACTTCGTCATCAAAAAACTTATAAAATATTTCAAGCCGAGTTTTTCCAGAAAGTCTATTTTTTAGTTCCTCACATGATCTAAATTCATCGGATATAGGTATGTGAGTATACTCAGTCTGACCTGTCGTTGCAGAAAGCATACGTCTTCTTTTGAATTCCAGGGTTTCATCATCTGATGAGTCCTATTCAGGTTCACTAGTTGATGAATTACAGGACTGTTGAAGAACAGCTGTATCATTCGGTGTATGTAACTCGAAAGTTCCAACTATATCAGTTGGTTTCCCAAACTCTTGTAGATTTATGTTATGTTCATATCTTCTTCGTCAGTCAAAGTATCCACGTCGGGTGTGCATAAATTTACAAGAACTGGAGTGCTACAATACACAAGAATACGTAAATCCAAATAGTACTTGTGACTTTCGTTGTTATTGTACTCATCCATCACGATCTCCTCCATAGCCGCCTCTAATTCCTATTGAGTCCAATACCTGGAAAATGCCATATTTTACGAACTGTAACGTTCACTACACAAGGCACAAACTAATACTAAAGAACACGCTAATTGTTGGATGTTTATTCTACATACGCTGACTTGTCTAGACTTGCAATAACAAAGTTTTGTTTCACAGATATAACCAGTGGTGCATTCACGCACCAGTAATTTAAAAAAAAAGCATAATCAATATAGTATTTCCAATGGCAATACAAATCCAAAATTTTTTTTTACTATTTTGGATTTACCTGAAAATGTGATTCAAATTTATGTACCGCTTTCGTTTACTTTTGAAGTCATGTATAAGATCTTTCCTTTACACATAAATTAGCGATTTCCACGATTTTATGTCCTTTAGTAGTGATAATAGTAAAATTTCTAAATGGATGTGCAAAAATATTTCCTGGATGTGACGAAAAAAATCATAGAATAGGCGGTGCATTAAAGCACCACTGGGACAAAATGGGTTAATGTGCGCGTGTCTACAGAAGTTTTTGCGTGAAGTTCAAGGACGGCTGTCCGCTTAGAAAAAAGTTACGTCAGTATGAAAGTGTCCAACGATTTTAATGTCAACGTACTCCAATCGTTCTCGCGTTTGTACCTTTCTTGTTAATTCAGTGGAAAAGCAAGAAGTTTTACGTTTTTCCCGTCTTTTTTCAGGGCACGAAAAGTGCACGTTTCACCACGACCTCGAGCTCGATCACAAGCCGCCCACGAGAGAAGCTCTACTGCCGGAAATGTCCAGGTCCTACAGGCTCTTGCTGGGCTCCTTGGGTGAGAACCCCGATCGACAGGGTTTGCTCAAAACGCCGGAAAGAGCCGCGAAGGCGATGCTATTTTTCACCAAAGGCTACGACCAGAATCTCGAAGGTTGGTGTCAGGTTAGATTATGTACCATCTTGTACATCAATTAAATATAACATTAGAAATGTACAAAACATATTTTAATGTATGAATCTAGACATTTACGCACTAAACTTATAGTCGCAGAACTCACTGAAGTTGTGAAAAGCGAGTGAAATTATGTAATTTTGTCAGTTCCAACTTATTTTGAAAGAAAATAACAACGGACAGTACTGTTCAGTAACATACAGACCATAGCTCTTTTGATTTCTTTCACAAAATGTATACAACTTATTGGGTTTAATGTTTATATTTAGAAATGTAACTACAGTTCTTATCCCTCAATACGGTTATCCTAAAATTTTTTGAAAAAGCGTGTCTAATTATACAGAAACAGAGTCTGTAAAATTAAACACGTTTCTATCACAACCACAACCACAATCATTAATGAAAATGAAGCTTAATTAACAGAAGGAACAAGAATGTAAGTCCTCTGCCACCTCTTCTGTCTTTTTAACACATTTTTAATTTTATTTAGGGCTTTTGGTAGTTCATGAAATATTTTTATGGCTATAAAAGATTTTGTTAATCTTTTAATTATTTGGGAGAAGACTATTTGAGCTTCCCCCAGCGTCCCTTCCATATCAGCTTCGACTAATCCGCCTTTACTAAAATTAGATAATAGATCAAGTATAGTGTTTTTCCCTTCACGATATCCAAATTGACAATTAGAGTCAGTCTCTCATAAGGTACTTGTTTCAGATTATCTAGTGGATCATAATCGGTATTTACCCTTTCCCTGAGTAGTGAGTGAGCGATACTTGTGGAGCGATAATTAAGATAATGTTTTGAAGTTTTGGCCTTGTCTCTCAGTGAGTTTACAATGTCCCAAGTACTTCTGGCAGGATTTAAAAAGATTTATAGGCCATTACATCAGTTTGGTTTGGAATCTTTACATATCGCGTATAATGGCTCAAACATTTAACTGCCGTTGATAATGTTACCATTGAGTAGAAGAAATCTTGAAGACACGTTAACTAACTAACCAACCAAACCAAACCCCAAACATGGCAGCAGCGATTTGCTGCCTATTTGAAGGTGTCAAAATCACTTCTTGAGGACAAGTTAACTAACTAACCAACCAAAACGTGGCAGCATCATCACCAGCAATTTACTGCCTATTTGAAGCCTGTGCCAGGCATAAACTCGTCCTGAGCCGCCTGTATCTGCATGTGATGCTCTTGAGCGAGTTCGTCCTTTACTTCTCACTGCATCTATCCATTTATTATTAGCAAGATCTCCTGCTGCGTTCCATTTCACTGTGGTTATTCTTTTTATGGCATCCTACATGCCAGTAGCCTGGATTTTAACAAATAAGCCTCTGGCAATTCGTATGTCCACACCCGAACTTTTCAAAAGACGGTTCGTAGTCTTTGTGTGTCGGAGAGAATAGTTGGTTAAAAAACATCTTCAAATGTTCCAAAAGCTAGACAAGTCAAAGGAAGCTCCCACGTTGGATGAGGTGTCTCTGTCTCTTTTTAATTTTAAACAGTTCCACCACGAACACGAAATAAATATGTCCGATCCATCGGCGCAAATTAAAAATGTCTGCGCTACACGGAACAGAAGGAGGCAATTTGGAGCCATTGTCCTCGCATTACCGCATAATCGAATGCTGTCGGGGTTGTATCTCACAAAGCGAACACGCTAAATACGGAGCGGGCAAGCAAGATTCCGGCCGAACTAATTTCCTTCTTCCAGAACCCAATTACACGGCTTTCATCTTGATCGAATTATGCAACAGGCGCGACTCTAAAAGTCGTCAAAGCCTTCTGTGCGAAACGAGGCTCGTAGGAAACGTAGCCAGTTTCTCGCTTTGTTCATATTCCGTGAGTGCCTAAAATATAAGTCAAGTATACCCTGTGGAATTTATTTTGTCGTTAGTTTTACAGAACGTTTATAAAGTCAAGATTTTCTTTACTGCCAGAAAAATTAAAATTAATCTAATTTATTTACAATTTATCAGTTATACGAGGAAGAAAGTGTGCCTACATTAGTTATCTTAATATCTTAATTAGGAGACTTGAAAAAGGCTTGAAGCCGGTGTTAAATGTGGCAGAACTACCTTTTTTGATTTAAGAAAATTGACAAAAGGCAAGTTTTAATGGAATCTTTTAGAATTCGGAAATGGCGACTGGAATATCTAGAAAAAATTAGAATTTTAAGAGAGCAAAGGCCATATTATTTACTTGGATGAAACCTGGTTCGACACTTATTCGACTAAAACCGTTGACAAGCCTACTGAACCGACAACACAAGGGTTATAATCTGAAACGAAACGGTATAGAACTGACCAATATGTGGTACACAAAACTGCAAAGAACGCGGCAACTGAGACGTATTTTAAAAGACTCAGAAACATCTTAAAATCGGAGCTGTCAGCAAGAATTGGTACGTTTCGCAGTAAATGCGTATGTGACGTCGGTGCTGCCGTACACATTTGAGATTTTAAACTGGACAGATACAGAAGTAAACGAAATCAACATCCAAACCAGAAAAGAGTTTTGCAGTTTTGTCTGCAGGACCACTGGAGAAACCGAAAGCTAGATCAAGGGACCAATACCTTGGTAGACTCGCCCGGGCTAAGTAAAGATTCCTCCCAGGGAGTGTAAAAAGCTATAATAATAATAATAATAATAATAGCACTTTATTTCCAACAGGTAACATGATCCAATTACAGGAAATATTAAATATAACTAACTAACTATTGGGTTGTTCGGAAAGTCATTTCGTTTTTTTTTGGGGAACATGAAAGACAGTTTTCGTATAATGAATAAATATTTTATTAAATTATATATTGGCCATTCTGGTCCAACACCTTTTGCCATCTTTCTGGCAGTAACATAATTCCCTTCTCATAAAAGTTTTGGTCCTTGCTGGCAAAAAACTGGTTCAGGTGGTTTTTGACATCTTCATTTGAGGTAAAGGTTTTGCCATCTAAAAAATTTTGCAGGGACCGGAACAAATAGTAGTCGGAAGGCGCCAGATCTGGAGAATATGGTGGATGTTGCAGTACGTCCCATTCAAGCTGTAAAAGTTTTTGGCGAGTGACCAAACTTGTGTGAGGTCTCGCATTATCCTGGTGGAACACTACACCCTTCCTGTTGATTAATTCGGGCCTCTTCTCTTTAAGTGAATCATTCAATTTGTCCAGTTGATGACAATAGACTTCTGAATTAATCGTTGTATTGTCCGGCAAAAGCTCAAAAAAAACGATTCCTTTGACATCCCACCAAACGGAGAGCATCACCTTTTTTGGTGAATGTTGGCTTTTGACACGCTTTGAGCCGGTTCATCTTTTGTGCTCCATGACCTCTTGCATTTAACATTGTTGTATACAACCCCTTTTTCCTCCCCAGTAATAATCCGCTTCAAAAATGCATCATTTTCTTGACGTTTGAGGAGCGAATCACACACGTCAACGCGACGACACAAATTTCGCTCCGTAAGGACATTGGGCACCCACACATCGAGCTTCGAGGTTAAGCCCATGCCTTTCAAATGGCCATAAACAGTCGAATTCGACAAATTTAATCTCTCACCGATCTCTCGTGTGGTTATTCGCCGATTTGCATCAACTAATGCCTTTATCGCATCTTTGTCAGCTTCGACCGGCCTTCCAGACCGTGGTGCATCTTCGACATCAAAATTGCCGGATCGAAATTTTGCAAACCAGTTCTGGCACTGGCGCACTGTTAACACGCCTTCTCCATACACATCCGTCAATTTTTTTCTCGCTTGGACAACATTTTTACGTTTTCTGAAGTAAAAAAGTAGAATATGACGAAAATGCTGCTTATTGCTCTCCATATTTAAAAGGGCACCAACCAAAAACTACTGCGTAGAATTAATAGAACTTTTTCACACACAAGCCTTACAATATCAGCTCTCAAGACATATAATGGTTATGCGGCTTAAGTGTGAAGTTGGTTTCGAAAAAACGTAATTAAGTCCTCTGACGGGAAAAAACGAAATGACTTTCCGAACAACCTTATAATTAAAACTAATCTTAAATCTACTAATCTTATAACTAAAAAAAAGAAGCCTGGAGACCATCATATGATAAATCGCAGTGCGATGACAGTTTGTTGAAGGTAACACGCATATTATAAATAGGGTTTTAAAAATTGGATTTTGGACCTGGCTAACTGTAATTGTTCCAGAAGAAACGAACAATCGACTCCGTAATGAACTTGTAGAGAAATGAAACAGATTGCAAGTCTCGACGCAAGCTCAGAGGCAATACAGCAAACCTTCCCAGCAGAAGATCATGATCAACTCCCCTCTCGTGATCCGCAACGTCTTCCCTGAAGATTAGATACTTCAGTAACCTTCTCTGCACACGCTCAATGGACTGAGTATGGCAGTTATAGTAATTTGAGGTGCAAAAGAGAACGTCTGATCAAATAAAATGCCCAGATGCTTGACAATGGGAAGTCTAGTATATAGAATATAGGAGTTATTGTGCGGTGATGAGAACCCACATAACACTTGCTGATGCAAAGATGGAATTAACCAATGACTGACAATATTAATGTCGAAGGCTTTGTGGAAATCAGTGTATATAACGTCAACTTGACCTTATTCGTTCAAAGAGTCACAGACATACGAAGACAGGGATAAAAACCATGTTGTTGCGTAAATAGTTTCTAATTTGAGCAAAAATAAATTTATTTAATATAATTTAAAAATTGTCAATAATTAGAATGCTACAGACAGACAGATAATTGTTGAAATGGGTCATCAGGTTACCATTGTTTATTTGATGCCATCGAATTGGTGTGGGCTTAGCGCAAAATATTTTTTAATGAACATATTGTGAGGCAAAGCACGATGATACCGCAGTAGTATGTGTTTGGAAGGCAGCTCTCCACGCAGTTACCAAAGAAAATTGGA
Source organism: Cylas formicarius (assembly GCF_029955315.1). Lineage (NCBI taxonomy): Eukaryota > Metazoa > Arthropoda > Insecta > Coleoptera > Brentidae > Cylas > Cylas formicarius. The sequence goes on along the minus strand of NW_026844319.1, from coordinate 31,692,758 downwards.
TCAGTTGTATATTACAAACAGTATAATAAATGATGTATGATGTATATATTTTTTATATTGTTGTAGTGTTAATTGCAAGGACAGAGTTTTCGGACGAAGTAACTTTTTCATCTAGATTCGCCTACTTAAATATTCGCATATCATTAAGGAACACTCTGATCTATTACTAAAATACTAAAATACATGAATTAATCTCTGAGTATGGTCGTACTAGTTGAATAAATAAATGCCAAGTCCAACTGATTGACGTATAAAAATCCTTATTTCATAAATAAAATTTGACATACTGTTTTGCTGTGGCCTTTTGCCTTGTACGCTTATATGTGTACCTGTTACGGGTATACAGGGTAATTAGGGCAATACCTGGACAATGTATACAATGACCATTTATAATGGTTGATTTTGATTAGCTTGGCAGTTTGGTTAAGTAATAAATATTTTCTACAGGTAATATTTATTACGACGTTGTTTGTTTGCCTCACAACTTTTAAGAAAATGTTTAATTCTCTATTTTTTATTCACTTTAGTCGACAATTTTGCCCTGTGTAAAATCTATATCCATAAATCTTAAACTCCACTTCAAACTTAAATTATTCCATAAATAAATTACTGCTAGTGTGCTACTACACAATTAACTTGGCTTGAGAATGAAAAATACTAACTATATACTTTATTATACTTTATTAAAAAATCCTTGATTGTCTCAAACAAAACGTACAAAATCACAAGTTTGCCAAAACACAAGTTACTAAATTTCCAAGTGAAATGTCGCAATACATTATAAGGAGGATGCTATTTTTTGCATTTCTTTCATTGGTACACTCAGTATAACATTGGCTTATTGTATTAATGTCAACAGTCCACTCAGTGGTGTGCCAGAACATTCGTCATTTTCATAAATATCAATAAATTTGTCAACTATGTTTTGATATTCTTTCGTTTCTCTAATTGGGACACTCTGTATTATAAAGTTTTCCGATTGTATAAACGCCCAAAACGTATTAAAATGTAAAAAGTTGTATATGATAAACAAATATATACTTTTTCTACGTGTTACTCCACAATTATACAGTAATGAGGCGCATGCAGCGCTTTAAAAAAATTATATCAGTTATTTTTATTTTTATATTTTATTATTGATTTTCTTATTTGTTCGCAATTGTTTATTAGACCATTGTACCCATTGCCTGGCTTTGCTAGCATTATTATTCGAGCATCACTATTTTTTACGAAGCCATTAAATTTTCTGTTTTTTATTCACTCTGGTCGACAATTTTGCCGTGTGCGATGATTTCCTAATTCTAATAAATAAATTGCTGACTTCCCCTTTTGCCTATTTCACTTTCTTTTTTACCTATTATAATCGATCAACACTCTTTATAAGTATTTATTTTAAATTATTGATTTTCAATAACATCATTTTTTCCCAGATTATGTATATTATATATATATATATATATATATATATATATATATATATATATATATATATATATATATATATATATATATATATATATATATATATATATATATATATATATATATGTATTGGTGGTAATCCGGGTGTTCATCCGTTCGTTGTTTGACCCTGGAGTAGGATCATTCGCCATTAAAGTTTAAGTGCGGACACGTACGAGTGACATGGACGCGCGCCCTCTGAAGATGCCAAGTGATATTTTGGCGAAACGTCAGGCGAATGATCCTACTCCAGGGTCAAACAACGAACGGACGAACACCCGGATTACCACCAATACACATTGTTCCATCCGTGAAGGACTAAAAAACGAAACATATATATATATATATATATATATATATATATATATATATATATATATATATATATATATATATATATATATGATGACACTATACTCCGGGATATCATCCGTTCGCTCGTTGAACTCCGACTGGAATCCTGCATCCGACTGGAATCCTGCAGACGTTTCGCCAAAATCTCACTTGGCATCTTCAATGCTCGAAGTTTTTTCGGAGCGCGAGCATTGAAGATGCCAAGTGAGATTTTGGCGAAACGTCTGCAGGATTCCAGTCGGATGCAGGATTTGCAGGATTCCAGTCGGATGCAGGATTTGCAGGATTCCAGTCGGAGTTCAATGAGCGAACGGATGATATCCCGGAGCATAGTGTCATCACATTTTTCCATCCGTGAATCAATACGAATATATATATATATATATATATATATATATATATATATATATATATATATATATATATATATATATATGAAATTGGTGTATGATTTTTTGATTTTTTTTTAATTATTATTTAGAAAAATCGCGTTGTATTGAAATTTGAGTACATGCGCTTCATAATATGCGTTTAGTTTAGTTATGTTTTGATTCGTTAATACTTCGACGTTCGAAAAGAAAATGATGTGTCTACTCAGACATCGACTTGGATCGAAATCCTCAAACGCCGTACAATCTGAGCCGTGCCATAACCAAGGAAACGGCGCGTTATCGCCCGTGCTATTTTACTTTGTAGAAGTGTTTTTTATCAATTTTAAAATAAAACGAGGACAAATCCAATACGCTGAGTAGGTTTTAAATTTCACTTTATTTTAATTGGACCATTAAGGATCACAAACGAACCACAGTATCACTAAATACAAATTGATCTAAATTAAGTGGTAAATTGGTAATTTTGTTATGAGTACAGATCCAAGTCGGTTGCTCAAACAAAACAATAACCTACTCATAGCCATCTAGTCTAAAAGAGAAATGTGTTGGTAATTCTGTTATTTTCAATTTTAAGCATTTTTCTCATTTTTTCCTACATTCAATTGTTTTTCTGTTTTCAACAGCGTAATCAATGGCAGTGGCAGTTTGCTAATTTAAAAGCATAAATACAAAAACGTATTTTTGAAGTCAGGAAGAGTACAAACAAGATAAATATATACATATAAACAGTTAAACCAGTGTAACCGGAAAATAAAACTTTGTATATATAGGTACACTCTAAGAATAATTAATTTATAAAAATTTTTTTACAGCATAGAAACAATGCTCTTCAAAAAACTTTTTTGATAATTGTTATAATTTTTTAATGGAAAGTCGTTTAACATCAATATTTTTGGACCGCAAAAGGATTTTGCAAAAATATTATACAAATCAAGATTAAGTTTCTTTTTTTATGTAGTACACAACCTCGATCTCAATGTTATGATATTGTCAGCTGTTCGAGTCATGTAGCTGTGATATCCAGCATGAGTCGGAAAGGCAGACAAATTTGAGTGGATTTCAACTAAAGTTTGGAGAATAAACATACACGGTAATGTAAGAATTTTCAATTTTTTGAATGTTGGGCGGCAGTGGCTGGACGGCGGCACACCCCCAAGAACACCAATCGCAGACTTCTGCAATCTAAGACACTGTGAAACAGTGCAAAATAAACCATACGGTGAGTGCGTTGCGAGATGGAACCTCGCAGTTGTCTCAGAACAAAAACCTGAGAAGACAATTTACCGCACAGGTAGTCTATATGGGGCGACCAGATTAAAAACGCATCTAGGTAAACACCAAGGAGTTTGACCGGTTCAATTTTTTTACTTCTTCCATTGGTATTGAAAATTAGAGCCTTTGTTTTTATCGGAATTTAATTTGAGTTTACTTGCAGAGAACCACTGCTCAATCTTGGAGAGTGTAGTGACAGCCTTTTTATTTAAATTAGTTAGATCTTTCTCCGATTCAATCAATGATGTGTCATCCGCATAGAGTATACTACAAGCGGCATTTGTTGCAAATACTACGTCATTTATGTATATTATAAATAAAAATGGACCAAGGAAGACCCCTGAGGCACTCCATTGTCCAACAAAGTAGATTCCCTATCATTCCAGACAACATATTGCTTTCTTTCGGTCAAATAAGATTTTAAAAGGGTTAGGGTATTCTAACGAATTCCATAGTATTCAAGCTTAGAAAGAGCTATATTAGTATCCACGCAGTCGAATGCCTTCAACCATCAACCATCAACCACATGCTCAATCATTGTGTATAAGGCACGGATGGTGGGCCTACCCGGCCGAAAACCAAATTGGGAATCTGTTCATAATTTCCTTCCCTCAAAGTAAGCGATAACTTTATCTTTTATTATCGACTCAACCTACGTTATATATCTACTCATAACAAAGCAACCAATGATGAACACTTAATTTAGGGGATTTTCACAAAATTATATATTTTGACATGAATTGTTTCGACAACTGTCAATTGTCAATTGTCAATTGTCATGTCAAAATGTATAATTTCGTAAAAATCTGAACTTTTAATTCTTATTTATTTTCATAAATGGATTTTCATCAAGTAAAAGCCTCCTCCGTTCAATGCTACGGTAAATTCTAAAATTTAATTTTGAAACTACAAAAATGAAACGTAAATCAGCTTTTCTTGAGTATTTAATAAGGTAAAAAGTAACGACGTATTTTTAATCTATTTGCCACAATAAACAATCAATGTCCAATACAAAACCTAAGCTCCCATGAATTGAATGATCCGGTAAAATTACACTCAACCAAGACTCGCCATACCTTTAATTTTATTTGCACCTTTTATGGGCACGGAATTTTAGGTATAATTAAAAATTACACATATCTTTTAGGGCGTTTGACAGTCTGACAGTAAAATCAAAAGCAAAACAAATTTAGTTGCCGAATAGAATGGAATGGGGCCAAAATGTGAACCCTGGGGATCACCTGAAAAACGTCAATGACCCATGATATCAGATCGTTAATTCTCAGCCAATAACTTTCCACTAAAATTATGCCGAGCCATTTCCAAGCTCCTACACGATAGTTATAGTGTTGTCATTTATTTGCGAAAGCACTATACTTCTTTTTTACTTTGAAAAGCACGCAACAAAATTCACTTGACTTTTAGCAAAAATTTAGGGTATTGCGTCGTTGAAAATAGAGAAAAGTCGACCGCAAACCTCGCGTATTCTGCAAATCACCTTATTGTGGAACGCAAATTGTCCCTGCGAATGTCGGCAATCCATTAGGCGTATCTTGGCGTAACCATGGTAATTTATCTTCGCTTCTATACGGCTCCTTGACTTGAATAGTGTGCGGTTATTCCTCAAAGCCGGTTTATTCTTTTTAATTGGTTACCGTGAAAGAACAAATAATTATACTTGTCATTGACTGATTGCACTGGTTAATGATTATTTAAAATATGTACCGTTCAAAACTGCGCGTTTATCGAAATTAGGTTGGCGCGTAATTAAAACGATTTTTTTGATTTTGTCTAGTTTAAGTAGAGGAATGTGTATACGAAATTAATTGACAGAAAAAAAGCCAAAAACTTGCCTTGAGAATGAGATATAATATTGTATAATTTATTTGAGATAATTAAAAAAATATATGCTTGATTGTCAGTAACAAAATGTACAAAAACACGGGTCAATTGCCAAATGAAATGTCGCAATACATTACCCGATGTTTTGAAATTCTTTCATTTTTGTCATTGGGACACTCTGTATAAAATTGGCCTACTGTATTAATGTCAACAGGTCACAGCCTCCTAATCGCAATTTTCAAAAATTAAATAAAAATTAAAAAAAAAATAGAAAAACCGTCAGAAAACCTACGCAGAATGATCTACTGAATCCAAAAATGGAAAAAAATATACTCCATTCCATTCCAAATTTCAAATCGCTTAACAGTTATAGAGTGTTCCCACTTTCTTGTGTCACCCGGTATGAAAAACGAATATATATGTCACTTTAAAACGGCCAGTTTCATTAAATAAATATTTTGACATTAGTCAGTGATTTTGATGATTGTCAGATCCGATGTTTGAGCATTCGTTTTTCTTTTTTTCTCATTTTCAAAGCTGTAGAAAAAGTATGCTATGGGGACAGGTTTATAATATTATATTACTTAATACATATTAATAGTATATGAATATTTGATAAACGGCACTGTAGTCACGAGTTTGTTTGCTCTTAACCAACAACAATAATGTAAATCTGGTTATATTCAGTAAAGTTTAATTTATTTCTTACGTAAGTTTGTTATTAAATTAGGTGGAAATTCGCACGTTGTAGGATGCAAAATACAAATCGATGTAAATTTTTTTCTTCACAAGTAACAATAAAACAATCCAACTATGATCGGATTACCCGAAATTTAATAAAGAAACACCTCGTATAAAATTAAACAAACCGGTATAGTACCGTCTATATGACCACGTAAAACGAGAAAGAATAATAAATTAAATTTAAAAATTATTATCGGGCGGCCGGTGCTTAGCCTATAAATTTGATGGGACAGAATAAAAAAGCACTTAATTCTGTGTAATGCGTCATCGCGAAAGCGCTTTTGTGCTTTTGACACGGCCGTGAGTGAGAGCGAGGTGTGATGAATTTATTGATGAACAAATATTAATGTGCAGGAGAAGGAATAAAAGTCCCAGAATTATGGCGACCGAATCCATTAGCACTGTATATAAATAAGTAAAACTTATTGTTTTATGGGTTAAATGGAATTCAGCGAAATGCTTTAAAGAAATAACCGGAGTAATATGTTGGTCTGGTATAAAAGATAATTTGCCAAGAGTAAATATACAAGTAAACCATATTTAGTTTGTATTTACTATCAAACATCTTCATCATCAGAGTCAAAATTGGAACTGTTACTACCAGAAAATGATCTTTCGTCTACATTAAACATTCAATAGTAAGGAGGCAATTTTGTTTTGTAATTTTTGACAACTCACATTTTAGACCATTGTCTGGGTTAATCCGCTTACTGCGCAGCCAATTGTCGATGCATTTGGTATACTTTCACAAAGTGTAGAATTATATCGTGCATTAAAGAGTTTTTCAAAAATGCAACCCTGCTTTCACTATTTTTTATTATCACACATGTTACGAAAAATTGTTTACAAATGTTTTTTTTCATCAAAATACTTTAATGTAGCAAAAATATTACAATATTTTTGTGTACATATCTTAATAAAATAAATTAAATATGTTATTAAATATTCACTAGAGAACAATATTAATGATTCACCTATCGCAGGACCAATTAAAAGAGGTCCCTACGAGATATACAATACAAAATTAATAATTAAACATAATTTGAGGAAATTAATATTACACATATAGGTACTTAATTATATTCACTCACTGTCAGACCTCCAATACGGATTAACATGTTGTGGAATTTTCAAACGTTGCTTTGATTTTTCTCTTGCGGCAGAAAAAATTACCGGATCGGAGGAATACATCAACATTTTTCACGTGTGTGTATTTCAAGATTGCATCGCTTCTTCTGAGAGTGCATTCCTATTGGCACCATGTAGCAAAATCTTATAAATACTTGTGGTTCTGAAAAAAGCACCTCCCTGTGTTGCCATAGCCAAGTCTTGGTACATCTACTGGAAAATTCTTTTTTTTTTCTCACGTCTTCAATTTTTTTTTCTTCCTTTCTTCTATTTCCTTCGGGTTGCGAATTTGCTACTTTTCTCGGTCGTCTGTATGAAACGTGTAAGATCCAATGAAAAATAAAAGTATAGACCGGGTCAGGTGGGATTATCAACGTAAATGTTTTATAAAACTTTACAAACATGGATAATATGCAAACATTTGGCATAATATTATAAAATTCAATTCTATGCTTACTTAACCTGTATTTGAGAAAACTTACTTAAGTGAACACATGCTTAATTCACCAAAGGAAGTTTTAAACCACTTGTATAAAGGAATCAATTCTTTTAACCTGACGATAAACAAGGGATTAATACTGTGCAAACTCTATCACCTTATATAATAAATATAATTTCTTCGATTATTTGACAGTTAATCCTTTTGATTTGAGTGATGTTGGGTAGGCTAATTATTTCACTTTAGACAGATAGATTTTTGTTTCTGACCACCAGATTATCCTAATTATTATTATTACATTTATCCTATATTTTTTTATTTGCTGCCACGGGGGAAGAGTTTTTAAATATTCATAGTTTTTTTTTTCAGGGTATACATTATCAAATCGTACAATCGACAAAATCCAACTAAATATGTTCGTTATTATTTAAGAATAGTTTATTTATACGATGTCTGATATATGCTTTACTTACCCAAAAAAACTATTACCAGTTTTGTAATTAGTGCGGACATTGGCTGATTTTTTTCCCTGTAATTTTCCCTCTGCTATAAGCCGAAGTAAGTGCTGACGTTTTGCCAATCATCCTGTTGACTTCTTCAGAGCAATTTCGGCTAAGCAAAAACCGACGCAGGAGGAATCCAGAAGTTTTATAAACAGCACCTTATCGTTCTATCGTTCTATGGTAAGATCCGTAAAAATGTTTTCTCTGATGAGAGTTTTCCTCGCTGGTTCAATTCTCGAAAAAACTGCTTATTCCAGGCTCATACAGAATTAATCTTAGCTCCTAGATATGAATAGATTTCAGTGGTCCCTTGAATTAGTGTTTGCGAAAAATTGTGTTGGTCGTTGTCTGTGTCAAATTCCTCTCTGAAGCTAATGTAGGTTAAAAAGCACTTGATATAAGTCACCCTCTTGCCGCACTTTTTTTTTTTTGGTCAATATTTCTTCTGATGTTCTATGTTCTCTATTGATGACTGCTGTATGACGATAAATCCTGATGTAGTGAGGAAAATTTCATTAAATTAAAAGAAATTCGAGTCCTTGTCAAACTTAACCTTAGTGGAAAGGGAAAACGGTTTTTGGTTTAGAAGTTAGCGCGATGGACTGCCAGGAAACTAGTCATACGAAATAAATTATGCACAAGAACCAAATTTCTATGCGATATTAGGAAAAAACTTTTATTATGCAGCAACTATTACTGAACTGGAAATAATAGTAGGCTGTCTCTATTGAGAATCAAAATATTACCACATGTAACCACAAGAACAACAGCAGCAATACCATAATTGTCAACAAAATACACACCCGTATATATATCGCATATCATAAACTCATACGTTTTTGCTAGACACTGGCGGGCCTAATAAACAATATTAACGCTTTTTTGGAGAACTCTATTGTGGGGAGGGACGTTGTAGCATAAAGTATTTCAAAGATCTCTGGAAAGTTACCGAATATCATAAAGAATCTGTGTCGCGATTATGGGTGGTTAATTGAACTTCCAGCTTCCAGTCCAGTACAGTCCAGTCTTCTAGCTTGAGCCCACCCGTATCAGAGAGGCACTGCGATATTTTGTCGTAGTTTCTAAGATTGTAACTAAAACGAAAACAAGCATTCTGAAGTGCAGGAGTCTTCTTATCTCGATTAAGTATAGCTGGACAATAGACGACACGGGATAACAGAGTTTGAGTAGAAGGATTTTTGTAACACCGAGCCAACATGCTCAGAAAACCGCGTCACCGTCAAACCGTAATCCTAAATTTTTACACCAGTCTGAAGAAAGAGATAATCTTATCATTTAACGTAATCTTAAAAGAGGCGTTTTTGCAATATCTTCCTTTTTTTTACAAATAATAACATCCGCATTTTGTTAGTATTCAAAAAGAGGATGTGATCCTCCAAAATCAGATCTAAATTTATTTTAGTAGCGGCATTTAAAGATTCACTAGCAACAAAAGATAAATATAACTGAGTATCATCGGCGTATTGATGAGTTTTACAAAATTTAAGAAAAGTAGAGAAGTCAGCTGTATAAACTGAGAACAAAATAGATATCAGAATACTCCCCTGGCGAACAACCCTCTCGAAATCAATGGCATCTGAATGGGTATTTCCTATAACTACCCTTTGGTATCTCTGGCCAAGAAAATTTTGAAAAAATGAAAGCTAGGAGAAGGCAATGATCCAAGAGTATGACACAAGAGTTTAATTTGGAAGTAGTGCTGTGAAGACGCCGAAAACCAGATTGAGTGTCTGGGAGGATTTTGTTGACGCATAGGAACTGATGAAGTTGTTTAGCTGCAATTTTTTCAATAATATTTTAGATCGTTGACAACAAACTGATGGTTCTAAAATCGTTAATGCCACTTGGACACTCTTTCTTTGGAACGGGTATAACTTTAGCTTGTTAACAAGGAAAGTGATATGATCGACTAAATACGGAGTGGTCAAAAGAATCATTTTTATATCAATATTGTCTGAGCCATGAGCGTTAGTTTTAATACTAATCAAAGTATTATCGACTTCCTCAGGGTAAACTTTAGCAAAACGGAATGGACTAGAACAAAATTGTTTATTAATATATAGTATTATTATTTACAATTAATGATTACTTAATAAGTAACAACCTTTTTCGAAGATAACGTGTTAAATAAAATTAAGAAAAAAACTATACAGATCAACTAAAAACATTTTAGCAAGCAAATGAAGAAAAGAGTTTGTCCCTAATCTAGTCAACCATTAAATTATACGATGTCATTTCAGTAACACCCTGTATAGTCTACGAATCTTTTCCTCAAAAATATTTTAAAGAATTAAAACAGCAGGCATATCGCGCGAAGCCAATCCCGACGATCGGCTAAATCTGGAAAATGGAGGAAGAAGAATCCCATCCTTTTGCCCCTTTTCACGTGCCACACAGACGCTTTTAGCGGGTAATACTTTATCCGTGTCGGGAAAAGCTCCATAAAAGTAAAGGAAATGGACAGCCAGCGTATAATTCGGTCGAATAAATGTATGAAGTGGGATGACGCAGTTAAAACGAGAGATCTTCAATCCATTAACGGTTTTTCTTTGAAGCCCGTCTTCTCGCAAGGAAACGTTAATATCTTGCGTTTCTTTGGTTTCCTTTTTTTTGTCACTTACAGGGCGGCATTTGTACGTTTTTACGATTCGCAAGTGAGGGAGTTTTTAAGGTTTCCCGATTTTTTGTAAAAATTCCACTGCAGCTACAATGTTTGCAGGTCGAATCGATATTTGGTAGAATAAAAACGTCACCTGTCCAATCCAATCCAATATACACACAACACAGTGTTTCAAAAATATCAAATAACACTAAGGATAACATTGAATCACGTTTGGCCTAATTACATAGCTCAGTTATGATTTTTGGTTAGTTTAAATCAGATTACGTTTACTGCATATCAAGGTTGGTTTATGCAACTCATTATACATCTATCAAAAACAAGTTTCGGATTTCTCACAAACAAAACATTCTTAGTAGTTCACGAATATTTTCTTGCTGTTTCAGAAGTATTAAACGACGCCATATTCGACGAAGACCACGACGAAATGGTGGTAGTAAAAGATATTGAAATGTTTTCAATGTGCGAGCATCATTTGGTACCATTCTATGGGAAAGTATCGATAGGGTACTTGCCGTCGGGAAAAGTTCTCGGTCTGAGCAAGCTAGCTAGAATAGTTGAAATATATTCGCGGTAAGTTCTACGCATAAAACATTACATTATTCCCTTATATTTAATGGTTATGCAACCAGCATCATCGTCGTGTTAATTTGATTGCCACCATGAATTTATAAACTCCACTATAACTGAAATTTTCTGTAAACACTGATTGTCTTATTTTGTTAGAATTATTATAAGCATAATTAATAACTGGTTAATCGTATACTTTTTCTCTTATACAGGAGACTTCAAGTTCAAGAGAGATTAACTAAACAGATCGCTGTGGCTGTGTTAAAAGCTGTCCAACCCAATGGAGTAGCAGTTATCATAGAGGGCACGTAAGTATCCCAGCTTTTGGTCACGCAACTAATCTTAAGCTTTTTTTTTCCAACACATGTTTTAGGCACATGTGCATGGTGATGAGAGGAGTTCAAAAAATTAACAGCAAAACGGTGACTTCCACAATGCTGGGCGTTTTTAGAGACGATCAGAGGACCAGAGAAGAGTTTCTAAAACTGGCCATGTCAAAATAGAGAACATTCGACCAATTTGTTTAATATTAATGTTTTACTGCCGATTTCATTGTTTGAAAATTTATTTGCTGCTCTTATTTACCGATTGAAACTATTTATAAATATTTATTTAAATTATTCACGTTCGGTATCGAGACCCAAACGAAAATAGTGGACCAGTAAGTATAAGTTAAAGAATTTGTTGTCTTAAATGTGGTTATAAAATGATTATAGATGTAAATTCATATTATATTAATGTTGTGCATAATTTTAAGCTGTGATATGTAAAAAGATATAAATTGTTATGTATACAACTAGGTACATATTATATTTATATTAAGTTAGTTTATATTTCCGTTGCAATATTTTTAAAAGACAATCGTACTTCAAATCCATGTTATATATTTAATGAAACTAAATATATCCCTTTAATTTATGTAAAAGGTGGCTTAAATTTCCCACATTTTTTTCATATGTCCTTCACATTTGTTGTTAAATAGCAAAGCCCGATTCATTTAAATTATATCCTTATTTTACTACCTAAATTAACCGACCACTAATAAGCCGTGGCAACGCAATTAATCTTTGCAAATTCAGCCTAGTTGAAAGATGAAGAAGAGGAAGATGTTTACATAACCTGACACAATGACGTGTACCGCACCGATATAACCTCGTTTAATAAACAAAATAAATTTTAACTTAATAAAAATCTTTTAAGGGGATGAACGCACACATACCCAACAATGACATTTTTGTTCGACAGTACGGTAGTATTTTCCTCACAGGCAAGTGCATTACGGTCGTTATAAAGTTGATTCCAACTGTATTCTTAATTCTTAGGTGCTATTCTTCGCGGGTGCTTGGATATTTTTTATGAAACAGTTATTTAAAGATTACGAAGTAAGACATGTAATGGTTCAACTAATTTTTAGTATTACGCTTACCCTATCCTGCACAATGTTCGAACTTATCATTTTTGAAATACTAGGTTTTTTGGAGTCGAGGCAAGTGAATAAATATTTAATTCCAACAAATCGTCTAAAAAAATTGTGTACTTCATTCAGTTCCAGATATTTTTACTGGTATCTAATGCTGTATTTACTACTCTTCGTTGTTATTGTTTTAAATCCTTTTTATATTGGATATTACTGCATCAGTAATATAAGATATGGTAAGTTTGACTTGGAAAATTGAAAAAAAAATTGTAATAATTTGGGAACCTAGAAAGTTATGTTGTTACATGTTTTAGTAAGACAAGATTATATTAAACACCTAACGATACTGACTTGGCTGATTTTCTTGACAGTATTTTGGAAAATAGGAGATTCGTTCCCAATAAATAATCCCAATCAAGGGTTTTTTTCTATTGAACCCCTAGTTTCGCGTATTGGAGTAATTGGGGTTACTGTCATGGCTCTTTTGTCTGGTTTCGGCGCTGTGAATTACCCTTACACATCAATGAAGTATTTCATGAGGTAAGGATGATAATCATTGAGCACAAAGTCAGTTCTTTGATTATTAAGTAATGATTACTCTTATAGTGTTAACGTAATAATTAAAAATAGTTTTTGGTTAGTTGAAGTTAGTAAATGATATCATCCTTTAAGAGAGGTATCCGAAAGTGATGTATTAAATATAGAGAAACGATTACTGCAAACAATGGATATGATTGTATTTAGAAAAAAAAGGATTGCAATCACCAAAAGACAATTGCAAGAAAAAAATAATGATTCTGGTGGACGGAAAGGCATATGGAGTATGATTTCGTCTATGGGGCTGACCAAAAGTAATGAAAGTAAGTCGGGTGGTAGGAACGATAGTTTAGTAAATTTTTTGAGAAACGCTCCTGGAAAACCTTTTTAGATATTACCCAACTTAGGTTGGAAATCGACGGATTGGAAGAAGTTAGCCGTCAACTTTTTCTCGAGGCGCATGAAAACCGAAACATGCTCGAACGCATCGAATGGTCCAAAACATGGAAGGGGATTTATTTTAATTTTTTGGGATATATATTTTCGGGCTACTGCCTCTGGAAAATATTTATAGTACGTTTGGTTTTTGGATTAAAACCGGGAAAATAATGTTTCGATTTGCAGTGCACTATAAATATAATTTTCGATCGAGTCGGTAAAAAAGACCCCGTCACAAGAGGCATAGAAATAGCAATTCACTGGATGGGATTTGATTTCGATGTGGACTTTTGGTCGCAACAGATTTCTTTTTATTTGGTAGGATGTATAGTTGTGACGTCCATAAGGGGTCTGCTTCTCACTTTAACCAAGGTATAAAAAGTTGAGGTTATGTCTAAAGGAGGCTCTATTTTATCAATTGCGGGCCTCCTTTACTTTAAACTTTGGTACCACTTAATTGTGCACTTTTTTTCAAAGTTTTTCAACCGGATGTCGTCAAGTAAGAGCTCGAACATTATAGTACTAGTTCTGGCTCAAATTATGGGGATGTATTTTGTATCGTCCGTGCTACTGCTCCGAATGAATATGCCCGCTCAATACAGGATCATCATCACTCAAGTACTGGGCGCATTGCAATTTAACTTTTATCACAGATGGTTTGATGTAATATTTTTGGTGAGCGCTCTGGGAAGTATAGTGACGCTCTATCTCGCTCACAAACCACCTGTTAGAGGAGATATGTGATTTATTAATTTAAGATTAACTATACCTCTCCCACTTAGGAAACAAAAAAACCCTTTTTTATATAAGTGTAATATTTATTTGGCTATTGGGGAGCATATTGCCGAAAAAGCTTTATTTATACAAATAAGTGTAATATTTATTTGGCTATTGGAGAGCATATTGCTCCATTTATTATTATTCTCTGGTTAGCCATTTGTTTACTGTCTTATAACGTCACACGGGAGTGACGTTTTCCAACATTTTGTTTTCTAGAGACCTCTCGACTAGCCTTATTGTTAGCCACCCTATATTTTAATTTTTATATTCCTGTAAATATTTGTTTAAATAAGAAAAAACTCTATTAGAAAGGGAAACGGTGTTTTATTACAAATAAAGTTACTTAAACATAGAATTCTTTAACACAACACATCTACTTTCCTGAAACGAATTTGGATAAGCTTTCGAGAAGGCTGATGTAAGCAGAATGTTCATAAGCTGTGCTGTAGTTGGATAATTTTTCTACAAACTCATTTGTGATTCCTTTTTCCTCCAAATAATTCAAAATCAGGTCATATAAATACTGAAAC
Organism: Cylas formicarius; assembly: GCF_029955315.1. Lineage (NCBI taxonomy): Eukaryota > Metazoa > Arthropoda > Insecta > Coleoptera > Brentidae > Cylas > Cylas formicarius. Next base: position 31,677,710 of record NW_026844319.1, on the reverse strand, counting down.
ATTAGATTCTCAATGTAAAATTCATCTTGGCGGGGAAGAAAACTTACCGAATCCAAGACTTCCCCAGATACTGAATAAACGTGTTCGTTCCACTCCCCATTGTAAATACTGATTTCGTCTATACCGAATGAGTCGTCTGCAAAGTAAAGACCGTTTTATTGGATAAATTCGTCAGTAAATCATAAAAGTGAAAACGAAATAGTAATCTTACTGTATCCATCTTCTTCACCTGCATTCACGAATGAACACAACACGCTGACAGTTGTATCACCTCTGACCAGATCTATTTTGAAAGCGGGTTTGGATTTCAATTCACCCACATCTGCCTTATCTGAATTCTCATGTACTTCTGGTTCATCTGTATCAACTGAGTGGTTCACATTGAAACTAATTTTTACTCTGGAAACATTTTACGGAACAAAGATAATTACTAATTTCTGGTCGGGTTTAATAGTTACACTTACGTTTCACCATCTGCTTGCTTGGTTAAAGTAACTTCGGCTCCGTTTAAGCCCGCTTTGAAACCATCGAGCTCGGTTGGAATGGTTTTGAGTTTCTGCGCCTTCCTTTCAGCCACCACCTCTTCGGTCAAGAATTCGACTAATTCCCGCTCCGCTGAAACCAACGTATAAAAAATATCGCGACCAAAAAATTAATTAAGCTACCTTTAGTGTGTGCATTTCTACTACTGCGACAGCCGCATCCGCATAAAACGTTATGGGAACAGTGCAATTTACTTTGGTCATTTAAATACCACAAGTTTCTCGTGAGTTGTGTTTGAACCGGATTCCATCTGGCATTTCTACCAGACGTGAGAAGGGCTCTGATTCCATAAAATTTAATTGCAGTCTTGAAAACGTTATTCATTTTTACTATTCAAGCCGGCGAACTTACTTTCACAGATACTAGGACTAAATATTAAAAACGTGCTTCATTAACATAGAAAAAACTTTCAGAAGTATTAGAACAGTTTTGGTCAGTTTACGTAGCTCCGTGTTCCATGTGTTCGGCGACTATCTGCAAGTTTAGTGACGTCATCTAAATAAAGTTTAATGCCTTATATGCAATTTAGGGCAAATAGCTTTGAGGCAAGTTTCGTCGCATAAAAATAAGTTGAAATTATGAAAGTAACATTTATTTCATTAAAACAAAAAAAGAGTTTCACATAATAAATCTATTAAAACATTATTTTATCAAATAAGTGAACCTTAAATTGTGGTAAGACATTAATGCTTCACAAAACAATTCTAAAAAAAATTGTAATAGTCTGTACTCATAATTCAAACATTATTAATCGGCTTAGTCACTATCTGCATTTATGATATTCACTTTGTCCCAGTGTACTTCGACAGTTAGGTTATTATTGTTGTGACGAACCACATCCACTGTGATGGGAGCGTAAAGGTCTTTATCTAAAGGAGACCATCCGGTATACTGAAATAAATAAATTATAGCCTTTGTAGAAATGAAAACTCACCCAAGGGCACTTACAATTGATGTATTTTTATGCCTGACTTTATCATCTTCATCAAAGGCCTCATACTTCTGCAGTAACGCTTTGCCATCTATTCTCCAGATGCAAGGATGCTTGCTGGGGTCACCCACCTGAGCGTCTTTCTTGAGAATTACAAAAGAGCCCGTCTAAAAAAAAATATTTTTAATAGTGACCTCACATTAACTTAAAACTAACCGCATAATCTTCAGAAAAAATGGTCTTTGGGACAAATTTTCGAGGAACCGCCCGTCCTACATTAGAAACAGCGGTTGCGTTTCTCGATGAGTCAGAGTCTGTAGAGGCTATCTCTGATTCTTTCTTAGAGTTGTTATCCTCAGTTTTATCATTAGATTGGTCACTCTCGTTTATAACTTTTTGCTTTTTTGGGCTGGCTTTAATTTGCTTTTTGACTTTTCTTTTCTTTTCATTTTGCTCTTCGTCAGAAGAAATCTCCTCACTCTCTTCACTCTCACTAACACTCTCATCAACCACTGCCCTTTTTGGTTTCTTAGTTAAACGTGATGACTTTCTCCTACCCGACTCTTCCAATTTGGCTTGCTAAATATAAACTTTACACAGTAAATAGAAATAATCTACCTTCGTATTTAAAGACGCGTTAAGAGCTCCACTTAATTAAATCCAATTGTGAATTTGTCGCCAAAAACTTAATATTTCAAAAAAAATTACCTCCAAGTCCCATTCATCCCCTGAACTTTGAAAGGGTTCTGGGTCGTCCTCGTTTTCCGAACTCTGCCTTCTACTCATTTTTCTCAATTCAATCTAAAACATTATCTTCGATAACGAAAATGTCTCCTTGCCCGACAACAAAATTGTAAGCTATATTTTCGAAAGTGTTTTGAATTTTTTCATTTATGCAAGAACGGCTACTTACGCAGTAACTAAAAAGATAAAAGGGATCGTCTCAAATTCTCCCTTATTTCCAATAGAAGCGTTATCTTCAATAGCGTCTATAAAGAACGCGGCTTTTGCTGGAAGCGCCAACCACCAAAATGGCAACAGACTATAAAAACGCGCATGCTCTAAATATAAACCACAGAATCGTGGTTGACAGGCATGTGGTAGTCAGAAGAACCAATATTTTTACGTAAACGTAAAATTATCGTAAACCTCAAGATGAAACAAAAATGTGAAAAAATTACGGAGCACGAATTTAATAACTATATTTTAAACTAAAAAAACAAAAATAATGAAGTTAATTTGCTATGGGTCGGATTGCGGAGCGAGGCTGTAAGATGACGTTATCGGAGGGTCGATTATTACTTTTTTCATTATTAGGTAGATCACTCCGCCAACAATGAGCTCACCGATCCCGACAAGAAGTACTACGACCCATGCCGGAATTCCCATAGGTCCTGTAATTAATCATCGATTAACATTAAAAAGCCAAACAATACTTAACTTATTAGAAAATATATAAATATACAGACGCAAATAATCCCTGGTCATGGCCCGTCGGCCCTGCAAGATTTTTCTTCTACCCTCCACCTCATCAGTGCAGATCGTCAAAACAACTACAAAATTATTGATTGTATTAGTTGTTACAATTATTGCTTATCTTGAGTTTAACTTTAAAACGGTCTTAACTATGTTTGATACGTACCTGTCGCAATGGCTATGTAAATCAATGCTCGCCTACCGAATACTCCCATTTTTAATTACTTTTACTTGGCGGTATTCTTTACCAGGCTTTGTTAAAATTGTACAACATAACAAATCGGGTAAGCTTATTGAGACAGCATCGAGGCTTATCTCCGGCTATCTTCGAGATAAACTATCATTATTTACGATAAAATTTTTATTAGAAAATAATATGTGTCACAGCTCTGACTCAACAAAATGGTACACCTTTATTCGTTATGAAAACTTCTGTACGAGTTGCAAAATTTTAATTAATATAACTATTAACAAAAAATTGAAAGTCGTTTTCTAAATTTAAGGGGATGCTTCAAACGTTTCTGGAGGTTGCATATAACGTGGCTTTAACGGTTTGTTCAATATCAACACTTTTAAGAGTAGGTAAAGTAATCCGCCGAAAGTTATTTGCCCCAATGCGATTAATACAACTGTAACCCATCCAGGAACGGCACTAGCCCCTAAAATTGAGAAAAAGTAGTCGTGTACCTTATAGAACTTCATCATAAGAGTACCAAGAAACTTACTCATATACTTCCGATTGATGGTATTCCGCCCTTTCAATATTTTTCTTCTGCATTCGCATTCTTGCAAAATTGCGAAAATAACTGGAAACGGTTTTTGAAAAACTTGACTTTAGGTCGATGCCCATTTTACTTACTTATTAAGCCGATAATGAAAAATGTATACTTTCCCATATTCTTTGATGATAAAGTGCCGTGCTCATTAATTTTACTGAAATAACTAATTAGGCCGAAGACACCGTAAGATGTTTATCTTTTTTCTTATCGCTTTGTACATAGTGCGGTACAGGAATTGTAAGTTTGTTTTAGTAAATATTGCGATGTGATGCTAATAAAAACAGCTATAATTAGTTTGGGCGATGATTTTTGAGAATCTGTATTATGTATATATATTACAGAATCACAACGTAGGACTAAAAAATTTGTCATTCACCTCTCCCACCTGGAAGTTGTTTGACGAAGATATGATAATAAATAAAATGCATTTTGTTATTGTTATATGTTACAATACAATTATATTCAGTCACATGTAAAAAACAACAACATTGTTATTAAACAACTTAACAAACTGAAAATGATGTTTTTCCTCTACCCTCGTATAATAATTAACCTTATAAGTAACCCCGGTGAACTTTAAACTCGTAGTGCAGTTTGTGGCTATTTGGTGTGTCGGCCTAATCAGCACAAAACAACAATTACCATAAATCTATAAAGCGAGATTAGTTTTTAACAATCGAGCGGTCAGATGACGGATCTATTTGTAGATAAACCGAACAATCCCGGATTATGTAAAAGACGCAGTAAGCTTGTGAGGTTAGGCGGATCAACGATAAAGTGATTAGGAAGTGTTATGGGGGCTCTGGTGGGCGCTATCGACGAAGGCACATCTAGTGCTAGGTTTATACTATTCAAGGCTGGCACGACAGAAATAGTGGCCTCCTATCAGCAATCACTCTCTCAGATATACCCTCAAGAAGGATGGGTGGAGCAAGACCCCATAGAAATCCTAGACGTCGTCAACACCTGCATCGAACACACTATAGATAAACTAATCTCACTCGGTGGTAGTGTCAGTGATATTGCTGCCATAGGTTTGTTTTCATAAAAATCTTTTTGTGCTCGACTTTATCTCTAGTAGATAGTTATTCTTTTTAACCACATGTATACATTAGATAACATATTTTATACAGGAGTAACGAATCAGAGAGAATCAACGATTGTTTGGGAAAAATCGACAGGCATGCCGCTCTACAATTCCATAGTTTGGTTGGATGTTCGAACTTCTTCCACCGTTGATCACCTGTTGGAAAAAGTCCCTAATAAAACGCACAACAAAAATTACCTGAAGCCACTGTGTGGCCTACCGCTTTCGCCATATTTCAGCGCGGTTAAATTGAGATGGTTACAAGAGAATGTTCCCAAGGTACAAAAAGCGATCGACGCTAATGATTGTCTGTTTGGAACTGTAGATTCATGGATAATGTGGAATTTGACTGGTAAAGTGCTGTAGTCCTGTTTATATACTTAACATATTAAGGCCAAGGAGGCAGCTTCGCTTATATTTGGTATCATTATTTTTCCAACTGCTTGTTAGGAACTTTTGGGATACTCATTTGTGGCGCCTGCGCATTAGCTAAATGTCATTTCCTGGTAGCAACTGGCAGTGATTTTCGAATTGGAAATGATAAAACAGTCGATTTTTCTTAGATCCTTTCCTATTATTAACTAACCAATATGCATTTGTGACTTGCATAACCCCTAAACTGTTATATAGTTATATATTACTACAACAGCTGTACCAAAGTAGTGAAAATGTTCCAAAATGTCCCTATTCCTAAAGTCGAAATGTAAACTTATTCACGAATTTACCATTTGACAATTCCTCAAGGTCATAATGAAAAATGAGTGAGAAACTTTTAACAACTTGTAAACTAACGTTTAAAAATATGCTCTAAAAATAAGGAAAAGTTGGATGACACGCGTCCCTTACGTAAATTTTTATCCCCGATAGGAGGTAAAAATGGAGGAATACATATAACCGATGTTTCAAACGCATCAAGGACAATGTTGATGAACATAGACACATTAAAATGGGATCCCGTTTTGTTAAATTTTTTCGGGGTGTCTCCCAATATCCTACCCAAGATCAAATCGAGTTCGGAAATTTACGGCGACATTAAAGTGGGACCATTGAGAGGAATACCTTTAACCGGTTGCCTAGGTGATCAACAAGCTGCGTTGGTGGGGCAACAGTGTTTAGAGAGAGGACAGGCAAGGTTTTTAACATTAAATTTCAAATATAAATATGTAATAAATAACTCGTAAATACACAAAACTGTAAATTTTGAATTGATGAACTGTCAGCGGCCATATTGAAAGCGAAATTTAAAATCTAGTAGCTATATTTTCTTTTAACTAAAGCTGGGTTCATGCAACACATCAAAAAGGGGAAAATCGCTCTAACATCTTTATACACGTTCATAATCCCAATGATAATTGTAACAAGTGCTGTCCAAAATGACTTTGTTTTTTGTGGCCAATAGAAGTAAAGAAGAAGACTTTTTGTCTTTGTATTTTGTGCACGCTATCTGGTTTGAATATGAAAATTAGTAAAAATAAAACTATCGCAGATTTAAAATTTTAATATAATGGCAACCACATTAATATTGCTCAGGGTTTACGACAATTACAGGCGAAAGCGACGTATGGTACAGGCTGTTTTTTGCTTTACAACACGGGAAAGGCGAGAATAAACAGCCAACATGGTCTAGTTACGACAGTGGCGTACCAAATCGGTTCTAAGGAAACTCCAGTGTACGCGCTTGAAGGTTCTGTTGCCATTGCGGGTGCAGCCCTTAACTGGCTGAGGGACAACATGGATATTCTGCCGTCATTCGATCATGCTCAAGATATCGCTGAAAAGGCCAGTCTGATCGAATCGGGAGAAGTGTATTTTGTACCCGCGTTTAGTGGACTCTACGCACCCTACTGGCAGCAGGAGGCTAGAGGGTGAGACTAACTCATTTTTGTCCAAAATGGTTGCTAAAATACGATATGAATCAGGTATTTATTCAACGAACCAGAACTTAGCCTAACTTGTTCTAAGGATTGAGGTCTCTTTTTTTTACTGTTCTTTGACTGAGTTTTTTGAAAAATGCACAGAAGAGCAAAAAATAAGTAAAGGTTTTACAGCGTCTATAGGCATCAATAATTAGTTCAATATCATTTACAGAAACTTCGTAAATGATTCGATGTGATTACTATAGAATTTCAATTTTTTGAATATAAATTTACATTTCAAGAGACATTTTTTTAAGGAGTTGTTTGTAAGTTGTAGTAAAATACTTTTTTCCTATAAACATGTCTGAAACGCCTAGTGGTTCTACAGTATTACAGTCTTTTTTATTATTTGTTACCGGTCTTGCAGTTTTATTCATGTATTTATATCAAAAATGAATTATAAGTTTTAACAGCAGCGAGATTATCTAGACTACATTTTTTGCAGTGTGATTGTGGGAATCTCGGAAGATACGCAGGCGAGCCACATTGTTAGGGCGACTTTGGACGCAGTCTGCTTCCAAACTAGGGATATTCTTGAGGCCATGAATAAGGACTGCAAATCACATCTGACTCATTTACAGGTTAGCCGCGATTTCTGCCTTGCTTTTGTGCGTATAACAAAGTCATTTCAAAAATTAGTGTATTCAGGTAACAGTGTGACGTCATAATCAAATACTTTCAACAAACAGTAATAATGGTTTGTGGCTGAAAAAATTTTTTGGTCTTGAATTTCATGAGTTCTTGTAATTGTACCTTTCTCGGTCTTATCCAAAGGGAGATAAATAAAGTAGACTGACTGTGTAAATGGCCTAAGAATTTTTAAGAAGAAGAATAAACCACAATGGATTTCGAAAATTTGGAGTTATTTTTAGGTAGACGGAGGAATGACAGCTAACACGCTGTTAATGCAACTCCAGTCCGATCTAACGGGAATCACGGTGATTAAACCGGAAATGGCGGAAAGCACCTGCTTGGGGGCGGCTATGGTTGCCGGAGCTGCAGTAGGTGTGTGGGATTTAAACGCTCCGATGGAACTGCCCTCTCAAGTATGGGAACCGAAACTTAATGACGACGAGCGTGACATGAGATACTCCAAATGGAATATGGCGATAGAGAAAGCTATGGGTTGGGACGTGTGACCAACGATATTCATTCTTGAAAGAAACTACTGTAAACTATATTAAAATAAAACAAAATACTATATTACGACGTTTTATTTCAACCGAGTAAAATGTAACTTTAGTGAAAAAATTACTTTTGTATTTGTGCGAATAATAACATTTATAAAATTAATCTTACGGTCCCTATTTGGGTATTTGACAGCCGTATTGAAGAAGAAGCATAGACCACAGAAAACACTCGCCGTTATTGATTAGTCTGTGTATAATAAAAACATCCTGAACCAACAGGTAAACAGGTATTAAAGAAAACCCAATTTAATAAAAAAAATTTGGAAACTAAATAAACAAAATGACTGATCGTTGTAGAATATGTTTAACTCAAATTGGGAAACTGGACCAAGTCAGTATTTCGATGAAGGTTGTGGAAGAAACAGTATTGGAATTAATTACACTTTGTGCCCCTGTTCAAGTAATTAATATGCAGCCAGCCAAAATGGCACATTCTACAAACTGTCATTTTTAGATTTTCGAAGGGGACATGTTGCCAAAATTCGTGTGCGTCGAGTGTTACGCCAAACTAAAAGACTTTCGGGAATTTAGAAATTTAATAATAACTTCTGACATGACATTGAAAGAGAAATTGTTGCCATCATTCCCGGCATGTCATAAGGAGGAACAGAGTGATCAAATTGGATCTGATGATCAACAGACAACTGCAGTTGAAAATAATATGACAGAGATAGTATATTGTGACAAATTATCACAACTAAAGGATGAATGTGAAAAAGATTTCAACAACTTTGAATATTCCAACCCTGAAAATTCTAGTAATATTTATTCTGATGATGAGCATACAACTGAAACTAAAAATAATATAAAGGATGTGGTGTATGACAAATTATTAGAACCAAAAGAAGAATTTGTAAAAGATTCCAACAACTTTGAACATTCCAACCCTGAAAATTCTAACTATATTTATTCTGATGATAAACAGACAACTGAATCTAAAAATAATATAAAGGAGGTGGTATATGACAAATTAGCAGAACTAAAAGAAGAATGTGTAGATTCCAGCAACTTCGAATATTCCAACCCTGAAAATTCTAGTGGTATTTTGGAACCACATATTTTACACCAACAAACTAACACAGACAAACAACAACGGTCGACCCAAGTCAAAAAAATTTATGAATGTAAAGAATGTAATAAAATTTACAAATCAAGAGGTGGTTACAATGTACATATGACCAAACACACTGGGGAAAAAAATTATGCATGTGAATATTGCCCAAAAAAGTTTACCAGACGTTCTGCTGTGATGTACCATACGAGGATTCATACGGGGGAAAAACCACACACATGTGATATTTGCTTTATGTCTTTCGTGTAAGTTTTTAATATGTTCAACAATGAAAAATTTCATACACATTTATAAAATAAATGGAGAAAAAGTAAATTAAACTTACAACTGCTTATGAAACGAAATACGAAGATCCTAAAATCTGTTTTGCAGGACTCCCAGTAGCTATTATGTACATAGGAAAATACACAATGGAGAACGTAAATTTAAATGTACTTTGTGCCCTGAATCTTTCATACAATCTCAATCTCTTGAAATACATGTAAGAAGAATTCATACCGGAGAAAGACCTTACATGTGTGAAATTTGCAGCAGCACTTTCAGAAGTGACAGTTCCCTTTTTACACACAAGCAGAATGTGCACCAAAGTGTAAGTAACTTAATTTTCTCAAATAATTTTGAATATGTTCCTATGTTGCCGTTATTTTCGTAAAGAAAGAACCATGTCCGATTTGTAACAACATGTACAGCAGCAGGATTTTAAAAGCGCACTTACGTAGACATCAAGAAAAAGAAGATGGCATTAAGCGTTTTGTATGTGATCAGTGTGGGAAAGGCTTTACATGCAGCTCTAGCAGAAAAAAGCACCTGCTAATCCACAGTGGTGAGAAGCCTTTCTCTTGTGAAGTAAGGACATAATTCCATAACACTTTTTCATAGCGTGAACTGCACCACCATTTTTATGTTTTTAGGTATGCAATAAAGCCTTTAATCAAAAGTCCTCTCTCAAAACGCACATGAAGATCCATTCAGATGTCACACCTTTTGAGTGTGATCATTGCATGAAGAGTTTTAAGTATAAACATAATCTTCAGTCGCACCTTCAAACCCATCGAAAAGAAAAGCTTGATGATGAAATATCAAGCAATGATAGTAGTTCTGTTGTAGTATAACCTAGTATTAATGTTTCTGCAAAAATAAATAACTTTTTTGAATTTTTTTGTTGCTTATAGATTATAGAAAGGTGAATTGATATGATGTGTACTTTGTGGGTGATCTACATTTTCCATGATAGGTCGATCTGTAATGGCGTTTCGACCAATCCTAAAACAATAGAATCTGAAAAAAAAAGAACTAATTTCTTGCGAAAAAACGGCGATAGTTTTGCAGTTCACGCATTTAGTCTTCCAGCTGCACAGTGTTGCAGTACTGATATATTTATCCGATTTAGCCAGGAAATTATACAAAATGGTAAAATTGGTCATCACGAGTCAAAAATGAAATCAAGTATTCAAGATATTGTTGGCGAGATACTTTCGACTTGGTAAAAATTTAAGGGAAAAAAAGCGGCCAATTTTTGGTGGTAGTATTTTATTTAATTGTTGTCACAAGCTGATAGCAATCAGTGGTTGACGTTTCAAAGATATGAAAACGGTTTCCCTTTTGACAGCAATTGGTTGCGGATTCTTCATGGTATATCGAGAACTGCTAATAATACAAAAATTATTTCTGGGGACCTTTATTTCAACCATTGCCGATTCCGATTCCAAAAAGAAAAACCAACTTCCTAACCTCATGTCATAAAAATCTCTACTTGCTTACTCTTTGGCGTTACACTGTCAAACTGCGCACGTTAGATGGCGCTATTCAAAAATAAGTTTAAAATCAAATTACAACATAGTATAAAACGTATATAGAAGGATAGCAGACTATCCTGAAAATGATAACTGAATATTAGGCTATAAGGGAAGAAAAATCTCCTAAAAAACCATTGTCACGGTAACAAATAATTTTGGTATCTATGGTCACATCGACTACATACGTACACTGACCATAAACGACCTTACAAGATCGGGTATAAAAGACTAAAGAAGAGAACCGATGTAACAAATAATTTGCAGGAATTAAACAAAATGGCCGATCAAGTTTTCGATGAAACAATATTGGCATTAATTACTCTTTGAGCCTATATTAAAGTAATCCCGATGCGGCCAACCAAAGTCGTACATTCAATAAACTGACATTTTTAGGTTTTCAAAGAGGACTTTCATCATGCATGAAAAGTTTTAGATATAAACATAATCTTCTGTCGTTTGTTTGTTGATTACATTATAAGCAATGATAGTAATTCTTTTCTTTGGTAATATAATATTTCATGTTTTTGAAGAAATAAATACTTTTTTTGATTTTTTTGTTACTCATGGATCATAGAAAGGTGAATTGATATAATGTGAACGTTGTGGGCAATAAACGATTTCCCTAATAGGTTGATTTTTAATGGCGATTCAGCCAATCCAAAAACAATAGAATTAAAAAAAAAAATCCTTGCAAAAATACGGCGATACTCCTGCAGTTTCTCAGCAGCTATTGAACTGAGGTGGCTTTTACATTATGAAAATCCATAAGAACTAAAAGTTCAGATTTTTACGAAATTATATATATTCACATAACAATTGTTTCAACAACACGGTGTTGTCGAAACAATTGTCATGTAAAAATATATAATTCCGTGAAAATCTGAACTTTTAGTTCTTATTTACTCCATTTTCTTTCAGCAGCAGAGTGTTGCCAAATTGCTATATTTATTCGCTTTAACCAGGAAGTTATACAAAACAGCAAAAATTGGTCATCAAGTGTCAAAAATGAAATCAAATTTTCAAAGATAATGTTAGCCAGGTACTTTTGGCTTGGCAAAAATTCAAGGGATAAAAAAAGGAGAATTTTCACTGTTAATTTTTTATTTAATTGTAACAAGTTTACTCCAATGAGTTGTTGGCGCTTCAAAAATATCATGAAAACAGCCGCACCCCGCGAAGGCGGCAACGTGGAACTGTGTATAAATAGTCTATGCTTAAGTTCTTCCCAGGGTTTCGAGATAACTTACAATTTTTGTATCTATGTCCCAATCCACTATATATGTAAATCCGCCTAAGAACATTAAGAAGAAGCATTAACGACCAACCTTAAGATCAGGTACACAGGTCTAAACCAATAAGCAGATATAATAAAAAAAATTACTGGAAATAAATAAACAAAATGACGGATCATTGTAGAATATGTTTAATTCAAATCGGCAAACTGGACCAAGTCAGTATTTCGATGAAAGTTGTGGAAGAAACAGTATTGGAATTAATAATTCTTTGCGCCTCTATTAAAGTAATCCCTCCGCGGCCAATCAAAGTCACATATTCAACAAACTGACATTTTTAGGTTTTCGAAGAAGACATGTTGCCAAAAGTGGTGTGCGTGGAATGTTTCGCAAAACTAAAAGACTTTCGGGAATTTAGAAATACAATAATAAATTCAGATATAACATTGAAAGAGAAATTATCGCAATCATTATTGGCATGTCATAAAGAGGAACAGAGTGATCAAATTGGATCTGATGTTGAACAGACAACTGCAATTGAAAATAATATGACGGAGATAGTATATTGTGACAAATTATCACAAGTAAAGGATGAATGTGAAAAAGATTTCAACAACTTTCAATATTCCAACCCTGAAAATTCTAGTTACATTTATCCTGATGATGAACATACAACTGAAACTAAAATTAATATAAAGGAGGTGGTATATGACAAATTATCAGAACTAAAAGAAGAATGTGTAGAAGATTCCAGCAACTTTGAACATTCGAATCCTGAAAATTCTAGTGATATTTTGGAACCACAGAATTTAGACCAACAAACTAATAAAGACAAACAACAAAGGTCCACCCAAGTCAAAAAAATTTATGAATGTAAGGAATGTAATAAAATTTACAAAACAACAGACGGTTACAATATACATATGGCCAAACACACTGGGGAAAAAACATATGTATGTGAATATTGCCCAAAAAAGTTTACCAGACGTGCTCTGGGGTACCACAGGAGGATTCACACTGGGGAAAAGCCACACACATGTGATATTTGTTTTATATCTTTTGCGTAAGTTTTTAGTATTTTAAACAAAGAAAAATTTTATACATGCAGTAAATTAAAATTATAAACATATACCTTTATGTCTGTGCTTATAAAAAGGAATACAAAGATCCTAAAATCTGTTTTGCAGGACTCCGAGCAACTATTACAGACATAGGAAAATACACAATGGAGAACGTAAATTTAAATGTACATTGTGCCCCGAATCTTTCGTACAATCTCAATCTCTTGTAATACATGTAAGAAAAATTCATACCGGGGAGCGACCTTACATGTGCGAAATTTGTAGTAGCACTTTCAGATGCAGAGGCACCCTCCTGTCGCATAAACAGGATGTGCATCAAAGTGTAAGTAGCTCAATTTTCTTAAATAATTTTGAATATGTTCTTATCTTGTCTTTATTTACTTAAAGAAAGAACCATGTCCAATATGTAACAACATGTATAGTAGTAGGTTTTTAAAAGCCCATTTACGTAGACATCAAGAAAAAGAAGAAGGCATTAAACGTTTTGTATGTGATCAGTGTGGGAAAGGCTTTACATGCAGGTCTAGTAGAAAGAGGCACTTGCTAATCCACAGTGGAGAAAAGGCTTTCTCTTGTGAAGTATGTTCCCAATCCCATAACTCCTTCCCTTGATATAAACTACAACACACTTTCGCGTTTTTAGATATGTAATCACGCCTTTACTCAAAAGTCTGCACTCAAAACGCACATGAGGATCCATTCAGATGTCAAACCTTTTGAGTGTGATCATTGCACGAAAAGTTTTAGGTATAAACATAATCTTCAGTCGCACCTTCAAACCCATCGAAAAGAAAAGCTTGATGATGACATAATAAGCAATGATAGTAATTCTCTTGTAACATAACCTAGTATTAATGTTTCTGCAAAAATAAAAACTTTGGATTTTTTGTTACTCATAGATCGTAGAAAGGTTTATTGTGTATGATTATTTTTATTTCCCCCAGTAGATCGATTTGCAATGGTGATTCGGCCAATCAAAAATTACTTCAAGCGGCACAATGTTGCCAAACTGCTATATTTGATTTTACCAGAAAATTATACAAAAAGTGAAACCAAATTTTCAAAGATGTTAGTAGATACTCTTGCCGTTGCAAAAATTTAAGTGGTAAAAAAAACGGCGAATTTTTGGTGGTGGTATTTTATTTAACAGTAACAAAAAAAATCATGAAAACAATATCACTTTTGACAGTAATATAAAAAGTATATAGAAGGATAGCAGGGTATCTGGGAAATAATTCAAGATTAGACGTGGTGCATTGGCAACGCCGCACCCCGCGAAGGTGGCAATCTGGAACCTTGTAAAAATATTCTATGCCTGAGTTCTTCCAAATAGTTTTCCATTAAGTTAGGTAAAGCGGTTCTCGTGGAATAAAGAACTTTGGATTTAGTGGTATAAATTGGTAGCAATTAACTTGGCTGTATTGTTTCGAAAACTTGGTCCGCGAATATATCATAGGCGGTAAGGGGAGAAAAACGAAAATTAATAATTTTCTGGCCCATAACATTAGGAAGAAGCATAAACGACCAACCTTAAGATCAGGTACACAGGTCTAAACCAATAAGCAGATATAATAAAAAAAATTACTGGAAATAAATAAACAAAATGACGGATCATTGCAGAATATGTTTAACTCAAATTGAGAAACTGGACCAAGTCAGTATTTCGACGAAGGTTGTCGATGAAACAGTATTGGAATTAATAATTCTTTGCGCCTCTATTAAAGTAATCCCTATGCGGCCAGTTAAAATTACATATTCAATAAATTGCTACTTTTAGATTTTCGAAGAGGACATGTTGCCAAAAGTCGTGTGCGCCGAGTGTTTTGTAAAACTTAAAGATTTTCGTGAATTTAGAAATACAATAATAAATTCCGATGTAGCATTAAAAAAAAAGTTATCCCAATCATTTCCGGCATGTCAAATTGAAGAAGTAAGTGGTCAAATTGATTCTCATGATGAATGTGAAAAAGATTTCAACAACCTCAACCATTCCAACCCTGAAAAGTCTAGTAGTATCTTGGAACCACATAATTTATACCAACAAACTAATAATGACAAACAACAAAGGTCGACCCATGTCAAGAGAGTTTATGAATGCAAGGCATGTAATAAAGTTTACAAAAAAGCGGATCATTACAACACTCATATGACCAAACATACTGGGGAAAAAAAATATGCCTGTGAATATTGCCAAAAAAAATTTGCCAGAAGTTATTCTTTGGTGTACCATAGGAGAATTCACACGGGGGAAAAACCACATACATGTGATATTTGTTGTAAATCTTTTGCGTAAGTGCACTTTCAAATTTCGTGTACAGTCACAGGAAAAAATAAATTAAAGCTATAAATATATTGATAAAAGAGTTTAAAAATGGTTTATTAGTTTGAAAATAGATTTTTTTATTTGCGTGGGGTTTTACTTGGCATATGTCTGCGATTACAGTAAACCATTCCTATAAAAATTAATACAAATATCATAAAATGTTTTGCAGGACTCCCAGCAACTATTATATACATAAGAAAATACACAATGGAGAACGTAAATTTAAATGTACTTTATGCCCTGAATCTTTCATACAATCTCAATCTCTTGTAATACATGTAAGAAGAATTCATACCGGAGAGAGACCTTACATGTGTGAAATTTGCAGCAGCACTTTCATAAGTGGCAGTTCCCTTTTGACACACAAACAAGATGTGCACCAAAGTGTAAGTAAATTAATTTTCTCAAATAATTTTGAATATGTTCCTATCTTACCTTTATTTTCTTAAAGAAAGAACCATGTCCGATTTGTAACAACATGTACAGCAGTAGGGTCTTAAAAGCGCACTTACGTAGACATCAAGAAAAAGAAGATGGCATTAAACGGTTTGTATGTGATCAGTGTGGTAAAGGCTTTACATGCAGCTCTAGTAGAAAAAAGCACCTGCTAATCCACAGTGGTGAAAAACCTTTCTCTTGCGAAGTAAGGACACAATCCCCTAATGCTTATTCACCGTGTGAACTGCATCACCATTTTATGTTTTTAGATATGCAACAAAGCGTTTAATCAAAACTCCTCTCTCAAAACGCACATGAAAATCCACTCAGATGCCAAACCTTTTGAGTGTGATCATTGCATGAAGAGTTTTAGGTATAAACATAATCTTTTGTCTCATCTTCAAACCCATCTAAAGCAAAAGTTCAATGATGATTTAATATGCAATAATAGTAATTCTCCTGTAATATAATCCAATTTTAATTTTACTGCTAAAATAAATTTATTTTGAGTACTTTCAATTTTGTTGTTACTTGGAAACCCTAAATAGAAAGATGACCTAATTTGCTTTTTCCTCGTTACCTCTTCATGTGGAAATTCCGAAAATTATGGCACTTAAAATGCTGTGATATATATCGATAATCAACATCTTTACATAATAGGGCAATCTGCTAGAGCCAGTTGTTTTAGTAGTAGTCTCAAAAATTGAAAGATTGAATCTAGCATTCTTCATGAATGCTGTTATAAATTTCTAATGGCCGAATGAACGTTAGTTAACTTGGCCAAGTGAAATTAACCGAAAAAAGAAGAAAAGTTGTTTTGGGCTATGAAAATCATTTAGTTATCAAAAACATAAACAAGCTAACTGTTTCTCACGTTTTTTAATAAAATGATGGAGCAATGCAAAATATGTTTATATGAAATTAATATTTCTGACCGTGTGGGTATTTTAACGAAAATAAAGGAGGAGAGTGTGGCGGAATTAATTACTCTATGTGCTTAGAGATATTCCGATACTAGTAAAGACGAGTAGGTACTCGATACTTTTGATTCGATACTAAGTATTTATAGCATCGAATCAATCTTGCGACACTTACTCTGAATCGAAACAAAAGTACTTGGTATTAAATGGAATCAGCCTCACCATTAAAAAAAAAACGTACTCGTCCGACTTCACTCGACCGAGCCCGAGCCAAAAGCGAGAAAGACGTCCACCCTTCATTTTTTGTTCACGGTCAACCAACATAAATTGTCAGTCAAACATACAAAAGATTGCTTACGAATAATTTTATTTATTGTAATCATCGGCTTATTATTCCAATCTTATCATGAAGTTTTTGTTTAAAGTACGTGCTTAACGTGACGCAAACCTTTATAATAAAAGTTTTCTTTTCCTTCTTAATTTTGTTTTAATTATTGTCCTTCAACGTTCATTGTTAGTTTCCTTAAAATAAATAAAAAAAATAATAAAATGCTAAAAGTATCGATATGAGTAAGTATCGATACTTTAGAAGTAGTATCGAAAAAATATTTGAGTACTATCGAAATTAGTCGGTATCAATACTTTAATGGTATCGGAACATCCCTATATGTGCTTCTACCCCTAAACTCAGAAACTATCAAAAAAGCACGAAAAAAAAGAAAGTTTAAAAGTTACAGTATCAAAGAATGTCTTCTTCTTATCTTTGCTTTTCTTTAAAGTAAGCAAAATAACTAAGGTCATTCGCCCATTACCCACTTCCGTCGTGGATTTTTCTTTCGACCATAGACCAATACGTAAAAAAATTTAACCTACATTTGTTCTTTGACCGATACCAAAAACCCCGGTCTCCCCCCTTCCCTGGCATTTCAACCGTTAAAACAGCAGAACGTAAACACTTGAAAACAAACACCAAACACTACCGAAACAGAGTCACACGAAAAAAGACCGTCACCAAGGTTTTAGGACGAATACAACGGATTCTGCTAGGAGCGAAAAGAGGTTAACCCGCCGTGCAATGTTCCACCACAGAATCCCCATCAAAGAATGTCTTACATGGGCACAGAAATTGCAAATGCTATGACGTTATAAACTAGTTACAATTTTTGCAAAAACAAAACACCAAACTAAACAAAATAACCAATAAGAATGTTTTATCTGTCACCTAAAATAATTGAATGTATGAACAATCTGTTTTATCATCCTACAAATAACTAACCAAAACTTATTTTGTTCCGTGGTCGGTAAAACTTTTAGATTTAATTTTGTGTTACTTTACAACTAGCAAGAACAAATTATGAAAATAGATTTATCATATATTTAACACAGTTTTATTATTTCATATGGCAATTATTTGTGTGTAGTTTTAACTAACTCGAAGTTGAAGTGTTTTGATAAATACGAAAAAAATACCTATTTATATTTATTTACGTGGTAGGAGAGAGTTAAAAGTCCATATCAGCGTCCAAAGGTCGAACACTGGTTTTTGTTACTTTGCACTTTCCTAACGATTTTGATTTAACACACCTCTTTTGATTTATCATTCCCTTAAATATTCTGAAAGCTCGCCTCCGTCATTAAGTGTCCTGCTTTAAAATGGCAAAACAGGTAAGACAGTGTTCCTGTTTGACGATTGCTTTTTAATTTTAATTTTTTTGAAGATTCCAAGATTGTTGCAAAAAATAGGATTAAGACCAACAACTTTTGTGCAGAGGTACAACAGCACAGGTCATCGGAATGGTTACAATTTTGGTAAAAAAACTAAATTATCAAAAAAAATCATCCACTGATTTTTTCTTTCTTAGAGCTTAATGAAACCCAAAAAGAATTGCAAGAGCTGGCGCGAAAATTCACAAGGGAAGAGATAATTCCGCTGGCTCCTGAATATGACAAGACTGGAAAGTATCCTTGGGATTTAGTTAAGAAAGCTCATTCTTTGGGTCTCATGAATGGCCACATTCCTCAGGAACTGGGTAAAGAATTACATGATAATTGGTTTGACCGTTTAGTGATGGAGATTTGCACTTTTAGGAGGTTTGGGCTTGAGTGTATTTGATGGATGTTTGATTATTGAAGAAATCGGTTATGGGTGCACAGGTATTGCCACAGCCATCGAGGGTACTTCTCTTGGTGTAAATATTTTCAAGGTGACATCTAACCTCTCTTTTGACGGTACATTTTAGCAAACCCCAATCCTGATTGCTGGAAATAAAGAGCAACAGAAAAAATACTTGGGCAGGCTCCTTGATGAACCTTTGATGGCGGCTTATTGCGTCACGGAACCAGGAGCGGGTTCCGACGTTAGCGGTCTTAAAACGAGAGCGGAAAAGAAAGGAGACGAATATATATTAAATGGCCAAAAAATGTGGATCACGGGTGGGGGCATCGCCAACTGGTTCGTTAAATCGCCATTATTATTAATTTTATGTAGTCACCTAGGATTTAAACGCTGAAATGTAGGTATTTCTTGCTGGCAAGAACCAATCCAGATCCCAAATGTCCTGCAGGAAAAGCTTTCACGGGCTTTATAGTGGAAAGGGATTGGCCTGGGGTTACCCCGGGTAGAAAGGAAATAAATATGGGCCAAAGGGCGTCCGATACCCGCGGAATCACCTTCGAAGACGTACGTATTCCAAAAGAAAACGTGCTTGTCGGGGAAGGGGCTGGATTCAAAATCGCCATGGAAACGTTTGATAAAACCCGACCACCAGTGAGTGTTGATTTTAAAAAGACCAAGATGCAAATCAAATAGTGACATAAATAGGTGGCTGCATGCGCGGTCGGTTTGGCTCAGAGGTGTCTGGACGAGGCAGCCAAATATTCGTTGGAACGTAAAGCTTTTGGTACCCGGATCGCCAACCATCAAGCAGTAGCTTTTATGCTGGCCGATATGGCTATTGGCATCGAAACGGGTAGGTTAGCCTGGATGAAATCCGCCTGGGAAACAGACAGGGGCATTAGGAACAGTTACGCGGCTTCTATAGCCAAATGTCACGCCTCAGACATGGCGAATCGATGTGCCTCTGATGCTGTACAGGTTAGTTGACAACATTTATTATTATCCTCATAGATTAAAGATTATTTAATTATTTTTCAATGGCTTTCATTTTAGTTTGCAACTGACAAGGGTGACCTTCGTATAACCTTTGCAATTTTAAATTTTAGTAATATCTTCTTCTAAAATGTCCTTGCAGTAAAATGCTTGTTGTAGATTTTCGGTGGAAACGGATACAACACAGACTATCCGGTAGAAAAACTTCTGCGAGACGCGAAACTGTTCCAGATCTATGAAGGAACGTCTCAGATTCAAAGGCTCATCGTGTCCAGAGCCATTTTGGATAAAGCAAAAGCATGAAGTTAAAAAAAGGCTGCTTTCGTGTAACAATTATGTGAAAAAACGAAATTCCCTACTGGGGCAGTTATAGCCAATATATGCGGCCAAACAGATTTTTATACAATATTGTTGATAATTTTTGTCTTATAATTACAATAAAGGATTTTATTTAAGTAAATTGGTAATAAAACTTTAAAAACTCACCAGCATTGAAATGTATTTAGAGAACCAAACAATAGCTACAGGAAAAGGTTAAACTAATTGACACATCACTAACAGCGTCTCTATTGCTGTTTCATTTAAACATTTTGACCCTGAAAAAGGAACTCTCCGCATTTTTTTTGGTTTTGTCGAGGTTCAAAAGAAAATATCAAATGTCTTGGGGCAATTTAACTACAACTAGGTCGCCCAACGCGTAAGAGATATTTCGGTATAAATCTAGATGGCGGCCAACAATTTTAACTTACGTGAGGTCACAAAAAAACAAGTCAAAGTAAACACCATTTATGAACACTTTTGAATTTGGCGGGCCGAGGCTTTGTGTGAGCACACAATTCAGGATGTAAATGCAACACGTGCCAGACAAGGACGCGGCACGAATTTTCCTTCCGGGATAAGGACGGAGTATGACGATTAGATTGTTTTTTGTAATAGAAAAATTTGTTAAATAACGTTATGACAGTTGCTCGAGAATTAAGTCAAATTATATGGGGCGCTGGCGTCGAAACGAGCTTAACCGCAATTCGACGGGCTCGCTTTACCGAAAGCTAAATTAACGAATTTGTTTAAAATTATAATAATAATTTTCCCAGTGCGCGTAATTTTTTTCGATAAGACGTTCACGACCAATTCGCCGTGACAATTAATTAAAACGGCAAAAAAATCGTTATGAAACCAGTTGCTCGTTTGACAGACCAGACCATGTCTGTCTGAAGTCACTGCAAAGTGTAAGAGAAGTGGCCTAGAGACCTACATTTCGACAGCGTTCGATTTTTGTATTGTTAAAAGAAATAGATATTTGTGAAACTTTGGCGCGAATTCGAAGGTCAGAGCTTCGTAAGGCTCTGGGGCGCGATTTTTTCCGGATATCATTGCGTGATAAGTGGGAAATCGCGTAAACAATATGCACGACGAAACGACGAGTCTGAGCGTTCCTAGCTCTGTTGCCGTTTCTACGATTGCACAGGAAGAAAACGGCACATCGACTCTTTCGGTGGTCACGTCGGACGTCGATTTGGACGTAAATACGGACAATGACAACATTGAATTGCAAGTGCCTTTTTCGACAATTACGACCACGAATTCAGGTATATACACAAATTCCGTTCGAATTTGCAGGTTATATGCGGCGAACTATTTTTTAATGCGCAAACCAGTAGGTAACCAGTTCTCATGCAAATTATTACTAGATTCACTTTGCGTTGCAATTACTATGGACGAGCGAGAAAGTTGCGATCGAAAGCGAAACCGACAACGAAACGATTTCGATTATTCGTTACACAATTTGCCGTGCCATTGTTTGGTTATGATTTTCGTAGTTGCGGGCGAGGAAGTGGAACCCATTGTGTTTCCCTTGACCCGGGTTACGCCCCTGTCGCCTTTTAACTCTGCAAATAACGAAAAACTACGCGATCGATTTGCATAGTTGTAATCGATACCGCATTATTTGCCAAGATCCGAACGCGGTCGCTGTCGCTTGCCAGTTTCCCAGTGCCCTAGGTGGATCTAGTTCCATAATAGGTCAGGTTCAAGTGTACAGGTGTAATAGGGGTCTGTTTATCGAGCTCGCAGGCGCTTGCGCAGCTTTTGTCTGGGACGGAATAATTGTTACCCATTTAAATAACATGTAGTTTTGTTGACTTTTATCTAAGAAATATGCAACGGTAATTGTTGTTTGTGTGTTGCAAAACATATATCGCCTTGCTGGTTGATGTATGTATCGCTCGCGTTTGACGCCAGTTGATGCAGGTACGGTCAATATGGTTGATTTTAATTTGAAAACCATTTACATTATAATAATACTAGACAGTCAAATGTCAACGTCGCACCTTAAGGTTGGCTTGTAGTATATCAGGTTGTCTGCTGGCTGCGTCATGTGCGGATCATTGTGACGTCATTTGCTTTCGTTGATTTTTAAGGACGCGTCATACTTCTTCTTTAAATTACCTAAGCTGGTTTAAGGCTTATATTGTCATTTTTTTTAAACTGGAATAAAGCGGGACTGTCATTTTTTGATTGTTCAAAGCAAATTGAAACTCGCCCATCTTTTTTGTGAAAACCCTAACGTAACTGCAAAAGTTTTAAGCTTTTAAGCTTTAAGTGTTGACTAAGCAAATAGTGAAGGTCTACAAAAAACCCAACCAAATGTGGCTCTGAAATATCGATAATTTCCAGCATATTTCCAATAATTTGGTAATTGCCGCGTAATTGCCTTGGTTCCGTATTGAATTTTTCATGAGCGGTACGTAGTTTTTGGTGAGAGAAAAATTCGAGCCAAAAGTCATTCGCAAGTAAAAGTTCTCTTTGTACTGACTTCCAGACTAAACAGTCTTTGTACGTGACTCATCTATAAATACGCACGCATCTTACACGGTGGTCCAAAAATATTGTGCTATCTTTGCGATTATAATACGGAGGTCCTCCAATTATTTCTCGTGTGTTTATTTATAAATAATGAAAATGATTGTTTTTAGTTTTATTATTATTATGTTTTTTGTGACATATTTTTGCCTCGTTTTCGATTAAAAAGCGTGTTACACTAATAATTTCTGTTTCTACTTTGCCTACTATTGCCCAAGATTATAGGTAAGACTAAATTTTTTTATATGCGCCTATTTTGCTGCAAAAATAAAAACCTAAGAAGATTTCACTACAACTTCAAAGTGTCAACAACGAGAAACAAAAAAAAAATTGTAAATAGTAAGCAGATGACGTACTTTCCGCATAATTCACTGGACTTTTCATAAATCTCGAGGTAGATGGCGCTCGAGTCATATAAATTCAAATTAAACATTCGATAAATTTTATAGACAAAAGTTATTGAACCGGAATTCACTGTTAACTTAAAATATTAATCGAAAAAGTGATTGATCGTGGAAATAAAAGTTTATGAAGTAGTTAGCTTAAATCATTTATTGCGAAAAAAGAAATTAAGAAGTTTTTTATGTCTTTTAGTTTTGGATAGTACAGTAGTTTTGTATTTTAGAGCATTGTATTTGATTTTGTCATTTTTTTTTTATTGCTTTTAATAGATTGCTACATTAAGTAGCAGTATAGGTTGTCCCAAATCCCAAGTCCGTTAAATAGAGGCCCATTTTCAAAATTTCAAAAATCGAAAATCAGAAATTTCATTTGAATTTTTCCCGGCCCTAATTAAAAAAAAAAGAAAACAAATGACACTTTTCCATTGCAATTACGTGATTTTTTATTTAGCTTTTTGAGTGAGCTTGTATGTATAATCGATTTACTAAAAAAAAAAGTCCCATATTTGACAATAAAGCCAAATTTACATAATAAATAAGGTGGCCATGAAACGAAAGCGTTATGTCATGGCATGAGATATTGATTTAGGCAATTGTAAAATTTCTGAGTGAAATGTAATAAATACTTATAGCGCTTTTTCACATTTGACAACATTTTTTTTAGTGCAAAGTATACGATTAAATACAACAGTAAAAGGTAACTGGCACTTTAGTAAGTAACATCTATGTCAAGACTGTTTGACATATGTACATGTTTTTGTTTCATAGCCGCCTATGTGTAAATTCCGCTTTATTGTCTATTTTAGGGCGGTATTGTCTAGTAAATGATGTGATATGTGATACATGTATTTTCTCAGAACGACGAGCTCTTTCAAAATGTTAAACAAAATATACAGGTCTGTATTTAAAATAAAATCATGAACATTAAAATGTCATACTTATAACTACTAATGCTAACTTCTAAGAGTGACAAAGCTGCAAGGAGAAAATGCCATTTGTTTTCACACATTTTGAATTAAGGCTAGGAAAAAAAGGAATTGCAAATTTCCGAGTTTTGCCGGTTTTAAATTAAGCACCAAAAAGGGCAACTTTGCCCCTATTTAACCGACTTCGTATTTCTTACGATTTCCGAGATCCCAACCTAGGACAATCTGTACACCGTGTACCAAATAAAACGATCCACTATACGATCTGGAAACCCACAGAAGATACGAAAAAAAGTATCTTACAAAATATTCTTGGACTCTCCTGAAGATTTAAAATATTATAATTTTGTTGATACAGGGTGTCCCAAAAGTTTCCACTCCGACATCACCTTTGTTATTTTAAATGGAAAACTCTGTATATATCGTCATTTTTGGAATCCTTGGTTAAAATAAAGGTCACTTTCTTAAGAAATTCCTATTCGAATTTTGCATAGTTTAGGCAGAAATTGAGGTTATGTGTTTTTTTTTTTCATATTTTGATTGCTCTATATAAAATTGTGTTGTGACGTTACCTATCCAGCTATTGCAACAAAAATTTAACCTTAGACTAAGGAGGTGATGCACTACTCAATCAAATCAATCAATCACTACTTTTTGAGATATTCGTATAGATTCTTGTTGAATTTAAAACTGCCCACAGTAGATCATTTGTTGGCGATATTAGATATTTTTGAAATAGTTCTAATGTCTGTTCTTTAAATATGAATCTGAAGTTCTATTAAATCTGTTAAAGTGAGTAGTATAGAGTCGATTTTTTCAAAATTTCCATGTATGAATGGACACCCTTTATTGTTAGCAATATGTTTTATTCGTATATCTGGCGTATTATATCTTTAATAGAAGTAGTATGGTGTCTTTGATATTTAAAAAATACCTAATATTGCCAACAAGTGATCTAATGTGGGCAGCTTTAAATTCAACAAGAATTCATCTTAAACCTCGGCGGTTCGAAATTTAAAGCTGATCATATTTTGCCGCCCCCGACGTCGGAAATGGTCGTTTTAATAATCGCCGCCCCCCGCCCCCGCCGCCCCGCCATTCCCTCGCACTGACCCACTAACCCGAATCCCGCTACGGTACGTAACAATTGACGTCTTTCCTCCTATGACCCAGATTACATTTTCCCGATTTTCCCTGCCCACGCGAATCTTTCGTGGGGCAGCATTTTCCGGACTGCATTAAGTGTGGGGGCGGGGGCATAATTATTATTATACCTACCGGTGTAATTTATTAATGGCATGACATTAAAAATAGTTACTTGCTTACGTTAAAGTACAGTAAATCATATCTTAATTAAATGAATAAGCCTTATTTATCATATATGCATTTTATGCGCATAATTAATAAAATAAATGAAAAATTATTAAAAATAGTGGGAATAATAATAATAATAATAATAATAATAATAAAAAGATATCAACGAAAGTTAAAAACTTTTTTCTTTTATTCCATGTCAGTAACGTTTCTTCTTTCCATGTTTGGTTTTCCTTTCACTTCCTTGCATTCTTTGAACAAATGTTTCCGTCTGTCGTCTTTCTCTAGTCGATTAATGCGTATTCTGTGTCTCTCCTCTCCGTTTCAAATATCATACTTTGTAAACGTTGCATTGACAGTATAAGTTTGTTATTTGTGCTGTATACAGGGTTGAGCACTATCGAAACTCTTTTAAGGTTGTAATAATCAAGACGTATTCGGAATTTTAGTAAAACTATTACATATTCGCTTTTAAATTCTTAAAAAAATTAAAAAATCAAAATTTCTTGATAACCCTTGCAGGGTATTTTCTGATTGGATGTCAATAAATTAAAACTTCAAAACTTCACTTAACTTTTGAGATGCAGGGTGATAAGTTTTCAACAATAAAATATATACAGTAGAGCTTCGGTAATCCGGATTAGTAAAAACCGAGACAATGCGGATTATCGGAAGCTTGTTAAAAGCTACAAAAATTCACCATATGCACATTGTTCAGCACCATTTTCTTCTGCCCACTGTATACATGTATCAAAGCTTCCAATAGCTTCCTCATGTTTAATTTTTAGATCAATTCGAACTCCTTCCTCGTCACCCTCTAGTCACCCGTTAGTGGTCATCACCGCCATCGATCCACTCGTTAATTTCTGTTTCTTGCAAAAGAATACTTTCAGTAGCAACAGTCTGTAGTATACTTCTAATTTCGGCCGATTCTCTTTGCTCATTACTGGCGGTTCAGGTCTTTGAATAAGTAAAACAATTGGATCAAATCTTTAGGCTCCCAGCCAGGTCTGGATGAAAAAATATGTTGTACCAAAAACTTTGAATTGTATCAGGACTAGGCAGCAGAAATACTCTTAAATTCATGTTTTTTCGAGTGCTGTAAATATCAGTTTCTTTAAAAGACAAAACAGCCTCTTTTAACTCAACTTCGTCGTTAAACCGCCATCCACGTAAGTCCTTTTTCAAATATCCAAAGAAATAATAGTCGCTGGTGGCCATATCTGGACTATAGGGAGGATGATCTATCTGTTGGAACCCACACGTTAAAATGGCAGCTTGTGCAACACAGTCTCCCAATTTATGTAGTAATATTGCGTAATATTTACCATTGACAGTATTAGTTGCTTTAAAATCTATCAAAAGAATTCCTTCACAATCCCAAAAGATCGGGGCCGTCACCTTTTTTGTTGACTGGCAGACTCTGAATTTTCTTGGAGGTGCTTCACCTTTACGACGACATTCCATTGGTTCTTTTTTCGATAGATTGTCATAATAGAAAGCCATAGGTTCATGTCCCGTCACAATAGTTTCTATCACAGGCTTCGGTTCCGACCCACAGAGTTAAAAAAAAAAACCGCAAGGCACTGTTCGTATTTTATACTTTATAAATATATCTTTGCAGGATAGCCTCGAGGGCAGTCGGAAAATTAGCCTAAGTATCCTTTTTTGCTGAATGAACACCCTCTCCGCATCACTCGCTTGTCCCCAGTTTACAATATTATATGAAATAGACGAGTATGGTGAGGCATAATAGAAAGTCAACAAGGATCTTTCAAAGAAAGAATCTCTGATTGTTTACATTGCGAAAAACGTTTTGTTCAGTTTGTTACAAACACTATCTATGTCGTAGTCCGACTTTAGGAAGGCATCGATGTAAGATCCGAGAAACTTTGATGTGTGGTTTAATTCCACGCGTGAACCCGCAAAGCTCAACGCTAGCTTAGTCAGAGGTTTAACATACCGGCCCGTGAATTCGATCGCAACTGTTTTTTCCAAATTTATAATCAAATGGTTCTGTTTGCAAAAATCAACAAACTGTGCCACAACACAAGAAAAACTATTGATTTAAGACTGCGCTATACTCAATTTGCGTTATTTGCGACATTTTTTCGGACAAGTCTTGTTTAAAATGCTGTCAATAAAAAACTATTTGAAGCAAGCCTACTAAGATATATATTTAAAAGAAGACAAAGGGAAATTTTGGCGCTAACCTCGTACCAACTCAATATTTTAGAGCCAATACCTTGGCCACTAACACAATTTTTTAATTTTTCTAAAATATATTTATTAATAATAATATATATACATTTTTCCGCTAGGGTTAGTGACTTACCATCAATGTCCAAATAGACAAAATAGACAGGTGAAATTTCGTACACCCGCCACTGGTGTATTTTTAAAAAAATGCCGTACACTAAATAATGCCTTTTGGTAAATCGTACATGTGTACCAAATTTAGGAAAGGAAAAAAATCGCACATTTCATTGATAATATATATGAATGATACGTATTTGTTATTTGTAAGATGTTTTTTTGTATTATTTTAGGTTTTTTTTTGTATTTTTGATGATATTCGTTGGAAGTGTATATCATCTACCAAATGTCAAAATGAAATTTAACATTAATGAAGTAAAATTAATTTTAAGTCGGCCAGTGGTTTATTGAAATAAAATTTAATAAATTTTTACCGGTTATTGCAGTTATTTTTATCTTACGAGAGGTTGAATCGGTTGTATTTAAAAACGCCATTAAGTAGCGGAGTGTTTGTTTTTATGTCAATTGCGGAATTAAAAATAAAATGAGCGCGTTAGACGTAAAATTTTTCGTTTTAATCGAAGACGCTCAAGGTTCGTCGATCACGTGGTCTCGTAGCGCTTTACCCTGGCCTACTTGATTACAATTAAAATCAATTACACGGCGGCGGTGGCCGCGGCAAAAATGAATAAAGATTTAATTTTGTTTTTAATTCGATCGGTTTGCGTGGAAACGTCACCATTTTGAATAAAATTGTTCGATCGGGCGTGGCTTTGGGCGGAAATATATCAACGGCAGTTTGAATTTGTATGTTTAAGTGGAGAGTTTAAAATAACGCTACATCGCTACGTACGGTTCGACGTTTGCAAAGATCATCGTCAGCCACAAAACTGGAAGTTACAAGCTTTCGGAACTATATAATTATCAAGACTCTGTGAGATCGAAATTAAAGATCAACTTCTAATTTGCATTAATTTGTTTTAATCTGCAATTTCAACCTCGTTCCAATATCGTAGCTGCTTCAGCCCATCCAAGGTGTCGTCCTTGTTTATATATATATATATATATATATATATATATATATATATATATATATATATATATATATATATATATATATATATATATATATATATATATATATATATTAAAAATTTATAATTAAAAAAATATCAAAGACAATTAAACAGTTAACAAGAAATCAAATGCTGTATTCAATACGTTGTTTATTGAATAAGCCGACTTTTAAAAAATTGTATAAATGGATATAAATATAAAAACTTACTTATCAAAAAGTGGCAATAAGAGAAGAAAAGAAATGTTACGCCACAATTTGAAAACTTAGTATAACTTAATAAATAAATATCAATTAAAAGAAAGGTAAAATTAAATAAACTCTTAAAAGTTAATAATAAACATAAATTTAAAAGTCAAAATCATGTCAGTTATTTCATATTTGTTCTTTAATTCATTGAATATACCATTAAGATATGTAAATATTGTTATTTATTTTTTAATTTCATCCACATTGTTATCGAAACGTTGAATAAAACTTGAAAAGGTATAATAAATTTTGCTAGTATTAAAAAACCTCAGCTGAGGAACAACTCCAGCATTATATTTATTTATATGTATATTTTTAATATTCAGAACACCTTGCAATTTTTAATTATTTCTCCTTTTCAATAAAATAATTTGTTTTCTTTTTAAGTAAAATGTATACTTCAAATGTTTAATAATAATTTAATATAATTAAATTTAATATTAATTTAATCTAATTACATTAATTTTAATAATTTAATTTAATTGCGGTTTCGTAAAAATTAGAAATTGTGCATCGGTTTCTTTGTATTTCATTGGATATTGGGTCGTCTTGAATCAAGTAAACATGTACGTTTAATATTGATATTCAAAAATAATGTTTATATTTTTTACTAAACACTAATTGTAGCTTGCTAGAAAATGTTGATAATTGCTAATATAAAGATTTTTCATAAAAATTTGTTAATTTGTCGACGGTACAACACTGATTGTGTTTTCTAGATATTAACTGTTCTGTGCAATTCTTAGAAACGATATCACATTTTTTTATTTGCTTAGCTATTATCTATCTCGCGCTTGCGCTAGACGGTTCTTAAATAAATAGTCTTAGAAATTTTCGAAATAATAACAATGTAATTAAATACCAACTGTTTTTATACACTACGTCCTCCGATGCAGTAGACAAGATGACAAAAATAGTGAAAGACACGAAAAATGACTCACTTTTTATAAAAAAATTTGCTTTTTTTTTAAATAAGGCTCGCAATTGTACAGGGTGCATAAAAAATACAAAAATATAAAGGTTTACTTAAGTGATCTTTTTTGCAGCGTAAATACAAAGTGTGAAAGATAAATGTTGTTTTAAATTGCAAAATACAACACAATACAGATTACAGTCACATTATTACGTATTTTGACTTATTGACTTTTGTCCGAAATAATAAAAATATGAACAGAGGATATTTGCAATCTAAAAGACCAGAGGAGTTGCAAAAAATATTTTTGAAAATTTTATATTTTAAATACATTGGTTTTATTCAAACTTTTCTATTTCTCGTTTCTAATGTTCCCTGCTTTAAAAATCCGTGGCCATTTGTGGTTAATATTTTGTGTTTAAGCTTTACTCTTTGACATATTTTATATTTTCGCAATAAAGAATAATTTTTTTTCTTAACTTTGAATTTTTAGTCAATTTATTATTTATTTATTTATTTAGCACTTGGCTATTTACATAAGCAAATAAAATTTGCATAAAAAAAACTATAAACTTCGCAAATACCCCGTAAGTCTCTTCTTGAACACTCTTGGGCAAGGCGCGCCCTTAATATTATCCGGCCGTTCATTAAAATTACAAACACCATCGTAGAATAGAGTTTTCTGCAAATTTGTTGTTTTTACCATAGAAACATTGAAGTGCTGATTGGAACGTATATTATATTGATAAAAGTTTGACCTTTGTTCCAACCATAATTTAAGATAGCCTGGTTGGTGATCGTGCGCAATTCCATAAACCAACATTAAACTTGCTCTTCTAATGAACTGCCCGACATTTAGCCAATTTAGCTGGTCTAACATATTCTTTA
The DNA here is from genome assembly GCF_029955315.1 of Cylas formicarius. NCBI lineage: Eukaryota > Metazoa > Arthropoda > Insecta > Coleoptera > Brentidae > Cylas > Cylas formicarius. The sequence goes on along the minus strand of NW_026844319.1, from coordinate 31,646,932 downwards.
TAGGAGTATATCTATCACAGTTCAGGATGATTCTCATAACCCTATTTTGTTGTAACTGTAACTTATTTAAATCTTCTTTTGTGCAAGATATAAGCAATTAACAAACATATGAAAAATGAGGCAAAATTATACTACTATACACTAATATCCTAGTCCACTGCGACAAAAACCGCGAAACAAACTCAATTTGTTGTCCTCTTGTCTACATCATTTTTGGGCACACTGTAGGGGAGGGTGGGGCAAGGCGGCGCACTTAAACTTTTAATTCTTTGTGGCTTTTAACCATCAAGTCCATTTATTTTTTGACTAACTTCACCTAAATTTACCCAAATTTTGGCCAAGCTTCTGGCCACCGTGCCCCACTATAATGTTATAATAATAATTATAGTCATTTATTAAAAAATATTTAATAAAAAAAACGTTACTGATTAGCAACTAATTTTCTATCGATTAAAAAAATTGTTATTTGGAATTTATAAGATTTTCGAAAGCTTCGACTTTAGGGCTCCCTCTCCTATATTAAAAAAAATATATATATGTAGAATGTAGAATGAATAGAAAACTTTTGAGGACATTGTTGCAGTCGCCCGTTATCAGCAATAATTACAGAAAATAACACTCCATTGCCGCTTATTATCGGGCACGCCGTATTATTGTCCAGTAACACGATTTGTATTTTTATTAACTATCTTTGTTGTCCCACTGACCCACTTACCCGATGACATTGGCACCACTTTTATTTTCATTTGTTTGTTTCGCAATTCGCGTGGCTGATATGATTTATTTAATCTTGTCTCGCCAGCGGCGTTTCGCTCCCGTATCGGTTGACTCGCAGGTTTTTGGCGATTAGGAATCATTGTGGATTTTTGGATTTTTTATATATAAACTTGCGTGTATTGCGAACTTTTGACTTTGTTAAATTTTATTGGTTTGTCGGAAAACGCAATTAAGCGGTAACATATAATGGTGTAACTTCTTCATTCTTAAATGTTAATAAAGGTATACCTCAGGGATCTATTTTAGGACCGTCTTTCTTTATTGTATATGGTTCTCGTTTTAACAAATTTCTGTTGTCAAGTTGTCATCATTATTATGCCATCATGATTTGCCATGCTGTGGAGATTAATAATAAAAAAATAAGGCTTTTACTTGATGAAAATCCATTTATCAAAATAAATAAGAACTAAAAGGTCCGATTTTCACGAAATTATATATTTTGACATGACAATTGATTCGACAACATGTGACATTTGTTAAAGACACGGTGTTGTCATGTCAAAATATATAATTTCGTGAAAATCTGAACTTTTAGTTCTTATTTATTTTGAGAAACTTACAAGAATTTGAGTTTTTTAGAATATGTTTACAAAAGGCATATTTAATGTTAACATTTATATACCAAAATTGCGAATTTTTAAGCAGAAAATATAGAACAATGCTGTGTGAGTCTCTAGTTTTGTCTCAACTAAGTTACGGGGATGCAATATATGTTTAAACTATTTTGCCTTTTTTTAAAAATATATCATTAATGTCGCCAAGTTCCACCGAATTATGTCAAGTATTTATTTATAGACTGTTTCAGAAAAGCATGGAGTGATAAAATTCATAGGCGTAGGTAAATTTTCTGTGATAAAATTATTTTTGATGAATTTTGTATATCTGATGTTTACCTGTTTGTTTATGACAGAGTGCCGGGTAAACTTTAATGAATTAAAAGTGAAGTGCCCTTTTTTTTATTTAAAAACGGAAGATCCACCTTAGAAAATAAGGCTGGACCAGGATGATAATGAAAACTTTTGCGGAACACAAAATATGGATTTAATCTGGCATAATCGTAAGGCACTTTCAGTGTCGGCCTATGCCAGATAAAATCCAAATTGTGTAGTCCTTAAAATTGTCCTAGTTAACAAATTATCTAGGGTGGATATTTCTTTTTGAAAATAAAAATATGGAACTTTTCCTCGGTGTCATACAGGAGGTCAGATTAATTGAATTGAGATGTTTTTGAAGCCTATTTTTGGTGAAATGTTGGTGAAATATGATAATATAGGAAAATCCAAAAGGATTAGGGCACCCATTAGTTTCTTGTCACTTGCACGGACAATATCATCAATGGCATTTATAAGAGCACCAGCAGTACTTTCTGGTACTTTTCTATTAACAATTATATAATTATACAATGTAATTTCTGTACACGATGCGCTTAAACAAAAAATGGCTCTGTAAGTCTATGTGGGTGTGGCTAAAAATACGTTAACATGTTAGAAATGGAAGTCCACCGAAACCGAAATTTTGAAAGTGGCCTATGAGGAAAAAAAGTCTGGGAACCACTGCTCTGACATCGTGAGGTTTTCTTCTTCTGGATTGCCGCACATACGTACGAAATATTTGGAAAAATGTTTTATAAATAAAATCATGACGAACCACTTAATAATTTCGCGTGATAACATGTTTACATGGCGGTGCTGCATGCGTACGACCTTGGCACCATTTTCATCCGAAGTCAGATTTTACTCTCGTTGACATACTAACCCACTGACAGTGAAAACAATAGTCGTTTTGCAAAATCCTCTCGCTTTCTATACATATGCGTTTACGCAGTCGGAGCGTACATTCGCATTATCTCGCCTGCGGCACTCTAGTGATAACGATAAAACACATTTAAGTATTGTTTATTTAATTATCCAATGGAGAAAGGCCGTAAACCATGTCCGAGGTTACTTTTTTTAAAAAAAGTTTCGTTCCGACATATAACATTGGTTTGCTTGAGCTGCGTCTCTTTCACTGTAGAACGTAATCGATTTTCACGGCTTTGGAAAAACACTCTATAACATTGCTTTCCATACATTAAAAAAGGCGACTGCAATCGTTCATTTTTATCTGTTCAAAAAATTTTATTTCCGTTTTCCAATTGGTTCGTAACTAAATTTCGAGCAATTTTCGTTATAATGAGTTATAGGCACTTGAAAAATAACAGGGACTTTCCAGTGATGTAACTTGACTTCCAAACGTCGTACCCTCCCGAATTGACTCGATAAAGATGATATGCAGAGGTCTTGATAAGATTAAGCAACAGTTTTTGAGCAGTAGAGGGTGAACCTTATCTGGTCCAGGCTTTTCATCGATGTTAATATTATTCAACTTTGAATAAGTATCTGAAATTGGGATTATGAAATTACTCAAGTTGTGTGGACTCAATGAGAGCTTATCCGGCATATCAAGCGTTCGGACAGAGTTCGACAGCCTGAGGGCCCATGAAAGCTGAACTGTTTTGTCTTATTATGTACATGGTACGGTATCGTAGGCTCGACGAAAATATACCAGACAAGTAGGTCTAGTGCATCGGTTATCTAGGTCGTCGCGCCTCCAAACATCTGCTCCTCCTACCCCCGCATAAAATTTTTGACCGAATCACCTTGAGTTTGGGACTCGAATCGAGAACGATTGAAAATCGAACGCTAACGATTTCGCAATGATCGTTCGATTTTGAAAAATTTGCGTGGTTCGTGTACCATCGTCTCGGCGGTGAAATTGAATGTAGAATTCATTAATTCGTTGCTTCTGCTCAGAGAATGGTGGTTAGAGGGTGGTCATTTTTTCTGATTCAGTGAAACAACAAAAAGGAGACAACTCATTGAATTGGTTGCAAATCATTCGCCAAAAATTTATTTTTGGCAGCAGAACAGGCAACAGAAATGTAGCAAGTATTCGTATATTTGTATAACAAAAGTCAATATAAAGTGTAAACAATACTTTTACCTTCCGAATACATTAAGTCGCATTTCAACCTAAAAACGAACTCCTGCGTTACTAGAAATGTGTTTTGATACTTTATATGATCAATAATTGTATTGGTTATTTGACAAATGGAACATGTCGAATTTTGGTTTATTTCACAATTAAGACGCCAATGAAAATATTCAAAGTAAACATATTAATTCACAGGAGAAGAAAACAAGTCGGGTGATAGTAGCAAACACCTGATTTTCGTCCTAAAATGTTTTCTTTGAAGCTTCATTTTGAAAACCATTATTTTCCCAAATAACGATTTTTTTTACATATGTCAAAACCTTTCTTAAAAGAATCTGTCTGCGCTTCTGACAATAGACGTGATAACTCTTTAATGAATAACATAAAATATAATTGCAGTAAAACAAATTGTAATAAATAATAAGTTATTTGTTCACCTTTCATATTCAACAAAATACTTCTTATATTTAAATTGGTTACAAAGATAATCTTTTTAAACGTAACGGTTAAAAATTCACCCATTATCTATCTAAATAACCTTTTAAATTGCAATTTATATCTTAATATAATTTTTTAAAAGTGTACCCTCCAGTGAGAAATTTTCCACGTAGAAAATTTCGATCGCCTAATATTGTCATTTGAAACACTGTCCTCCGTATGCCATTATATCTAACATATATGGGGGTATATGCAGGTATATGAGAGGAATGTGGATGCGTAGGAGAGGTATGAGCAGTTTTGTTTAGTTATGACAATAAAAAAAACGTAGCCCAATGGCATGGCACATAGTCAAAAGTAAAATTAAGTAAAACAAGTTTTAAACTTTTCTATGTGCGTGTGTCTGTTTTTTTTTTTAATGAAATACCCTGTGTGCGTGTTTTTAAAAACTAATTGGAATACAAGGCAATCAAACGCAACATACTTCCATTAAATTAAGAGGAATCAGAAATTAAAATAATAATTACGTTAAAGTATATTACATTAAAAAGAATAAATTAAATATACACGCTTTGTATTTGAAATACCTCTTATGAAATTATTGACACACATACCGGGTGTGTTATTAAAAAGAATAAAATTTAAAAATTTATAAACAAAATTTGGGAGTTTCTGAAGAAAACTGGCTACGCTACTCTCTATCCAGACTAGTTTTCACTTTATTGATTATTAACACATTACCGAATTAGAGAAAATGACTAAAATTTAAAAAAAAAAATCACACTGTATCCGAGAATCCAAGATAGATATGAAATTTTTGTTTATGCCATTTTTTTGTTGCATAAAAAACAGCACTTGGGTTACGAAAGCCCTAACATGCTAGGTTTGTTGATATTTATTATTAGCATAACCTTGAAAAATGGGACACACTGTGCATACAAGTGGAATTCTTGGCGATGACCATTTAATTATTGATCGACTATTATTATTAATTTTAATTTAATTTAATAATCATTTGTTTTTTATTTTCATTTTTGCTTTTTTTTGTCAGTGCACATTATTCGAAAAAAAAAATGTAATCAGATAATTTTTCAGTGAAAAGGATTTTTCTATTTCTACTTTTTCTTTTCAGTTTTGTTTGGTTCATTTTGCTTACTTAGAATTCAGGTTTATTTTGCCTTTCTTTTGGCCTTTAGTGCTCTCAAATTTTTAGTGTCCATTATTCCTTCCAAAGTTAGTATCGTCTAGCAAAAGTCGATATCTTAAAAAAAAATAACGAATGCAGTTAACTAGAACCGTCGCGTATAAAATATGCAAATGAAAAACCGCCGAGACACGATTATGAACATTTACATGTTGCGTGGCAATTAGAGTAATTGATAACGTTTTTTCGTGTTGTTTCGCGTTTATAATGTAACCGTTCCGAAGTGGGTCTAGTTTAATGGGTTAGTGGGTCGCATTGACCCATTTTCGCAAACCGATTTTGACGTTTTCTTGGCTCGAGGTGCAAAAATCGCACGAAATGCTTATTCGTCTGCTTCGGTGGTTTATTTTTGCTTCCGATAAAAGCGATTCGTCTCTGTTGACCACTAAATAGCTATTGCTAATTAGATGGGTCTGGTGGTATGAAGGGTTTTGCCTCATATGGCCTCCTTGGGCTTCTTGGTTAGTCTTGGCTAGTTTAGTAGAGGTTAAAATGGCCTTGGCACAAATTTTAACTCAACATAACGCCTTTGTATATATAATCTAGTCTCCGTAGGGTGTAAGGGTGACATTTTTACATACATTTAGTTAATTATCTATAAAAGGTCTCCAGTCTTTTCTTTGTGGGGGTAATTTTTTAGGACTATGAGAAATTAAGCTGAACTCCGTATTGAAGGTTTTCCTGCAAGTCAACTCTTTCACACGTGACGTATTATTTTATTAATTAGATGGAATTTCTGGCCAGTCTTTGTTTTATAGCTTGTTTTCGAACCAGCCAATTTTCAAAAAGAATCAAAATTAGCTTTCCTATGTTCATATCCGAATCAGGCAATATTTATTTATAAAAACTTTACCACTTACATGCTTAGGCTCTTTTGTTTCATATTCTTCTCCGCTGCCTCTGCATTTTTTTGTCCTTTTTCTCGTTTTCGTATTGCTTTCTTCCATTTGAAAGGGTTTCGAAATACTGCATGAACTGCCACCTGAAGACCTGACAAAAGTACTAACAATTATTTTGTCATCTTTGCAAACAGACTGACTTATACCACTATCAAAATATACAGTAACTATATTTTGTTTCCCAACCAAAAAATAAACTCTATTTATCAAGTTAATTTTCATTCCATACTGTGAATTACTCCAGAATACGTTATTATTATTGTATGTTATGTACCCCAAACTAACAATCCAGTTCATCTCAATATTATCTATCGGTACTCTCAAAAGTTCTAGAGAAAGTCATGTAATATCAAATTCTTCCATATCTAATAACCAATCAGATTATCCCCTAAACTTGAATTATTGTTTTTAAGGCGAATATGAAATGTTGTAATATGTATTATTTCTGTGTTATAAGTTTAGTTGGTTTCAACAGCACCTTCCTTTGTCGAGGAAGCTGCGTCAAGGCCTATTATTCCTTTCTATAACTTGATGTGGCTTGGTTATCTTATGTGAAGAGAATCAGGACTCTTGATGTAGTTGCCGGCCAATGCTGGGTTTTTTACGATCAGGGTTTCAACAAGAAACTTAGATCTGACTTATAAACATCGCTAGAACCCGCCTCAATATGTGCGCCGTCCCGTAGAGAGCAATGCTTCGGACTTCAGTTGATTGTGGCAGTTTTACAGTGATTACTGGTATGGAGATTTCGATGGAGAGGTCTCAACTTTTCAGCTTTTTTATCAGCTGTCAGCCGGTACAAACATGTAAGTCTCCTATCAACTTACATGTTCTTTTCTTGTCATCCCTGATTATTATATCTGGCCTATTTGTTGTGATAGTTCTATCTATTCTATTATCGTAACGATTTTAAAAGTTCGTAATGGATATGTTTGCAGATCTGGTCATGTCGTTGGATATATTCAGATCTAGCCAGTATCTCACAGCCCGCTGCAATATATATACGTTTTATGCAACCATCGCCATGTCTTGCAATTCCTTTGGGGAACTGACCATGGGGTGAGGTGACAATCGCTTGTTGGTTTGTCACCTCCACTTGCCTGAGACCCTTGCCGCCATTTTGTCTAGCTATATGCAGACGGTTCACATATGCTCGAGGGTGTAGTAGTTTACCCTGCATTAAGATCTTTCTGGACTTGCGATTAAGGTTGTTTATATCTTTAACTGTCCAATTAATAATACTTATAATATTATTATTATTATTGTTATTGTTATTATTATTATTGGTATTGTCGACTTCGGTGTCGACGTGCGAGCTCAGCAAGGCATTCGACTGCGTGGATACTAATATACTTCTTTTTAAACTTGAATACTACGGAATTCGTGAAAATACCCTGGGCCTTTAAAATCTTATTCGGCCGGAAGAAAGCAATATGTTTTCTGGAATGATGGGGAATCTACTTTGTTGGACATTACTAATGGAGTGCCTCCTGGGTCGACTTTTGTTTATAATATACATAAATGACGTGGTATTTGCAACAAATGCTGCTTGCAGTATATTCTCTGCGGACGACACATCATTGATTGAATCGGAGAAAGATCTAACTAGTTTAAATAAAAAGGCTGTCACTACACTTTCCCTGATTGAGCAGTGGTTGTCTGCAAATAAACTTAAATTCTGATAAAACGAAGCTTGTAATTTTCAATACCAATAGAAGAAGTAAAAAATCTGAACCGGTCAAACTCCTTGGTGTTTACCTAAATAGGTTTTGAACCTGGTTGCCTCGTATGGACTACCTGTGCGGTAAATTGTCTTCTCAGGTCTTTATCCCGATACAACAGCGAGGTTCAATTTCGCAAAGCACTCTCCGGATAGTTTATTTTGCATAAGTTTCACAGTGTCTTATCATATGAACTACTATTGTGGGAGAACGCGACGGAGGCTTAGAGAGCTTTTAGATTGCAGAAGTCTGCGGTTCGTACATTTTTTTTTTCAAAACTTCTGGATTCCTCTTACGTCGGTGTTTGCTGAGTCGAAATCGCCAATCATCTTGTTGGCTTCTTCAGAGCTTGACTGAAACCGACGCAAGAGGAATCCAAAAGTCTTGTAAAAAGTATTACAGTAGCCTGTGGAAGTTTCTTTGAAAAATTAATTACGTTACTATGTATATTTGTTCTCCAATCTTTAGTTGAAATCCTCTCAAATTTGTCTGCCTTTCTGACTCATGCCGACTATCACAGCTGCATGACTCGGAGAGCTGACAATATCATAACATTAAGATCGAGGTTGTTTATTTTTTTGCGTAGTACACACAAATAAACTCAATATAGATTTGTATAATATTTTTACAAACACTCTTTTTCAGTTTAAAAACAATCATCAAAAGAGTTTTTTGAAGAGCATTGTTTTTATTCTATAAACGAGTTTTTCACACATCAGGCACAGTAGATGTAGTTTATTTTGTCAATTAATTTTTCTTAGAGTGTACCTAGATATACAAAGTCTTATTTTTTGGTTACGCTGGTTTATATATTTGTCTTGTTTGTCATCTTCCTGACTTCAAAAATACGTTTTTGTATTTATAATTGGTTAATATTTTTTTATTTATTGTTATTTATTTATTTATTTATTGGTATTATTATTGTAGTTATTATTATTATTGTTATTTAAGATTTGATATGAAATAGCAGATGAAATATATTTTTAAAATTTTTGACTTATACCACTTTCAAAGTCAAAGGGCTCATAGCCGAACATCAGTTGTGTGTTTTTTTCCATCGGTTATGTTTTAGACGCGTGCGTATGCCGGGGAACGTCTGTAATTTCATCACGGAACATCGTCGGCGAAATAAACAACGCCATTTTAGCGTCGCGACACGTCCACTCGGCCAACAAAACCCGAACTCATAAATTATTTATGAAATTTGTGAATTTCACTTCGGATCTACCAGATTTGGTCTGAAGCGGCGTGTCGCCGCTATCCCCCGCCATTGTTACCCCAGTATCGCGGCGGCCATGACATAGTAACCACTTTTGCTTTCATTGGGACACGCTTGTTCGAACACACCGTAACATTATTATGCATTGGCCGCCATATTGTCGACACCGACGGCGACGGCTGCTTATTTCCTTTTATTTTTTCTATTCGCGAAAGCTTAGACAAAAATGGTATAGAAAAATAAAGAATCATCGTTTTAATTCGGTTCAATAGAAATCTATTGTATATAATATTATTTGTGACACTGTCACTGGATTAAGCAGGAGTCGAAACGAAGTCTCAGAAATTACAGAAGATCGTGGAAAGCACAATTGTTGAGCCACTTTAAAGCTAAACGGTTTCCTAAACATACGGCCGTTTTGCTCAATGAAAACTGAATCGGAAGCAGAGGACAAGATATGCGAAGCTGAGAATAATGAAACTAACAGGTGTAGACTTAAAAGTTTGAAACTCCCATCCACATCATCTTAGCTTTTAAAAGATTATGTTGATAGACATAACAAACTATGCCATTTAGGACATTTTCAGCTGTGCAAACATTTTCGGTGTGAATTGAAGGCTCGAAGATGGTCCCAGCGGACCGCACAGTCAAGCTGGTCAAAGTAGATTTGCAGACCTTTGATATTGTTATCAGGGAGGAAAAACGCACGACTACTTAACCAACCCCCGATCAAACGAATAGCTAACCCAATTCAAAACAGGCATTAGGAAATACGCACTAGAAAAATTGAATCAGTAGAACTGCTAAACCAAAGGGGACGACAAATGTGGACTTGAAAGAAGAGTTTGAAACTGTAGGCTCAAAGATGATGCCAGAATGTACCCAAACAATTATGTATCAGGAGAGGCACAAATGCAATCGAAACCAACAAAAAACGCAGATATTCATTTTCATTATATGAAGAAATATTTGCTTATAATTAAACCCTCTTTTCTATACAAAAAAAAGTCGTATTAAAAGTTTTTTATTCACAGATACACGCGTTGACACTTGCGCGGCAATACATAAAATCTAAAATATAAAAATCTTACAGCTACAAATGAGTAGATATATAAGGTTGTTCGGAAAGTCATTTCGTTTTTTCCCGTCAGAGGACTTAATTACGTTTTTTCGAAACCAACTTCACACTTAAGCCGCATAACCATTATATGTCTTGAGAGCTGATATTGCCAGGCTTGTGTGTGAAAAAGTTCTATTAATTCTACGCAGTAGTTTTTGGTTGGTGCCCTTTTAAATATGGAGAGCAATAAGCAGCATTTTCGTCATATTTGACTTTTTTACTTCAGAAAAGGTAAAAATGCTGTCCCAGCGAGAAAAAAATTGACGGATGTGTATGGAGAAGGCGTGTTAACAGTACGCCAGTGCCAGAACTGGTTTGCAAAATTTCGATCCGGCAATTTTGATGTCGAAGATGTACCACGGTCTGGAAGGCCGGTCGAAGCTGACAAAGATGCGATAAAGGCATTAGTTGATGCAAATCGGCGAATAACCACACGAGAGATCGGTGAGAAATTAAATTTGTCGAATTCGACTGTTTATGGCCATTTGAAAGGCATGGGCTTAACCTGGAAGCTGGATGTGTCGGTGCCCCACGTCCTTACGGAGCGAAATTTGTGTCGTCGCGTTGACGTGTGTGATTCGCTCCTCAAACGTCAAGAAAATGATCCATTTTTGAAGCGGATTATTACTGGGGACGAAAAATGGGTTGTATACAACAATGTTAAACGCAAGAGGTCATGGAGCAGAAAAGATGAACCGGCTCAAAGCGTGTCAAAAGCCAACATTCACCAAAAAAGGTGATGCTCTCCGTTTGGTGGGATGTCAAAGGAATCGTTTTTTTTTGAGCTTTTGCCGGACAATACAACGATTAATTCAGAAGTCTATTGTCATCAACTGGCCAAATTGAATGATTCACTTAAAGAGAAGAGGCCCGAATTAATCAACAGGAAGGGTGTAGTGTTCCACCAGGATAATGCGAGACCTCACACAAGTTTGGTCACTCGCCAAAAACTTTTACAGCTTGAATGGGACGTACTGCAACATCCACCATATTCTCCAGATCTGGCGCCTTCCGACTACTATTTGTTCCGGTCCCTGCAAAATTTTTTGGATGGCAAAACCTTTACCTCGAAAACCACCTGAACCAGTTTTTTGCCAGCAAGGACCAAAACTTTTATGAGAGGGAAATTATGTTACTGCCAGAAAGATGGCAAAAGGTGTCGGACCAGAATGGCCAATATATAATTTAATAAAATATTTATTCATTATACGAAAACTGTCTTTCATGTTCCCCAAAAAAAACGAAATGACTTTCCGAACAACTCAATAATATTATAATACAATTAATAATGTGAACAAGGTCATTTAAACATTCAGATAATAGCAACTTGCGTAACTTGCAATTTATAAAAACAATTGTTAACTAAATGGTTTTCAAAATTTCCCAAAGGAAAATTGGGTGTTTTATCTGTAAGCTTCAAAAACTTCTCTCAACATCTCGTACTAATTTATACGAACCCAGTTCTCTTTCGAAATTAATGAAATTGTCTATAAAAAATTCTGAAATATTTTTTAGGACTTTGAAGACTAACTTTTTTTTTAACCGCTGTTTCAACAGTAACTGAAACTTTTTTGTCCAAGGAAACAGAGGTAGGGTTCAATTTCGTGAGTGCTATAGGTACAAAGGAACAATTTATTTTTCTAAATATTAATCTGTTGGGCCAGAAAAAATAGTTTTTGCATTTATTGGTGCGGCAGAAGATGAGTCGTTCGGATCTTTGATAACTTTTTTACAAAATTCTCTGTATAACAGCAAGTTCTGTAGGTGGAGAAGCTGAAATATAGATATAGACATCGAAATCAAGAGGATACGTAGAACCAAAGTCACTGTTTTGCTTATTTCGATCGGCTGCACATGCTCAATCTTCAAGGAATTCTCTGAATATCTGGATAAACTTTCACGCAGATATATAGCCTGTGTAACTGGTAACTGTCCATATTTTATGGAACGTTCTTACCTAGTTCTATCCCGTGTTGAAAAACGAAGTCAAATAATGTAAAGTTTAGCTTCCTAACTTGATCTATTTTTCTAATCTAACCTTACCTTGTGGCAGTCTTATAAGGTAGATACACAAATAGTCTTATAAAAAGTCGATATTTGAAGAACAACAGATAAAAGAGTACTCACTACTTTATTAAAACGGTCGATCAGATGAGCACAGCTAATGATCTTTTGTTTTGTGTCTAATTTTTTGATTTAAATAGCCTGGACCTTATCACGCGACTACTTTTTTATTAAAAACTCTAAATACGTTTCATAAAATTCCACGGATCATACACAACGTCAACTGGACAGAACCGAGTTTTTGCACGAGGGTTTGGGTTATTTTAAGACTTTTTTAATGCAATTTCTTCAGCCCATTGGAAATATCAAGTTTTTCTGTACCTTCCCATCCAAGCAATGTTTCTCAGAAGCACCAAACAAGAGTTTTCGATTCTCGTGGAGCTTATTGTTGGTATTTAAGAATAGACCTTCCTTAAAGGACCGTTTAATTATCAAATCTTTTACCTTGAACGCCGAAAACAGTTGCGGGCTCTAAGACGGACATCGAAAATATTTACAGCGAAAAGGAGTTCAGAACAGTTGTTTCCTTTGAAATTTTGTTATCGCCTCCCTAGTCGCGATTTTATATCGCGAATAATTACGACCGTTTAAATATAAACTCGTCCGGCCTCAGCAGCGCGCTCATAATAATTCGATTTTATTTTTTCGCCATCCTTGACACGATTGCCATCTGGATTTAATGCGGTACCATTGCCAGTGGGTCAGTGTGCCAACCGTATTTTGCGATAGTATAAGCGGGCATCGAAATTGGGGTACGAAAAAAGATGGGTCACGTCTAACAAACAACACACGGAGCATATGATTTTTTTATTTTTCAAACGGATCTGTGAATTACACTCTTAAACTAAATAAAGAAAAATACATAAATATAATAAAAAAGCAAAAAATTTTATAAATTAAAATATTTCTACCAATTCTGAAATAAAAAATATGATATTTAGGTAATAATATGTATATGTATTTAAGAACTTAGTCAGCTAAGATGTTATTTATGGTTTTGTTACCCTCATGAAGTATTCAAAGTGAATCATTTGCAATTACAAACTGTTATCGCAAACGAACATAAAAAATAAAAGCACTATCTACAACATAAATATGATATGGGCTCAAATAAAAATAACTCGAATTCGTATGCAAATTTGTTTGATAAAACGGAATTGGTAAAACGGGGTACTAAATAAAAATAAAATAACCAGTTGAGACGAGGGAAATTTGGAAAAAATAAGAGAGACAATTTATCATTATAATAAAAAACAAATAACAAATCAAAAAGGGAAAATAATTTTTTTGCACTATTTACAAATCCGGCGTCGGTTGTCGATAAATGAAGTTTGCTGACTTTTCGGCAATTATCCCGTTGACTTCTTCAGGGTTTAATCGAAAGAGTATCTTCAGAATCGACGCAAGAGGAATCCAGAAGATTTGTAAATAGTAAGGGAAAACATATGGTAAGGCGTTTCTTTTCTTCCGAATAATTTTTCCTAACGCTCTCCACAGGATGTTTATTAATGGGCATCGGAGGAAAGCAAGGCTAATGCACCCTTTGTTTTTCCGTTCAAAAAGATTTAATTTTAAAAATATCCTTTACTTCGTAATTTTTTCCGTAATGATTAAGGAGTGATAATAAAGAATTTTTTTGCACCCTGTAGCTCAAAATTTGCACCAGTGACTTCGTACTTTCTTCTGTAATGACGTAATAGGTACGGGGGAAAATATATAGCATTTGTTTTTTATATTATATTATATGTGGTGTAACTATCAAGTCGACAAATTGTGTATTGCACATGCACCGTAGCTTTTGTGTGGTCGCCATGTTTGTTTCCTTTTTCGGAATATACGTGGGCAACGATACGCCGGGGTACGGACAGTTTGCACGGTTCGGTTTCGTATCCGAAGAAGATTTAAACGGATCGGTTTTTCGTTTCAGTTGTCCTTTAGGACAATTTTAAGAATCTTCATTTTTTAAAAATGTACCACCAAGTCTCTCGTCGAGTCGTTTCGTTTACAAAGTTTGTTCTTGGTTGTTTATTTTGTCCCGCTCGTGCAGTTTGTTGCCTGATTCGGGCACGTGGTTGTGTAAACAAATGATTTACAGACGACGCTGGTTGCGCACTTTTCTCCGGTTTTGGTCGATTTCGTTCCATTACGTTCCAAAAAAGAAAAGTTTTACAACATTTTGTATTTGTTTTGGTTGGTATTTAGAGGAAGTATTAATCTCAAACATCTAGTTTATTTGTTGCTTATTATTTTTACTTGTAGATCGCGAAGATAATTAGACAAGAAGCAACACCCATTTCCACACATCGCATTGTAAGAAACAACAGTCCATGTAAAACGTGTCTAATAAAAAAAAATGTGCCAAGGCCGGTTTTGTCGACAAATAGTAACTTTTGTTGTGAATGAACGCTAAATGGACGGAGTAATTTGTTTATTTTATAAATGTCGTCGGAGACTTTGATTAATAATTACAGTTTTTGAATGTTTTTTCTGCAAGTTCTATAAATATTATTATATGTCTTTATATTTTTTCCTATCTTCACTATGTCTAAAACAAGCATTGAATTGAGGTGGCTTTTACTTGGAAATCCATCTATCAAAATAAATAAGAACTAAAAGTTCAGATTTTCACGAAGTTATATATTATGACATGACAATTGTTTCGACAACACCGTGTCTTTATTAAATGTAATATTTACAAACTACCTTCTAATATATATACAAAATCCCTTCTAACGCAACACTCGGAAACAGGTTAACCCATTGGTAAAACAAGATTTATTAGATTGCTTAATAGTATCTTTAGACATCATCTTTGAATTTAATGGACAGATTTACATCTCCAAGGAAGGTTTGGTTATGGGAAACCCACTTAGTCCTTTGTTTGTCGAGATATTTATGGATAATTTCAAAAATATCATACTAGAACATCATTTAAGTAAAAGTTTTCTATAGTGGTATAGATAAGTGGATAATGTCTTTCCATTCTTTGTAGGAACGGACAGACAATTGAATTCTTTAAATAATAATATAAAAAAATCGTATAAAAACGAAAACCAAATTAGATTTTTCCATTTTTCATAAACCTTCACACACGGACACAGTCATGACAACAGCTCAAATCAGCCTTATGCACACAAAATGGCTGCATTTCACACGAACGAACAATTTAAAACAATTACGTATATAGGAGAACCCAGTGAAAAAGTTTCAAAACATTTGTCAAAATGTGGTTTAAAAATAGCTTTCAGAACTAACAACACGATAGCAAAAATTTAAAAAAACAATAAAACGAAATGTCCAAAATCTCAAAAATCAGGTGTCTACAGGTTGAAATGCGGATCTTGTCCTAAAATTTATATTGGACAAACATCTAGATCCTTCAAGAAACGCATTAACGAATATAAAATACCGTTTAAAAACAATGGTTTAGATTCTAATTATGCTACACACTTAAACACAGAAAAACACATTTTTGACAACAATTTTGATATTTTACATACAGCCACCAAAAGTAGAAAATTAAATTTATCGGAAGCCATGGAGATTAACAAAATGAGACATGCAAATGTCTTGCTTAACGATCAATTAGATTTAAATACCTCTCCTTTATTGAACTTAAATTCTCACAACAACATTAATTAAGGTTTTATGGTCATTTTTCGGTATATATAGTAGCAGGTAGTTTGTAAATATTACTTTTGATAAAGACGATGTTGTCGAAACAATTGTCATGTCATAATATATAATAATTTCGTGAAAATCTGAACTTTTAGTTCTTATTTATTTTGATAAATGGATTTTCATCAAGTAAAAGCGACCTCATTTCAACTGCTGAAAAGTGTTCGGTTCACTTATTGCATTTCGAATTCTTGTTTTTTGCACCCTGTTTGTCAGGTGGCTTTTAAAAACCGTCATCCCAATTTTTTGACTCTTATCAAGTGTTTTCATGGAATAAACAAAATATGTGCAAGCACTCTATGCAAGGAAATACTTGCGCCATAAAAACTAACCGAATTTATTTTTTCAGTTCTTTTAAGTTCATAAGACTTTTTTTTGCGCTACCGTATGTCTCGAACTCTGCATCAGACACCGTATGCTATCACCATCTCTGTAGACGCAATAAATGATTTAAGTTGTGACACCCGGCTATTCTTTTGAAATCACATTGAACGTGCGGGAATAGTCGTGACGTCATTCCGCTGCTGTTCGATCGGGACGGCTAGCCGATATGTTGTTATACTGTTATTCTGATGTTATGGACCGAGAATTATAGATTAGTTTTTATTTACGTTTATTTTTGCCTCGTGTAAAGGTGTATTTGTATTATTTCTATGCCAGATTGAATGTGTTATGAATTTTGTAGAGTCCGGTTTTCCCTCCAGGAAACCATTAATGTTGGCAAATTTTAACATCAGCTGATAAAAGCTAAGACGGTCCTTTATTCCATCAAAATTAAAATGTTTTGAGAGATTACTTTCCGATTTGTTTTTCAAACTTTGGATATAACTTCCTGTAACAAAAGTGAGCTTTCTTCATCAGAAATTAGTTCTTCTTCTGCTCCGAAATCCTGTAATTTCAGAAACCTAATTGTAACATGAGAAAGTTTGATTTCAGATTCTTGGATTTTAATATATCTGAAATGATGTTGAGAGTTTCAGGAATAGGAATTTTGGTAAAGAGGGATTCTAAGTGGAAACTGACTACAATATCTTGTCTATTTAATGTAATGCTTTCTAATTGTTCAATGAATTGAAAAGAATTAAGTACGAAACTATAGATATTTTGCTGGAGAATATGTTGGTGCTGACAATAGGTCGAAGGGGTAATCCCGGTTTGTGGATCTTTGGGAGTCCGTGGAGACGAGGAATTTTAGAGTTATGAGGAGCGGCAGATTTTTTGACAGGAGTCTGATAGAGAAGAACAGATTTAAGGTTGCGATCCATAGATGACGTGTAGTATCTTTTTTAAGTCGACGATATGATCCGTCTGTAAGAATATCTGGAATCTTTTCCTGTTATTCATTGGTGTCCATTTCCTTTGTCTGCTTTTAGGATTACGATGTCTGGATTAGATTTTAGAGATTTTAGGGCGACGCGTTCAGGCTTTGCAATATTGGATTTAGAAGTTTTTGATTTTTTAAGGATAGTTTCTTTGGAAAATTAAAAATTTAAGGTAAATTGTTAGACTGGCCTTTTAAAAAATCCACTTCGGTGATTTTCAAAACTTTCTTATTGATAACAACATAACAAAATCAAGTAAGAGACTCAAGGCATAAATTGAAATTAAAACCACCAAGACGAATGCGTATTGACGTCACAACCGGTCACAGCCAATGACAGCTCATTGCCAAGAGAATTTAAATGTTACAATTTTTAATTGCTTGTATTTGTTACATAGAACTACGAAATTAGTTTTTTATGAACTACGGTTGTTTTAGTAATATAAAGTTACTTTTAGGGTTCCCTATTCTACCTGTGGAATGTCTAAATGAGAAAAGAGACCGCATTTTTTAGGCGACCCTTCCCAAGAGCTCCCAATATCACCCCTTCGTCCGCAATCCCCCCCCCCCCCCCTTCCTTAGCGTATGTAGGACGTCCGGAGTTGGGTCTCGGGCGCTTGTAAAAGTAGTTTAAGTTCAGTGGGTCAATTGCGATGGGATTTTCGGAAAGTGGGGCGAGCGTCGCGGCGTCGTGCCCCGCCGGGGGACGCTTCCGTGCCGTCGACATTGAATTTCCGAGCCGCGAGGGTGGGGGGAGGAAACGCTTACGCCCCCCCACCCCCACCCCCGCCTCGCGTCTTTCTCTCGCATCGATCGGCCTCAATTACGGTATTTGTTAGCCGACAAGGATACGTAGACATACTTTTATTTCCGCAAACTACGACGGGAAGCGTCGGAATTAGATAATACATTCAAAAAATATACCCTCTAGAGACCAGAAAATGAGTACTTTATAAGCGGAAGTACGCTATAAAAAAACACAAGAAAAATTACGTAGGTACGTACATATTTTTACAAAAATAGAAGACTAAAAAACAAAAGAAAGTAAACTACCTAAACTAAAATCTATATAAACTTTACAACATACAAGTAAAAATACTTATTCTTCTTGAGTAAAACAAATCGTTATATCTGTTTTTTTCTCAATACAATTTTCATATTCTCGATGTGCTTCTTAACCCTCCAGGGCGCTCGCATAATATCGTCAG
Source organism: Cylas formicarius (assembly GCF_029955315.1). Lineage (NCBI taxonomy): Eukaryota > Metazoa > Arthropoda > Insecta > Coleoptera > Brentidae > Cylas > Cylas formicarius. Next base: position 31,628,310 of record NW_026844319.1, on the reverse strand, counting down.
TTACATTATCAGTAGATTGTGAAAAAATTGTAACAATTTTAGCGCCACAAAGCGCTTCAGAATAACTTCCTGTTGAATATCATCGTCGCTTTCGTTACCGGAGCTTTGAGGGGATCATTTGGCGGTAAAACTTCAGTAATAATATCATTAATAACTCCGTTGTTATTAGATTATCATCAACGGTTGGGAAGCTCTCGAGCTCAAGAAGATACATTTCAATATTGGTTAGATCTGGGCCGCTATTGCGCAACCAATTACTTAGGGAACCTCCCAGTCATCGTCGTCTTTATTTGTGTACTTCTCGAACCACCGAAGCAGAGTTCTAAATAAAACTCATCTTTGGTTTTATCAGACCTGCATGCTGTTGTTGAAGTAACATCATTCCAACATTGTGCAAGTAATTTTGTGGAGTCTAGGATAGTGATGTTGAAAGGTTCCTTATTTTCAAATGACTTAGTCAAACGATACGTAAAATATCTGCGGTAATATATCTTAAGGCATTTTATTATGCCCTGATCCATTGGTTGGACGACTGAGGTGCTATTTGGAGGCCAAAACTGTAATCTGATATTTGAAAGGATTAGATTTTTTGGATGAGCTGCACAATTGTCAATCAGAAGTAGCGTTTTTCTATTCTGACGTTTTAGTTTTTCAACCCATTCCTTTATATAATTTTAAAAAATTGCTGAACTCATCCACGCTTGCTGGTTTGACTTATAAATGACAGTTCGTTCATATTTAATAATAACAAGAAGTTTGCATTGTTCGCTTTCTCTCATATTAGCACAAACCGAAACGGTGTACCTCAAGTTCGACTGCTTTCCAGCCAATCACTTTTCTCCTCTAAATTTGGAGGGTAAGATCTGGAGTCATCTTGTAAAATAGTTCAGTCTCGTTACCATTGAAAGTACTCTCAGAGCTGTAATTTTGCGCAATACTGGGCTACTTATCCTCTAACCAGTTCAGAACAGCTTGCTTGTTAACAGTTTCGTTTGTCTAGCAATTTCTGCCTTACCGATGCACTCTCAATACTTCTGGTAATCTCTTATCTTTTTTTTACGGCTAAAGGCTTGCGGCGAACCGCCATTTTAACCATAAACTCAAAAAATCGTGTCATCGCACCTTTCCATAAGACAGTGGAAACTCTCAGGAGGACACGCACGTTTTAGCAAGCACTTCCAATATGTTACAGTCAACACTAAGCAAGCAGGAGTCAACACGCCTATTAATTTTTGCACATTTAGTATTTTGCAAATACACTGCAATAATAAAATATTCCATTCATATATAATGTAAACAAGATTGGGCCCAGAACCGCGCCCTGCGGCGCACCATACCATCCGGAAGAGAGCAGCCCAAAGTGTCGCCTCTAGTTTAACCTTTTGCACTCTATGTTGGACAATTCTTTGGTTTTTTTAGTCGCTAAAATATATTAAAAATAAAACTGCAGCTAGTTTGAGGCCTACGGGGAACTTAAAAAGTATACAACCTTTAGGTAAAAAAAAGGAAGGAATTTTTGCGTCGGGAAAACAGCTTAAACTTACTCAAAACAAAATAGATGAATAAATCTTTTGCATCGTGTCCTCAAGCAGTTCAATTGATGAAACAAACTATTAACACTCAATGTCGATCCAAATATTACATATCATATAAATTTCATTATGAACAGAATATCCACAAACGCGAACACAAAAGAATATGCCTCTCAAATCCCAGTGTAAATTTGGGCAAAATCATTCAAGACTGTCAGTCAGAGTTTGAACCACATTTTAGTACAACTGCCAGTCCAGAAATCTGTTAAGTTCATGGAGTTAACTACACCCCAATGACTACTGGAGTGCCCCAAGGTTCAATTTTGGGACCTTTATTGTTTAGTCTTTATGTAGCAGATATGTGGCAGTGTATCAAATATTCAGTGACGCAACAATATGCCGATGATAAATTGGTTAAGGCTTTCGCGACCCGTTGATAAGCTATTATCTTCATTCGGGTTTAAAGGCCGTCGTCGATTGGAATTACTTCCTAACGTTTCGCTAGCACGAGTGGCGAGCTTCTTCAGAGGTCCTTCCATCTCCGATGTTGGACGTAGACTGACGATTTCTCCTGCGCAGGTTGTATTTATGCCGATTGGTGGAGGGCGGGGCTTGTTCCGCTTCGGTTGGTCTCGGGATATCGATCGGTACTGCTCGGGCGTTCCTACGGATCGGGTTCCAGATTTGGTTGAGTCTAAGGGTCTCCTCCTTTCGGTTGAAATTGTGTGGGTGTTTCTGAATCTCAATGGCTTCCCTGACTAGTCTGTTGTGATAGCCGATGACCGATGCTAGTAACTTACAGCTCTCAAAGTGTATCCTGTGTTCCCCGCTGCCCAGTGCGTGTTCAGCCACTGCAGACTTCTCTGTATGTCCTAGCCTGCAGCTTGCTTTATGCTCCTTAAGTCTCGTTCCCATTGATCTCTTGGTAGTTCCGATGTAGACCTTTCCGCATGAACACGGAATGCGGTAGACTCCCGCAGCTGAAAGTGAGCCCCTCTTGTCCTTCCCTGACCTGATGGTCTGCTGGTCTTCTTTGTAGGCTTAAAGATTGTTTTGATGTCGTGTCTTTTCAATACTCTGCCAATCCTGTCGGTGACACTCGGAATATACGCAGATATGCGTGGGAGGTGGAGGGTCGTTGTTCGGTATCCCGTGATCTTGATGATCTTGAGTTCATTGATCTCTCGATCTCCCTCTTACTGTAGCCATTTGCTTCGAACGCAGTTTTTAGGTGTTCAAGTTCCATCTGGAGGTTCTCCGGTTCGCAAATCCTTCGGGCTCGTTCTGTCAGGGTTCTGATAACCCCATACTTTTGACTTTGGGTGGTTGGATAGAGCATGCAGATATCTGTCCGTATGGGATGGTTTTCTGTAAACTGTGTGGCCCAGCTTGTTACCTCGCTTCCTCACTAGTACGTCCAAGAATGCAAGTTGTTGGTCATTTTCAGTCTCCATAGTAAACTGGATGCTGGGATGCTGACTGTTGAGATGCTGCAGAAAGTTGTTGAGCTTGTCCATACCATGTTTCCAAATCACGAAGGTGTCATCCACGTACCGGAACCACGTTGCTGGCTTGTACTCTGAGGTCTCGATCGCTTTTTCCTCAAAGTGTTCCATAAATAAGTTGGCTATAACCGGGCTTAGTGGACTTCCCATTGCCACTCCGTCCACCTGTTCGTAGAAGTTTCCCTTCTACACGAAATAGCTACCGGTCAGACAGATTGTCAGCAGTACCGATCGATATCCCGAGACCAACCGAAGCGGAACAAGCCCCGCCCTCCACCAATCGGCATAAATACAACCTGCGCAGGAGAAATCGTCAGTCTACGTCCAACATCGGAGATGGAAGGACCTCTGAAGAAGTTCGCCACTCGTGCTAGCGAAACGTTAGGAAGTAATTCCAATCGACGACGGCCTTTAAACCCGAATAAAGATAATAGCTTAATATGCCGATGATTCCCAAATTTATATTTCTTTTTCCTGGGAGGGGGCTTAAACTTCTAACAAACTTCAATCTTGACTTGATTTATTTTTTTGGCAGTTCAAATGTGAAATTTCTTGCCCGTTCGCATAAAAAAACGTTTAGTGGAAAAGCAAATACACATTAGCGTATTTCATTGTTATCGTTACACTTATACATTTTTGTTTTTGTTCACTTCTTGTATAGGCTGATCTGTTATGTAAATGTGATGCTCTAATTGTAAATTGTTAATAATATTATATAGCTTGAAAAATAAATAAATAAATAAAATAACTAATTTTATTCGGGCTTGAACACCGTTTTTTTTTTTTCGATGCAAAGATTACATCAAATAGTTTGTAAACCAAATGATCCCCCTCCGTTTTCCCACAGGGTGTTTTTAAGAAAGAAACCATTATTACCCTGTATGATACTGCCCAAAAAATTGGTTGCTAAAATTTTAGGGTGGCGGAACTTTTTGCTTTTAAGTGATTTTTTTTCGAAATCGCACATTACAAACATGCCATTTTACCGCAATCGTGAGAACCATACAAATCCAATGAAATAAATGGCGCCTTAGTGAAAATAGGTTATATCAAATCATGATTGGCAGGTTAAGGAAAATTAATCACCACCTTCGCCATCGTACAGAATCTGGAGCCTTTTCAACAAAGTTTCTTGTGATCCAGTTCGCGGAACGCCGATGAAAAAAGCCCAACGTAAATTGTATATTATAAATATGGATTTGTCTGATTATTAATACGCTCATGTTTATTTTAATGCGGTTAATTCGACGTCGTTTTTGCTACATAAAGGCCGTTGAAATGAGGTCGAATTCTGGAATCCGATAAAACGGTAACTGTTAATTATTGTTAAAGATTTTATCTGGTCAACTCGAGTATTCGTAACTATAACTATAGTTATCTCCGAAAACCGTTCTTTTTTTTGCTAAATGGCGTTTCTTTGCCTATAAAATTTGTCTTTTCGTACGTCGCCACGAAACATCATAAGTGTAAGAAACTATCCTTATTCTTCACAATTTTCAAAAATGTACAGCGTGTAACCAGAAGTCTGTGCTTCAGTTGTTAGTTCCTTTTACATGATCGTATAGTCCGTAGCTTCTTTGTAGACTACGTAGCGCGTAGCGCGGAGCTACTGATCATTAATTAAAAAATATTATTTAATTTTTATGTGAATTTAAAATTTCGCCGTTATTTGAACGAAAATTGCTAATAAATTTCTCCTGTTCTTTTATATATAACGTATAGCAGCAGTTGTTGAGTAAAAGTTTTAGGTTTTTGTAAGATTTTTCAGAAAAAAAAATTCTGTGTCATTTAACAAATAACAATAACAATGTCGACCCTAGACCTTTAAAATTTCTATTTCCATAAAAATAAATACTCTTCATTTTAGCATAAAACTTTCGACCCAATTTGAATTTCGTGATGTGCTCATGTAATCCAAGTGGGATGGTACCTTACTGAAACTGTTAAGTTCTGAAGAAGCCAACGGGATGATTGGCGAAACGTCAGCAAAAAAACCGACGCAGGAGGAATCCATAAGTTGTATAAATAGCAACATTTAGAGTTAACCAATAAGGCTCGGAGACTGCGCAAAAATGATTTTGAAAAAGTTAATGGCGATGTTGAATATGAACGCTTGACTTTTGATTTTCAAAAAAAAACTATCTTTACCACGAATATCCACAAATATTGTGTTGTATAAAAGGCAGTCTCAAGAAGTGTATAATAAAGCACAGTCAAACTTACATTTTTTCAGAAGCGAATCATCTTATTCTGTGGAGTGACTCGTGTGGGGTCAAAATGACTCTTGCCTTCTCTATATTGTACAAAATATGTCAAATCAAAGTTTTCTAATCTCGGGACACAGTTTCTTACCGAACGACTCGGATTTCAGCGATTTAAAATGCAAATCAAGGTCATTCCAACGTTTAAACACTGTCTTCAAAAAGAGCCATTTATAGTAACAAAAATAAAATGAAATAATTTTTATTTCGTTTCAAATATTGAAAAAAATATTGTAAACAACCGCAACAGGGGAAAAAAGAAACTCGATCGATTAAATTTGAAAAGAATGTCCCGTTTATAATCTTAGTTAAAGAATAATATATATAATAACAATTTTAAAACTTTATGTTGTCTATTTAACTTTTACAATTAATTAGTTTATTTAAAGACAATGACTGTAATTGGAGGAAAATTCATCCAAGGATAGATCGTATTAGCAATAAAAAGCAGGTCCTAACCGTCAATTTTGTTTTGTTTGTACCGATGAGACATGGATATTTGAAAATGGTACAATTGGTCTGGCAAGATAGTAATATAAAAACTGTGAAAACCAAACACAATTTTACAACGTTGTGTTGTTTATTTAACTTTTACAATTGATCATTTTAGAGAAATGGAGTAGGAAGATTAGTGAGATGGGACTGAGAGTGGGAGACTACCCATTGTACAGTTTATATTTTGCGGACGATCAGATAGCCATAGCAGAGGACCAGGACGATCTCAACTATATGATACGAAAACTGAAAGATGAATATCAAGCTGCTGGCCTTACAATAAATTGGGAAAAATCAGAATATATAATAGTAGGGAACGAACAGCAAGAAGACCTAATATTAGAAAATCATAAACTTAAAGGTGTAAAAACTTGTAAATATCTAGGAGTTACACTTAACAAGCAGGGCAGCAGTGACGATGAAATAAAGGAAAGAACCAATAAAGGTAAAAAGGTTATAAGAGATTTGAACTCGATCTTATGGGATAAAACAATTACAAAAGAAACGAAAAAACGGATATACACTAGCATCGTCCAGAGTATAATCACATACGGATCCGAAACGTGGGATATGACAAAAAAGAACAGAAACAAATCGATGACGACGGAAATGGACTTCTTACGACGTAGCTGCAGAAAATCAAAAATGGAAAGAGTAAGAAATGACACCATAAGGGAAAGCATGAACATGAACACAAATATAATAGAACAAATAGAGAAAAAACAGCTGATATGGTTTGGACATACGAAAAGAATGGACGATACAAGATGGCCCAAACGCCTACTCGAGTGGGTACCAGTAGAGAAAAGAAAACGTGGAAGACCTCGAAGAACCTGGAGGAATGAGGTAGATGAAGCTATGACATCCAGAGGGCTAGAGGAAGACATGTGTCTGGATAGAAAGAGATGGAAACTGGGGACGGCACGTACCGTAGAAATCCGTTATATATATATATATATATATATATATATATATATATATATATATATATATATATATATATATATATATATATAATTGATCATTAAGTATTTTATTTTAAAAAAATGGTACAATTGGTCTTGGCAAGGTATTAATATAAAAACTGTAAAAGCCATTGAAGTTTATACGAACGGTATGGAAAATTTCTGTGGGAAACTTAAATTATAAATGTCACTTTACTTACCGATTAGTCCATTGTCTGATATATTGCATAACATTTTTCTGTGTATTAGTTTTTGGGTACATTTTTGCAAAACAACCCCAACCGTATGGTAAAATGTCCGAAAATATCCGATCGCTCCCAAACTTGTGCGGTAAAATCCCAGAAATAACCGAAGGGGCTCAGATCCGTGGGAAACGAAACTGACGTGGTAAAGTGACGCTTCCCGCACGCTAGATCGGTGTGCAATTACAGACGGAAGTAGAAAAAATAATTTCTCAAATGAATACCAGGCAATAAATATTTAAAAAATTCTAAAAAGAAGACCACTCACAACCATAAATTCGCCTTTCACATCTCTAGTGCCTTTGTGGGCAAAGGGTAAACCAATCCCTGAAGAGAAACTTAAGAACTTAAATGAAATGATTCATCTTATGCCGGAGGATGATCTGCCTTTTTATTGCAATATAAAATCAGATGAACCTACAGTTGAAAGAGCTAGATTCCAATGTTGAAGCAGGGTAGATTCTAAAGTTAACGATTTTTATATTTTTCGTTCATTATTCTTTAATATATTACCTTATTGATACTTCCTATTGCTGTTTATGGTTTTGCAAAATCCTAGCGAGCCACAAAATTTTTGGTATTTAAAAAAAAAAAAAACTTGTTATACTTTTAAGTGAGGTGATACTTGTATTATTACTACAGATTTTTTGCACAATTTATCCTCTCTAAAAATTGCCCATTTTCTTGACGATATGGCAAGTGCGGACATTTTGTTAATTGTTACGTAGTATATGCGTTTTATATATATATATATACATATCGGTTTAGAACGTCCTTCGACGTTGTCCAACACCTAAACTCCAACCCCGTCGATCTTCACAATCTTCAGGAGTCAGATTTCTTTCACTCATGCATTAATGCATATCTTTTTACCACTCTAGTTTTGGCCTGCCTCGTTTTCTTCTACCTGTTGGTTGCCAATGGAGTATCCTTTTCGGCCATCGGGTATTTGACATTGTTTCCACGTGTCCGTACCAAGTAAGTTGTTTTTTCTCTATATCCTGCGTTATTGTGCCCTCTAATCCCATCCGTTGTTTTATGGTATCGTTTCTTATTCTTTCTCTTCGTGAAATGCGCATTGATCTTCTAATTGCATCCATCTCGACAGCCTCGACCCTTTTCTCATGTCTGTCGGTAATTTTCCATGTCTCTGATCCATTATTATTATATTAAATTTCCGTTTCTTGGATATTTCTTTGCTCCATAGGATACCATTCAGAGCTCCTATTACTTTTTTGGCTTTGTGTTGTCGAATGTGATGCCCAGATATCCATATTCCTGACATTGAAGGATTTCTTGGCCATTGCCTAATTCCAAATTTCCGTCCTGAGCCTGAGCCCCATTCTTTATACTCCTCTATTAGATTTCGAATCATATATTGCATATCATCTTTATCATTGGTTACTATGACTTGGTCGTCTGCAAACTGAAGAGTAAACAAGCATCCACCATCAATTTCTATTCCCATGCCCTGGACCTTTCTTTTCCATTTTTTTAGTGCCATTGCCACATATATTTCAAAAAGGGTGGGGGAGACACAGCATCCCTGACGTAGTCCTTTATTGACCATGAACTCCTCCGTAATGCATTGGCCGACCCTTATTCTCGATTTTGATTTCCTATATAGTTCTTTAAGGGCTGCTATGTAGGTGTGATTAATGTTGGATTGCTCTAAGACCCTCCATAGCTTTATTACTGGGACTGCGTCGTATGCTTTTTGTAAGTCAACAAATGTTAGGTGCGTTTCCGAGTTCCTGGCACTTCTCTTTTCTATAACTTGTTTTAGGGTAAACACATTATCAGTACATGATGTTCCTGCTCTGAAACCTCTTTCTCTTTATAGTCTTCCTCATTGAAATCACGTAAAATTCTGCCGTACAGTCTGCTGATTGTGCTTGTAACCGAAATGCCCCTATAATTATTGCAGTCCAGTTTATTTCCTTTTTTGTGAATAGAGGAGATAAGAGCCACTTTCCATTCATTGGGGTATATGCGTTTTAACGCACACACAAAAAAAAAACAGCAAATTGGAATAGGAAATTTCTTTGACTATAAGCGGGTTTCCCGAAATCCGTGGCGTTCGTTCGACGCGAATTTTTCCCGTGCAGATTCGTGTCACTCGCCACAATCTGCTACGCTTGACGAATGTCCTTGCCCGTATTGGCCACGACAAAACAAAATGTTTAAATATGCTCGATTTGTGTCAGTCGCAGACCGGCAATTACCCTATGGGGAAATAGTATCTCCCACTCCGTTTTCGCCACTAATTTTACCTTTTTTTTTATTTGGTTGTTCGGACGTCTCTTATATTTGTTTTTGGTTAATTAATTTTGTCGATCGTCTTTTTCGTAAAAGGATAACAAAACGTAGGTGGCAGTATATAGTGCGGTAAACGGCATTTTATTCTCAAAATAAATAAGAACTAAAAGTTCAGATTGTCACGAAATTATATATTTTGACATGACAATTGTTTCGACAACACCGCGTCTTTATCGAATGCCATTCAATGGGTTAACCTGTTTCCGAGTTAGGCTGAAATCTACAAAATCTGTCACATCCATATTCCACTTATGGATGTGATGGATTTAGTAGATTTCACCCTAACTCAGAAATAGATTTACCCATTGGTGAAACAAGATTTATTAGATTGCTTAATAGTATCTTTAGACCAATCTGGGGCATAGGGAGGATGATCTTTCTGTTGGAACCCACGCTCTAAAGTGGTAGCTTGTGCAACACCAGCAGCATGGACAGGTGCATTATCGTGCAAAAGACGCACGCTTCTGATCAGTTTTCCTCCACGTTTTACACGTGAAGAAGAATTCCTTCTACAATCCTAAAAGATCGTGGCCATCACCTTTTTTGTTGACTGACAAACTCTGAATTTTCTTGGAGGTGCTTCACCCTTACGACGCCACTCTTTTTTCGATAGAGAGTCATAATAGAGAACTTCACAATAGTTTCTATCACAGGCTTCAGTTCCGAGAGTTCCAAAAAAGATCGCGCGCACTCGACACGGCGTGGTTTTTAAATAGCCGAAAGGTTTTTAGGAATCAATCTTGCACTAACCTTATACATACCTAAATGATCATGCAGGATTCGACGAACACTTGTGTCAGAAAGCTTATTAATTCCTGAGATTTCCTTGACCTTTAAACGTCGATCACTCAATACCACCTCTTCCACAATCGCAACAATATCTTCCGTTATCACCTACACTAGTCGACCAGTTCTTGAATCATCTTCAAGGGACTCCTGCCCCATTCGAAAACGTTTTACCCATTCTTTCACTACAGAATACTTAAGAGAACTTTGGCAGTACACACCATCCAGCCTTTCTTTAATAATTTTAGGTGCTAACCCTTCTTTTGTCAAAAACTTTATGACTGCTCTATACTCAATTTGCGTTGTTTGCGACGTTTTTTCGGATACGTCTTCTTTAAAATGCTGTCAATAAAAAAGCTATTCGACTTCACTTCAATTTTTTATTCGCAGCGTACTAAGATATATATTAAACCGTCCACCCTGTACATTAAATGAGGTTAAGTACAAATCCAAACTTCGCTTGATGGTTTCGTATTGCACACCTCTTCAAGTTTCCCGTTTATTTTCGGACGTAGTTCTTAAAAAAATCGCTCTAGAGATTTACGGTTCAAGTGTGCCTATTTATTTATTTATTTTTTTATTCTCCGAAGTTAATTTCGCCGCCGTAATTGCGAGTATAAATTTCACTTGAACGCGGTTTAATCTTCCCTCGCGCACGAACAGTTTTTTTTTCGCTTTTTTAGGTAAATGGGTTAATGTTGTTATTCTTTGTTGTTTAACTGATAATGATTGTAAAAATAAAATTTATTGTTTTTAATACTAGGCGTGCGCAATTATTTCGGTGCGCCTCGAACATTCGCGGGGATATTCTATTCTAAGCACAACGCTTATTTAAAATAAATTTTGATTTTTTTTATATGCTCTTTGATCAATATTCGTATTAGATAAATATATTAAGACATCTTGTTTTTTTTTTAAGAATGAAAAAATCCATTTCGTCTTATAAATGTTATATTTAAAATGGGCCAGTAAAGCTCTTGGATTTTTTTGAAATTGTAACTTTTCTCCCCTGTATTGGCATCATTAATTAAGTTTTAAGTATGACTTTTCAGTTTTGTGTGATTTTGAATTTTCGTTCTGTGAAAATGCATAATAAAGCCAATTTTTTTTTAAAAAAATAAGGCGGCTATGAAACAAAAGCATTTATGTCGTCTTGACATAGTTGTTAATTACTTTACATAATTGTTAGTTAGTTTTTACGGTTTTATGTAATTATAGACTTTGTAGTAAAACAGGGACTCTAATTCTTTAAAAAAGGCCCGAACAGAAAAAGAAGGCGGTCTCTAAACTATCCTTATTATTATCTCCAAAAGAAACACAAAGCCAATTCATTAAGCTGTTTAAACTTCTTTCTAATAATTGGTGATTTATACATTGTTTTATATACCCTGCGTTCAATTTATCTCGATAACATTTTAATTGGCTGTAACTTTTTTGTTTCTAGAGACATCAAGGTAAACAAAAAAATAAAATGTACGGTTAGTAGCCAAGTTGTTTCCAAGTATAAAATAAAACACTATCATATAAGTCTACATCATATTTTTTAAATAGAACACCATGTATATTATATTTGTGTTTATTAGAATATCTTATTCCTATTACAACGATATATACTATACATTCTGTTTTAGCCAACTCTTAACTTAAGTTTTCTGCAGTAACTTTCCTACCTTTATATATGGGAATTTTTTTTGATATTTTTAAAATTTTTGGTACTTTGGTTATAAGCAGCGTGTTGTTCCCTCTCAACTAGAAATGAACCAACTTGGCTTTGGCTCAAGATGTCAAAAATTGTAATATTTTCTTAATAAAGTTGCAGTCGAACTCTTTAGTGACTATAGCTTTAACCAGCTTGGGTGGAAATAGGCCTTAAGTTGTCTGCAATAACTTTCCGACCTTTATATATGAGATTTTTTTTTGATATTTTAAAACTATTTGATACTTGATTAGAGCGTCTCTAAAATGAGTACGAGGGTACATTAAAATATTTTTTTATTTGTTTGTTATTTTTCCTTTTTAATTTTTACTTGAAGGTCACTTGTGAGAATTTGCACAAAGGACGATCTGTGGTTTGAATTCGAAAATTTTGGTGATTGTTGCTTTTAGGTGACCTGTTTTTTGAATTATCTGCAATACTTGTAAAGAAATCTATTTAATGTGCTTGTCCCAATTTAGTTCGTGATTGCCTGTTCTTATTTAAACTGTCGATTTTTATTGATTATATTGGTGACCAAAGTAAAGATTAAAATTCTCGAAATGTTTATCAATTTGGTTTTTTAACACTGATTCAATAATTTTTGATATACAAAGTACCATGGAAGTAGGCCTAAAGTTGTTTGCAGTACATCCCCTTCTTTATGTATGGGAATTTTTTTTTTAATTTTTAATATATTTGATACTCGATTAGTAGTGTATTTATGAAATGCGTAGGACGGTATATTAAAAGATTCTTCATTTCTTAGTTATTTTTCCTTTTCAATTTTTACTTGATTGAAAGTCACTTGTGCGAATTTGAACAACGGACGATCTGTGGTTTGAATTCGAAAATTTTGGTGATTGTTGCTTTTAGGTGACCTGTTTTTTGAATTATCTGCAATACTTGTAAAAAAATCTATTTAATGTGCTTGTCCCAATTTAGTTCGTGATTGCCTGTTCTTATTTAAACGGTCGATTTTTATTGATTATATTGGTGACCAAAGTAAAGATTAAAATTCTCGAAATGTTTATCAATTTGGTTTTTTAACACTGATTCAATAATTTTTGATATACAAAGTACCATGGAGATAGGCATAAACTTGTTTGCAATACATCCCCTTCTTTATGTATGGGAATTTTTTTTTTAAATTTTTAATATATTTGATACTCGATTAGTAGTGCATTTATGAAATGCGTAGGACGGTATATTAAAAGATTCTTCATTTCTTAGTTATTTTTCCTTTTTAATTTTTACTTGATTGAAAGTCACTTGATTTGTACAAAAGATGATCTGTGGTTTGATTTCCAAAATTTTTGGTTTCAGGTAACCCGTTTTGTGAATTATCTGCAATTCTTGTGAAAAATCTGTAGGTCCACTTTAGCTATTTCATCCGGCAAAGATTATTGCTTATTAACTGAAGTTTTGGATTGGAGCGAACCATTTCGGTTTCCTATTTACATTTGCATTAATTATTCCAATTTGAGGTTCAAATTTTTGGATTTAGAGACAATTTGGCGTCGTAAGCAAAAAACCGGGCGGGCCTAACAAATTTTTGGAAACATCTTAACGGAGACCGGCAAAAATCGGATTTCGTTATTTTTAAAATAGAGCGTTTAGCGACGGCCGTTTTCAGCCATAGAAACGTCAAAATACAGGTAAACACCATAAATTTCGACACCGTTCGCGTCGACTTTCTCTTTTGCGCTCTCGCGTACCTCTATTTTAGGGACGACGAAGGCGCGTATCGGAATCGTTTCCCAAACAAACTCCGGCGCGTTCCGAATACACGGAGGATTACATTATTTTCGCGTTTCAAATGTCAAAAGGTGCGCGGCATTTGGTTTTACGGCACGACGTTAAACGGGAACTCGTGCAAGAATTCTCGAACGGGTCTCGGTGCACCTGTAACTAGGTCGGACCGGGAAAACGCTATCGACCTGTTGAGTTTCCGACTTTTACTCGACGAAAATCCATTTAACACAAATTAGAACGAAAAAATGTTCAGATTTTCACAGTTTTTAGTGATCTATGACAGATATTTCGGCCACACCGCGCCTTTGTCAAATACAAAATATGACAACATTCCGACATTGACTTTAGTGTATTTTTTTTTTGTAGAAGACAATTTAATATGCTTTAGTATGCGTTTAAATTTGTCAAGGGTGCTGATCTGTTATATCTTTTATATACAGTTAAAGATACGAAACGTGCTATTACAGTAGTTATAGTGATAGCAACAAACAAAGAGACTGGATCCTTTGCTAGGCGCCCTGGAACAGGCAGAAGGCGAATTACGGCTCGTGACGATCCTTTTATTGTGTCAACGATAATAAGAAATCGGTTCTACCTGTTGGTCCGATATAAATTTTGTATAACTTGTAGACTCCGGATTTTTGAGTTTTTCGTCATTTAGTTTTATTGTTTTTTAAAAAATGTCCTATGGTGTTTGTAGTTCTAAAAGCAATCTAAATTTAGATAAATGTTTCGATTTTTTTTTACTTTTTTGTGTGTGTAAGAGTGATTTGAGTTATTATGTGTTATTGTGTCCGTGTGTGAGGACTTACGGCAATAGAAAAATCTAATTTGTTCTGTAGTTTAGTTATAGTTAAGTTCAGACAGTTTAGAGAGTTATCTGGTGCCGTCTCTATGGTAAATTTTACACGATGAATGTATGGAGTTGATATGATTGAAAAAGGACCGCGGCTGACTTTCCGTTTCCCGCGAAACAAGCGAAAGCCTCATCTACGTATCTATACTTTCTAAATTGACCATGAACATTTCATTAATAGTTTTTTTTTGGTTGTGTAGAAAGTTTTTCTTTCTTGTTTCTTTTAAAAAAAGTAGCAAACAGTGTATAAAAAATAAGTTAATAAATAAATAGTAATTACGATTGTTATCTCTTATTTTCGTTTACTTTCTTTTTCTACTTGGAAAACGAATTTGCTTTAAAAATCAATCAAAATGTCGCCAGCTTATTTTAAATAGAACAGTTTTTGTTTTACTGGATTATTTGTCTTTATTACTCCAATTAGGAGCATGCTGATGACATTTAGTAAATAATTTTGATAATTATTGATAGACCTTCATAAACAAAATTCATCTGATGCCGGGAAGAATGAATCTAAAAATATCTTAAAAATAGTTGTTTAATAATTACATATGGGCATTTTTTTAATTGAATTTGTTTGTTATTGTTTATGTATTGATTAGCATTATCAGGTGCTTTTAATGCTTTTATATTTAAGTGATTTTCAGCTGGTTTCAGCTCTTTTGGAACAATGCTAAGCTATTTTTTAACTTTAAGAAATAGTACTGGAAATACGGGAGTTTAACTTTATAAATATGTACATATCTCTTTTTTTTTTTTTAATGAAATTAAAACCGAATACCACCAAATGTAGAAGTCGTTTTAAATTTTGATTTTCATTTTTTCGCCGGTGTTATTTATTTAAATTGTTAAGAATGAAGTGAATTAAACAAGTGCTGCTTTGTTAATTATTATTATTATTATTTTATTAATTAGGTGGCGTAACCAAATTGTAGATTTGTGTATTTAATTATTCTCGTAATGCGATAATTGAAGTTATAATGGTTGGCAACTAGGTCGTTAAAAACCCTACCATAGAGTTCGCGTTTCAGCCGTTTAATGAAAACGCGAAATATATTATTATTAACCGCTAACGACAACAAATTAGCGAAACCATTTTTAACATTATGCTCGAATGCAAATATGCAGTGGTGAAAAAGAAAAGAAAACTTTTAACAATACTTATTTTATTAATGCTTAAAGTAAGCTGGCTTAACTTTCATACCTTAAAACTGATGTACCACCAACAAATGTAATGAATGTTTGTTATGTTTTTTTTTTTTTGCGATAAGGGATTTGTGGTTGAAAATAACTGTGGAATATATTATTAGTCCTGATTCTAGAGGGTAAATAAAAATATTTCCGAAAGTGCTGTAACGAAGTGAGAAAACTATTATTAAATTAAAAACAAAATCTCGAAACAGTTTGGCATCGAAGTAACCGATAGAACGGTAAGAAGCCACTTAATCGACGGAGGTATTCATGGAAGAGTTGCTGGTAGAATAGAAAGGCCCGAATGGTGTTTGGTCAGAGCTCATGCGTCACCATCAAGAGAAAAATAGAATACGTTTCATTGGATTGATGAAAGCAAAATGATTTAGGTAGGAAAACATAGGTATATTTGAATGGCCATCGCAATCGCCAAATCTGAATCCCTTTGAACATCTATATATGCTAAAAATTAACGGAACTCTTTAATATCATTACACCAGAGTTGTCGCGAATTCCTGCAGCATCTATAAAAAAGTTGTTGAATTCTATGCCTATGCTAGGAGGAAGTTTTTATTTTAAATTTCTTCAAAATTAAAAAATGTGAATCTGAACGAACATATTTTTTTGCAAAATAGCCAAAAACCTGTTTTAAAAAACATTGTAAGTACTTTTTATGAGCAAACGGATAAAAAACAGCCATTTAATTTTGAAATGAATAGGTAGCACACCATACTTCAACTTCAAATAATGATGATAGCGAACAAAAGGCTTTGCGTGTATTCAATGAAGTATGCAGGATCTAAATCCAGTTTTCCATCGTCAGATATTGTATAAAATCATGTATTGATGGCATTAACAAATAACAGCTTGATTATAATTATATTCTTCACGGTAGTATTCTAGGACTCCTCATTTTTTAAATTATTTTTAGTTGTACAAGGTGGCCAATTAATTTATCTCAAAGCCGGTAAAAAATATCAAAAAAACTTGAAGAGAAAAAATGACTTTAAAAGCGAATAAACAAAAATCAGAAAATTTAGATGATTTGAGATTTACAATGGGATAAGGTAAGTTAATGAAACTATCCTCAGCAATGTTTCGGAGGCGTATTGTAAAAGAAGTTAATGTTGTTCATTTTAAGCACCTAATAAAATATTTTCTCTGACAAGCACTGGTTTTATAAATTTTCTCTCAAGATTGCTCACTGTGGATCTTGATATGGACCCATGTGGATATTTCGTATTAAGCAAATTACATACTTATCCTTTTGTTCTCACTTTGTCAAACAGAAATTCAATTGTGACAATTTACCCGTTGAAAACTAAATTTCTGTTTTTAATTCTTTTGCTCACGAAGCGTGAAATTTGACACGGAATTGAAAAAAATGAATGAAAAGAGGATCTTTTTTAACCACCCAGTATATTTTCGATTTAATGTAAAAAAATGGATCATTATAAAAAGTTCCAATACTTTTTCCACCACTGTACATTTCTGCATTATGTTCGGTGCCCATAAAAATGTTACATCAAATGAGATTTCGTCGTCCTTACGCTAAATAAACAACGCGTAATAATAGTTTCTCACTTCCATTATATTATTTCCTGTATATCTATGTAATCTCCATCTAGATGCACATGTACCGTGAGACTATCCGTGTCAAGGATTTTGCAATTAGGTTGGTTTAACGTAATTAAATTGAAAATCTAAACAGCTATCGGACGAGTACGGTTTTGTGCGGGATGGTTTTATTAGATGCGACAGAGGCCCGAGCGGAGTTTGTTTATTTTTAGATGCTAGGAAGCGATTTGGACTATTTAGAAAAAGGCGCCCTCGTTTGATCGTGACTTGGTCTCTTGCGGGCATCAAACGGAGCCACAGAATTTTGGGTTTTGTCTAGACTCCAATATTTTTCCATTAATGGAAAAACAGAAGTAAACACAGGAAAATTATTCACAATATCTCCGTAATATTGAAAAAATATACTGTCAAGATATGTTCCAGTATTCCCACATATCTATTTGCTATGCTTCCTATATGCAAAATTTTCCCACACCGCTGACAATGAGATGTAATTTATTGGGGGAGATCAAGATCATTCCATCATTTAGAAAACCTAATAATTATTAAATTCAAGATATTAACAGAGTATGGTTCTTTTGGCTGCACTATTTGTGTTGCAATTGCCATTACAAAAATGTGAGATTTTTATAATAGTACTTCTTCGTTTAAAGACCGAAGATGTTCTTCAAAACTGTCAATTGCTTTCTCTTCAACAAATCAATCGTTTCATCCTTGGCGTTGGTTTTTTTTTTTTGAAAAAATGTCAATGTCAAAAATGTTACCTCATATTAGATTATATGCGGTAAAAAATGATGCTTTCTTGTTCTCTTTTTCAAGTTTTGAAATGTGTGTATAGCAAACATTTCCAATTATTCTGAGTTGGAACATTTCTTTACTTAAACCACACTTCATGAATTGTCTATTGTCAGTTCTATTTAAAATATATAAAATCATCACCTTAATCGAAAAGTTCCCGGAATTTATCCAGAAAATTAAAAATCCAAGTTTTTTCATCTAAATCTGTATTGTCACCTTCAAAATAATCCCCATCGATTGGATCACACTTATGCCAGTGCTTCATTCAATTCTCGAAATATTTTTATATTTGGTTTACGGAATGTCCAGGCTGCTGCAACGCGTTCCCCGTAGTGGTTTTTGTACTCGATTGAACAGAAAGTAGTCACAAGGAGCCAGATCGGATGAAGTCGGTGGCTGTTGGATGGTATTTGTTGCATTTTTTGTCAAAAAATGCGGCGGTGCGTTATCATGGTGCAAAATACACGAGCTTTCTGCCCATCTAACGACCAAACAATACTCTTTATTTACTCTTTGGCCCTTTGTCTAACTTCCACGATGCACTATACGGTTGTAATCCATGAAAACCTGGGCATTGCCTTTTTTGGCTGAAAACAAAGTGTTTTTTTTTGGTCTCTGTTAATTTTCCTGATGTCTGGATTGGGTGTCGTACTCATAAACCCAGGTTTCGTCTCCAGTAACGATCCTTTTGGCGAATGTGGGATCCGATTTAGCCTCGCAAATTGTCTCTTTTGTGACATCATTACGGTTTGTTTTTTGCATGAAATTGAGATCTTTTGGCACAAATTTTACTGCTACACGACGGAAATCCAAACCAACATTTGTGTTACATTATCAATGTTTTTGTCAGTTTTTGATGCCGATGGTCTGCCATTGCGTTCATCATCTTCGATTGACTCGTTACCACTTTTGAACCGCTCGTACCATTGGTAAACGACCGTTATCAACATTTCCGGCAATCATGAAATTCCTTTTTAACGCAAAATTCAATAAAAGTTGTAAAAAAATGGCTAACACACACAGATAGATGTATCCTTGGCTACGTAACTTTTGCAAATGTATGACGTTAAGATCTAGAGGGAATATCAACAATAGATGTACCAACTTAATGAAAAAATGGTGTAAACATAATAAGTGTCCGTTTTATTCAAAATCAGACAAAATTTCACCTAAGGTCATTTCAAATGTTCCTCCTACTTTCGATTTTGGTGAGAGAAGTTGTTTTAAGAACGATATCTATAGCGATCACCTTTAAATGTTCATTTGAAATTACATTTATTGCAACTGCAGATTTTAGTTTTGTACTTTTTCGAATTTGATACCTAAAAGGGTTTGGTTGTTTATTGTTAAACAACTTGTCTTGGACTAATAAATGATTTCCGGGTTTCGTATACTTTCAAAATTAGTCTATATCCTTAAGTTTTTCCTTCAGCCGTTTTGTGATATGATCTTCAGCCAATTTAGCTTTTTTTTGTTTGAATTATGTTGCCTTGTTTGCTAAAATAAAGTAATAATAATAACAATAATAGTCTGAACAGCTACTGAACATTAACCAACCATTATAGGTAAACCCACGCTCGTAAAGAGCAGATCTGTGTTGAGGCACAGTTAGCGTATTCTGGGGCACCCCTGATACCACTTCACCAAAGTATTTTTTTTACAACGTCCTGTATATAAACGTTAATAGTTTAACACACTCCGTACATCTCGCGTCTGCCGCCACAGTTTATTTTCCGAACGGCAGTATGGCCGCTTTTTTCTCACACTTTCTCGGCTCGTAAACGAGTCTCGACTTTTTAATTTCTTCATCTCTTTAGTTTCTGCGCCTTTTTTTACGACCAGCGCGGTCACGGTCCTCGGAGGTGAAAAAATCCGGGGGAAAGGAAATTTAATCACTCTCCGGTTTTATTGCGTCTCTTTGGCTCACGCGCGAGTCGTCTGCCGACCCCAATTTCGAGAACTCAAACGAAAACTCCGCGACCAAGTGTTGAAATGTGTCATTTAACTTATAATTATCCCGCCGTGTTCTATATTTATTACATTTCCGGGTTATGGGGTCGCAACGAACCAAAACGAAGTCATAAGTTTGCGGGAAACAATCGCCGACTTGGCAACACCGCGCTCCGCTTGAAATCTGGCAAAATATACTAGAAACGGTAGCCGGAACCGGAACCGGAAACAAATGATTGGATTTTGAAATTGGTCAAATAATTGATGTTTTTTGGTGACGTTTTAAACTTGTAGTAAATATATCCAGAAAATATGAAAGGTTTTAAGGAAAAAACGTAAATCTGGCGTCGCCGTACAATTGAGAGATTCGGACTGTAGTGTTTTTGTGGTTAGTTTTGGTTAGTCTTTCGTTTTCTTCTTCCGGATTAAAGTTTGTGGTTATTTTCCATTTCCGTAACAAATAATTTCGTTTTTATTCAGTGTACCGCCACGGTATTTCGTCATTTTATTTCCCCTTTCGATTTATTGTTTCTTACGGTGTTCAAACAATGACTTTCAGTCAATCCTCAAGGGTAGCCTCAAACTTTTATTAGTCTCGAAATCACCGTTTTATCGTTGCAAATGTATTTTTGTAATTGTTGTGGGATACACTGTATTTGAATTTGTCCTATTGCTAACTATTTAATCCACCTTCAATCTATGCTAACTCTTTCGACATACAAACAAATGAAAACGGAATCTAAAGTTAGCGGGAAACACATTTTTTAAAAAATTAAATACTGATAATAATAATAATTGTAATAATAATAAATAGCCTTTATTTAAAATAGCTACTCCACTGAACCGCTAAGGAACTATTTATATAACAAAAAATGGATGACCTACAAATAAAATAGGAAAAATACCTGCAAAATCGGAAAAACAACAAAACTCTACTACACACTAGAGAAAATGCAATTGAAGATGAAGAATTTGATAACTCAATATAATCCCTAGCTGATAACTGAAGCTGTATTTGTAACAAATGACCTTTGTACCTTTTTTTATATGAATATAAATTTAAGTTTCTGAATTCCTGTGACAAAGGATTATAAACATGAATTGCGTTGAATGTGAAAGATCTACGAAACCAGGCACTCTGATGATGTGGCATCGTTAGTCTGTACCTGTATCTTACATTCACAGAATAGATAGTACTTCTTTGTTCCATGTTAAGCCAATTAAGTTGACGATGTGCAGCAGATACATGGTCATATTTTCGAAGACCCATAATAAAACGAACACACGCATTCTGCAACCTTTGAATACGGCACTTAAACTCGTTATCAATAAAAAAAACCGTACACTACATCAAATTATTTAAAATGTGAGAAAACAAGTGACTCACATAATTGTTTCCTTAGACTAAAATTTAAAATATGCCTGTTACTATATAAGATTATTAGTGAGGAATATGCTTCTTGAAAGATTTTTTTTGAATATTCCCGAAATCTTAGATCACAATCTATGATCACCCCCAAAGTTTTTGCTCGAGCTTAATATTATCTAACATTGTACTAATATTTTGTTTAAGTAGCTTTATTTTTATTTCCAAATATCATTAAATGCGATTTTGATGAGTTTAGCTTTAAATTATGTGTTAAGATCTTGATTTATAAATACCTCTACATCCATGCTACTACTAAAATCAAAACAGCAATACAGCATATGCCTGAACTTTGCAAAAAATTAAAAATTTTAATATGTTAGAAGTGTAAATCGAAAAAAATAACGGCCCCAAGGAACCTTGCGGCGCCCTATAGGAAATTTCAATTTCTTTCGAATATCTGCTATCACAGTATATTTTCTGACATCGATTTGAAAAATACGATTTAATTAGGTCGCGTGAATTAAAACGAAAAACAATAGAAATTCAGCTTGGAAATCAATAGGTCGTGATTCACCGTATCGAATTAGTTTATTAGTTTTTTGCCAATGGCTCGGACAATATCATCAATGAAACTTACAAGAGCACTCGCAGTACTTGACTTTCGTTTAAAACCGCACTAACTTTCTGGTACTAGTCTATCATCTGTTATATCTGTTATATACATTACATTTGATTACAAAGAATTTTTTCGTATATTTTTAATGGTGCTGGTAATATACTATCATTCTTACGGCATTGAAACTTGTCGGCGCATAGCTAATTTTTGCGGATATCTTTTGGAATCGGAATGACGGTTACAAAATCAAAACTTTGACAAGGAGAACAAAGAAATTAAAACGAAATTCTAATATTTGAAATTTGATAAGCTGTACCTTGGAATGTCTCAGTGATTTAATAAGCTTTTACATAGATTATTTATAGGGTTAGTCTAAAAAAATAGTTGCAGCCTCTTTGCACCTGTAAGTGCGTATGTTTTGCTTTACGCCATCACAACAGTACCTTATGCCATTTTAGACTGTCGAACCTCACTCAATTTTTCAAGTAAAATGTAATTTTTCTGGATTTGATCGCAATTAACAATTTGTCGAGTTACAGTAAAAAAAAAGCTTCTTTTTTTGTATATTTTAGCCTCAATAAATAAAATATACACTACAATTCGAGGATTGAACGTATTAATTTCTATTATGAGCATTTTTTACTTTCATAAAAGCACCTGATCTTTGATAAATCTTGTCTTTTTGTAAGAATTTGTATTTTTTTCCTTTTTTTAAATTATTTATGTTAATATTTGTGCTAAACGCTTTGCGAAATATTGTATATCATACATTTAGCTTAGTTATTCATTATTTATGTGTTAGTTATACCAGTTGACCGGCATTATTACTATTTTATTATTTTTATTTAATCATTGCAGCAGCCTCGCAGCTGCTGATTTACATAAATTAAATTTTTGATAGGTATCATCACATAGATATATATCGCATCAAATTTACATTGATTAGACATTAGAACAATTTTGGTACAATTTAATTAAAGATTTCGAACGGGCCAGGGTGGGACAATCATCTTATAAGTAATTATTGGGCTCTGACATCAATCCCCAAATAGCCAAAAATTTGGTAAGAATGCGAAATTTATCAATGACAGTATCAGTAACATTTAGGAGATTGTCATTTATTTTGTAACCAACCAACTAACCAACCATGTAACTTGGTCCTGCTCTTGATTTTAACTCTTTGATATATATGTGGAGGCATTTTAGGCTTCCTTTCATTTTTGTACACATAGTATTTTTTCAATTTTCTTTTACTTTCTTCTTTCACTTACATTTAATGAGAAATTTATTTCAAGTAAGTATCGGCAATCTCATTAGGAGTAATAAAAATAAAATAAAAATCATTTGGAACACTTGATTTGGACGATTAAAAATAAGGCAGTTTTAGAAGCAAGAAACTATGTCAAATAAGTCTCCGTACACCATTATTTCTTGTGATAAATTGAAAAGTTTCTCAAAGTCTAATGGCATCCAATGTTTTTTTTAGACTTAAACTAAGCTTTCTTGTAACTTCTGGCCATATGTTTTCCCACTCTTGTCTTATCCTATTTTTGAGGTCTTTTTTACTCGTAACTTGATGTTTTTTTCACTCGTCGCTTTAATTCGTCCAACAGGTGCTCTATGGGGTTAACATCCGGAGATTGTGGTGGTGTATGAAGTTGTGGGCGCACATTATGGATCATCGAGTGACGTACAAGCGTAGCAGTGTGTTTAGGATCGTTATCCTGTTGGAATAAGTAACACCCCTCAAGTTTAACTTTGGTTTAGGATGTTCAAATAGCCATGTCGATCCATACAGCTAAATTGCCTGTGCCATTAGCTGACATGCACCCCCATAATAAAACATTACCAGTAACGTACAGACCGCCTCCATATACAGGCCGCCCCCATATATAGACAGTCTTCATATATAGACCGTCTTCATATACAGACCGCCTTCGTAGATAGATAAATAGTCTTTATAAACAAATTATATTTATATATAAACAATCTATTTATCATTTTTTTTAAACACTGGTTCCCTTCGTGATTAAACTGTTAGATGTAATATTTTTATATTTATTTTTAATTTTTAAATAATTTTAATTAATTTTATATTTAATGAAACTATAGAAAATTGAAAGTGAAATGTAAATAGAAATTTTCATATATTATTTATATTCTAATCATCGTAGAACACACATTTTCGATTTCCAGAGCTGTATTTTTTTTTCTCCTCCAAACTTTATCCCGACCATCTGACCCAAATAGATTAATTTTTGGTTCATCACGAAAGATAACGTTTTCCCAAAACTCGTGTTCTCGGGCAAATTCCAAACGTTTTTTTCGATTTTTTTCCGAATTTTTTCCTCTGGCAACGCGGCCGCTATACCCTGCTCAATGCAAGCAGCTTCTTAGAGGGCTAGCATTTTTTCAGAACCCTTCCCTGATTTCCCTATTTTTTTTCACAACAGAAGACTCTCCTGCAGTTAACTTCCCGGGATGACCACAGTGCAGCTGCACTTTATAAGGTCAACTGTATGGTTGAATGTGATTTTTTCGATTATTTTACCATAGAATGATTTTCTCTGTTTCCATAAATCTACTATGATTTTTTGAAGCGCAATATTTTTGCTTTTACTTCGAAACCACTGACTTAAAAGTGGCGTCAAAGGTATGACTCATTTGTTTAAGCGAAATTTGATACAAGCTGACTTGATAAAATATTGATAATTTACGGTTCCACTTGCAGTTCTGAATAGTGATTTTATCAAAGTGTACGGAGACTTATTTGACTGTTTTTATTTTTTTTTTATTACTCTTAATAAGATTGTCGATATTTACTTGAAATAGATTTCTGGTTAAATGTAAGTGAAAGAAGAAATTAAAAGAAAACTGAAAACATGCTATGTGTACGTGTCAATTTTGAAAAAAGGTGTTTTAAGATTCGCATCAGTTTTTTTTATAAAACTAGTCGTGCATATTTGGAAACCCAAAGCTGCGCGCAATTTTGGAGAATCTCTGGGTTGAAATAAAAGAGCGCTTAATGTACGGGGTGTGTTCATAAAGTAAGGTGACTTGAACTATGCGGGCTGCACACGTTCGATCTTCGATATATATTTTTTGTCATGTTGGCACACATGTCCCTAACATATGTTCACAGTTTCTGCCAGTTTACACCTTTACTTTTTTTGCGAGGCAGAAGCTGTCAAAAAAATGGAACATAAAATTTTGTGTAAATAATGTAATACAGTGCTGCAAACACTTGAAATGTTGACAACGGCACATGGTGAATCTGCTTTAAGCAAAAAAAAATGAGAGAGAAGAAGTCGAACCTCTCTCTGGACGCCCCAGCAAGTCAATAACTGATGAAAGCGTTGAAGAAGTGAAAGCAATGGTGTTGAAAATCGTCGAATCACGATTAGAGGAGAGAAGTGCTTCGAGGCTTGGAAAACACGCACGAGTGTATTATATCGAAGGGAACAACAAATGTTGATAAATAAATATTTTCTGATAATCCTTAAAGGTCGCCTTAGTTTTTGAACGGACCTCGTATCTTGCTGGTCTTACTGCACATTTATTTACAACAATGTTTCCTATTCTATTTGTTAAATAATAATAAAAAATGTAGTGGTCAAGTCAAATATTTATCAAAAAAGCAAACGTCAGTTCGTAAAATAGAACACCCTGTAATTGAGCACAATTCTGTCTCAAATGTCCAATTTTTTTTTAGTTATTGTAAAATAATAGGCACGAGTGATTTTTGAAATTCGTTAAGTTGGTTTTTAAATTAAAATTCGTATTCGCAAAGAAGAAAAACGAAACTGGTCCTGGGATTTGACGAAATTAATAAGATTCTTTGTGGCATTCGGTGCCAATGACACGGGCCCTAAATATAGAACCCCCGGGGATGCCGTTTCTTTCTTTTGCTGATACTTTTCGAACACGAAAAGACCGTGAAAATTCGCTTAAATATAGAGAGGCCTTTCGGCGACGCGTCCTTTGTTGTGACAGTCGTAACGGACGAAACCTTTTTACGTCTTAACTTGTTGACAAAATATCCAATTGAAGTCGCACAAACCAACTGGCAAAGTTAACAGATTTACAAGCGATTATATTAGTTTTATGAACGCGTGCAGGTGACAGGTAAACGTCGAAAAAGGTAACGGAGGGTTAAAAAGGATCCACGACTTTGATTTATTTACGGTCGCCTTTTTTTCATCCGTTCGCTTCCGTTGTTAAAGATTTTATTTGGACTCGGGCACGCCGCGGGAGGTCGGAAGTGTCTGAAAACCGTGAAAAAAGTAAATAGAAGACGCGAGTAAAAAAACTAACCTTTTCGTAAAAAGATTTTTGAACAATCGTGCATAATGCAGCTTATATAAATAGCCAAAAAACGTCCCATAATGATAATTCATCAGTTGAATAAACAAATCTTAGTATACAGATGTTTGTTAGGACAGGCATTATCATTTTTTGTAGATTTTCTATATACGGGGTGGTCTGAAAGTAGTGGGCGACACTATAGCAGCATCTACGTCCAACATAGACCGTAGTTTCCTATGTAGACACACATCGAGACACGGAACCACAGGCGCTAAAAGTGTGCAAATAGTGTGCTCTGAAAAAAGTACACTTTCGAGGAAAATTATTTTCCAAAATACACTGAAAATTTTATTCTTTAAAGAAAAATTGGAAATTAGGCCTTGATTTTGTTGTCGGTTTGATATTAATGTTGTTTTTTGTTCGCATTGTCCCTGAAGTTTTTTGGAGCGTTTTTGGAACAGGAAATTAGGAAGTATTCAGTTTTAGTTATTAAGATTATCCCATTATTGCTCGAATTGAATTGTATAAAGCTTAAATTTTTGTGTTTAAATAATTTATTTGATTTAAATACATAAAATTTTATGCCTTTTATATTTTTGTAATTAAATTTTTGAAAACGGACATAACACCATGCGCATTAAATACAAGAAAAACAACCAAAAATTCCTGAAATATTGTTGACAGAATAAAATATCAAAATAATCATTATAATTAATTTTTAACATCAAAAGATTTAAAACAGACATCATGCAAGTTGACGCCTGATGATTTTGGTTAGTTCTAGTTAGTAAGTAACGGTAACGGTAGCATCGAAGATACTGTTTCCCTTGATGAGCTCACACCAGTTCCACATCTTATGGATTACCCTAATGAACTGCTTAGCTTCGTTGTTCTAATTAGAGTTCTCTTAGCAAATCGAATAGCTCGAATCTCTGCAAAATTATTATGATTCTTTGCATTGTCAACACAATAAGCATACCTTCTTATAAGGTCTAACCGGTTTCGTCGCATAATATTTGCCACACAAGGATTATATGATGATTAATGTTTACTCATATTTTCATCATGACTGGGAGGGGTAATTTAAATATCAGCCCCGTCAAAATTATTCCAAAAAACCCGATCTTCCACCATTTCCATTCGCTGCTGAGTTGTTCAAGAACTAAAACAAAATTTTCATTATTATAAGTAATATGGAATGGAATTCGGCGGATATCACCGACTTTCCTAAAACAATTTAAGTATACTGATATGATGTTTTAGTCTCTCCACATCAGCATTTAACTATAAAATACTATAAAAAGGTAAAGTTTTTCCCATTGTAGGTAAATGAATGTTTAGGTTCTATCTATCTATCATCATCAAATACATTATTGATGAAACATTAATGCTTACTTAAATTTAGTTGGTGGTGGCCAAATTATCAAAAAATATTGCAAGATGGAGCACTTTGGGCGACATTTAAGGAACTAGCTGGATGAAAGTTTCACAAATATAATGATAGTGCCCGGGTAAATTGACCACCTCGCTCGCCTGACTTAAATCTACTTGAACCTTATTATTATCTGTGTAATTCGATTTGTTCCAAAGAAGTAGAGGAGTTATTAATATTGCTGGAAATCAAATTAGAAACAAAACAAACAACAAAAAAGTCTAATAGTCAAATAGTTCTCAGAAGTTAAGCTCTGAAATAAAAAATATCTCTCTTATTGGGGCCCGTTCCTTTTTGGCACACAGTTTGGGGACGCCCTTTATGGCAATAGTTTCCCGATTGAACGATTATTTTTCCTATTTTATTTTGACTTGGTCAGTTTGTTGTGCATATCAAGTTTAAAAACTTCTACTTGATGTTTTGACAATGAGAAGGGGGCAAAAATTGTGGATCCCGTTGCTCGGCAATCTTTGCAGGAATCGTGTCAAGGTTTTCTTTATTCATTACCCGAAATATTGTACAAAGACCCTTTATTTTTTAATCTACCCAGCATGAGGAAGGACCCCATCGCGATTTGCAGCTGCTTGACGCCGCGAAGCTCTATATGGTTGAGAAATTTTGGAGCACTCATGTATATTATATACAGGATGATCTAACTCTAAACCCAAGGCTCAAGTTTCGAGTTTAAAGGTTGCAAACTTAATTTGTTGTGGTAATTTTGTTTAGTCTAAAGTGCCTTTGAAGGACAGTGGGAAGAAAGAAAGTTTTTTGCCTCAATTATGAAAATTTCATACAGTATATCTCTTAATTAAAAAAAATTTTTTTTTGCTGTATGTAGAAGGGAATTTGTATTTTTATTTTATTTTATTTATAGGTTTTTGTATTCTGCTTTTTTATTTTTTACTCCTTATTATAGAAAATGTAAAAATATATTTTTGTTAATTTTTGTCAATTATGATTTTGATTATTTCCAGAATTTTTTTTTTTAATTTCTTGTATCCTTCTTTGAAATTTCCACTTTTAACGTATATTTGGAAAACCAGACGTGTGGGTTCTTCGTTGCACTTTTGAAACGTCCATATACAGGGTTGTCGAAAGCGTCAGCGTTAGAATACGAAATTGTCAAATTGGAAGTTTCGAAATGTACCACCAAAAAAAAAAAAAATAGAAAATCGAGCCAAAAAAATGCGTTTATAGTTGAATACATTAATTGACAATATCTTGATTTTGTACCGTGGCTTTTGTCATTCCGGAAGTTTTAAGTTCTTCCTGTGATTATCACTTAAAAGGTTAAATTTTACACATAAACATATGCCTTATTATGAAATATGAAATGTATATGAACATTTGAAAATTTGAGTCGCCGTCATTGCATTTTGCATGTATGACCATTAATTTCGATCCTTGACAGAATGTCATGTCTTGTTCCCAATATAAATAATGTTATTTTTAATTCCCAACCCTTTTTTTAGTAATTAAAATTGTAAAATCCAAAATATTTCGTAGTTTTTGACTTTTGTTCCCATTCATTCTGAAAATTTTAAATTCTTATAATTTATTCTGGTTATTCTTACTTAGGAGGTTAGATTTTATATATAAACATATGCAGTATTCCAATACCATGAAAAATAAAAAGAATGTATGAACAGTTGAATTTATCGTATGAATATGAACATGAATTCCAATCAATAATGTTTTTTTGAATTCCTTTTGTATTTTGTAAACTGTATAAAATCTGGGGCCAATTAATCGGGCTCGAACCTTTTCTTTTAAGGCGAAAAATAGTTTGGACGCCTCCACACGCTTATGTAAATAGATAAACGGGCATCGCCCGTGTCGAAACTGTCAATTAGCGGAGGTTTCTAAAACGCGAACCGTCCAGTTAAGATGGCGGTGATATAATAACGACGTAATAATGCGCTTGCCGCAGAAGAAGAAGAAAGCCCAAAGTAGGCTAAACGATAAAAGTAAGTCTGTTTAAGCGCCATTCATTAGTAAGCGTGTGTCGCTTTGGCAGTTTCGTTTTTGCTTTCGCTCAAACAAAAGCGAATGGCGGCCATTAAAAGACGGATCGCGGCGGTGTTGCCGCGTCTTTTCGAATTTCGCGCGGTCTGGGGAAACACAAAACTTTATCCGTATTAACGCACAATTAAGGAGCGTCTTGTGGAAGATAATACTTATTTTTGGAAAATCGACACAAAAGAAATGCGTTTAGAGTTGAATACATCGTTCAACCTTTTTATTTCAAATTTTAAAAGGTCTGACTTTTCTCTAGGTGAACATTTGGAAATTTGAATTTGAACATTCATTTTTCCAATATAAATAATATTATTTTCATTATCCACCTTTTTTTTTCTAATAGTAGTTAACATTTTAAAATACGCGTAGTTTTTGATTTTGAACTGTGGCTTTTTGTCATTCCGGAAGTTTTAAGTCCTTCCGATTCTGATTCTTATTTAATAATGCATTATTAGAAAACATTAAAAATAAAAAATATTTATGAGCATTTGAAAATTAATCTCTCTCGTTGACAGAATGCCATGTGTTTTTCCCAAATAAATAGTGTTATTTTTAATTGCCCTTTTTTTATAGTAATTAATTTCGTAAAATTCAGAATATTTCGTAGTTTTTGATCTGTGATTTGATTTCTAGTTATTTATTGTGTTTATTCTTATTTCGGAGGTTCAATTTTACACCGAAACAAGTGCATTATTAGAATACCATGAAAAATGAAAATGATTCCATTGTTGACACAACACTCTTGTGAAATCCAGAATATAATTTTTAATTTGGACAGTGGCATTTGATTCTATTCTTTCCGAAAATTTTAAGTTCTTATCAATTATTCTGGTTATTCTTACTTAGAAGGTTAAATTTTACACAGCAAATGCATTATTAGAATTGAAATCAAAAATAAATAAGATATATGAACATTTGAGTTTGTCATATGTTGTTTTCAATTCCTGACGCCTTTTTTATACATAATAATTAAAATTGTTTTTTTTTAAATTATTTATTCTGATTATTCCAATTTAGAAAGATCAATTTTACACATAAAGAATTATTAGAATAGCATTAAAAATAAAAATATATATATTATTATTATTATTATTATTATTATTATTATATTATACTAATATTTGAAAATTATATAAATAATGTTATTTTCAATTCCTGACCCTTTTTCATAATAATTATAATTGTAAAATCCAGAATATTTCGTAGATTTTGATTTTTTTTTAATAAAAACAAACATAATTAAAATTTCACTAAAAATGATAAATATGCATATAAATCAACAAAAAATTAAAAATTTCACATCTCACATTTTCTCAAAATACTGAGATTTTTAGCATATAAAGGGCTGGTTGAGATAAAAATAAGCTGGACTTATGTTGATTGATGTTAGTTGAAAACAAATGAAAAATTGTTCCATTATTTTAATGGAACATATCGAAGAAAAGTGTAACTATGCACGTATAATGAAAAATATTAAAAAATACCGACGAAATTCCTTTTAGCATAGATCAAAAAAAGTAAAAGATAAGAATAGTTACTAAAAGGAAATACGAGCGTTTCAGGTCGCAACTTTCAAGAGTTCGGTAATTATAAGGCGATCCCCATTGCGAACTGGATTTTTATCGATGGGGAGGCGGCAACCCCGCCTCCGGCGTAACCTGCTTGACAGCCGCCGCCAAAGCCACGGTGATGTCATAGAAACTGGTTGCCGAAGAACGTGCGTGCTTGTTTCTGGTTGCGTAATCGAGTTCTACGGCGGCCTGACACCATTCCCATTCGCGGCGTCCCCCCTCCCCCATCGCGGGTCCCCACCTTGCGCGGATTTTGGTGCGGTCCGGCGATTATCTTCGTTCTTCGGCCCGAAGATCGGTCCCTTTGTTCTTGCTCATTAAATGTTTCGATTTTTAGGTCCCAACTCGCATTTCCTCAAATTTTGTCCAATAAATTTGAAAACACAATTTTTAGGAAGGACATTTCAATTGTCATGGAATTCCTTTTACGGACGTTAACTAATTTCAGGGATTGCACATAAAATAAACACAAAAAAACGTTTTTTAATAAGAAAAAATCGGTAAACTATAATGAATTTTGAATTTCCCGCGAAAGGTTACTTTACCGTGTGCGGCGTTGCCACATATATGCTTATTTCTTATGAGGATTAGCACGAGAAATCCCTTACCGTCATGATTATTGTTATGAAAAAAAAGTATTCTAACACTACCAGAACAAAATTCTTCAAAAATTCAATTAAAAAACATAGAAATTAAGCCAACGTAAACTGTTTAATTTTGTATTTAATTCATATTTATTTCTTCATACTCCCAAGAAGATTACTTTTATGTAAATGAAGAAAGGCATTTCTTTTTGAAACAGCATATTTGGAAGTTGGTCTAGAGTTGTAATGTCAGTAATGTTATTTTCCTGCAGGTATTCGGTAACTATTCTGGCTGCCTGCAGCCTTGCGTTATAGTGAATAACAATGAAATGGTCCTATATGAAAGGTCCAAAACAACAATTTCTTTTAGGCGGTTAACCTGCCCTCATATAATTGTCTTTCTATTCCAAGGTAGGGTAAACGTAGGTAATGGGCATCACTTAAGCGAGAATAAAAAAAAAGAAAATATATGAATCAATTATTTATTCCTCTGTTCTTTTAATAAATTTTACTTACTTAACCATCGATTGAGAGCAACTTTAATCACTTTGGTGATCAGCATGTGGGCAATGGTGATCAAAACATATCCGCTACAGTCGCCATGAGATCAGAGCCCACAAGAAGTGCAACGGTACCATGTTTCATTGTTTCGTCCAAATTCACCACATACAAGACACAAGTTGTTTGCATCTTCTGCGTCGTCATTTTCGTCTTTCTGGCATAACTGGTCCATATTCGCGTTTGTTGTCCATGTGTCGTCATTAGAGTCCTGCAGAATTCTTAACTTTCTCACGACTGACCTTCTGACCTTTTCCTTTTCTCCTTTTCAACTATTTTTTCTTTGGTCGGCGTAGATATTAAAATCGTTGTGTTTCTTGTCTTGACAGCAGTTACATTCTTAGGCAAATGAATAAAATTTTGAACACTGGGCAGTTCGTTAGATGTTGATGGTATGTCAAATCTAAACAACGATGCAGTCGCTGGTTCAGAAGTAGTGGGACGGAATGCATTTGGAATATTTTGCTCTAACTCGATAGGAGCTTTTAGGGACGATACGGAGACAACAGCACCGGCAGACGTCGATTCTGAAATAGAGTCAGCATAATCGGTGGTTAATTTTGAAAGTTTAATATCTCGCTTATTTATAATTTTGAGAATTTGAACTTTATACCTTATATACCTTGACCCTTCCTCTATCCCACGATATCAGAAAGTCTCACCCAAGTTTATCGCGGGGAACGTTTTTCTTGGGATTCTGAAAATGTTTAAAAACTAATTAATTACCACTAAATGGAGGGGGTTGGGGTGGACTTTATGGCATCTGTAGATAGACCACATTGGACATATGGACATTGTTTTCCTTACAATACTCAAAGATTGCGAGAGAAATGTGGCTCGCGTGGTTGTCCAAGGCTAATAGGATTGGTTCTTCTGCAGAAGGTCGATGAAGTGCTTGAGCCATTGAAGTAAAAGTTCTTCATTATTCCATCCGTTGGCCGAACATTTATATATTGCTCCTGTTTTTCTGGGGAAAATAAACATTGCGCAAAGCATAATGATATTCTTACCCCTTTCCCAACTAGTTATGGACCCTACTCTCTTATGTTCTGGCAAATGGAATATTTTTAAAATAAATTTTCTTATAGAATAATTCCGTTCATTAATAAGTTGTATAGCATTTTCCAAGTCGTCTGTGGTCCAGTTAGCTTTATTAGTCGTTCTACGGCCCAGTTTCGGTATCGACAAATAAAAAATAATACTGTTTTACTGAGATGAGGTAGTGTGGGCAATGGGGATCTAGATAATCGGGATCACCCGACTCCGTTGCCACGTACCTTTGGTTTAAGCTCTCCTCAACAAAAACAACTGCTCTATGCCTCTATATATAAATACCAAAATACCAAATAAAAGCACAGGTTTTCGCCACAACATTTTGCGATTGGAACTAAAGGAAAAAACTGTGGCCGTAATATTTAAAAATAAATGTAACGTAAATATTTTATAATTTTCTTCGTGTACATTAAAAGCGCACAATGGCTTGAACAAGCCAAGTTAGTTTAACGAGCTCGTCGACGTTGTTATCACAATGATAATTGCAAAGGCCGATTATACGGACGCAAATTAATTAATTCAATTAATGAATTCTACAAACCTACTTTTGATTTCATAGTTCATGCAAATCCTATAAAAGAAGAAACTCTTGCGCAACGCGACTGCGGTGTAGTAACGTGAATACATTAGTTCGTTTGAATTTTCGTCATGACTGAAGTTGTCGGACCGAACATCTTATATATAGGTATTCTGGTACCATACTCATTTAAAAACCACGCTTGAGTTAAAAGGTTTGAGGCCAAAATTGCTGAAAAATCAACAGCTTTCCCTTTATGTGGGTTACCGTAAACCCAGTCGGGTTTTAGGAAAATCCATGACTGTATTACTCTTCTGGCACCCCTAGACTATACCAAAGCAAGCGGTATTACTTTTTAAATCGTTTTTGGCTAATCGTACGCAGAGAGTCTGCATTGAAAATGAAATTTTCACGGAGGTGGCTCTTGTCGGTGACGTTCCGCAGGGATCAATACTGAGCCCTGTTATAAGTCAAGCTTTCGCCTGGGACGGTCAATTCATGTGCCGAGATCTAAATAAATTGCAATCTTTTTCACTGAAACACTCTATTTTATTTTTAAATCCTAGGAAATGTTGTATTATGCTTTTTGGCAGAAAGAATGATCTGGACGGTTTGGACGCTCAAGTTACCTATAAAAAATAACGTAAAAAACCTGGGAGTCTTCTTCGATTTTGACTTGAGATTTGAGAGCCATGTCGCTGCTCTATGGTTGTCGTCACTATTTCTCAAGGAAAATAAAAATTACATTGTGCTGTCTGTGTTCAATCACGGTGATATTTTATATGGAAACTGTTTAACAGCTCTGCAAAAACAAAGAATACAAAAAGTGCAGAATTCATGTTTGCGACTGATATACGGTATTAGACGCCGAGAGAGAATATCACATAAACTAGTAGAGACTAAATGGTTGAACATGGAGAGCAGAAGAAAACCACATTGAAGCCTGTTTTTATCACAAAGTTCTGTACTACAAAAGTCCTCAATATCTGTACAGAAGGATGATGTTCATAATTTAAATATTAGATTTAGGGGTGCATAACTCCTCTACATAAAACAACACTATTTGAGCGTGGCTTTTCTTTTAATATAGCTAAATTGTATAATAGTCTTCCTAATAACTTCAAAGCCCTGACTCCAAGTAGATTTAAATCTTATGCTGGCAGATATTTTTTCGATAAGTAAATTTTAAAAAAGCACAGTCTATCTCTTTAAAGTCATGTGGGACGTCGATACGGACTTACACCGTCGACTGTATCCACGATTTGGAAGAGCAAAGAAAAAATTACTCAGGCTGAAGCGGCAAGCAGTTCTAGTAAAAAACTAAGAAAGCCAACAGCAACGTCCTAAAAATGTACCACTCTGTGGACCCATCGTAAAACTAAAAGCAGAAAAGTTTGCTGAACAGCTCGGCATTATCGATTTCAAGGCTTCGGAAGGTTGGTTGGGGAAGTTCAAACAGAGACATGGTATAAATTATGTACAGATAAGTGGCGAAGCCCGCGCTGTCGACATTTTTAATGCTGACGGAACTGGTATTTTTTACAAAATAACAACAAACAGATAAAACTCTTAAATTTCGAAGCGATAAGTGTGTGGGTGGAAAACTTTCTGAAGAACGTATAACAGTGTTAGTAGCTGCCAATGAATGAATGGGAGAGAAAAAAGAAAGCTAGTCGTGAATGGAAAATCAACTAACCCACGATGTTTTAAGCACATCAACAATTTCCCCGCCACTTACAAGGCAAACAAGTCTTCATCGATGACTTGGCAAATTTTTGAAAAGGAGATACGGAAATGGGACCAGAGCGTAATAAAAAGTCTTAAGGATCGTTACAGGAAAAATATTTTAATAGAAACGATCGAGTCCGAAAACGAAGATGCAGTCAGCTTTATTAGTAAAGCTTGGAAAGAGGTGACAGCAGAAAAAATTCAACACTCCTATCGTCATGGACTTCAAACAACAGTTTCAAACAACAATTATGTTTAGAAGTGAGGAGTTCCAATATTTTATAGTGATAGATCAGGATTTGCCTACAACAGCAGACTTGACAGAGGAAGCCATATTACAACATGCAAGAAAGGGTGAGGAAGAGTTGATCTGGGATCACCACAAACCATTCAACAAACTCTATATTCAGTTAACCTGCTAGAGAAATTGGGGAAGATGCCCCTCTCGAAGAATTGATGAAAATACAAGGCAAAGTACACTAAAAAGATTCAGAACAACATTAAATGTAGTTCTTAAATATTAATATAAAATGTTCCTAATTAGATGTGAACATATGTATATAAATTAATTAAATATTACAGAACACAAATGCCTATTGTTATTTTTCAACTAAAAAAAATGCAGTCGAAACGCTATATAGAGTTTCGACTGTATGTCCACTTGACGGAATTGCTTTGACGACGCAGGGTGGAGATGAAACGTTCGACCACGTAAATCGTTTTAAATTTTTTGCTTGACCCCGTTACGTAATGAATGTTTACGATAACACGCCGATCGGGAACATAATCGGCCGACGATTGACCGTATCGAAGTGTAAATGCGCATAATTACAAATAATAATAATTGCGATTAACAGAGACGTTATAAATAACGTATATCTTTTGCGGCCGTTACCTATCTCAATCGGAACTCGAGTGGTGTGGCGGCTCGTTTCATATCGCATTCGTTTGCAAATTTGATTATTTTGCCGTGGCCTCAAAATAGCATCGTTTTTTGGAAAAAAAATCGAAGAAGTAATATCGCGTTTTGGTTGTAATACTACATCATACGACAAGTTTTGCGGCCAGCGATTTAATTTTTGCTAATTAATAAGATTCATTTGCATAATTTAAATTTAGTTAAAATGTGACGACCTTTACAATAGAAAAAATTGCGTAATAATAGTAATCTGGCTGGTGTTAAACAGGTGTTGAGTTATTCAGTTATTTTTAGTTATTCCCCTAGAAAAATGTATTTCTTATTTTTCAATTATTTTATCATTCTTTTTATGAAATAGTCGCACAATTCAACTACGTGGTTAACTTTTTTACTGCGACTAAAAAAGTTGCTTATTTGATTATGTTTCAAATTGGTTTTCTATTTTCTTTCCCCACAAAAAGCCTTTCTCTTTTGTCTAATATATTGTTATTATTTTATTGTTCTAAAAAACAATATAATAATAAACATGTACAAAGTTACGTTGCTGCTTGTGAAAATTTTTCTTGTCATTTCTTAATTGCTTTTATCTGCAATTTTTATATCCAATGAACAATACGTAAATAATTGAAAAAAAAATCTCTTTCGAATATTTGTTATTGTTTTTATGACAAGAAAGACCTTTAGGGTAGATATTTAAGTAGCTATAAATTAGAATTTTTTATTCGGCCAAAGCAAATTTTTTTATTCTTCTTTCGTGGGACGTCATTGTTATTCCCATATGCTTTAGAATAGAATAAATTACATTATACGTTTATTCGTTTTAGACAATGTTATGATTATGATTATTATTATGATTATTGTTATTATACAGTAAACACATGCAGCTGTCAGAAAGTCACGTTTCTTTTAATATTCCAGAAATGTTGCTGTTAATTATTTTTAGATTCCTTTAATCTCTAACATTATTTTTACAAGTCGTCAATTATTAAGTAATAACTTTATTATGAGCATTATATATAAAATATATAAAATAGTGTATAGATAGAAAGTTGTGTTTCTTATTTTATTTCATTAATTCCTATAATATTCCTAATAATAATAATATTAGCCATAATAATATTGCTTATATATTTTTTTGTCATCGTGTTACAAGCGATTAACATCAACACTTTCAACAGGCAGAGCTTTTTAGTAAATAACAACTTTTGGTCGTAAAATGAACGTTATAGTTTTTTCATTTTGGGCAAATATTGTCTGAGCCGCTAGTGTAGTTTTTCAAAAAATACTTTTGCAGTTGTTGTGTTCTTGTCAAAAGTGAAGAAGAAAGAGGTCGTCGTGTCGATATAGAGTTCGATTGTTAATTGGAATGGTGGCGATCTCTTCAGTACGTGTTGTTTCGATTTCTGGAAAATGGAAAATCTTTTGAAAAGTCAGAAAAATAGTTAGTAATCAGTTAAGGTTAGTCAAAAATTAATCCGCAAAAAATAATAAAAAGCCCGAGCCTTGTCCCATCCGCCTCTACGATTTTTCCCTCCTGGTCGCGCTCTTCCCATATTCGGACGTTAATTTCAATAAGGGGCGTCGTGGGGCAGGTAAAGGCTCGCCGTCCCCCGCCCCCGATCGCGCGTTCTTCCTCGGCGGCGGCACCACATGATGCGCGGAGCACAAGTAGGTCAGTGGGCCATCCCCACCGCTAGCCGAGTCGGGCGCGTTGCCGCCCCACTCCTCCGTCACCGATAGTATGCGAGATGGTGTTGTGTAAGTCTGTACGTATGACTTCACAGCAGTAACATAGACCTGGTTCAATGGAAAGTGGGTCACTCACTTTCACTTGTTATTGCACGGCCCGGCCGTAATCATTTCGCGTCGTACCCCCTCGCGAGTCGGTCAGTACGAAGGGGTCGCCCGTGCGCTCAGTCCAGTGTCGGTACCGTCCGGATAAGCAGCGTCGCGCGTGAACACATTTTTTTGGATACCCCACCCCCGCCCGTTTCGTCGCATGGATTTAAGGGACGCGAGTGTCGAGACCTTCGGACCGGCGTCGTCGTCGCCCGTACCACTACCCTCGGTCATGTTCGCGTGGTGCAGGTGACGCAAAAAACTACCGGGAACGTCCAGCGAGAAATGTTACTGGACATGGAGAACCAATCCACTTTGTTGTCGTTAAACATGTCCCCGTTCAACCCAGGCCAGGGCGACTCGCCTGCCGCCCAAGCGTCCAGTCCCTTGTCCCATTACGGTTCACCGCCCATATCGACCCCGTACGCTAGTTGTCAACAGACGACGATGGGCGGCGGCGGCATGCCGCCCCATCCGAACATGATGATGTCGTCCCCTAACATGGGCAACCTGGACTCGTCTTACTCTTATTTGTTTTCTTCAGGGACGGGCGCGATCTCCGGTATAGATATGGGCGCCGCGTACCAGATCGCCGGTCCCAACGGCGGGACGACCATCGGTGGAGGCGGCGGTGCCGGGGGCGGCGCCGCCGAAACCACCGACACCAAATACGGGATCGAGGAACTATGTCCGGTATGCGGTGATAAAGTTTCCGGTTATCATTACGGTTTGCTGACGTGCGAATCGTGCAAGGGATTTTTCAAGAGGACCGTACAAAACAAAAAGGTGTACACGTGCGTCGCGGAACGGAGTTGTCACATCGACAAGACGCAGCGGAAACGGTGCCCGTTTTGCCGCTTCCAGAAGTGCCTCGACGTCGGCATGAAACTCGAGGGTGAGTGCTATTCCTTTTCCGTGAAAATCCATCGTACGCATCGTGCCTTTATCCAACGCAAAATTTACTTGAATTGAACTGAGGTGGGCTTTTACACTGATAAAAATCCATTTAACCTGATAAATAAAAAGTAAAAGTTCAGATTTTCACGAAATTCAGATGTAATACTTACAAACTATCTGCTGCTATATATACCGAAAAATGGCAATAACACCTTAATTAATGTTGTCAGAGTTTAAGTTTAATGGAGATCTATTTAAATCTAATTGATCGTTAAGCAATACATTTGTATGTCTCAATTTGTTAATCTTCACGGCTTCCAATAAATTTAATTTTCTGCTTTTTGTGGCTGTATGTAAAATATCAAAATTGTCGTCGAAAATGTGTTTTTCTATGTTTAAGTGTGTAGCACAATTCGAATCTTGACTATTGTTTTAAAACGCTCTTTTATGTTTTCTTTTCCGCATTTCAACCCGCAGACACCTGATTTTTGTGATTTTGGACATTTCGTTTTATTGTTTTTTTTTTTAATTATTGATATTTTATTTATTGATTTATTTTTATTAATATATTAGTTATTACAAAGTATAGCGACCACCATTTTTTTTTTTACAACAGATTAGTAAACTTAACAGACATAACATTTTCTAAAAATGAAATTGATTTTCTCGAAAAAGGTTTCAACTTTCGAACATTATAAAAGATTTCTGTGCACGCAAGTTTAGATTTACTTTTTTTAATATTAAAGATTTGCCATCTATCCTTAATATACATTTAAGAAATCGATTTCCCACGAACACACAGATACAGAACCAGATACAGAATTTCACCATCGGTTATTTTATTTTCAAATGTAAACATTAAAATTTTGAGTCAATAATTTCATTTACTCTTTAATATTGATACGTGAACTGAAAAGAATCTCTTGATTTCGCATTTAGTTAATCAAATGTAAATTGAAGATTATTAAATACCGTGTGTTCGGTTAAAAGAACTTAAAAAGAGCAGACATTTATAATAAACATATTTTATTCTAAACGAAAACCTATTTATAAACAAACATAAAAATAAAATCCAGACATGATAAAGAAATACAATATTTATTGTTTATATTGCGTACTTTGGTCACCCAGTGATTTTCAAAATCGGTATCCTTTAAACTGATCATTATATCCACTAATTTTCCATACAGATGCATCAGTGGTACACGTTGCTTCATTCTGAAATCAGTAATAAGGTATAAACACTAATCTGCAAACCAATCTTATTTTATATTGATATAGATGCTGTATTTTAATTAATTTTTATAACGAATTCATTATTATTAAAATTAAATTATTTATTTTTAATTTTTAAAGATTTTGTGTCTTACATTTCTTAATAAAAACAAACGAATTTTGTTAGTGGTCGTTATTATTGTAAAATGGGATCAGGAACTTAAAATTGATAAACTAAAAAACGCGCGTATTTGAAAATTAGTAAGTTACATTAACAAACTAGTAGCAAAGAAGGAAACCGGACCCTTTTCTGAACAAGTGTCCTTAAATTTTTTTTCCCGGAATTTATTTGGAAAATTATAAATACAAGTTTATTCATCTAAATCTATATTATCCCCTTTCTACTTTCGACTGCAACACAGTTGTGCCGGCGCTAAACAATTGAAACACCTTCCAATGAAGTTACTTTTACTAAAAGGAATATTCAGCAATAAATTCGTTTTACTGTTAGTAAAGTCTGTTCATAGATATACTGATACGAATTAACGAAAGACCCGGGCAAGCTGTAAGAATGAAATATGGCCGAACAGGTCCGTACTTTGCTTCGAATTTAATTATTTGTGGTTTTGTTAGGAAAGATACTAAACAATATTTATTTATTTATATATGTATTTATGTTTAAATCTAAAATAAAATTACAAATTATTTTTATTACCTACTTAAATTACTTAAAATTATTCACATGATATATCAGTTTCCCTATCGATATCATCGCCTGTTCTAATTATTATTTGTTCTATATTATTTGCAATATGGATATACGATTGTTCTGCTTTTTCTATAACAGAATTTGCCCAACTTCGTGGAGGGATCTAAAAAGCTTCGGTTTCTATAAGTTAGAGTTAACACGGGGAAAACATTGTTACGACGAATGGCAGATTTCAGTTGGTTGGTGTTCGATGGGATTAAATATACAGTGGTAAGGTGGAAGGAAGTCTTAAAACTGTATGCCCTAGATTTTTTGGATAATTATCACAGACGTATTCCTTTTGTAGGTTCAAGCTTTGTAGAAGCTCAATTAATTGCTTTTTGGTATAATCTTCGTGAAAATAAATGTCGTTATTATACATATAGTTTTGGATTGTTGCTTTTGTGTCACATGCGGAAGGGGTTTTAGTCAACTGTCTACTGTGATAACTTGCAACTAGTTTGTTTTTAAACCAACTTTCAAATAAATCAGCGGTGGTGTCTTCATGGTAATTCAGAGAAGAATCTTTAATAGTTTTCGCCGACAGGGAAAGTCCATTTGGAATCCAACCGTCTTTAGAGCCAGCATGCAAAATAGTTATTCTCGTACCTCTTTTTGATGGCGCGTTTGTTTTATACTTATCAGTCAACCTAACCTTTGTTGTTCTCTGTAAATCCTATTTTTTTCTATAGATTCCAGTCGCCATTTCCGAATTCTAAAAGATTAAAACTTGCCTTTTGTCAATTTTTTTAAATCTAAATACACTTCCATGGGGTAGTTCTGCCACATTTAACACCGGTTTCATCTTTTTCAAGCCTCCTAATTAAGATATCTAATGTAGGCGCGCTTTGTTCCTCCTATAACTAGTAAATTTTTACGCCGTATCATATCTTGATCACTTTCATCTACACTCGACAAAATGTCAGCATCGCTTCTTTTTTTCCTCACAATTTTGCATTCAATTGATGTTGGAATTTTCGTCTAAAGATGTTTGATTGCTGGCACCACGTTTAATGAGAGTCAAATAAACATTGTTTATACCTTCCTTAGTCTCAATAGAATAGTGTTTTCTACATTTGGTCGGGAGCATCTCCTGAGATACACTAGACTCGCACATATTTTGCATAATTCGCACACGATTCAACACGCGCTGTATTACACACGAATTAAGAATGATTACTAGTAAACTCAAACTAAGTAGTATGCCAAACCAAAGAATATTAAATGCAGGTAGGTATAAAATTATTTTCTATCACGGACCACAATTTTACCTGAATTTAAATTCCGAAACTTTAGGTAATAATCTTATTGCATTGTATGTTAAAGCAATTGGTCATTTTCTTATATCTATGAACAGACTATACCTTATGGATTTTCAATAAAATTTTGTTGTATTATGTAATATAATTAATTATATATAATGACCTTGCGTAGATGAGTAGGGTAAATCAATATTCTTAAGTACATTCTAGGTTTTTTAAAAAAATTACATGAAGTATATTGTACACAAAAAGTGGCTTCAAAGTGCTGTTGCAAAGACTGTCTACCGGTATCTGCTCAATAAACGATTTGTAACTAAAGTTTTTTTTTATTAAGAAATTCTCTTAGTAGATTGAATTTGTATATATGAAACTTGATTTTGCCACTTTAAGTGAGTATCTACAATAAGTCCTAGGTACTTGGTAGGTTAAACTTCTTTTATGGCGAAGGCGATGTGATTTGCTTTATATATTTATATGCATTAACATCGT
Source organism: Cylas formicarius (assembly GCF_029955315.1). Taxonomy (NCBI): domain Eukaryota; kingdom Metazoa; phylum Arthropoda; class Insecta; order Coleoptera; family Brentidae; genus Cylas; species Cylas formicarius. The sequence goes on along the minus strand of NW_026844319.1, from coordinate 31,585,263 downwards.
CTCAGTTATACTGGCTCCCTTACTAAAACCAAACTGTTTTGCACTTATAACATCTTCGATGATTTTTTTTAAACTTTTTTTCAAAAATTTTTACCCAAATTAGAAATCACACAAGAAAAAATGACCCGCGGATCGTAAAGACACGATTTTTTTTTTGTTTATGTAAATAGGCTGGTAATCAAATATGTTAAAAATGTTTTACTTTCGAAGCGATCATAAGAATTAGAAAATCATAATGCTTAGGTATAATAATTATGGCCGTGTCTAGACCACAGACGATACTTACATTAATTGCACCTTCCGCTTGCACCTTAATGTCCTTCTTAAACGCAGTTTAAAAGTTAACCGGGTCCATTTACAATTGCTTTAAAAATTATGTTAATCAGCCGTTCCTAGTTACACGGGAGTTTTTTTTGTAACGACAAAAATTTGTGTGCGGTTTTTTTGTGTGTCTAGGTCGACTAACTGAAATGGAAAATTTGTAATTTGTAATTTGTATTACTACAATAAAGAAACGATAATAACTATCCCGTTTCTTAAGTATTATTTTTTTATTTTATTTTGCAAGGTATTTTTGGGAGCAGCGGTGGCAGTGTCTCTCGAAATTTGTGTTTTTTTCCGTTGTTCGTCAGCTTTTCTAGTTTTTATTCTATTTTTTTGTAATCTAGAAAAAATAGATAAAATAAACAAAATGAAACAAAACAAGATGTTAATAATAATAATAAAGAAAAAAAAACATATGAGTCAATTTTTGGTTTTGTATCAAGCGATCAAAATAATTTAGAATATAATCTAATGTATATTTGTTTATTTATGTTATATATTTATAAATCTAGCTAGTGTATATTATATTTATTGGGATTCCCAAAACCGCTAATTATCGTGTTCGGGTATTCCGTAAAAATAAAAGTATGTTCACTCTGCAAGTGCAAGGTTTTACTTAAAACATTTTGATCGAATTTGATTGGTCAATTAAGAAGTGGTCAGTTGACCAGCTCCAACACTACTGATTTGTGAAACATTTTCCTGATAACCGATAAGAAGGCAAAAAAAAATATTCACAAAGAAATCCCCAAATTTTTGAATGTGTAATGGTGTAAGGTGTAGGTTTCGGATTATCCAGTTTCTCCACAAAAAAGTCCAAATTTTTAAACAGTTTTAAAAAGAAACAGCATCTAAACAGTACATGGAATGGAGTTTCATTTTTGTGGAAATTATATACAGCGCAAAGTTCAGTACATTTCGGTGGAGTAATATATAACGCGTGGTGAGATCTGGTGTAACAGCACTGTGAAATCCGCGAAATCTGTGAAGTCTTTGTTATGTGTGAAATCAGTGAAATCTTTGAGAAATCATGCCATATTTTTAATTTTTTCAGGTTTTAGTGCTTTTATATCAGATTTGCTTCTAAGGTGTGACTACATGTATAATAAGTATTACCAATTTAAATGAACTATATTAATGATAAAAAATTGGGATTTAACTTATTTAAGATTATAGGATATAAGACTTGAGACGAAGTCAAGGTCCTAGCAAATATATTCTCTTCGCTGGCATAGATAATACTCTTTTCCGCATTTAAAATAATGGTTTTAAAATATTTTTTAATAATAATTTTCACTTTATATTGTTTGAACTATGACCGAGTACTGCAATTTTCCACATAACCTAAAAAATATTTTTCGAAAAATTATTTATTTATACCCGTGAAGGGTTTATTCGGTAATCGAAGTTGAGCTGTAATGCTGGTTGTGTGCGGTGGTTGTTTTGGATTGCAGTCGCTAAAGAAATGGGATTTGGTAGTGGTTTAGCCCTATTAAATACTATTTTTGTTTTGCACTGCTCTTAAAATGTACGAATTTAGGGATTTTCATTCTCTATTTTTCATTTCATTGTTCATAATGTTAGGGCAAAAAACAGTTAAATTATAACGTTAGTAAATTTATAACCAAGAAAAACCGTTACTAATAAACGTTGATGTTCTCGTACACAGGGTGTATAAGTTCAAGGATAACTTTTTCTCCGTAAAACGATAAGTGTGAAGGTTTGAAGAAATCGATAACTTTGCCCCTTTCAAACTAATTGCAATTTTTCTTATAAATTTTTGATAAAAAATGTAACAAAGTGTCATATATCGACTGAGCAATGGTTTTCTAATTGCAACGCTCATCATCTTCGCAGAGCTTCGGATAAAATTTCCGTAAAATTAAATAGTAGTCTTTTACATACTTTTTTCTACTCCCGTCTGTAAAATACCTAATTACGCACCGATCTAGCATGCGGGAAGCGTCACTTTACCGCGTCAGTTTCGTTTCCCACGAATCCGAGCCACGTCGGACATTTCCGGGATTTTACCGCACCGGATTTGGGAGCAATCGGATGTTTTCGGACATGTTTGTCATGATCTTTCGGACTGACAGTCATGTCAGTGAATGTGTACGTGTTGTTTTGCGAAAATGTGGCCAAAAACTAACGGTCGTAGAAAAAGTATAGTATGCAACACGATCGGTGAACTTCTTTTTAACTCACTCGTTTAACTCGTGAGTCAAATGTCGTTTACCGCACTTGTTGCATAATGTATTGAACATTTTAAAAATATATATCATTTGTACATAAAATTGGAATAGAAAAAATTATTTTCATTTTTTTTTTTTCGAATTGCGCCCGCTTTTGGTAGTAATTTGGGAATTTTTGAAATATCGTTTATTAATTTTTGGTCAAGTGGCGAAAACTGGAGCCCCATAACTCGCACGCACGGTGCGTTTAATATGTTGGCGTATTTGTATTTTATACGTACATAGTTGGGCGACGTCCAAGCGAATACCACGAAAGCTCCCCCGTTTTTGAGACGGAGAGACTGAAGCCGATGCGTTCTTTATTCCGCGGCCTTGGGCTTACCGATCCGTTTGAATATCGCACGAGCATACGAGGTCCGCTCAACATGTCTACTTGGATGCGACGATGCCAGATTTGTTAACAAACGTTTTTAAAGAAAATTTATACTTATCACAGAAAAAAGGGCCGTTTTTGACAACACGTCGGTTGTAAAATGTCCGGCCAATTTTAATTTGGAAACCAACCGCGAAAAGCGCCGTCTTGTAAGTCAAATGATGACGTGCAAATGATAAAAATTATTGTATACTATGATGGTTGTAATCTTAAATTTGCATAATTTTGTGCATCGTGTATATAATGTTCTACTTAAAAATTAAAAAAAAAAACATTTTGCCAAGTACTTTATAATTTGTCCTTCTGGATGGCAAGTGTACACACTAGGTTATGTAAAATAAATGTTCCCTTCTTCTACCAGAGAACTATTTCGTTACAACCTAAATAAAGGAGCAATTTTGGTAAGACTAAAAAATATCGAAAAACACGTTTTACCTAAGCGAGTTTGGGTTAGTTTTGGGTTAGTTACCAAAACTTGGATCAGTTATTTTGTTAAATCGATTTAGTTTTGGGTGGGTTTAAGTAGAGAAAATGATCATAGACAACTGCTAATTTTTGTACTTAAACTATTATTGAAACTTTATTATTTATGGTGTTAAATGGGTGATGGCAAATGGAAAGCCACCAAAGCCCCGAAATGTTCGGAAATTTGGATAAAAAAAACTAGAAAAAGTTCTTTTTTTACAAAATAAAAAAATATAATTAGAATGTTTCAAAAAATTTTAGTTTTTTTTATCCTTTAATTAATGTTAATTGTGGTTTATGTTTTTGTTAGTGAGGGCGTTATGATCTGTATGAATAAGAAAACTCTTAAATTGGTATGGCAAAAGTTACCCGCCAAGTTTAACGTGTTTTATATATTCGGTATCCATAGTTGGAAATTTTGTCACAAATGTATTAAAAAAAAAATTAATGAATTTTTTCGTTGCTTGCTGATAATATTCAATTTTTTGGAGAAGTATCGAGCATGTTTTGCCCAATTGGTTTTAATTAAAATTCTCCAATTGTGAGTTGACATTAACAAATGTTTTTTGGCCATAAGTGCGGTGGGTCTACATATTTAATTTCTGGTAGCAATAAAATAAATTTGGGTTTTTAAAAAATCTTAGATTTGCAGTTCTATTAGAGAATAGTTTGTGTATAAATATAACGTATTGAACCGATCTTCCGGATCTCAGTTGTCTTTATTGAACAATTTGAACGCAAGATAACGTATACACTTTTTTCTGATGTTGTAAGTTTTATTGCAATTTGAAAATTAGTTATCCTCTAATCCTCATAAGCCATAAAATATAGTGAAGTGAAAATGTCCATTTTTAGAAAAATATATTTTCCTTTGGAAAGCGCTTCGAAGTAGCGCTTAAAAATGGCTCGCGAACAACATACGACCTTGAATCTCGAACGTTATCATATATATAGTTTTCCGATAATTCAAATCGAATTAAACGATTTGCGGATTTTTGTCCGCGAATTAAATAAACATACCCGACGCGATTGACACAGATTGCATGCAAAAATTCGCGGAAAGGTTTTTTGCTGTTGTTGTTGCTGCCGCTGCCCCCCTATCCCCCCGTTTTGGCATTTCTGTATATGAAATAATAGCCGGGCGCAAATCAATGGCCTAGTTGCCCACCACACCGTGAGAATACGGATCGGGTCCACCCAGTTTTCCGTAACCAATTTAAAAAGAGGCATTCGATCTGGCCTACCCAGCCAATTTGCGACATCACTTCTGATATACATACGTTTTTGAAAGCCGCCCTCAGAGGCCCGGTGTGGATTTTTATTTTTTTATTTATTTCCACGTACAGGGTGGTCTATTTAAGACGCCCGTATACTTTATCTCATTAAGTACGACACTGAGGAAAAAAAATTAAATACAAAAAGGGTTCCAAAACCAAAAACCAAAACTAACCAAAATTTTTTTTAATGGAACACCCTGTATTAAGCACTTTGATATGGCTTTCAATATATAAATGAAAACAACTCGTATATTTTATTTTAAATAACTAAAGCTACATAATATCCTATTCTAAGTTTTTACGAGACATTTTCTACATAACCTCCACGTTGACCAATGCAAGTAGTATATATGATTTCAAGTTTTTGTATTAAGTCTTTCTAGTTTATTTTTAAGTATTGAAGACTATTTTTATACACTGTGTTTTTTATGCAGTCTAATAAAAAAAAGTAAATCACAGCTTCTCTCGCTGGCCAATCAATCCAATGGTCCCGTACCGACCAATTCAAAATGGTAAACGTTGATTTAAACAATTTCTAACAGGTGTTACGGTATGATATGGCACACTATCTTGTTGAATAGCAATCCTTTTTTTAATATTGTCCGACAGATTATCGATTAATGGAAATATATAATTATCCAAAAAGATTAAATATTTCTCACCATTCAGATCAAAGTCATAAAACACTAGGCTCATTATTTGATCACATATAATGCTACACTACACATAAACAGTTCTCCGCCCCTGCTTCTTAATTTCTTTTACACGATTTTTATTTGAGATTCACCAAGTACTGATTTTTTTCTGTTTTCTGAATATACCGTCGGTATCCTGTTGGAATAATTTCCGAACCGGCAAAAAATTGAATGGATCGTGATAATTAAATTTTTCTGCGAACACTCGTCTTACTAATAAAATAATCCGATCCCATTACGTATGGAAAGCATCCGCTGTAATTGCTCTTTTCAGTGAAACTGGCAGTGTTATTTAAATATCAGCCGAATGTTAGTAAGGGTAAAAGCGGAAGATGTTTCATCCGTCACAAAATGAAGCCCTATAAACCAAACCAACCAAAGATTACATTATTCTTATTGGGACCAAGAAGAAGAAGAAGACTATGTTTATCTCTGAGGGTACGTATAACACCAATCTCAAAATTGTAGATAATGAGCAAGAGATAATCAGCACTTGGTTGGAAAGACCAATATACCTAAAAAGTCATCAAATGCTGGCTTTTTTTGACGTAATATAAGGAATCAAATAACAAGTATTTTTGAAGAGTTATCAGTTGTGGTTGTTGTTTTCGTCTGTATAAGGGTAAATAAGAATTATATTGTTTATATTTATTTATTGAAAAATTTAAATAATTACATATTCTTATATATGCACAATATAAATGATTTTGCGTTTGGGTTCGTAATATTAAATATTGGGGATGCTAAAGTTTTGAGTAGGAGCACATTTAGGAAATGCCGTGTTATCATTTTTTAAAATAAATATATATAAGGTTGTTCAGAAAGTCATTTCGTTTTTTCCCGTCAGAGGACTTAATTACGTTTTTTCGAAACCAACTTCACACTTAAGCCGCATAACCATTATATGTCTTGAGAGCTGATATTGCAACGCTTGTGTGTGAAAAAGTTCTATTAATTCTACGCAGTAGTTTTTGGTTGGTGCCCTTTTAAATATGGAGAGCAATAAGCAGCATTTTCGTCATATTTTACTTTTTTACTTCAGAAAAGGTAAAAATGCTGTCCAAGCGAGAAAAAAATTGACGGATGTGTATGGAGAAGGCGTGTTAACAGTACGCCAGTGCCAGAACTGGTTTGCAAAATTTCGATCCGGCAATTTTGATGTCGAAGATGCACCACGGTCTGGAAGGCCGGTCGAAGCTGACAAAGATGCGATAAAGGCATTAGTTGATGCAAATCGGCGAATAACCACACGAGAGATCGGTGAGAGATTAAATTTGTCGAATTCGACTGTTTATGGCCATTTGAAAGGCATGGCCTTAACCTCGAAGCTCGATGTGTGGGTGCCTTATGTCCTTACGGAGCGAAATTTGTGTCGTCGCGTTGACGTGTGTGATTCGCTCCTCAAACGTCAAGAAAATGATCCATTTTTGAAGCGGATTATTACTGGGGACGAAAAATGGGTTGTATACAACAATGTTAAACGCAAGAGGCCATGGAGTAGAAAAGATGAACCGGCTCAAAGCGTGTCAAGAGCCAACATTCACCAAAAAAAGGTGATGTTCTCCGTTTGGTGGGATGTCAAAGGAATCGTTTGGTTTGAGCTTTTGCCGGACAATACAACGATTAATTCAGAAGTCTATTGTCATCAACTGGACACATTGAATGATTCACTTAAAGAGAAGAGGCCCGAATTAATCAACAGGAAGGGTGTAGTGTTCCACCAGGATAATGCGAGACCTCACACAAGTTTGGTCACTCGCCAAAAACTTTTACAGCTTGAATGGGACGTACTGCAACATCCACCATATTCTCCAGATCTGGCGCCTTCCGACTACTATTTGTTCCGGTCCCTGCAAAATTTTTTGGATGGCAAAACCTTTACCTCAAATGAAGATGTCGAAAACCACCTGAACCAGTTCTTTGCCAACAAGGACCAAAACTTTTGTGAGAGGGGAATTATGTTACTGCCAGAAAGATGGCAAAAGGTGTTGGACCAGAATGGCCAATATATAATTTAATAAAATATTTATTCATTAAACGATAACTGTCTTTCATGTTCCCCAAAAAAAACGAAATGACTTTCCGAACAACCCAATAGAATGTCAAGAGCACATTTTCTGATATTGCTTTGCTTCCTCAATTTTCAAAGTATTTTTTTTTTGTTGGAAAAAATATATATACGCTTTGATTAAAAATGGCAGGGAGGCAAAGTTTTTTTTCAATGACAAACCATTCAATAGGTAATATTAATTACCAATAATTATTAATTTATTTGTTTTTAAGACTTACTTAGGAAAAAGTTTTTCTTCGATATACACGGGGGACCAAAGATTTTTTCATGAACTTTTTTGTTACTTATTTGTTGATTTCTTTTTTAATATTGTATTGTAAATGAGTGTGCTGGTTTTTTGGTTAATTTGGTTTTATTAACGCTTGCATTTGGTGCACGAATGGGCTTGGAATTTGAGTCGACCATTAAATGGCAACCATTAGAGTGCCCTTATTCTGAGTAAAACGGGGAAAATAATTGCAAACGAGCGTTCATCGTAGTGGGCGGCAAAATTACGTCGGCTTTATAAACCAGCGGCGCCCGTGGTTATTATTTAAACCTTTTTAAATACGCCAAAAGCGGAACACCCACTAGCGAGAGTGTCGTTCGCATGGCGTCCCCGTATAATTTGTAGACGGTGCGGTCGAACAAATATTTAGGCCAAGCGTCTGCGTTTAAAATGGCGACGCGGGAAAAAAATCGTAATTCATGAATAAATTCTTCGGATAAGATCGTCTATATACGGCCAGCTCCTCCTCCGGCATATACGTATAGTGTGGTTCAAATTAGATGTGCCGTTGACGTCATGGCTGTCGTAACATCCTAATTATCTCTTTGCCCATGACCAAGCCGTAATGCTTATATACAAATAGGCGGTAAAGTTAATAACGTACAATGCCATGAACTAGAAGGTATGACTGCTGACGTCATAACGCCGTACTATTTGCCCCTTTGATCTGGACACATATAATAGTTAACGTCAATAACTCTTAGGCGTATAGTTGTGTGGACGGTTGACGTCATGGCTGTCATAACATACGAATTTTGTTTTGTATAATATAATAATAATAATAATAATAATAATAACAAATTACATATACCGCTGTGTCATGGCTCTTGTACCATCTTGATTGTCCCCTTATTGCACTAGATCTTTTGCGATGTTTTATTTTTTTAGAATACTTCCCGACCACCCAGTCCCCCCTCCATTTTCAAATATAAAGCCGATTGCTTCAAATTTCGGACACTTATCGTGTTTCATAGCAAGGTCGAAAAAACAGTCGAAAAATGCGAAAAAAAGATGGAAGCTTATGTGCCTCGTATAGTGTTAAAACTGAGGAAGATTTTAATTTTGTAGGCCCAACGGTTCGAAAGGTGGCTTCTTCAGAACAATTTTAAAACAATGAAGCTCTGAAGAAGTCCAATTGATAAAAAAAAAAAAAATTTAATCATAAGTTACTTTGAACAAAAATTGTTTTAAACTTGAGGGTTTTCCTCTTTTTTATGACAAGCAGAAGTTCTTTTTGTTCCCGCATGGTGCTGAGAAGCTCGCCAGTTATGGTCCTGTCCACCCAAGGCTTAGATAGCATGCCATTATATACGAGCATCGCGAAAGCTTCCAGTTTCTTTTCCATACTAAGATCTACCTGCAGAGTTGGCATTCTTTTCGGTTTGGAGAATACCATCACCTGGATTTTAGAAATGCTGCCCATTGTTGTTCGGATGTTTGGTAGTCTATCTGCTATAACAGTGATATCATCGACATATCGGAGATTGTTTATTATGTTGGCGTTTATTTTAATACCACTTCCTTCCGATAAAGCTTCTTTAAAAATAACTTCAGAGCAAATATTAAACTATAGAGGTGACAGTATGCAGCCCTTACGTATAGAAAGATATTGCTTCTAATGGTTTTTCAGCTACTTAATACTGTTGACTTATTTCTACTTATTACTAACTGCTATTGACTGATTTTTTATTTTTCATTATAAGAGAATCTTAAATAAAACATATGTGTATTATATTGACGTGAGGAAAGCGAGTTTTTTTTTACAACAAATTTTCCACTGCACTGGGAAAATTGAAAATACGCCTTTATTTATTGAAACAAAAAACTATTTTTGCAGCGTTTTCCATTCCTAATAAGTAAATGGGCGCGCATCATTCCCACAGTTGCATTCAGTTTTAAGAAGCCTTGTTTCGTCCATTTTCCTTCTTTTTTAATTTTAAATTAAGACAAACATGGTTACGCATACACAAACACTAACACTAAAATTCAGAGGTCATGTAGATTTTAAAATACTGTATTTAATAGTTTTTTTTTTAATTCCAACGGGAACAGTTGTGTTTGAGAGTTCAGTATTTTCTTATACAATGATTTAGTTTTGATGATCATTTCTATGTCTGGTATCATACATGTGAAAGTTAAGGTGAAAATTGAAGGGAGAGTTAGTATTTTCATTTCTGTATATTATTGGCCACTTTAATAGCAATTTCAATTATATGACATTACCGTTTTGGCTTGATTGGCAATTATTTTCGAATAATACATAAATTCTTTTACACTATCAATTTAAGAATCTTGTAAATAAGTTCCTTAAATGAAAAAAATTTTTTTTTAAATATCCATATTCTTAATAATGCAGACCACATGTCTTTAAAAAATACATGGAAACATGCCTGTTGACAGACGCAAACACAAAATTGATGATGTTATTATTTTTGACATTTTTGACAAATCATATTACTGATTATTTTACAGGTATCAGTATACTTTTAAGCGTATTTTTTCATATTTCCCACTATTTTCGATTTATTTTATTAAGTTGCATTTTTGATACATCGCGAACAACAAAGTCCGGCTCTTGCTCTCAGACAATATAGCGCTAAATTTCCGTATGGGTGATTGCCAGGCAAAAAAAAAAAATTGCCAAAATATGCAAATTTAGATTTAGATCATTTAGACCGATCTATCAATATTTGCAACGCCTGCGGTGTTGTTTAGTTGAAAAAATACGCATTATTGGAGTTTTGAAAATAAAAAAAATGTATTTTTGAAGTGAACAAGCTGGATTTTAGGATCCGCATTTTACCAACAAAATTTAACATCCGGACGATATTTTATGAACAAGTTGATAAGAAATCTTATACCCAGTTTTTAATTTTATCTCCATTAAAGTGGCTATTCGAAAATGAAATGATATACAGGTTGTCTTATTTAGAAAAATTGAGTAAAGTATCATTTTAAAATATTTTAAATTTGATCATTGCCGAAAGAAAAGCATTATTTTCGTAAACGCATTAGACGGAAAAAAGTTAAAAAAGTTTAATAAGCAACAATGGTGGTTTAAACAACACCGAATTCTGATATATGGAAAAATGGAATAAAATGTATAAATATAAAAAGGTGACGATTAGAAAAATAAAAAAAAAAAACGTCATTTTGATAGAAGCAACTTTTGTATTTCAATTTTTTTTGTAACCTGCACGTCATTAAAAGGCGAATTTGCTCAGAAAGCGTTGTTTTTTTTTTATATAAACATTTGCCAAAAAAAGAAATCGTGATTTTTTCAACGTTTTCACGCGGTGAAAGCGGGGTTGACAATGTTCGGTTCGCGTCTGCGACGGAATCGATAATAAAACTCGTCGAATAACAATGGAAACACGACAGTGGAACGAACGTTGCAAAACGCCCGCGAAGAAGAAGAAGAAATCACGTAGTCGGGGCGACAACACGAAATAACTGCCATTTGCTGTAACATTTAGCAACAAAGCATTAATTTACCCGAAGCCATTGCGCAAACCGCTCGCTATAGGTTAGGCGCATTACAATAATTGCTGTAATGTAATGATCGCGGTGTGGTGTAAATGATTTTTGCTCGTAGGGGGGCGCGTTTTCGACTGGGAAAATCGAAGAAAAATCTCGGGTTCATCGGTTTTTATTTTCTCTTCCCTCCGGATCTTTCCGATACGTCCCGGTTTATTATGTAATTTAATTATAACCACGGAGCGGAAAAAATACACGCATCGAAATGAACAAAAAGTGTTTCTTTATAATTAAACCAAAAAGTCCGTAGTAAAGGTAAAAATATCGAGTTAAAACGATTTTCCGATTTCCAATCGCCATTGGCCTCTATCATTCCACAGGTCTTCTTCTAGTCCCTTTTCTTTGATCTCTTTCTCACGCAGCTTTTTCTTGGCCTTTATCTCTTTCTTCTTTCCGTTGGTGGCCGTGTAATATTTGCTTAGGAAGTCGTTTTTCCTCCATCCTTTGGACATGTCCAATGTCCATCACCGTATAAAATATATTATTTGCGACTATAAAAAAGATTATAATACAATTCTTCACTGAATCCGGTTCTCTTTTAAAAGTAGCGAAATTGCCTTACATAATTGATTAACTAAATCATTTACATTTCCATTTATACGTTCTGCCACCCTATCGAAACAATATTTTAATAAAAATATTGTATGTGAGGCAAGACGGGTTGATACTGCAGTGGTGTCTGTTCGGAAGGCTGCTCTCCGGACAGTTACCAAAGAAAGTTGGATCAGTTATATAACACGTATTGATAATATAAGAATACACTTGGCATAACGGTACCACCACTTATTAATGTAGACCAAGGATCACGTTCTAGTAGTGGCAGTTTCGATTTTGGTTCTGACGATGAAGATGTTTCGTCGTAACTACAAAGTAAATATGGTTTACTTGTATATATTTAAGAAATTTTCATAATTTTTTCACGAGCAAGCATTCTATTATCATTAAGGAACACCCTGATCTCTTATTACATAAACTCATCTCTGAGTATGGGCATGCCACTAAGTTAAATTAATAAATGCCAAGTACAACTGACTCTATCCGTCTTACTCTCAAGTAATACAATCGTGATGGCTTTCTTGCGCTGATGAGAACAACATCTGTTGAAGTATAAGTGGAAGCAAGATGAATAATCTATTTTAATCTGTCTGGAATTTTATTGTCTACTATGCTATCACAAATTGTACCGACTATATTCATACAGAAGAAAGCGGCAAAGTACCTGATTCGGCCCCATCGTAAATTACTAAACCAATAAAAACGTGTGGTGTCGAAAAAGGCCGGGTTAGATTTTCATTTGGCAATAAAATACAATGGATTCTCTATTATTAGAAATTTACCTAAAAGCTACAGTTCCCAGTGGAATTTTTTTTCCGACATTCGTTTAAATTACCACAAAAAATTGACGAAACTTACCTCGAACGAACCTCACAGTGAGTCGAACACTGCCTCTAATTGAGGGTATCTGTTATAACGAAAAAAAATGCCTAAAAGTCTAAAAAAAGTCTAAAAGTCTCCGTATACGTAGCATTTTTTCAGTTTTCTTGTGATTTCACTTACTTTATTAAAACGAGCTTTCTTGTAACTTCTGGCGATATGTTTTCCGACTCTTCTCTTATTTCTTCTGAACTCGTAACTCGACGTTTTTTCACACGTCCCACAGGTGCTCTATGGGGTTAACATCCGGAGAGTGTGGCGGTGTACGAAGATATTGGCGGACATTATGGATCATCTACCGACATACAAGGGCAACAACGTCCCTAAAGGTTAAGTTTTTCAATCAACACTTTGGTTTAAATTATTTTTTATGATGTTCAAATAGCCATGTTGGTCACAACAAAACATTACGTCCACCATGCTTCACTGTTTTTTTTTCTTTGTCCCGACCATCTGACCCAAAAAGATTAATTTTCGTTTTGTCATTAAAGATAACGTTTTCCCAAAACTCCCTGGTTTTGTTAATGTGTTCTCGGGCAAATTCCAAAGGTTTGAGGGCTAACAACATTCTTTGAGAACTCTTCCCTGATTTCGTCCGCATAGTATTGTGCTCGGCAGTTTTCAAGGGCCGTATCCAGGTTTGACGCATATATTGCGTACAACAACGGGCTCAGTATTGATCCCTGCGGAACGCCACTGACAACAGTCACCTCCGTGGAAATTTTATTTTCAATGCAGCATCTCTGCGTACGATCAGCGAAAAAGGATTTAAAAAAGACCAAGAATTGCAAGCAGAATTTCATATGTAATATGTAATTTCCTGTGCGTTTTATTTCGATCGTTAAAAAGTAATAAATAATTTCCCGTTTTTTCGTCCGACGCGACGCCAGCTAGCGGAAAAAAAAACGGCAAATGCCGCGTCCAGTCTCGTTACGCTAGATGTGGCAACGTGGCGATTCCGGATACGTCCGCGACTACGATGACGACGGGAACCGAAACTTGTTCGGTAGGCCATGTTTCCCCACCTGGCGCTGCTACCATGAGTCGTGGCCGTAGGTATTATAAAAAAAAAACCGACCATTGTGGAGTCCACTTCCTGGACCTCGCGTTTCGAAAATCCGGCAATTATAACGTGTCGTAATAACGGTCAATTTGATGTACAACGCCGCAGAGATTTAAAGGCCGCGCCTATTCGTCAGACACGATTGCATTTGTGTGTGTCCGGATGTTTTTTCTAGGGGAGTGCTAACCGGATCGGTCGGGTGGGTTGTCTCCGAGCAACTTGGAAATTCTGGAAAGTCGGGGGTGATGTTATGAAGGGTCAGAGTTGTTTTCCCACAAGACCACCTTTACTTAACCCATATTATCCCAAGCATAGAATTTTTTAAAAAAATGCTTTTTTGATCTTTTCTTTTTTGTTGCATTTAAGAATACATTACATATCAGTTGGATCTGTAAATATTTTTTCACGTTATTTTTAGTATAAATTTACAAGGAATGGAATGCTACAATACATAAGAATACGAAAATCCAGATAATACTTAAGACTTTCATTGTTATTGTCCTCATTCATCACGATCTCCTCCATAGCCGCCTCTAATTCCTTTTGAGTCAAATACCTCGGAAATGCGATATTTTACGAACTGTAACGTTCACTGCACAAGGCACAAACTAATACTAAAGAACACGCTAATTGTTGAAGTTTTATTCTACATGCGCTGACTTGTCTTGACTGGCAATAACAAAATTTTGTTTCACAGATAAAACCAGTGGTGCATTCACGCGCCAGTAAATAAATATTTTCAAAAAATAAAGCATTATCAATATAGTATTTCCAATGTATGTTTTCTGCGATATAATCTACATGCCATAGACATAACAAAAATGGCAAAACAAATCCAAAATATTTTTTTACTATTTCGAATTTACTTGAAAATGTGATGTGACAAATTTATCTACCGCTTTTGTTAACTTTTGAAGTCGTATATAAGATCTTGCCTTTACATATATATATATTTTTTTATTTTGTCCTTTAGTAGTGATAATAATAAAATTTCTAAATGGATGTGCAAAAATATTTTCTGGATGTGACAAAAAAAAATCATAGCATAGGTGGGACATTAACGCACCACTGGGACAAAATGACTTAAATGGTAGCACATCATTTCCGACACCTATAGCTTGCAGTGTTCCCCAGGGTCCTATTCTCGGGCCTGTACACTATTCTCTCATTATAAGTCTCGTCTAATAGGGCAATTGCGTCATTGCCTGTTATATACCGACGGCACTCAATGATAAGATTAAGATTTAAGAACTCTGCCACTGTTTGAGCCTAAATCCAGCGAAATTTATATTCCGAACGTATTAAGGTTTATCTCAACGACATTTTACCAAAACTGACTGAAAACGTAAGAAATGTAGGATCGGCTTTCGGGGCATTTTGTAATCTAAAACTAATTTATGTCCAAAAAAAATTATTAACTCGGATACCCGACGAATTCAATTAATGCCGTTCGGTTCGGAGAAATTAAGAAGTACATTACACGCACTAACTCTTTTTCACAAAATTATTGATAGTAGGAAACGTCCAGTATTTAGGTTAAGTTAGAAGGGTCTACCTCAACTTCGCCTTTTGTATTTCTTCGAAGCACATTCGCACTTCTGACGTTTTCAGCCCATGACATGTTAAGCTTTGAGAGTTCAGGCTTCTACACCATAGAGAGAGACAAACAGCACTCAACGATTTGGTATTCAAAATCGAGATCCTGGTTCATCAAGATCTTTTTGGGTTTGTGGATGCCTGGAAAATTGTCTCTAGAGATAACCATGGCGATGTTAATTTTTAGACCCGTTTGTTGGGTTGTCTTACTAACGGCATTCAAGAGTGTGTTGAGTAGTTTTGGGGACAAAATACAACGCAGTTCTTGCCCTTTTTAATTTCAAACTCTTCTGCTGTATATCGTTCCATTCCAGGTGGGCTATATCTTTTCGTCTAGACTTTTTTCCTCATGGACAATTTAGCTGATACCGGTGGACCCCTTCTAAATAACATTTGTCTACATTGACGAATGAAGTCAAGTCTTAGTCATCTAACGAAATCGGATACATTTTCGTGGTCCTCGCTTACGAATTGAGTGCCCCTGGATTCCACCTGGACCACTCAAAGAACCAGGGGTTGTAGAGCACATGCGGGTTAACCATGGCCCGCGAGACATTTTAAAAAACCCAATTAAAAAAAATATATTACACTACTTACTCATAATCACGGAATCAAGCTAACGAATAAGTCTAAGTCAACATTAGCTTGAGAAGCCCAGATGCTGTCTGGTAACAGTTACCATTTCACCACATGCAATTGCTTTTGCTTAATGTGCTGAAGAACTTAAGTTACTGTCGGAATAGACTTAGCGATTTCAAAAACATGGAAGACTTGATTGATTGATTTGCTTGAGATTCAAGAAAACTCGTTCCTGAAATCTAAATTTGAAGACGTGGCGTTGTGCGATTTCTACAAAACATACCTCGAAGAAGATTTGTTCGTTTAATAGTACTTATAATTGAGAACTATTTCTTTTCAATGATGAAAGTTAATGAATCAAAACAATAATCTGGAATCTGGAAAGACACATGATCTTTGTATCACTGGAGTTAATACAAACACGTTAATCTCCCAAATTCAAACTCTAGAGTTTAGACCCTGCTCCTGACATGATTGAAATCCTTTTTGTAGTCATCGAGCTTTGGTCAATTCAGTTTTGGACCAAAGTGCACAGACTGAAACAACTTAAAACAATGAAATAGTCTGAGTCTTTATATATATTGGAATATCTAGTTAGCGTCTATCTATAGTCTCCCAAATTCAAGCTCTAGAGTTTAGACCCTGCTCCTGACATCATTGAAGGCCTTTTTGTTGTAATCGAGCTGTGGTCAATTCAGTTTTGGACGTAAGTGCACAGACTGAAGATGACTTTTAAAACAACGAAATAGTCTGAGTGTTTATATATGTTGGAATCTCTAGTAAATGTCTATCTATAGTCTCCCAAATTCTAGCTCTAGAGTTTAGACCCTGCTCCTGACATCATTGAAGGCCTTTTTGTAGCTTGGTCAATTCAGTTTTGGACCAAAGTGCACAGACTGAAAATGACTTTCCAGTTTCAGGCTGGAAACGGTGGATGAAATAGTCCAAGTCTTATATGGTTGAAATCTATTAGCAATGTATATCTATCCATTCTGTATTGAGTATAGGATTTTGCTTTTTTGTTTCGAGTGTCCAGAAGACTTTTTGCACCGTCTTACTTTCGTTTGTCTTATCACGACGGCGACTGCAAGTAAAATTGCTCAAGCTCCATCTTTGCATTGTTTATGGTAATTCGATATTTGAATGAAGCCGACATAATGGTTTGATAATTAATAAACAATAGGTAAAGGGTACGGCGTCCAATCGGGTCAATACGATGTAGAAATGTGTTGGAGTGGAGCACTGACATGGTGGACAGTGTTTCTCGAAGTAATATGATCAAAATGCCATTATGGTGGTGCCATGACGTCACTTTAAATATGTCCTAAATACTTTATAGACTCGAAACGTAATTTGTCCTTTTGAAATATTTCGCGTCGAATTGGGTTTCCGTGTTTCGGAAGAATATTGCCGTCACACTTTTTATCGCGCTTTCGCCTTTAGGACGTTCGTTTTCGTTCGTGCCACTTTTCACTTTCCTTCGCGTCAACCGCTTCGGTTTCGGATCGTCTTTGTTTATTTAGTTTACACCAGATACGCCAACGCTGCCTACTTTTTTTCTATACAGGGTGTTATCAAAAAACGCATTGGCTCACCATTTATTGCGGATAAATTAGGTACGGACGGTACGACATTTAAGGTTTCGTCTTAGCTTTTGTCAAATCAAAATAATGGAATAAGATATTTAACAAATAATTATTAATGTGTAAAAGAAATTATTTAAAAAGATAGAAAATATATCGATAGCCTATTGTTGTCTATGTTTTATTTATTTAATGCTTGACGTAATTGCATATAATTTTGATGGTTGTAACAATTAGGGTCCGGTATAAAATATAAAAATAACTTCAGGTCTTCTTTAATGTTTTTTATTTTTTTTTTTAAATAATTATGTATGGCTGTAAGCGACCGAAAGGGTGTAATTCATTTTTATAATAATAATGACAAAAGTAATGATCGAAAGGGACCACCGATAAGGTATTGAGGTATTGATAAAAGGCCTCCAAATTGTTCAGCCTCTGCTGGTAATACTTTTTTTACTTATGCCATTTTAATTGTTTACATTGTATATGTAATATTTTCAACTAGATTTTAACCAACAAAAAAAAATTGAAATAATTGCTGCGCTAGAAACAAAAATTATTGAGGTTTTAAATTTCGGCTTGGTTTGTTGATCAGATTTTAGTATGAAAATCCCGTTCTCAGAGATTTCCCCTTTACATCCATTTTCTCGTGTTTTTCCGTATTTCCTCATAAAAAAAGTATTTCTTAGACGGTTTCCCTCTCGATAGCATTATAATAAAGCGAAAAGCATCATCGTCGTCGATGTTGTTTAATTAATAGGTAGTGATCGCAATCTTAATTATTAATAATTAATATCAGGCGTAAATTCAGATGCCGGAGCACACCTTATGCATAATGGTACAACTGCAAGACGTATGGCAGTGCCGTCACGTTTTCCATCTTCCTTTAGTCAAATCTACAGGGTGTAAAAAAAGTTTGAATGCAAACGTTGTTACCAGTAAAATGGTCTTTCATTTTTTCAAATATGCGCTTTTGCAATGTTTCGCACAATGTTATGTCTGGACCAGAATTATAATGCTTACTTACCCGTACCCGTTCCAGGACCGTCCTAATGATTTAAGTACGTGCCTATAAAAAATTTTGTTACAAGTAATAATTTATTACGTTCTATGTCACTTGTTTTTATTACTACTCCTACTTCCCCTTCTGAATTTATTGTAAATTGCAAACATTCAAAACAATTTGTTTAGCATTTGCTAAGGTACTTCGTCTTCAAATTCCGCGTTGTTTTCCAGGATTTATGATATTGCGATATTTATTAATATTTTTTATGGCATTGCTGTATCCATAATTATTTATTTTAAATACTGTACAAATTATAGATTATTTTTATTTTATTTTATTATTATTTATTTATGTTATTTTTAAAACAACAACAACGTTGGACACAATTTTGCAAAAATAAAATTAAGGGTTTTATATTAAATTTTTCACTTGTCCACCATTTTGAATAATGCAAGCGGTATGTATTACCCTCAAATGATTTACGACATTTAATGTATAATCAAATTTGTTGCGGTAATGCTAAAACTTCTATGGGCTTTTTTTGTACAGTATCTCTTTTAAAGTTCCCACAGCAACAAGTCCAGTGGGTTTAAATCCGGGCTTCTTGTTTTCCACAAGATACTTCCATTGCCCTTGATATCAGCACTTCGATGGCATTCCGAATAATTGAACTGAGGTTGGCTTTTACTTGATGAAAATCCATTTATCAAAAGAAATAAGAACTAAAAGTTCCGAATAATGATGTTGTAAAAATCGATTCATGATTAAGTTTAAATTGATTATATTATATTAAATTATATTATATATATATATTATATTATTTGCTATTAAAGATTTTTTATAATATTTAACTTAATGTTATTTTCAAAACTTCTGGATTCAAACAATATATAAGTAAGTACGGAGTAAAATGCAAGTAGATTTCGGACAAACTCTGAAGAAGCCAACAGGATGGTCGGCGAAACGTTAGCAAGTTCGACTCAACAAAAACCGACGCCGGAGGAATCCAGCAAAATTAACTTAATGTTGCGTATTACGTCGCATGTCAATGTTCACCTATATCGTTGGATTCGTCTTTAAAAGAGGTATTTGAAAATGTAATTTTATTTGATCACGCTGTATATAATTGATATACAACCTTTGTGTCTGTCGTACTTGAATATAAGCTACATTAAAGACTTGGCACTCCTGTCGGTTGAATAATAACCAAGAAAATAAAAATACATCGCTATAATTTTCGAACAAAAGCCATTAAAGGTGAGGGAGAAGAAAAACAAAATATTTACAAGTAAATGAAATGAAAGCGGTCTTATATAAGAAAACCGCGGTAATTACGGAAAATGGGGCCATTGTCAAGGTGAAGCGGTAATTACGTGTGCCGGTGCGTCTATCGGCTCATTAGGAAAAAGTGAAAAGTTACTTGATGCGTCCCAAGTGAATGTCCACCGGCAGAGCGGCGATGCATTTCGTCCGACTGTTAAAGTTATATGCCGTGTCGTAATACAGGTCTTGTCTGATGGTAAATCGGTAATTTCGATATAAATATCGTTAGAAAGTTTTGGCATTTCTCAATCGTTTCCCATGGTTTGAACTTTATAGATTTTACATGACGTAGGTTTTCCTATACCCTAAAGGACACGAAAACATTTAACTATCCGTTCGTTATTAAGGAGTGAAGCGGACCTCGATATTAGCCTATAACGTTTTTTGAATTTACCCAACAGCGTGATTGAATGAATGGTAGCTATGAGAATTGTGCTCCACTACTACTAAGGTAAAGCAAAAGACACATTTAATTTTGAAGAAGTTAAAGTCCTACTAACAGAACCTAACACCAAAAAAAAAAGAACTTTATGAATATATAGAAATCCAAAAAAACAAAAAATCAATTAATCACAAAACCGATTCTAAAGACCTTAACAAAATATATTCATTCAATTTTAAACTAACAAAATTAAATTATCCAATATATTTACTAATAAAAAACGTCCGTATCTGCTTTACATGCCATTCCAATCCGTATAAAATATTCGCTGACAAATTATGTTTATTTTTAATATATTAACACAACGTGAAATGTTATCAATTGTTATATATGTCACTTATACAAAATAGGAATATTTTCAAAAAGATCGAAATTACGATCGAAAAGATAATAAATATTGAGAAGAATCACGTTAGTTGTTTTCGAGAGACCGAATATCGCAGTTCCTTTTTAAATGTAACATCCTCCGGGGTCATTTTAAATATTTATTTCATTGTTTTACTCTATTTATACTTTTTAATTTTAGGTAAATTATTTATAAGTAGTCTAGTTGTATCCGTAGCAATAAATGAATTTGTAAATGTTATTGCGAATAAAAATATTTATTACTATTATGATTATAATATACTTGTAATGCATGTTTTTAAAACCTATGGGTCAAGAATTTTATCGAAAGTATACGCCCTCCTCACTAAACTCGAGATCTCGTACAGCATAGCCGTTCGTACAGATGGAATCAGTATCGAAAAAAAAACGTGTTTATTTTTTGTCTGTCCGTTCTCTGTTCCCGGGTTTTTCGACGAACGGTTTGAGCTACACGCTTCAAATTTAGCTCATTTTTAACCGTCCACGGGTTGCATACGATATATAAAAATGTCTGCGTTCAAGCTTCGGCGTCCATTTTTTTTTCGACTGTTTTTTGGACTTTGCTATAAAACACGATAAGTGTCCGAAACTTGAAGCAATCGACTTCATTTTTGGCAGGCAAATAATGGGACCTATTGAAATTTGGGGGGGGGGGGGGTCGGGAAGTACTTAAAACAAAATAATAACTGCGTTTGCAAGGGTCTAAGGAAGTGATCACCCTAAAAATTCTTGAACGAGAACTCGTAGAAGATTTGGCTGCATGAACTTTTATTCCTGGCAATTTTTCAAAAATGTACAGAGTGTGCCGTAAATTAAAACAAACTGAAAAATGAGTCCCACGATTATTGAAAATTGGCGATGATTAAGGGGCACAGCTAAAATTTTTATATTTAAGGATTTGACCTATTCTACAGGGCGTTTGCGATATTCCGTGCAATATTAAAAAACGTTATAGGTGCACTAAATTTGCAGCTGCCGACTTCAGATTTGGCAGAGAAGCAGGAGTTCTTTTCCAGAGTAAATTATTAACCTCAAATGAAAAATCGTTAAAAATATGGCGAATCATTTATTGTATTTGCGGTTTTTGTCCGTCACACACACTGCTCGAGAACTTAGAAAAAATCCACATTAAAATCATATAAAAATTATATTATATTACTATATTACATAAATTATAAACCGTGATTGAAAAATTATAAAACATGGGATAAACTGTCACGAATATTGATTGTGTCGAGAGAGAGAGAGAGAGAGTTTCAAGTTTCGTTTATCATACAGGGTGCGCGAGATACTTGGAATAGTAAAATTGGAATTCATTATTACTTGTACATTTTTTTATATTTTTCAAAGTTTGTTGTGACTTTGAACTTCGGCGATAAGTAAAAAACGCTTTATACAGGGTGTATGCACACGTGCTATTCGCTACGAACTTGCCCCGCCCAGCGACGACGATTTTTCGAAAGCAATCTCGTTTCACATACTGCAAGATCTATCGTGAATTGTTTACGTTGCATACTTCATTTTGTTCTCGGCTAGGCTATAAGCCAATAGAACTTCTATGGGTGGATCGATAATATATTCATTAAACACGTCGAGAGATATTGATAAGGGTAATTAACAAGAGAGGCAACTGATGCAGGCGAAGGATCCCCGACTTCCTCGTCGGAACCTTTTTAAAATTCCACGCGAACGCTCGTCATTTCGAACGGATCAAGCACAAAGACGTACTTCGGTAAAATTGCGGCTGTGTAAACCGGGCTCCTGCGGCCGCCACACAGTTCCGTGAAGTGGGACGAGGTCGTCGGAGAATTTATTTCGCAATGCTACGGGGACCGGTCAAAATATCTCGGGAAATAGTATACTATAGACAGCTGAATATATGTAATGCGAGGTTTACAGAACGCCCTTCTATAAGTTTTCACAAATCAGGTAATGGATCCCCAGGCATTAATCAACCGTCGAACGAAAGAAAATTTTGGATTTTAAAGTAGTAGAAGCCGATGGGGAAACCACTTCTCAAAAATTCCTTGTAGTTCTTCGCATTTTCCCATGCCCTAACTGCTTTAATTGTATTTTTTTCGTCTTATTGAAATTGAATTAATTGAGTGTTAAGATAAATTGAAAGAAAAACGTATTATTAAAGTATTCAGTCTAGTTCATTTAAGTAGTTTGTTCCCTATTTTTTTAAATTACGGCATACCAAAAAAAGCTGGGTTAGAAAAAAGTGAAAACAATCAAGTTTGTTGAAAACTAAAAAATAAAGTTTTTTTTTTCGATTAGAAAATTGCGAATTTTGACAGGTAAAGAAGGGCAAATGTTTTGAATAATAATTCTTATTAAGTATGCAACGATAATTATAAATTAAAAATAATACATCAAAGTATATCTAAAAAATAAACAAAAGTTGTGCGGGATCACATTCCATAAATTTACCCTGCCACATTTTGCAGAAAGTGACTGACGCTAATGTTTACAGGGACTTCTATATAATTTATATAAAATACAAAGTCTAACCTACATAATATAAAAATTTTAAAACAAATAATACTTTAAATTTGACATTGAAAACAAACAAATCTTACATGTGAATCTTCGACTTTTTGTTTTTGACATTCATTACTTTTTTTTTGTTATTTATTTTTGTTTATATATTTATGTTTATGCATTTATATTTACTAAGTTATTTATTGTCTCCAGGCTCGCAATTTTTGAGTAAGACGAAATTTATTTACTTTTACGTTTTTTTTGTCCGTTTTACTTTCTGTTTCGGTTATTGGAAAATCAAGGTAGCATTAGCACTTAGAAAAATTGCTAATTTTATTTTATTAAATTTATTTATGTATGAAATAAAGGATAATTTTAGTTTCTTTTATTTCTCGATTTTTACCAATTTATCCAATATTTATTGAAATAATTGGTTGTGGCAGGAAAAAAGGATAACGACGTTTAAAGTTCGGCTTGAATAAATTATTTTCTTTTATAATTTCCTTTCCAAAAATGTATATAAACTTTTATGTAACTTTTAATCACACCTGCGCCGGGTTTGTTTCCAGAAACCTGTCAACCAGTCTGTTAGATCAACGGGCCATTTTCGCAAAAAAAATATGGCCGCGTGTACGTGTGGCGCAATTGACTAAACCTCGCAAGTAGCTCATTCGTCAGGCGGTTGTGCAACTCTGGTTAAAATGAATTTCAGACTCTTTCAACCGTACAAACACGTTGGCGATTTATAAATCAATGAAGTTATTCAGCGGGAGACTCAGATGATACGCGTGCCACATTTCATGCGAAAAATGATTAAATCGCTACTCTCTGTAGCTATAGATAAAATCGATCACAAGCCATTCAGAATATACCTACAAAACCCGGTAGTCAATATAAACAAACGTTTAATTTCAGCATGAATGAAAATTCCACACCTGGAACTTTTAGCCAATCAGAACGAGTTTTTTTGACAGATCACCATGGCAACGAAAAGTGGATTTTTTTTCCTCGCGCGTTGCCATGGAAATCTGTCAACAAAGTCAATTTTAATTGGTTTAAAACTATTGGTGTGGAATTTTATTCCCGAATACCACACGAGCTTAAATTAATTCATAAATTCGTGAATATTTTGAAAATTACGCCGAGTTGAAGAGTAATTTGACTTCTAGTGAAAATCCGCTATGATAGAAGATGAGAAAAAACCCAATCAACAATTGCTTAAAATGTCAACCTCTGATGGGTTTGGATTTGTACGAATTGTTGGCAATTTGACGGTTTTGTAATAAATAACAATATGCCAAATTGAATAAACCTCTCAATTATTATTATTAAGAAATAATGTGTTTCTGTGAGAATAACATTAAGTTTTTAATCGACAAAAATCTTTGATAAAATTTAACCACGTAGAGAAGAAGTACTTCGTGAGTGTCTATCTACTTACTCACTAGTATTCACCCTACTACTAATTTATATACTGCTTTTGCTTTTATGAAAAGCAACGCCTTCTCCCTGCGGGGGTCGAATATTCGAGTCGTTTTTTTCGATGGCCGACATTTGTGTTCACGTTCCGTTTCTTGCAACGTAGACAGGGCCGGTTTCAGCCCAGTCGGCCAGTTCGTTGCTTATATTATACATACGACCATTCGACAATTTTCGTTATTTTATTTAGCTGACTGACTGCATATTTATATATTTTATTTAATATAATAACTGCAATTTAAAGGGGTGCCATTTTATAAAAGTTTCGGAAGATTTTTAAATAGTATCTTCGAAAATCAAATCCATGCCAGCATAAAATTGTTTATAGGTTTCTGCATACGCAAGGTTAGTCGTCTGTAATTTTCGTTTTATATGGTTTTCATCGTTGATATAATTTGGATGTGTTCCGAGGCAATTTAGGGGAAAACCGGATGCGGACGCAAATCGAAACGCGACAAACATGCGACGTCGATAGAACGTTTCGCAGAACAAAGTAAACAATTTTTAACAGTAATAGTTATCATCAATTGACTTTCGATGTTCTAATGCCGTGTATATATTTTCCCCAGAATCGACTAAATTTATTCCACGGTTTATTTTATTTTATTAAAGTGGTATAAAAAAAAACAATAAATGTAATTTTTGCTTAACGTTCTTCGCATCAAAATAAATCTCTGCTTCTGCACACGATCTCTTGATAATTTTTGCATGTCTGATAATGTTTTCTACGTCATCCAAGAAGGCAGGGGATCGATTGATGATCTTTAGCCAGCTTTCTTTCCATGTGATCCCATCAATTCTCTGACAGTGAGTATAAAACTGGTTTTTCTTAAACCACTCTGTAGGTCCCTAAAGCTGAAATTTTATGTAAAACTGATTTTCATATCATTGGAAGATCGAAGCTACAATTTAAGAAGATATATGTGTTACATATTACCAGAAGCGAAGTCATCTGAATACTTAGAGTATACAAAGAGATAAAAAAAATTGGACAAAACTTTTTGGGCGGATACGTCCCGACCCAAGAAAATGAAGGAGAACCACGTCAGTGAAATGAAAGCGAAATGAACAACATGCCCTAGCACCTTGTTATTTATGCTGATTATAATACCTGAGTTGATAAACAGAAAATATAAAATCGTAGGTACTCGTCAGCTCAAGCAATCATTTCGAAGGCCTAGTTTTCAAATATTAACCCATTTTGTCCCAGTGGTGCGTTAATGCACCACTGGCACAAAATGATTTTTTTTGATGATTTTTTTTGTCACATCCAGGAAATATTTTTGCACATCCCTTTAGAAATTTTATTATTATCGCTACCAAAGGACATAAAACCGTAAAAATCGCTAATTTATGTGTATTCGTATCATATTTTCAAGTAAATCCGAAACAGTAAAAAAAAATATTTTGTTAAGTCTGTTATTGTTAATACTGTATTGATTATGCTTTTTTTTTAATATTTGCTGGTCCGTGAATGCATCATCTGTGAAACAAAACTTTGTTATTGTCTGGAACAGTCAGCGCATGTAATGGATGTTTTTTTTCGATGTATAGAACTTTAAGTTGGCATTACTGTTCAAGATGGCGGCCGATTTAACAGCTGTCAAGTGATTTATTCTCAGTTTGGTTTGCTAATCCTCAAGTATATGTCGAAACACCGTTACATCCAGAAAAACTGACTGTTTGGTGCGCTTTATGGACTGATGGAATCATTGGTCCGTACTTCTTCAAAAACGATGATGGCCAGAACGTTACAGTCAATGGTGATCGATATTACTAACTCTTTCATTCCTGAATTGAATAACCATGATGTCCAGGAGATGTGGTTTCAACAAGACGGCGCAATTTCACGTTTTGGACCTGTGAATTGGCCTCCAAAATCTTCTATATCCGAGGAATTTAGATCATGTGAGGAACTAAAAAATAGGCTTTCTCGAAAAACTCCCCTTGAAATATTTTTTATGTTTTTTGTTGACGAATTGATTGACTTGATTTTAAATCTTACATTGCTTTGCGACTTTTAAAAACTGATAAAACAATTACTCAAAGAAGTCTCGCACCTGCCATAGATGAAGTGCGTTATGATAATCAAGGTCACCGCATGATTGTTCATGCCAATAATGCCCCAAGGAGATGTAGAATCTGCCACAGTCACAGAATTTACATTTGTAATAAGTGTAATGCTTATTACAATTACATACTTCATGGTTTGTAAAATATCACTAAAAATGAAACCGGATGTTATTCATACACCATCAAAATCCCATGAACGGACACTCACGGTCCACTAATTTTGTCACTTATGGGAAGCGTCCATTTAAGGATGAGTACCTATATAAACATGTACATAAATATATATGTACATATATAATGCTAAAAAAACAATTAATGGGCTACATTTTTAAAGTATTTTAAGTATATATATTTCTGTCTGTCTTATCATTTTTTCTTGTCCCTTTTTTTTACAATTTGGTAACATTCGGTTTGAGGAATGGTAGTTTCGGGTCCGAAGGCTCGGACAAGGAAGATGGTCGGTTACACAACCTGGCGGTACGATACAGCACAACGTGTGTTTGCGTAAATAATTAACTCCATCACACGATTGGGCAACAAGTGCGAAACGTTGTGTGTCGTGCGAGTACACTAAAGCAACTACCGAAAAATTTATTTCATAAATAAACCGAAGCCCATTAACCCACATTTCGAATTTGTTTCGTACCTACATAAATTTAGTGATTTCTTACCAAATGCGAAATCATTAGGCAACGCTCAAGTTGCAGACATTATTATTTATTTGGTTAGGAATTTATGTAGGTTTCGGTACGGAGTATAACGCGACCATAGGCGTGCCGTAAGCGTCGTTCTGTTTCAACGATAATAACAAAAAATGTTTTGACGTTTACTGCGTTTTATCGGAGGTTTTGTCGCAGCTATTGCTTCTAAAAATTTTCAAAATTTTCAGATGCAACCGTGATCATCTCAGAAAATCTGGACGATAAAAAAATATGTATTTTTATTCTGCTAACAAACTTTATGCTTCAATAAATATTTTTTGAGAAAATGGCGACGTGAAAATTGCAAATTTGGAGAATTCGTAAAAATCAGCTCAAAGCAAGAACAGCGATTAAAAATTGATTGAAAATATGTTTAAAAATACTGGGTTTCATCATTTTTTTGTGTTCTTTCAAATCACTGTGTTCAGTTGGTCGTAAAAAAGAACAAAGCGAAGGAAGCCAAACAAGAGTAGCGCATAGACACTCCTTGATTTCTATTTTTGAATGTTTGCTCTAAAATATTATATTTTAAAATTAGTTATTTCCTAGTAATCTTTTCTAGTATTTTGTTAAATTACTTTGTTCAAACTGGTCGCGAAAAAGAACAAAGTGAAGAACGCCAACGCGAGAGCGGCCAATAAACAGTCCCGGCTCTTCTTTCTTTGAAAATTTGCGTGAAGATACTGGGTTTTTGATTTAGTTGTTTTTGCTTTTTAATAATCTTTGGTTGTATTTTTATAATGATTGCTTTGATCAATTGACGGTAAAAAAGAATAAAGTGAAGAAAGCCAAAGCAAGCAGGGAGTAAACAATCCTTGCTATTTTTTTTATTTTAGATTCAGTTAATTCTGCTTTCTAAGTAATCTTTGATTTATTTTTTTTTTATTATATTATATTATTTATTTTTAGGTAAAGAATTTTATATACGTTTGTATTCAATAAATTGAGGCTTAAACTAAACATATCTATATCTATTCCGCTTAGGAAAACACAATTTTGGAGTTAGAAAAGTAATTCGACCTAAATCGCTCAATAGAAAACGTCTCGTGCACATCTGATATCGATTAGCGTTAAAGCTCAAGTTTTTTTTATACAAAAAGAAGAATCCACAAGGTTAACAGTTTCTTCGAAGCTCAAGCGACTTCCAATTGTGAAATTTTAAGTTTTCTTCATACGAGCAAACGTGTCGATCTCTGTTGTATCCAAAGTTTAACCCATATTATCCCAAGATTAAAAAAAAATTTTTTTGTTGCACTTGAGAATACATTACAAGTGTCAAAAAAAATATATAAAAACTCGAAACATACAAAAAAATACTAATACTAATGTAACATATAACTTACACATAAATATACAAAAGAAAGTTCAAATTCGACTGAAAAAAACTAAAAGTTTTCCAAATAGAACCTGATTTGATACAAAAAAAACGCATATTTTATGGTGCTAGTAACATCCGGTTTTATTTTTGGTGATATTTTACAAAACACGAACTATGTAAATGCACTTCATTTATGGCAGGTGCAAGATTTCTTTGAGTTATTGTTTTATCAGTTTTTAAAAGTCGCAAAGCAATGTAACATTTAAAATCAAATCAATCACTTCGTCATCAAAAAACATAAAAAATATTTCAATCGGAGTTTTTCCAGAAATCGTATTTTTTTAGTTTCTCACATGATCTAAATTCATCAGATATAGGTGTGTGGGTGTACTCAATCTGCCCGTTCTTCCATTTGACAGTAGAAGCAAGCTTGTCGTTTGCAGAACGCATACGTCTTCCTTCGAGTTCTAGGGTTTCATCATCTGATAAGTCCCATTCAGATTCAGTACAGGACGGGAATTACAGGACTGTTAAAGGACAGCTGTATTATTCGGTGTATATAACTCGAAAGTTTCAACTTCCGCGTCAAAATGTTCTGTAAATATGTTTTCACGTTATTTTTAGCATAAATTTAAAACGAATGGATTGCTACCATACATATGAATACGTGAATTCAAATAATACTTACGACTTTCATTGTTATTGTCCTCATCCATCACTAATTCCTTTTGATAGGAAGGTACAAACTAATACTAAGGAACACGCTAATTGTTGGATATTTATTCTACATACGCTGACTTGTCTAGACTTGCAATAACAAAGTTTTGTTTCACAGATAAAACCAGTCTTGCATTCACGCACCAGTAAATATTTTCAAAAATAAAGCATAATCAATATAGTATTTCCAATGTATGTTTCTGCGACGTAATCTACATGCTATAACTTAACAAAAATGGCAATACAAATCCAAAATATTTTTTTTTTACTGTTTTGGATTTACTTGAAAATGTGATACAAATACGTCCTTTAGTAGTGATAATAATAACATTTGCGAGACAAAAAGAATCATAGAATAGGTGCACCACTGGGACAAAATGGGTTAAGTTATTAACAAGTTTTTTTGTATGCTTTCTATTCTGATGATATATTTACTATAAATTTATTTATTCTTTTAAATTACTGTGTACCGTAGAATAATTGTTTTATTTAATAAATTTAAATTAATAAATAAACAAAAATGCGTGTCCGCGGGACCAGTTAAAAGCCAAAACTAAGTAAAAGAAGACCGTAGGAAATAATTGTTGATTTTCAAGATCTTAAACTTTTAATTGTGATTGTTAATGTTTATTACGCCTTTAATCGTTTTTTTTTTAACAAAGAAAAGTTTTTGCATTCAAAATTACCTTTTTAAAATGTTATGATAAATGAATATCTTCTTCATTTTCCTCGATATCTTAGGCTGTTTATATACATATTATTTATTGCGTTTAATTTTGAACGGAGTTTTCTGTTAATATAGCAAAAAACGGAATCACTAGAAATTTGGCATATCATAGACGAACGGTTCGTTCGAACGTTCGAAACGTTCATTTAGTAGCAAAAATTTTTATTTTCCGGCAGAATTAAGGAAACCTGGAAAAGTTTAGGATTCTGGAAATGGCGAAATGGAAGAAACCCCGCGGAATCACTTTCGTTTTTGCCTGAAACCTTTAAATTTCACCATCAGTTTAGACAACGAATTGATTGTTTACTTTTTCTCCGATTTTATTTATTCTTTTGAAAAAACGCCCTCTCGGCCTAATTTTGCGCTCGTTTTGTTTATTACGACTGTACCAAATTTACGGTCTATTGTAATTTAATACGTAAACTACATGCGCGCATGTTTCTGTGTGCGTGTGAAATGGGTTCCGCTTTTGTTCTTGTCCGTCACGTGACCTACTTTACCAGCGAGCAGAACAAGAATTTTCACCCACATAAGAGACACTTTTCGTGCCGTTTGTTGCGCCAAGTTTATATTCGTCGCCTTTGTGAGCGAGAACAAAGGCCGCAGAGTATACGTAAATTTAACTCGCCACCGGAGGCTACTGTAGTACGAAAAAACGATGGCGTTTGGCCTTTGTTGAATTGATAAATGTTTTTAAAAATGCTCGATACGTATTCGTATATTTTCTCGAAATAATAACGTACCGATCGTACGGATAGATCTCCCAATAACGTAAGTCTCTTTTGTGCGCTTTATTTAGGTTTTCAGATTTGAATTGCCCGCCGTCTGTGTGAAACGCGTTTCGATTGGAACGATTGCGATTGAAAGAGTCGGAACCAAAAATGGTAAAACAAGAACGTTTTTTTTTCTTTTATTTTCTTTCATCATAATTTTGTTTTTCAACTTTTTCGTTTTTTGAATTTTGATTTATTAATATTTATTATTTTATATAAATTTTGCTTAGTCAATAGACCTTAAATTGTCGTTTATCAAAGCTGCTGTAATTTTAAAATTACATCAATAATGAAGCACATTTTAGCCGTATATAAAAGTTGCTGATTTATTTTTGAAAAATCCAATAAAATGTGATTTCAGTTTCAAACTTCTACTTTACGTTAATATTTTGTCCTTATGCGTCACTGTTCTTGCATGCATAATTGGTAAATACTGTAAATCCTTATCACTACACCTAGAATTAAGGGTGGGATGTCGTCACGAAATCGATCACTGATCGCGATAAATACGTTCCAAGAGTTACGACAACCTCATTCCAAATAAACTCGCTTGTTCCTTTAATTTATCGCCGCCAGAGTTTGCGCTATCGTGTGCCGCGTTTACCGTTACTTTATGCCCGTCAAACTATTCGGCCGGCCGGTTTCTGCCATCTTGTAACTTTTTTTAATTGTCGCCGATATCTAGTTTCATCCGGTTCGCGTTTTCAATTGCCTCCGTCCTTCGTCGGGCAAATTAAGTTCGTCTATTTAGATAGGGATGGGATATCGGGCAATTAAATTGTTCAAGTGCCAGCCCCTGAAATGTTACTTAACCTACAAACTAAAAGACATAATATCACAGAGGAGAGATTTTTTTTTAAATTAAATTTTGTAGCTTTTGGGAGAAAACTAACGAGTTTAAAGATAACGTAAATAATTAATAAATTAAATAATTTTTTTCTGAAACTATGCAGTATTCAAATTCTTTGAAATATCTAATCCGAATAGCTATATTTTTCAAGAATAATAATTTACTTGCGTAAAAAACAATTTTCATGGCCTTTAAAAATGCTTGAAATAAAAATTCCTGGTTTAAATTATTTTTTGTGGAATTTAAAATAAACCAAAAAAAATTTTTTTCAAATTTTCTACTTCAACAGTTTAAACGTCCATCCGAAGTGCAAGGGAAAGATAAATATAAAAATATAAATATAATATATAAAATATAAATAAAAAATGTATATATAAATTAAAAATTTGCACCTATAGTAAAAGGATTTCGAGAAAATATTTTTTTTTCTGAAACTATGCAGTATTCAAATTCTTTAAAATAACTAAACCGAATAGCTATATTTTTCAAGAATAATAATTTACCCGCGTAAAAAACAATTTTCCTGGTTTAAATTATTTTTATTATTTTTTAAATTATTTTTTGTGGAATTTAAAATAAACCAAAAAAAAATTTTCAAATTTTCTACCTCAACAGTTTAAGCGTCTATCCGAAGTGCAAAGGAAGGGTAAATGTAAAAATATAAATATAATATATAAAATATAAATAAAAAATATAAATATAAAAATTCGCATCTAGAGTAAATGGATTTAGAGAAAATATTTTTTTTCTGAAACTATACAGTATTCAAATTTTTTGGAATATCTAAACCGAATAGCTATATTTTTCAAGAATAATAATTTACCCGCGTAAAAAACAATTTTCATGGCCTTTTCCTGGTTTAAATTATTTTTTGGGGAATTTAAAATAAACCAAAAAAAATTTTTTTCAAATTTTCTACTTCAACAGTTTAAGCGTCTATCCGAAGTGCAAAGGAATTGTAAATATAAAAATATAAATATAATATATAAAATGTAAATAAAAAATATAAATCAAAATATCAAAATTGTAAATGGATTTCGAGAAAATATTTTTTTTCTGAAACTATGCAGTATTCAAATTCTTTGAAATATCTAAACCGAATAGCTATATATATATATATATATATATATATATATATATATATATATATATATATATATATATATATATATATATATATATATATATATATATATATATATATATATATATATATATATATATATATATATATATATATATATATATATATATATATATATATATATATATATACATACTTCATGCTTTGTAAAATATCACCAAAAATCAAACGGGGTGTTACCAGTGGTACGCACCATAAAATATTATGCGCTTTTTTCAACTTTCTTTTGTATATTTATGTATAAATTATATGTTGCATTTTATGAGCCCCAAAACATTTAATGATTTTTCAGTGGTTCGTTCACACATTTACCTCTTATGTGCCCCAAATTATTTAATGTTTTTTCCCAGCGTTTCGTTTACGCACCAGTATTTTTTGTATGTTTCGAGTTTTTATTCTTTTTAACACATGTAATGTATTCTTAAGTGCAACAAAATAAATAATTTGAGAGAAAAAAAGTATTTTTTTTTTAATTTTTTTTATGCTTGGGATAATATGGGTTAAGACGCCGATTCTCTGAGGATGGAAGGAAATGTTCCAGATCGGCCACTTAAAGCAGCACTCCCACTTCTTGCCCGATGATTGTCGAATAGACGATAAAACTTTAAATTGATATTGTAGGTAATTATAAAAGCATGACTCATGCCGCAAAATACGTATGTATGGCGGTATATTCGTAGTTTCTTAGAAAACATTTTAAAACCACTCGTTTGTTATGCCGTAGTAGCATATTGGCAATCAAAAGTCAATCGAGCGTAGCTATCTTGTCGGTCATCAAAAAATTGTTGTACGCTCGAAAAGATCGAATTTAATTATATGGTTTCCGTTTAATTGAAAAACGACCGGCTGCGATATAAAAATCCAGTTAATTGGATATTTTCCTGCGATTTTTATGACTGGAAGGTGTATAATAAATAAAAGATTCATAATCGCTTATTCGGCCGTTATTTTGGCAACGTGCGGGAATTACGGGTGAATAGTAGAAAAGGCGCTTATAGGAAAACGAGAAATTTTACTACGAAGGTCTCGACGTGCGTTTTCAAAAATAGACCGTTCGACAGCCACTGTCTGTGTACGTTGGCCTTGAGAGTAAGTCTCCCATGCTATAATTAGCACAATCAACTCGTATGTATGTATATGCCGGCATTTATAATAATCTAATATGCAATATGTTTATGATTACAGTAATAAAAACGGCGCGATGTTACAATCGACAACTTCTATGGTCTGCGTAGGAAATAGTGTCACATTTTTCGAGAAAACCACACTTCTCTTTACAAAATAACTAAGAACTAAAAGTTCAGATTTTCAATAAGTGACTACTGCTACTATATATACCGAAAAATGACCATAAAACCTTAATTAATGTTGTTGTGAGAATTTAAGTTTGGAGAGGTATCTAAATCTAATTTTGTTAAGATCCATGGCTTCCATTAACTCATTATAGAATCGTATAAAATTGACGTAAGAGATTGATCAGTATGACTATTGATTTTTTAGACTTAACTATTACGAAAACGCAAAACAAATTAGATTTTTCCATTTACCATAAAACCTTCACACACAGACACAGTCGTACATAACAGCTCAAATCACACACAAAATGGCTGCATTTCACTCTTTTATACACAGACTTCTTAATACGCCACTCTCAACAGCAAATTACAACAAAGAACTTAATATCTTTAAACAAATTGCACTGAACGTCTACAATCCGTGCATTATGGATAAAATGATAAATAAAAAACAAATTCAGACAACAGTAAACTCAAGTAAAAGCTACCTCAGTTCAATTCAAACTTCTCTTTTCCTTTTGTCGTAGTGATGTGGTTGTTACAGTGGCTTGGTGATTTTCATATTGGAAGCTTTGGATTTTTTTAGGTGCGTAGCCGCGTGCTATTTCCAGGGATTTTTTTGCGAAAAAAGTGTATACCGGGTCTAAACTAATTCATAGCTCGGTATTCTTATTTATATACAGAGAGTTTTAAAAAAAGTTTTTTTAATACTGTTTTTCAAATTAAATCACATATTTTCTTGCGGATTTGGCAGCGTTTTTTCTAGTGATCAAAAACTAAATAGTAATAAATAAATAAATATTACGTTATTTTACAATAAAATAGTTTTTATTTTTTTATCTCACAGCGAGATATGAGACAAATTCAAGAGACAAAGTAGTAGCAGTCTGTCTCAGGAGAGGATCGAAATTTTATAAAGTTGTCCCTCCGCCCCTATCAACGAATCAATTTAAAAAAAACTACTTAAAAAAATACATTGCCCCTTTTTTAAAATACTCTGTAAATCGGCAACGGTTAAATTAGAAAAAAGTTGTCAAATTTAAATCTATATAAAAAATTACTTTGCCAGTTCACTTTTTTTTTTAGTTTCGGAAGTACATATTTACTAGGTGAAACGTGAAATATCTCTTGATTTTTGAAAAAAAAAAGGTGAATGAAACCTTTATTACTTTTCACGGATCTCAATTTTTTTTTTGTTTTTTGTTTTTCTTGGGCATTCCGTTTTTTGTATTAATTATAAAAATAAATATTTATCTTCTAGAACTTAAGTAAAGAAGAAGCCAACAGGATGATTGGTCAGTAAGCGGCTACATCAGAACAATACAATGCAATTCGTACAAAATTATTTTTTATTTTAAATGTTAGAACATTTAAGGATTATTAATAATTCAACGGGTAACGTTAAACATTTTTGGTAGCGTATACATTTTTTTTTCTTTTTGTTTACCCCTAATATTTTTCTAAAATTAACTTACTAAATTGTAAATATTGCTTAACTAGTAGTATTTAAAATGCTTAGAAACGTCAACTCTTCAACTATTTAAGAAAAAGCTAAATTGGAAACTATTTATTTTATTATTATTTATTTATTATTATCTTCGTTAAAATTTTGACTTTGTGTTCACCACTCACACATAAAGATAACTTTAATCCTTTTTGCACATTCTACATACCATGCAAGCCAATGACAAATCAAGATTTATAGAAAAAATGCTCTTTTCGAAAGGAACGCCATTTTTTTTCATTTTTTAGGAGTTGAATGATAAAATTACAGTTTTTAGAATGTTTTTTTAGTATATTATTTTTTTTATTTTTAAATATATTGTTATCTAGCCGTTTTTAGTTTTGCCATTTCACTATACTAGGTTTTAAGCTGATGATATTTGAATTCTCAATAAAGTCCATTATCATTATTATAATTTTAAGCTTTTGTAAATATTCCGTGATATTTCATTTTTTATTTCATTGAATTAAGCTAGCGTTAAAACAAGCGCTTTTCGACTAATCCAATGGAAAGGTTATTTGTATATATTATATTATAGTTAAAATTTATAAAATTTTAGTCATATATTACTAAACGGCAATTTATTCGCCTGTATTCAAAGAGTTTGCGCGCGTGCAAGTTGGATTTCGTTATTAATAGACAACGAACGAAGTCGGGGTCTTTGTGTTACGCAAGTTCGCTAGTCCAAGGCCAGAGAAAGTTGATCTGCCTGCGTCCGCCACGCTGCCGGACCGCTACTGGATTTACGGGAAATGACACGCGGTTTTAACGTCTCCTCTCGAACGATTTCGTTTGAAAAAAAAAATTAATTTTTTCACGTGCCCGCGTACACGGGAAATCATTACCCGTCTGGCAACGTCGCGATAAGTAACTCGTTACGTTACGGGTCGAATTGAATAGGAAATATATTTTTTAAATTTTTAAATCAACGTTTTTGATAACAACGTAGCCGCACAATGTGCGAATTTTTTTTTTTTTGAGTATTTCCTGATTGATGGCGGTCCCACCGTGAGAAACGGGCTTCTCGCAAAGGTAGAAACCTAACAATCCCCGATAAAATAAAATAAAGAACGAAACCGGTTTTTGCTTTTGAACATTCATATTTTTCCACGTATATTCGGGGGCTTTCATTTTCATTTGAATTTTTTCCAATATGTCTGTATGTCTCTAAATTTTGAAGGGGCTATTATTCGGCTACTAACAGAACAGTAAAAATTGCAAAACAAAATTGTTTTTAAAAAATTATTTGCCCTCCATGTAATCCATTATTTAAAAAAAAGAAACGATTGCTTTCAAAAAACTGGAAAAGTTATTAGAAGAAATTAAATGAAATGAGAAAAAAAAACTGGAACAATTTTCTCTGAGTCAAGCTTCTTTGACAGTTGATGGATATGAATTTCATAAAAAATGTTTTAAAGTAATGCTGAATAATAATTTACAAAGTTGTAAGTTGGCAAACTTTTTTATTATTAATTTTAGGGAAAAAAATTATTCTTTATAAATAATTCTGCATGTATACGGAGTTTGTCAACAATTATGAGATTTACTCAATAATAAAATTAACCACATAGCAAACAAAGCCTCAACTTACTAAGATACATATAAAATCTTACCGTGAATATTCCTGGTTTCGTTCCTGGGATAATGCGTTAAATGGCTAACTCGGTCAGTGGCGTCGTTGGTCGAGTACCGCCGAAACCAATTTTAACCCAAATAAAAGTTTCCCAAGTTGTGTGTGTGTGTGTCGGTTCTGAAGAGAACAACGAAGTGAAATCGAAATTAAGCGATGTCGAAAGAAACACGCCGCATTGTAGAATACTGAGCTTTCGTTTTTGGAAGCGCGAGACCAGATATTAAGTAAGTTCGACGAGTTGTGGCGATTATGTGATAAGTTTGCAACACACCGTTACTTTTTGCTAACTATACATGAAACTTAAAATATAAATGAACTATAAAACTTTTTTTTTTCTATCTCTGTCAGATTTTCAGAAAATATAGTACAACCCATAGTAGTTTTTATTCCTTTGTCCGACGCTGCCACGTGAAACACAACGTTTAACCGATTACGCAGTGTTGTCATATTTCAAACGAACGTGTAAGGTTTAGTATACCATTTGCGTTTGGTTGCTGTCTTCGATTAATAATTAAGTATATTCGAAGATGTGTAAGGAATAATTGTATTTTTTTCTTGTTGCAGCTGTACGCGCAGATCGGATGCGAGGCGGCAGAAACAAATTCGGTCCGATGTACAAGAGGGACAGGGCGCGGAAGTTGCAAATAATGCGGCAGCGGCAACTGGCCGCCCAGACATTAAGGGCTGGTGGTTCTCTGGGCGCGGAAGGCATTTACACTAACCAGCCGGGCACGTCGCCCTTCGCCAACATCCACATCAAGCAGGAAATCCAAATTCCCCAGGTATCTGTCGATCCGGTGTTTTGAATAGTATAGAAAGATATTATCTATAGCGTTTAGGGTTTTTGGTACTAAAAAAGGGCAACTTAACTGCATTCTTAAAACGGTAATAAAAGAAAAGTTACTGTCGATGACGGTTCCAGAGAAACGCGCGATTTTTGTTTTCGTCGAATCACGAAACACAGATTTTATCTAAACTTCAACCATCATGTTCTTGAAAGATAAAAATGCATGTTGTTTTTAAAAATCAATCAATAAATAAATAAAATTTAATAAACAATCAATAGTTATTAAAATTAGCGTCATTATATTCCAAACATTCTATAGTTATAGTCTATTTTAGAAAAATACTTAAATCATTTTTGACGTCAAGATTTCAAAATTTTTCCCCTTCTTTAGTGACATGCTGAACCGCTTTATTGCATTACCTTCAAATTGAATATTTTTGGTGGCTTATCGGTCGATAGCGTCTTGTTTTGTGACCGACAGCTTCCCTTATCCATCACTAAAGGGTTTTCCAATAAGAGTTGTTATATTGATATTCAAAAGGAAGTGGCATTTTCTCAGTTAAATGATCGGATGTTTATTTCAATGTAAACAGGAAGGTATGCTCTTAATAATGAAAGACAATATCAGCTAAATAGCCATCACGGCTACCCTGAAAGGGCCATATCCTTTTTATGAAATCGCTGCTGTATGCCCTGTAATCGTCCCAAAGGAAGAAGTCGCAAGGTGTTAAATCACAAAATCTCGGTGGTCAATTGTGATCACATCTTGGAGAGATTTTTCCACTAAAAGATCGATGGTATAGTTTTGGTTGGTCTCTATGCAAAATACGGTTTGCGGAATATACCAAAGAATGGACAAACCTGTTTTTTCTTCATCACTTAGCAGCAATGTTTTTGAGCGACGTGCATGAATTTTATTCTTCACATCACTAAGTTGACCCAATAGCTCGAATTCCAAAGCGACAACCTTTTACTACTGAATCAGGCGGTATAGCTGCTATAGTTGCTATAATAGACAAGATTTCGGTAATCGCTTACCATGTAAAATATGGATGCCATTCCCATTGGTTGTATTTCTTCAATCACGTTCGCGCGCTCATTATAGTAAGCTTATTTCGCAACTTAACGGTCCCGAACACAGATTGCGGCCATTAAGGCTGCTAATAATTACATATTTAACCAATGTTAGCCGTTTAAGCTTGTTTTTTTTTTGGTTTCGACGAAATAGTAGACCCATCTTTCCAAAGGCATAATGACTTAAATAGTTAATTACATTTATAACCACGAAAAACAGCCATATAAGGCACTGTTCCAAACAAGGGGCTCCCTTCTAAGATATTTTTGGACACAGAAAAGAAATATTGTGAACATTAGTTACGATTATATCTTGTACAAAATTTTAAATTTGTGTCACTTTCACTTGTTGTGAATTGGGGAACAACAACAAACTTTTGAAACATAACTAGGATGAAGGAGATTTTCATTATGTGAAACAGGACATTTTGTAGATTGCTGTACTGAAACTGGTTTGCATTCTCCTGTGTACTTGTTTATATACTGTTTGAGGGGGCAGAGCTAAAGGTGACAAAGACCTGAGTCGTGGTTAAGATTGTTTCATGTAAAGATTTCTACGGATTTTCGGATTTTTCTTTGGTAGGAGGATTGATTACATGCAAGAATTTTAGTTTCTTGGTTTCATGAGCAACTGCCGAGAGCTTTGTCGTAGGCTCTTTCATGTTTTTAGCCTAATTAATCCCGTTATATGTATGGAATGCCGTAAAATCTTGGAGGGTCACACCGAAGATGTTTAGAAATTTGTAGACAAGTGGTAAAAGTGTGATATTTTTTGCACTTCCTTCGAGGCCAATTCACAATAAATATATCAATCAACATTCACCAAATAAAACGTTGTATTTATACCTGACAACTTATCCAGATGCACACTTTAATTTTGTCGAATAACCTATATCTCGATCTTTCTACAGAGTAGAGGATCACGTGAATGCGTGAAAAACATAAATGTTGCTAGTGACAAACACGATCATAAAAACACAAAACGAAAACGCTAACGTACTCTGCCACTATAGCAATCGTTCCAACAATTTCTAAAATTATGGAAAAAATATTATACTCTCAAATAACAACAAAATTATTCCGGTTTAACCCAAGCGGAGCCTTTGCGGTGTTTACAGATGATATTATGATTACTCAGATAGTCGCTATGTCACTTTTCGAAGGTTTCTGATATTGCAATTTATTGACAGTTGCTGGTAAAGAATGGCATAGATCTAAAGATTCATGCATAATGGTTTTGAGACATGGGATGTGTATACCGATATTTTCAAGACTTTTGATAGAGTACATCATTCAGCACTGATTATAAAACTCGGAAATTCCGAAGTGCGCGGCGACCTCTTCCGACTATTGCAAAGCTATAGTGCAGCAAGAACTCGTGCGAATGTTACCTCTGATGTCCCCAAGGATCTCATCTAGTAATGGGTTAATATTTTTGTTTTCGATGAGGGACTTTTTTCACAGTTTCTATTATTTATGAAGAGATTCGTTCACATTTAGATATATTAGAGTCTCAGAGCGATCTTCACAGATTTACTTATTATTGTAGAAGCCACAGATTATTTTTAAATCTTGCTAAATGTCGATATATTCTATTCTCATATTCTTAAGATTTAAGCAAG
Organism: Cylas formicarius; assembly: GCF_029955315.1. Lineage (NCBI taxonomy): Eukaryota > Metazoa > Arthropoda > Insecta > Coleoptera > Brentidae > Cylas > Cylas formicarius. The sequence goes on along the minus strand of NW_026844319.1, from coordinate 31,544,428 downwards.
TAAAAGATTTGGGGATTGTTGTTCTTTGAGGCCCATATCGAAACTGGGCTTCATGTTGACAACTACCAAAGGATCCAACAAGCATCAGTCACTAATAATCGTGTATAATAGCATGATAAGGTCTGTACTGGCGTACTCATTGGCATCTTATGAGCTATAACGCTAATTCATATCGGGTGCGAACGAAATTAACATTATCTATGAAGCGATTTAGGTCGAATTACTTTTCTAACTCCTATAATAAGATGCGGAATTATAATAATTGTGTTTGTCAAAACGACATAGATATAGATATGTTTAATTTAAGCCTTAGTTCATTGAAAACAAACGTTTATAAACTTCTTTGGCTCGTCGTTAAGATTTATTTAAATTTTAACTTTTGCTTTCATTGTAGAGATGAGAAATTGTTTGTATAACCCCATATTGTGCCATTCTGTAGTTGAGTAGCTGCGTCTAAATAAATAAATAAATTACTCCAATGCATTCGACAGGATTGACCACCGTCTCTTACTATCCAAATATAGATAATGTGGAAGAATGGATCATTAAATCTAGTTAACTTTTATTTTTGCAAATGCCATCAGGGACACTTTTCGTAATATGCAGCTTGCGTAAATGCCTTTCTCCAGCGTGGAATTTTTCATTCCGCAGGTGTCATCGCTGACATCGTCGCCGGATTCGTCGCCGTCGCCCATAGCGGTGGCGCTGGGTCAGGTCGGTTCCCAAATGGTTCAGCAGGCGTCGAGTCAGCAACCTGCGTTGCAGATCGTCGGGGTGCCGGGAAACGCGAACGGCACGATGCCCACCGTAATGAACGCCGACCAAAAGATCTGGGGTCAGGCCAATTCGACAACGACATCGCCCCATTCGCTCAGTCCCAAAGTGTTCCAATTCGAGACTGTAGTGCCGAGCGGGAGCGTGTCCCAGAACAAAGTGTCGCCCCTGATACGGGACTTCGTGCAGGCGATAGACGACAGGGAGTGGCAGAACTCGTTGTACGGACTCTTGCAGAGCCAGACTTACAACCAGTGCGAAGTGGACTTGTTCGAGTTAATGTGTAAAGTGTTGGACCAGAACTTGTTCTCGCAGGTCGATTGGGCGAGGAACTCGATATTTTTTAAAGATCTCAAGGTTGGTATCGCGGTAATGGTTTTGTTTAAATCTATGTATATAATCTCCACTCATTGTTATCATTATCCGGTGTTCCTCAAGGCAGCAATTTAAGCCCCCTTCTATTCAATATTTTTATTAATGACATTGTCGAAACTGTTGGTGCTAATTGCTTGTTATCTAAAGTTCTACAAAATTGATAGGTCTGCCAAAATTGACGTGTCTATATATGATTACCAAATCAATGACATCTTACTCCAGCGTCCAGCTACTTTTGTTGATCCAGGTGTCACTTTTGACCCTAAACTTTCTTTCATTTCTTTCATTAAAAACTCGGTACTACGCATTTGTTAAATCTAAATTAGAAGACGGCGATATTATATGGAGCCCGTTTTACCAAGTACATTCAAGGTAGCTGGAATCTGTACAACGAAAATTCTTGAAACTCTTGTCTTTCAGGCATGACAATAAGTATCCCCCAATTGATATAACCAATGCTTCGCTTCGTAATAGGCATAACGTACACAAATTAAGTTCTCGCCGCAATTGTCACTCATAATCAGGTTGTTGATCCGATCCTGGCCTCTTATTAAAATTGAACTTTGGCGTTTCCAGGGTTACCTCAAGAGCAGATGAAACATTTTGTCTTTCTACGCCTCCTACGAATATTTTATAATTTTCTCCTTTCCATTGGAATTCAAGGAATGGCATATAATCATTTTTTGTTTTATTTTACGTTGCATCAGTATTTCGCAGTCCTTTTGCGTTTTTTTTTTTAATTTGTCACTTATGTCCCTGCTCTGTAGTTGGGTTTATCTTATTGAATAGTGTATCTAAATAAATAAATAAATAAATTTTATCAGTCCTACCCCTCTGATACCGTTATCAATACCTCAATTTCTTTCTTAGTACTCTCCTTTTCCTTCTTCACGCTGGTCTCCAATTGAGTTTGCATAAAGGTGGTGGACCATGATTCAGTAGAAATACTGAGAGGTGGTCGAACTTCAATTGCCTTTATTTTTTGTTTACACCATGTTTTTGGCAGATGTATCACTACACGTCATCAAGTGTAGATTAATTTTAAAGCCTATATACTTGTTTTTAACGAATGCAGCATCCTTAAACTTGTGCCTTTTGCAATGCGGTCAACCCGAGCATCAGATCATTTGATCTGGTGTTGTTTCTTAAGTCTTTTTGCTTCTCCAATATACGACTCTCCACATTCACGGGGTATTTGGTAGAGACACCCTTTTCCTTAAGCCGATGTTTCTGGCTTTGTTCTGATACAGGTTCACCTTTGATGTTCAACTAATCTTTTCTGAGATTCCCTTCACTTATGGAATCACCAAGAGAAAGAGAAAGAGTATGTACCTTACATTGTTTCTCATTGCTCAATCAGTCCGAGGTGTATACGTTCTCATTATGCAGTGCGATGCCCTCATTTTTATATACAGGATGTTATTGAAATAACATCTTGTCATAGCGCGAGCGAATCTAAATGTCACTGTCATCAAATTTTCGTCAATTATATCAATTAATTAGGAACGAAGGAATCTGAGATTTTTATTTAATTGGATGACAGACGATATTTGCTGGTGCCAAATTAATGAGCGTAGTACACAATAAAATCAGCACAGGGTGACGATAGATACCTAGATTACTTAATACCCAAAATTTCACTGACCAGTTTTATACAAATAAAAAAAAATATATTTTTAAGTTGGCAGATATTATGTAGATTTTGGTTTTTTTTTTGTATATTTGCACTATTTAAAATAGAAACAATAAATAAAAAAAGACAATTTAGTCGTAACCCACGTGTGGGTGATAAAAGAGGTGAAAATAATTTGATATTCTCTGGTTAAAACTACATTACGACTTAACCAATAGTGAAACTACTATTACTTTAAATTATTACAGGGTGTCCCAAACAAGATTACTTAAGATTACTTAAAACTGCTATGGAACAATTCCAATTATTTGTTTAACTGTTTATAAATTTTTGATTTTCTAATTTTTGGGTAAAACTCGTTTGGGTTTGTTAATTTCAGAGAAACGACGTATGCCATACAAACACTCCAAAAATAGACAACATAACAAACAATACAATGTTGCCGAGTGGTCTGAAAAGTCTTGCGGTATTTTAACGAGTTACGAAACGTATTTAATCGATTTATTTGGTTCATGGTTATGATTTTTCTATTTGTAAACTGCAACGCCCACTTTAATTAATTGGTTATAAGGCGAAAATGATTTTCTAAATTACATTTCTGACGACTTAATGCTACGTCGATTCTGTCATGTAGATATTGAAATAATAATTGCAAAGAATATAACAGTTGAAAGTGTTCTTAATAACATGTACGGAAGATTTCATATGGTACTTCTGATATAAGATTCGTTCATTAAATTATATGATGCGCATTCAAAATACCCTGACCTTGATAATCGGCCTTTGAACGGGTTGAATTGCTTCCTCGCATTGGTTGAAATGTCATCACTAGATCGATCGTGAATATTTCATTAAAAAAAAAATCGTTAAAGTCGTAAACGTTAAGGAACTACGCCAAAAGATTGGCAAAAAATTAGTCTTGTTTAAGTGTAAATGTTCTAAGATGCAATCTAATTATTGCTTAGTATTTTGTTATGTAGTTATCCTTTTCACTCGAATACCATACAACGTGTCCTTCTGGTGAATAACGTCAGAGAATACTGTTCATCATAGCTCTTTAGAGACATCATTGAAGGGCACATCGGCGCTTCTTTGTAATTTGTGGCGAAATGGAAAGTATGATAACTAAGGGATGTATATGGGGTTGCTCAAGGGAGCTTGTTGGGTCGTCTTTTGTCTATGAAGATGAAATTCATTTGGCCCTATCCCAATAGATAACTTGCTGCCAGTATAACAACCTGACATCCCTATTAGACTGGCCATAAGGGAACATATGCTTAGATTTTTATTTTGATTAATTCTTGAATATTTATAAAAGAAACCTTAAACCGTATAACGAAAGATTTATTTTGTTTTAAAAAAGTACATATAAATACAAGAATGTATTTTGTGTGGTAAGTACATATATATACCCAAAACCATTTTGTAAAAAAGTCCATTATTAGAGTTTCTTCTTCTTTGTCTTCTTCATCTTCATCACTACTTTCTAGATGTTCAGTTTGACCAATTATTTCCTCTACTGCAGGCATATTGGTTATCGCAACAAAGGCGATACTGGACCTATGAAATAGTTCATATTAACATAGAAAAAAAAAAGGTTTTACCTATTGCTTGAATTTTTATGTTTTAAATAAAAAATAATAAATAAAATAAAGTGTCGATAGGCGTTACCACCTTGGCAAATAGCCCATTTGTCATACCTATGAACGCTTAATAATGAAGGTTAAAATTGGTCAGGTGCGAAGCACTTTGGGATAATAGCTTATTATTGCAATAATTTTGGTTTTATCCTATTTGAATTGCACTGAATCGAGTTTAAACTTTATTTTCCTTGGGACACTAGAATATTGACTCTTTCCTACTATTTTTTTTTTATTTTTGACTATAATGAATATGAAAACTAATCCTAACTCAATAACTCAACATTCTGCATAATAGTTAATTATTTTCATCCTAATTCAATTGGCATCCCGTCAGGTCAAAAATTAAATCGATCCGTTGCATTTTCGACCATTTTTTACTACATTCGCGAATGTTTGTAAACGAAAATGTCCGACAACGGACCCGTTTCGACTCGTAGAAGTTTTGTCCACGACCCGAATGCCAACTCAAGTCGAACGTTGTAATCTCGGCCCGTAATTGAGCAATTTTTTTTTGCATTGTCAAATTGTGCCGCACTTAAAATACGCTAACGACGTTGTTTAACATCGACTGTCCGAGATGGCGTAATCGTCGTCGTTTAATGCCGTTTTCGTTCTCGGCAAATGTTGACATCGTCTGGTTCGCAATTCCGAATTTGGTACAACTATTATATCCCTTTAAATTATAAAAAGTTTTCTAGGAGGAAAAACGTTTGTTTGCTCCATAGCTCTGGGGACAGTCTATTGTAGACTCTAATACGAGTGTTCGTAAAATATTTTTTTGAAAATTCTAGTGTAGTTTTTTTTTATGGAGAAACAATCTTTGTTGCGTGTATTATAGTCGTCGAAAGCTTCGTTTTATTGTAAGGTATTTTTATTTTTATATACCCATACACAAAATTCTAATATGTATATACATGCCAAAGGCAGCATTTTAAACTCCCGGAAGAGGGGCCTGCACGAACTATCAACAAAATGTTTATTAAAGTACCACAAGAAAGTGAAGTAAAAAATGTCAAATTTTCACTATCGCACTGGAGACGCCCGTAAATCTGAAGGAAATTTTTGTTACAATTTCTGCCTAGATACGAGGGCGCTTCTAATAGTGTAACTGAGTTTACTTGTTTACTGAATGTAATTGATAAGCACCGCCTTTACCGAAAATTATATCAAAAATTATTTATACAACGAAATTTATAGTTTAAAAAATATATAGGGAGCCAAGTAAAAATCTTTTGTTCCCGAATATGGAGGTGAATATCCCTTTTCCGCTTAATCGTAATAATAACAACGAAACTTTGTTTTTGTTTAGAATGAAAATAGTCGAAGATCGATGAGTCATCGGTAAAAAATGCGTAGGAAAGTGAAGCCAACATAAACACAGCATAATATTGTCAATGATGCACATGCATCCTTCGCGTTCTCCTGATTAGATTGGAAGTGGGGTTTCTACCTTTTGCTGCTGAATATTTGCACAGTTAAAGAGAGACGCGCAAACGTAGAAATTCAATAAAACTGTCAAAAATGTCTTCAAAAACATCAGCGTTTTGATCGTAATAGTAGTAAGCCGTCGCCAAATCAATTTTTTCCGACCAATGATTTTTTTAAATTGTTTCACCCTTCATTTACCCAAGTTTGAGCCAGATAAATTTTAGTTTTTTCTTCGAATTAATTTCGTCTTTTTGTCGGGCTTTCATCAACATATAATAATGATTATCAAAATTCTTTCCTAAATGTCTTAAATTTGCTGTTTTCTTTCAATAAAATTAGGTCATTAAAGTTATAAAGCAAAATAATTTCATATAGGAAATTGTTCTGTTACCTCAATTTTTCAAATTTGCGTTATTTATAAGGCAATATATACAAGGTTTTTCACTTAAAACTCCGCACGCCAATAACTCCAAAACGAAAAGAAATATTTAATTTATGTAAAAAGTAGTCAAAGTGTGGGGTCAAGTAGATATTTCCTAAAGTTTAAAAAATTCGACGCCTGCAAAGAGCTGGGCGTCACGACGCGTCGAAAAATTATTCGATTGCAGAGACTTTGGAAATACGCGCATACAAAAGTACATATTATTTAAAAACTTTTTTGTTATTTACTCAAACTTATTTACTTTACCCGTTTCTAAGTTATACCGATTTGAAGTAAACATTTCTTGATTAATAAAAAATGTGATTAACGCTTATTTTTACAAGTATGCCATGAATGTTAGTTACTATGGCAACCATTGTTATCGCAGTTGTTTTAAGTGCAATTACAAACAATAGATTTCAACTAGTTTAGTATGATTTTATTTATTATTTTTTATCGATTTAGTTCTGATAACATGATAAATAAATGAAAAAACAGTAAAATACCTACAAATTAATAACCAAAATTATTATTGCAATTAACTACATAATAAGACATTTCAAAAATTTTGTTCAAAATTATGTCCATCTGCTCGAACACAACTATCAAAAACTTTTAACAGATGAGCTTGGGTCACTTGTAGGAGAGTCCTTCTTGTGATAGCGGCACACGCTGCACTAATTTTGTTAATGAGATCAGCCATATCTTCGATAGGTTTTTCATAGATAACGTTTTTTAGGTAGCCCCAAAGAAAATAATCTGGTGATGTAATGTCCGGGGACCTCGCCGGCCACCTTACCGGTCCATTAGTACCAAACCATCTATTGGGATATTCTCGGTTCAAATATCTCGTTACTATTTGGGCATTATGTGCAGGCGTTCCATCCTGCTGTAGCCACATATTCATTCTAGTGTCAAGAGGCACTTCTTCTAATAGTTCCGGAAGTGTAGTTTGAAGAAATCTTAAATAGCGATCTGCATTTAAAGTTCCTTCGTAAAAGTAAGGTCCAATAAGGAATCCATTTAATATGCCGCACCAAACATTGATACTAAAAATTCGTTGGTTACCTCTTTCTGTAATCCAACGAGGATGGTTTTCGGACCAAAAACGACAGTTGTGTCTATTAACGATTCCATTATTTTGAAATCGACTTTCGTCGCTCCATAAAATTTTCGAGAGAAAATTTGCATCTTGGCTATACAAATCGGACAATGTCGCTAAGAAATACATTCTTCTAGCATAATCGCCTGGTTCTAGTTTATGAACTAGTTTACTTTTGTACGGGTGAAAAGAGTTTCTATGTAGAATTCTCCACGAAGAACTTATGGTAACACCGGTATTTTCTTTTATCTCTGATAGGGATATCTTGGGGTTATTATCAACCTGCTGAATTACAGCAGCAGTATTTTCATCATTTGTAGCCGTCCTGTTCCTATCTCTTTTAGGTTTTATGAGGCTGCCATATTCTCTTAAGTTTTTACATAAACTTGAAAAGGGTTTTGCATGCGGATAACGCCGTACGTAAACTCTTTTTGCTTCTCTACAATTGCATCTGCATTCTCCAAACACCAGTAACATGTCTACTTTTTCCTCATTGCTAAATTGCACCATTTTCACATAATAATTCTTAGTTTTTTTTAAACCGAACAAATTTGGATATTTCTTGTGACAAAATGTGACAATTTTTTGATACAGCAATAACAACTTACGTTTGTAATTGCACTTAAAACAACTGCGATAACAATGGTTGCCATAGTAACTAACATTCATGGCATACTTGTAAAACTAAGCGTTAATCACATTTTTTATTAATCAAGAAATGTTTACTTTAAATCGGTATAACTTAGAAACGGGTAAAGTAAATAAGTTTGAGTAAATAACAAAAAAGTTTTTAAATAATATGTACTTTTGTATGCGCGTATTTCCAAAGTCTCTGCAATCGAATAATTTTTCGACGCGTCGCGACGCCCAGCTCTTTGCAGGCGTCGAATTTTTTAAACTTTAGGAAATATCTACTTGACCCCACACTTTGACTACTTTTTACATAAACTAAATATTTCTTTTCGTTTTGGACTTATTGGCGTGCGGAGTTTTAAGTGAAAAACCCTGTATAGTGTATTTAAAAGTTTTGTATATTTCACTTTTAAAGCAAACAACTTTTGAACTTTTACTAGATGAAAATCCATTTATCAAAATAAATAAGAACTAAAAGTTCAGATTTTCACGAAATTATATATTTTCACATGACAGTTGTTTCGACAACACCGTGTCTTTATCAAATTAGGATAACGACACGGTGTTGTCGAAACAATTGTCATGACAAAATATATAATTTCGCGAAAATCTGAACTTTTAGTTCTTATTTATTTTGTCAAATAACTTTCCTAAATGTGATTACAGTATTACCTGATATTTGCTAATTTATGTTAGTTATATTGGCTATATCAGATCGACGTTCCCGTTGCGACACCCTGTATATTATGCGATAATTTTTGTGTGACAATACAGCAAACACAATGTCCTCATAAAAGTTTTATTTATTTCATTTTTAAAGCAAATAAGTTTTCTAAATGTGATTACAGTATTACCTGATATTTACAAATGTATGTTAGTTATATTTGATAGTCTTTGTGTGCAGCATACATAATGTACGCATAGAAGTTTTATTTATTTAACTTTTAAAGTAAATAAGTTTTCGAAATGTGAATAAAAAAAAAAGAGACCATAGTTTGAAGAAAAATTTTTTTTAAAATGGCGTATTTTTTTATATATTTTTTTATTTTTCAGTAAAATTCGAATAAAATATTTGAAAATCCGTGAAATCTGTGAAATCAGTTGTACCAATTTCGGATGGCAATTTACCCCTTGGGACAATGCATAGCTATTGATAGTATTAAATAATTTATTGTCAGCTAAGGACTGTTGATCTTCCTCAGACGTCGTAATTAATACCAGCGTAGTTATTTTTTGCCCCGTGGTGATATAAACGGCTGACGTTCCACTGATTATTAATAACAATTTAAATCCCTCGATCTTAATTCTTATTTAAACAAATTAGTATTTGACGTAAATACTTGTACGCTTCTAAAGGTATATTTGCACAACGAGTGATGCATGCGCGTTCCGAATGCGATTTTTATGTCAACGATGCGGCTTGTTTTGGTTTAGATTCGGATCGTCTAATGAGTCATGGCGTTTTAATTCGATTGTGCGCTGACATTTCTTCGTTTCCCAACTCGTCGGTCTTACTCTTTGACACCGTTTCCGAAATAACGAGCTTTAAATGGTTTTTTTTTTGTGTTGTAGTTGTTTAGAGGCGTACCCAGAATGACGGTTGCCCAAGATATAAGTTCGCGTCAGCGCGTAATCGCCCGCACAAATAGCGGGCCGTTAAAACGTTACGAAAGATGGACGTGAAATAGAAAAGACGACCGTTTAGAAAAAGAGAAGGAAATTATGCGATATTCGCCTCTTTGTTGTTATACAGGGTCGACACTAATTGCAAGCCTATAATAATTTAAATGAAATATTTTTGGTTCGGTGTTATTTTATTTCTCCGCAGAAGGAGCGAGACATTTATTTTTCGAGGCATCATTTAGCACTTAATGCAAGACAATACATCATTTTTGATTTTTTTTCATCCCATCTAGTGCGCGGGAAGCGTCAGTTTACCACGTCAGTTTCGTTTCCCACGGATCCGAGCCGCTTCGGACATTTCCGGAATGTTTACCGCACGGGTTTGGGGGCAATCGGAAATATTACCACACGGCTTGAATTTTGACATTCCCCACGGTCACGTCAGCGAATGTATTCGTGTTGTTTTTCAAAAATGTACCCAAAAACTAATACGCAGAAAAATGTTATGAATATACCGGCCAATTTAAATACTACGTGCTACAAGCTATAATTAAAATCTAGTGAACTAGTCAGTAACTAAAGTGACATCTATAATTTCAGTTTAAATGCACTTTAGTGGTTTTTACAGTTTTTATATTAATCTCTTGCCAAGACCAATTGTACGATTTTCAAATATCCGTGTCTCATCAGAACAAACAAAATAAAATGGAACGTTAGGACGTGCTTGCGTATTCGATTAATTTAATGCTCTTAAAAGCTCTATCCTTGGATGATTTTTCTTTCAATTACAGTGTTCTTCTTTAAATAATCTACTTAATGATCAATTGCAAAAGCCAAATGAACAACATCAAATTGTATTTATTCCGTTTTATACGTCTAAAGTGCACAGTTAAAAAGAGGCAACAATAACGATAAACGGATAGGTATGATGGCAACTAGTAAATATTTTATTTGAATGGTACGAAATTTAGTATTCGGATTATCTGTTATTATTTTTAATTTGGTAGATTGTGATTTTTTCGTGACGGTCGTAGAAAAAGTATAGTATGCAACACATTTGGGAAACCGCACTTATACTATTTCACAAATGGTTCGTCGCATATGCAACAAGTGCGGTAAACCGCATTTGACTCACGAGTTTATTTATTTATTTTTGGTTTTGGTTTAATAAACGGGTCACTTAAAAAGTGTACCAAACGTGTTGCATACTGTACTTTTTCTAAGACCGTCAGTTTGTCACGTCAAAATTCAAGCCTAATATCTCCTTTAAAAAGTGGTTCAGTGTGTTGAAATCCAAGGTCCTTGCTGCCCCGATGCTGTCATTTTGCCCAATCCATTGCCTAAAGTTTTCATTTAAAAATTCGCTAATATCATTACTCAGATGATAAGGAGCGCCATCTTGTTGGATATTCTATGTCAGGAATCATGACCCTTCCGTCATTATACATTTATTTCGTTTTAAGTCAAAGGTAACATGACAAGATGTGACTTGCACGAACATGACACATTACTTGGACGTTCCATTCCCTATACGCGCAACAAAACCCAAGTTATTTTGGCTTGAAAGTATATAACAGAGCTTTAAATTTCAATAAATGCTTCGAAGAAACTGATAGTTTATCTGTATCATCTACTGAGTAGATGATATATTTTTTTAAATGGATTTTAAAAATGTATTGTTTAAACACTGTATTTTAATGTGATGTGACCTGCTTAATATACCCATATATGTGTTATACGTAATATCGAAAAGCGAAATAAGTATCTATCTATCTATCTATCTATTTATCTACCGTCATTGTAACTGAAACTTACGATTTCCGTCAGACATAAGCGCTGAGGCCGCTCCTGGATTACAGAACTAACATCAATTGTTAGACCATAATGCATCGCGTTATTTATCAACGATTGCCAGCTTCCGCCCGCGAAAACAAACTTGTTTGCACGCTCGCTCATTGAGGGAATATAAACGCGCCGGGCGCCATTTTAAAATACCCGAAATTTTCGTGCTTGCGAATATTATGTGAAAAAATGTAATTCTGGAAACGAATTTTGATTTTGTTACGATATGTATATGTAACACACCCTAACAATATACATAAGACATTTTTGTTACCGTTTCATTATGTTGTTGGGTTATTACAATTAATATCCAACATTCCTACTTTTAATATCGTCTTAAGAGTATGCCCCACTCCAAGTTTTGCCTCTTGCCAATACTGCCGCCCCACGTTTGTCTTGGTCTTCCACATTTTTTTTCTTTTTGACCCCCATTTCTGTTTTACTTGTCTTGTGTTTTCGATCCACTGCGAATGTCCCCAGAAACTAAACTGTCGTTTTTCTATATATTCCAGTGTCGATTGTACTTCAAGATTCTTTCTTATTTCCGTGTTTCTTATTCTGTCCACTTTGCTTTTTGTTTTATTAGTCAGTGTCCACGATTGACAAACAAATGTTAAAATTGGCTTTGAAAACATTTGTTTCGGTCGATATTTACTTTTTACTTATGAAGTTCTTATTCATTACAAAGTGCAGTTTTAGTGTTCGTTATATTCTGTTCTTTTTCTCTTTTTCTTGTTTTCCGTTTTCGTCCCTATTTCTACTCCTAAGTAATTGAAACTTTGTCATCTTTAACCCCTTTCTTAAAGATCGGAGAATACAATGTGGGGGGGAAGTTTTTGTAAAATGAAAAAATAATTGTTAAAGCAAATTCGTTGGTAACTTAAAGAAATCCTTTTATAAGGCTATCGCTTATATAACAACCGATTTATTTTATTTTTAATCTTCAAGTATTCAAACCTACGTAGGAACAAAAATCGCTAAGGACGAACAGAATCATGAATGGGAAACAAGTGATTGATTGTTGGTTTGAATTCCATTGTTTGGTCCAAAAACAGTTGATGTGGATGTGAAACATCATCAAACATCACAGGACAGGAAAAAACATCCAAGATCGGACGGATATGGAGATTGTTGCTCATCTTCAGTGAATAATATTTAGGTTTAGGATTATTCATTTAACCAAAATATACAAAATGCAGCAAGTCAAAAAAAAAATGAATAAACGAAACAGGTTTAAAATTTGAAATTTAGGTAAAAACAATTTATTTTGAGTAAATTCTTCAAGAATTGTTAGCAAGGCCTTTTAGGGTGAAATAAAGCGAAATACACACTTCTCCATATTAAGAGATCCCTTAAGCTTTCGCACCATGAACAGTGCGGATGACAATGATTTACGGAGGGAGTCAATGTGGATGCAATGGAGACTGCACTCAAAAAAGAAAGAAAAATGGCTAATACTTAAGGAAAAAACAGAAACGTCTTTGTAAATTACAACGTTTATAATGGAATTGTGGTTTCGTGGATTCGGCAATATTTACAAAATTGTACAAGCCTATTTCAAAACAGGGCAATTCTTCGAAAAAGTAGTAGTCTAATCCGTGGCGATCGCGCCGTCGTCACTCGTCAGCTTCCACGCTCACGTCATTCACCACTTTTCAGCGACCAAGTAGGCCATTGCTAGTGGGTCAAGAACGAACGCAAACTATTGCGAAATAGTAGTTACGGACAAAGATAGCTATGCGAGTCGATGTAATAAAAAAAAAAATCGAAAGCGACGGTGTGTATGTGCGCGCTCGTTTTCGTTATTGTTTGTCGTTCATCAACGTAAACTTAAACACAATGTGCGCGCGCCGGGGGGGGGGTCGTCCGTAAACACACGGTTTTTGTAAACACAGGCCGAGTTTACAGATACCGTAATAAAGTTTTGTAAAAATCTAGACAATTTTTCTATAATTACATCAATGTTAGGGTTAGTGTGGGCTTAGTAACTAGCCTTTAGGTGCTAGGGGCGACCTCGGCCCATAGCCCAAAGTAGGCTTATTCCGGTGATTGAAATCTAATTTATAGTAGTGGGTTTAGCTTTAGTTTTAACACAACACTCAACTAAGAATTCTTAAATTCAGGACTTTATTTTAAGCCCTACAGCAGAGCTTTAAAATAAAATTAGTGAAAAATAAAATACGGTAAAATAAATGCAGAACAGCGGTTCAACGCAGTTGCTTTGCAGTTGTACAAATTTCTAACCAAAGCGTGCATCTTCATTTTAAGTTGAATGGCATAGGACAAGAGATGCACTGAATGATGCCAAGAAAACATTGAAGATAAACGGACACTTCACACACCTTTACATCTGGAATAGATGAAGGCTTCGTCATCTCCTCGAAAGTGTCATCTGCGCGAGGATGCTCGTGGCCATAGTTTTTGAGGAGTTATCCTTGGAACTATTTTACTGTATGTTTCACTATGCGAACATAATGTCTATATTGTACTGCTGCAAAAGGTGTATATTTTTATTCAATGTCTGGGACAAGAATATCCAAACATATCCTCTTATCGAACCAAGTCAACTAAGCGGCTAATTGTGTGTCCATCTTTTGCTGCTCCTAGGCCTCATGATTATGATATAGAAAAAGGATGTTCAACTAAAATATAAAACAAGAAAACAAACAAAATAAAACTAATACTATTTACAAATCTTCTGGATTCCTCCTGGTGTCTCAAACGAAATTTTGTTTTTGACCGATGGATTATGTTAAGAGGTTTTTGGATAAGTGAATCAGTGATGTTTTGGATGAAAGAAAGAACAACAGTGGCAAGTGTGGGATTGCTTTCGTCCCCTTTGCTATGGGGAAGTTGTGGTGAAATGTATTTTGTGATGGAACCCTTAATATCTCTAATATGGAAATTATTAGAGAGAAGAGCAGATGTTAAGGTGTTTTAATTCTGGGCTCAGTGACTCGGATTCTTTTACGACTCTGTAAACAAAAGAGTTGATAACCGATGATTTTTAGAGAACATGTTACGTACAATCGTAGGGGAGCCGACGGTACATTATTTCCACGGACTTTGCTCACCAACAGAAACCTTAAAACTTTTGTGTAACCCCTTGTCGAATCTCGTGTCCAATTACAATATGAAAACTTAAGTTACGTATGACATTTTTTTATTATTCATTCATTTAAAAAACATGTCCTCTTTGTCTCTTTAACAAAATCTTATTTACTTTTACTACGTGGTGCAAAAGTTCTTTTTATTGTTTTCAACTGTTTTGTAATCAATTCAAAAATATCCCCAACCACAGTAAGACAATTTGGCTCGAAATTTTAACGATGAGCCAGGCTGCGTTAAATTTTGTGTCTTGTGATTTTATAGACGTGTCAATTGACAGTCAAGATTTCTTCGTACTCTGTTTGAAACTCCTTAAAAACTTTATGTTTAAGAGACTGATCTGACTTATAATGAGAGCTGTAAGGAAACATTTAAAATACACAAAATGCTTCCTGTAACATCGATATTTTTTCTTAATATTTTCATAAATTTTCTTATCTCTTTGTTAATGACATTTTCCTTTCTACTTTTTTTTTGTAGTGCTCAGAACTAAATAAACGTCTGTCTATTGGTTTTCGGTCGTAAATTCTGCGTTCAGTGTGTCGCAAGAACCTGAACAATCGCTATTAACGTCTAGAATGTCCACACACACACACGCAGACGCAGTTAAGATGTAATAAAAACACGTTTCGGCTTTACTACTGTTATATTCTTGGAAAATTACAATCTCTGCGATAAATAAATCGCGAACACAGCGCGCGGGGGGGAGGGGAGACGGATACCAATTATTATTATTATTAACCGCGTAATTTTCGTTTGGATCGCTTTGTTTCCTTTGTTTTTTCAATTCCGTAAAACGGCGAAATAGTTAAGCCGATGCAAATTCGGTCCGACGACCTCGTGTATTTTCTTTTATTTAATATCCAATTTAAAAAAAAAAATCGTTTCGACCCAGACAATGAGTTGCGACGATTAACAATGTAAATTTTTAACCGGCTATGGGGGGGTCCCTGTTTTTTTTTTTCCACGCGCATTACCTATACGAGTCTCTCATGTGTAAACGTTTTCCGCGCCATTCTTCACGGTAGACCACGCAGCGCCGTGTTTGCGCATGCAAATCGGTAGCGTAGAGAACTAATTAAAAAATTATGATTAATGAGTTCCTTCGAACGGGTCCAAACTCTGGCCTTAAAAACTACCTACCAGCCAGCGATTTACAATATTACAATACAGTCGAACTTCGATAACTCGTAAGTCAAACCAAATTGGTTGGTAATAGCGTCAAAAGTAGGAAATGCGTGTAAGTCGATTACTCGAATATCTTGATAACTCGAACGAAACATTTGGTGCCAACTTCGATAAGTCGAATTTTCTCGGGGAACCCCGTAATTACGACCGATCTTAACCTGTCTTTTTAACGTATCTATGCAAGCAGTTCATTTTTATTCATGACACACACACACACACACACACACATGGTCGCACACCGCAAGGATCGTGCAAGATTACATTCCAGAAGTCTGTTTTCGAGTTAGGCTTGGTACTCCAACCTCGATCCCAGAGCTTATTGTTGCAGTAGAGGAAGAGTGGCTTAACATTCCACACAAAACAATAGCGAACTTGATTAGATCTGTGCCTAATCGAGTAAGAGATGTTGTTAGGGCAAGAGGAGGTCGTACACATTAAAAAAAAAGTTTTGAGTTGCTAATTACAATTTGTTTTTAGTAATAAAAAAAGGTTAATTTGACTCGTGCAGTTATTTTACTATACCCCAAAACGCAGAAATAAATTTTAATCAATTTAAACTAGTATTGAAGTAATATAATATATATTGATTTAATATAAATTGACATTGATACGTACATAGCAAAGAGCAAAACATAAAAATGCAATCAATAATTCAGGTAATAGTAGGGTTGTGGAATGAACCGCTCAAATTTTTTATGTCAAATGTCCGAAATAATTTTAAAAAAATTTGTTTATATTATATGTTATGTCGAAGTCGCGTGGTTCTGAGAACTAAATGGAGTGGATGTTTTTCTTGGAATTCCCCGAATCGCCACGAATCGCCAAGTATCACAATCGAGTATTCATTGAAAAGGGTTACAGGTAAATTCGACATCACAAACGCATAGTCATTTATTATAAAGATGACAATTGGTAGGAATTGTAGAGACAAGATGTTATTTAATTTTTTTTTATCGAACTTGACTAATAAATTGATTAGCCCCAACACCAGACACTAGCAACCTGCACAACATACAATTCGTAAATTAACAAACCATCCTTTGCAGTTATAAAAAGAATTGATAATTATGTTTTTCAATATTTCCGAAGATAAAAATTGTCTTTTATCTGTAAACATATGTTCAGAAATTGAAAAACTTCGCTAAGCATCTACAAAAGTATTTTGCTTTTGGAATTAGGTGTGTTAGTTTCAAAACGTTCACTGAAGAATATTCAAAAGAGCTTTAAATATGTACACCTAATCAATTTTCTTATATTTCCTGAAAAAATTTAAAAAAATTGCGAATAGCAAAATACCGATTTATTTCCTTTTACCGTTAATAATGCAACACATTGTAATATTTTATAATATTTATAAAATAATCCTGTGAAAATATCAATATAATATATATGCAATCGATGTAAATGCTTTATTTTGCCAGAAAAATCAACTTTGCTGATTATATATTTATATATAACTCCTTTATTGCTGCCAAATGGGGCACAAGAATTTACCATTAACAAAAAATATGTTTTCGTAGGTGAAACGGATACAAAAAACACCATTAAAATAGTAAAAGTATCACACGCCCACTTAGTGGCGGAGAAGGAAAAACGAATGTATGTGACAAAGAAAGGAATAATCACTACTATCCTTGTCAGTCTAAATAACATAACACTGCATTAATCACACGTCAAATACAGGGATAGCAAATAAATCGTGGATAACATAATAATAATAATTTCTACGTAACCCGAGAAAAGAGAGAAAAAAGAGTATATAAATTTCCATTTTATAAGTTGTACCTTATATCAAACAAAAATAATTACTCTTCCCACGAGAATCAAATATAAAGTAATAATATTTCATTGCATTTAGCACAGAATTACCTAGAAATTTTGTTGTTCAGGTAATAGTTTTTTTTACGTCATATATTAATCCCCATAGAATGACTACCCAGTGGACCTCTCTCCCTAGGACTTGTATGTGTTTAATGATAAATAACGCATAGTGGACATAGTCTGAAAGGGTTAGTGGTGTCATCCGTAGTGCTAAATATAACAAACATATCCCGACTATTATCTTAGTGAAGCTGCATCTGCTCAAACATTTTTGACAAAGTGGGTAAAATATTGATAAGGCGAAAACAGTATATTATCAGTGACACTTTAACAGCGTGTTGAGCAAGCTATAATTTTCCTAGATTCCTAGAGTTCCTAGATATTTTTCTATTTTCCGGTAGCTAGAATTTGTTTTCTGGTCTAAACACCATTTTTTTAAAGCGAAGAACAAGGTTAGGTTCCAAGATCTACAAATTGTTGCAAATAAGATGGCCGTTTTAATCCGTTCAAAACTCCTAGCTCGCTATCGCGGTTGATGCGTCGCGGCAATCGAACAATGCTTATTTATGGAAGCGACCTACTTTACCGATTCGCATCAAAACAGCGTTCTCTGTTGGAAATCGAACGAACCCGAGCCGTAGCCTCGATCCGAAACTATATTTAAAAAAAAGTATAACGAGAGCCGGTTTTATTGAACTTGGCCCGAATTATTGTCATCCATTTTCACTTTCAATTGTTTATTCGGTTTTACGTAATCGCCGCGATACGGTCCGGCGGCCCGACCCGTTTCTCTCTCGTTCTTTCCGTCACGATCGACTGGCGACGAGAGAGACGCGCATGCGCCTGTCGCATCCCATTGGTCGCGTTTTACTGTATAAACCGATTCCACGGACCTTGGTCACCGATAATTTTTTGTTGTTTCATCAAAATCGTACGACCAAAAGTATATTGTAAGTCCATCATGTGTCGGTATTTTAACCAAAATAGTGAGATGGATTACTTGATATTCGTTCTTGATCTTGTTTTAACGCATTTCTATCCGATTCTGCTAGCTTCGAATAAATATCATGTTCTTCCGTAAGATTTTTGTGTCCTTCATAGTTTTCTGATGCTTTGACTTTAATGTTCAATAGATCACATTTTTGACATGTGTCTTTGCGTAGTTGGAGGAAATTTAGATTAAAATCCTTTTTGAATATTTTTCTATAAGGTGAAGGTCATAAAAATTAACCATTTTTTTAATAGCCAGTTCAGGATGAAGATATTTTCTGCCCTGATTGGGGTCCCTACTATAATGGGATTCAAATTTCGGGAAACTGCTAATATGGTTTTGAACAATCATATTTGCTTCATCGCATATTTTTCTCGACGATCCAGGCAAACGCCCACGTAAATCGTTGCTAACGTTTTTAGATTTTCATGCACGTTTTAATCGTCCTTCGCTTATTTGAAAAGTATCTAAAAAGAATTTTTTACAAACAGCAACTTTCCCTGTTTTAGAATTTAACCAATACGTAAAACTCTCATTTCTACATACATCTTTTCCGTTTCTCTAATGTCTGCTTTTTACAATACTGCGTCCAGTCGCTTCGTATAGCAATATATTTTACTTAACAAAGGCTCCTAAGTTCCAAAACATTTCGAAAATAAATTTTCTTTCTGTTTCATTTAAATTTTTCAAGCAGACTTTTCGGCATTGGCAATTTTGAAAAACTTTGGCACGAATAATTTTTCCCTGAGTTCCGTTTAATTTTACGGACATAGGTCATTTTCAAAATTGTGATTTTTGAGTATTTATATTATTTTGAAAATGCACGTGATAATAAATTATAAATGTCAGAATTACCAACTTGATAAAAGATGAAAATGAACTTAAGCCACTTTCAAAATAAACGGCTCATATAGTTGCTGATATTCCGCATTGCTATCGTATTGATGCTTTGCTCTTCATTTGGTTTATCTGGCTGTTTTGCTGATTTGCTTGCTGGCGTAAGGATAATGTTATAAGATCTTCATATATCTAAATTAAAGTTAAGTTTATATGTATTATTTTCGACCCGTAACGGCGTCTCAACTCGTAGGATTGATTCTTGGTTTTGTTTGTATGGCGTCTTGTTGTCAATTATTCAACGTGGGTTAGAGATTCTGTCACCACTCGAGGAGCAACTGTTGCATAAACTACGCAACAATTTTGCTGACTGTCGAGCTTGAGAGAGTACATTAGATCAGTTCAGTGTCCAACCATTCCTGCAACTGTCTTCTTACTAGATACAGGAATGTCAACGAAATTAATTTAATCATCAACCAGATTTTGTGCTTGTTGTTCTTGTCTGGAAATTTTTGCTAAGCATTGTTAAGGTATTCAGTTTGACCAAGTCTTCACTTACTGATTGGTCAAATAAGGAACTTTGACTCTGTTTAACAAAAAAATGAGATTGTCCATCTTGCATCCTCTTGTACTTCAACAGATGTTGTTCCCCTAAGTGTCTGTCTGATCAATGCAAGACAGCGATTACTTAGGAGGGAAGAAAGACAGAATCAGTTGAATTTCGCATTTATTAATTTAACTAGTACGCCCATACTCAGAGATATAAAATATAATTTGCCAAGAGTAAGTATACGAGTAAACCATATTTAGTTTGTATTTACGATGAAACATCTTCATCATCAGAGACAAAATTTTAACTGCTACTACCAGAAAATGATCTTTCGTCTACATTAATAACAATAATATAATAAGAATATTCTTTTATTATATTTTCTCTGTGTTATACAACTGATCCAATTTTCTTTGGTCGCTGTTAAAAATATTTTGCACTGAGCCCACACCAATTTTATGGGCATTAAACATACAATGGTAAGGAGGCAAACTTGGTGACCCATTGCAGCAATTATTTCGTCGGTATCATACAGCAAGATCGTTTTGTAATTTTTTACAATTTTTAACAACTCACATTTTCTGAGTAGTTAATAATCCGATAATTGCTTCTTTTCTTGTCGATGCATTTGGTACACTTTCACCAAATCTAGAATGATCGATAATAATTAAAGAGGACCTTTCGCGTTTCACCAGCAGTTTTTCGAAAATGGGACCTTGTTTTGTGTAGTGGGAACTACTGTAAATAAAAATAGAACGGTGGGAGGTAAATGGGTGGATTTTGGAATCAAGTCAAATAGTGAGGCCCCTTCTCTCTGGGTTCAAATGTTCAACCAACATGACCTGCCATGTCAAATCTCGCTTCCAATCAATGAGACTTTTCGGTTTGGCTGTGAATTTTTTTCTGCATCGTTTCATTCATAATCATTCTAGCTTTACAACCACCTGAGGCGTATCAATGTTAGGATGTCAAGGACCTACATATTATCTAATAGATATATGACCCACTCCGGGATTTATTTCGTTTCAAATCCATAACAAACTGACTCGATGTTTTATTTGTGTAGATGCGTCATATCATCACCATCACGATCATCACCTACACGTCGCTTTTGAACAATGGGGGAGTGGTAGATAAATCCAAACCATCCAATAAACGTAAACGTATTGCATATTTTCCCGCACACGCACCATCGTCAGGCTCACCGTCCATTTTCCTTTTGCAGGTCGACGATCAGATGAAGCTGCTGCAGCACTCGTGGTCCGACATGCTGGTGCTCGACCACATCCACCAGCGGATGCACAACAATCTACCGGACGAGACCATACTCCACAACGGTCAAAAATTCGACCTGCTCAGTCTCGGTCTGCTGGGCGTGCCCAGCCTGGCCGAGCATTTTAATAATATTACGGCGAAACTGCAGGAATTGAAATTCGACGTCAGCGATTACATATGCGTCAAGTTTATGCTGTTGCTTAACCCAGGTAATTCGCATGATGCGCAGCAAAATGGGGAATACCGTTGTTCCGTTGCAGATGTCAGAGGCATCACAAACAGGAAACACGTCCAGGAAGGGTACGAGCAAGTGCAACAAGCTTTGCTCGAATATACTGTCACGTGTTATCCACAAGTGCAGGTACGGTATTTTAGTTAGCAGACAAGCTGAATTGTCCTGTCGGTCTCCACAAACAACATTTGGTGCTATCGATGCCTTAATTAAAAGCCTACCTGTAACCTGCCAAATAATTAAATACATGATCATACCTATTCTGTTTCTAGTTATGATGATGATGATGGCTAAGAATCTGTATTCTGTTTATCCATATTCAACAATCTCAAATATCAGTTAACAGAGCAATGTTAAATCTGATTGTGAGCTTGGCAATCACATTTTTACGCTAGTTGACAGTTATGAAATTTTCTTGAGTAATTTCGGGAGAAACAAAGGGACCATCAGAAATTTCTTCACCACGAGACACACATTCCCCTTCTTTTGTCGTTAAAAAAACCATTTCATTTCTTTATAAATCTGCGTTTCAATTTCTGGTCACGATTGTTATCCGATTACAGTAGGTGACCATTTAAATTTACCAACTAGTAAGCAGTAAGCAGAATTATTAAAGAAGTCAGTAATTTTTCATAGAAATTTCCACGGGGCACTCTTATACCATTTACAAATCTACTGCTGACGTTTCGCCAATCATCCTGCTTCTTCAGGGCTTATTTATAAATAGAATATAGAAGAGTTGCAAATAGTAAGTCAGGTTCACCAATGACTCCGATTTATTAAGTTTCCGAGCAATGTTCTCCTTTTCCCTTCTCTTCCATTAAACTTTTTTAGTTCCTCTTTTATCCAATCTAAAAATGCAGAACCTTGGAGCATATTTCGACAGAACCCATCTTATTTTTCTTACTGCTAGAAGAAAACAAAGAAAGGAACGTAGGACGGCAAAGGTTATGTTCAATGTAGTTTGCCACATTCTTCTTTTTTCGGCAATTTCATTAGCAATGTTGGTTAGGGTCTTGTTTCTGCTATTATTGTTAAGGCGACAGCTATCGTTTTAAGTCAGAACGATATTGTTATTTAACCATGATCGTAACAACGTAGAAACAAAGTTGCTCTCAATATTTGCGAATCCATAAAATAAGTATAAATTAATAAGATCCTGGCACCTTCGCCAAGAACATAAAAACTCACTACCATTAATATTTTTCAAATTTGTAAATTCTTATTTCGAGTTATATCATCACCTGGTGCTCTATGACGGATGTGTTCTGACACATTCAAGACAGAAACACCGAATAATAAAAATTGCAATGTAATATTTACGAAACACCGTATAATGACTCTGACGAAGTATATATAAAATAAACAACCCAATATGTGTATTTGGAATATAAATTAAACGTAACACTGTGTAGCTATAGTGCTTAAAGCAATATTAAGATACAATTAGTATAGTTTTCTAATATTAATGCCTTGTTCGGTCTCCTTCGAATATGACGTCACTGTTTCCTTCGCACCGATCGCCTAAAATAAATAAACTACCCGTGGATTGAATAAATAAAATTTGCGCAATTCGTTCGGAGGACTTGTTCTTTTTTTTATCTGTGCTCCTGCGTGTGGCGCGATGGCAATCCGAGCTCTTTCAACCGCGAATTCGAAATCTGATACTACGCTCTACACGCTGGCGAATTTGATTTGTTTCTTTCCCATTTCCTAATTCATCGATAAGGTTCTTAAGTCTTAACGAAGCAAAAAATAGTTTGAACGACGATATCAAGGCTGCCAAACTTCCAAATAACTCTCTAGAATGAAGAAGTAAGGAATAAATAACACTTGCCATGGTATGACGTCACATTTATCACAACTTTGAGTTACATTACGAATTAGCCCATTCAGACTTAACAACAACCTTCAGAACCACACCTAAAATAGTATGTCACATTTATAACAACTTTGATGGAGGTACAATACCAATTAGGCCATCCACACTTAACAACAACTTACGTTGACTAGAATCACTTTAATCCCATCCATGTAAAGAAAACTCCCACTTAAGACTGGCGAGACGGATCAGATAAACGCTTTTATTGCAATTTATTAATACTTAAGTAAAATTTGGCGTGTCTAATAAAAAACCCCTTATTCCTTAGGATAAATTCAGCAAGATGCAGGCGATCCTGCAGGAAATCCACAACCTGGCGGTCAGAGGGGAGGAACACCTCTACTTGAAGCACTGCTCCGGGTCGGCGCCCACGCAGACGCTGCTGATGGAGATGCTCCACGCCAAACGGAAATAACGGCCCCACGTGGCGAACCAGTCGTTACCATATCTGTGTGCAATAGCGCTTAACGATGTATATAGTACGCGTCAAATCTCATGCCGCTGACGGCACCTCTGGTCGCCGACAGGTCCCGCGGATGGACGGGCAGCAGAAACGATGCCTTCACACGAAGTACAAAGGCCCCCCCGCCCCTACTGGCACGGCATGATATCCGTCAAATGTTGTTCTTTGAGCGGCCACAGCATCTCGGCTCATATATTGATATATGGTGATGGTACCGTGTGGTAATGCGAACTGTTCTGACAATTCGACTTCGCTCTATTATTTTCATTTTGCCACAGTACAAAAATAAAACACCCATCTCCCCAGCCTCCTCTATTCGTCCACGAACTCGTCTCCTTCCGAAAACATACAAACGCTTCTCGAAAGAGTCCTCTGTTAAACAGCACCTCAGCTTGTCGGACTTGTGGCATGTCCACCAGAAATGCATGCGCTCAAGAGTTCCATTGCTCAATCCTTTCGAATACGTCTGGCTTCGCGGCAACTACTGATACCGCTAAGAGAACAGTTTTTATTACTCCCAACCTTTTTTTGTTACCGCAACCGGTGCCCATCCGTTTTGTGTTCTTTATATATTTTTGTCTATAGCGATACACATTCCATAATGTATTCCCCGTGGGATAAAAGGGCATCAGAGACTTTTTTTGTAAGGTTAGCTCGCGCGCATCAGTTTTCCCGTGCGCGATTGTTTTTTGTTTCGTTATTTTTTTTCCTAGGGTAGCTTAACAATTTTTCTTGGTGACGGACTAACAACTCGTAACTGTATTTGTAATTATAATGTTTATATATGATTTTTTTTCTGTATAGGTTAAGTTTTTGATTAAAGTATATTGCATATGTTATATATTATATATTCGTGTTGAGGTTAGTATAAGAGCGAGTACTGTGGTCCATTGTTTTTCTGTTTCCTTCTCTTACGAACGAGTTAAACAGTCGTCGCCGGTCGCCTCTTTGTTGGTTACTTTTAAGCAAACAAATCCCTTTTGTTCGGTAACTGAAAGATATATTTTTATATTAAAGATATAAGCGTTGGTTGAGCATTGAAATCGAACATCGAAATTGCTGTAGAATTGTTCAAAGCCGTACATGTGCCGCTATAAGGCGGGTCGAAAAAAATGAACGTTATTTTTGTCCTTAAACACAGAACATTCGTTTTCGGTCCACCTTATAAAAGCTATATTTTAATGTTTATAAAATTGTGATATGTAACTCGGATGTTAATAACGACATGTTGGCGTGCATATTTCAGGATAGAGAGTTTAAAACTTGTTATATTCTTCAAAAAAAAATGTACATAACTGTGGCTTTTTAGTGAGATACAACAGATGCATATATATATACATACCTATATATATTTTAAAGTGAGATTTCTTTATTTTTTCATACCGTCTAACTGTGATAAAAATTGCATAATTAAATTTAAGCAGAAAGTTATTTACGACACATCACAGAGGAAGCTATTTTTTTGACCATCACGACTATTTATTTGTTTGTAGGCTCTCGGTCGAAGTGATTTATAATGTATTCGTCTAAAAAATAATGGTGCTTAGCTATTCGTTTTTATGGATGTCGAGTCCAGTTGGGCGAAAAATGCAGACGAATTTTACAAATAAATAGGCTTTTGTCCGAAGAAATTTACCGGCAGCGCGACGATCAAAACTTTTAGTTTTATTTATTGGAACGTATTTTTTTACGGCACGGATAAAAGCTGGATAATATTTTTGCTAGTGCATTTTTCGGTTCAATCGGCTCTAGACAGGTCACAGCAAACTTGTATCACAATTTTATAGTTTTAACGTACTATACCGTTTAGTTTCTAGTAATGCTTACGATGTACGGTTCTTAACATGTAAATATTTTAATGATTATATATATTATATATAATATGTTGTTAAGTAGATTGTTAACTGTTGATATGTTTGCATAAATGTACCGTGAACCGACCGACTTGTTACAGGCAAGTAAGATTACGCGTTTAATGTTAAAAGTATTAACTTCTTCAATCGACTCGATTAAGTGTATTTTTTAGTATATCGAACCAAGACCCAAAGTCGTTTACGAATGCCATGAGATACCATTAATTTTCCTTTTTGTATAAAACCGCTTCGAGATAATATTATAGCGTTAATTTTCGTTAGTGTACAGGTTTCTTATTTCATTTTTAATTTAGTACTTGCCTTACACTCGCGGAAGGCCCAGAGAGAGAGAGAGAGAGAGAGAGAGAGAGAGCTTATTATCATGAAAATATACATATTTATATATAAATATATATATATATAAAAAAATATTACCATTATTTAAAGCAGTGTGATTGAAAGGTTGTAAATATAATTTATGTGGATCAAAGTGAAGTTTGTAGAATAAAGTCACCGCCAAATTATTTTGACTTTTTTTTTTTCATTTTGTGATATCTAGAACACTCCGTGGGGAGAGCAAAACCAGTTTCGTGGTTACAAATTTATATAACCTGAACAACTGGGTTGTCAATTAATATAATATGAACATTTTTGGAAAAACTTGTTCCCTAAACAATGTGGAAATTGCTAAACGCAGAGGAGTTGAAAATAAATGGAGCCAATCTATCGCCAATTATTTCCCCGTGATTCAGAAATGGAAGACAAAATCGAGACGGTAGCCTGGAATTTTATGAATTTTATTGGAACTGATTCCAATGCTTCCGTTAAAGTCCCGACAAACCAGAATTCTTGTTAAGGTGCCATGTCCATTTAGTGGATTTTGCCGACAATTCTGGCAAATTCCTCACAGTCCTGCGCAGCTCTGAAGAGTGAGTGAACATCCAGACTCTAATATTTTAAAGGCATGAATACTTTTTCCTTCCCATGCAGTGTATTCCTAAATCCATCCTGTTTGACTATATGACCCAGTTTCTCTATTATTTTGCGTCCTCATACGTCTCAGAACCTAAATGTTTGCTATATTGTCCACGACATTTTCAGAATAACCGCATTTCAAATGCTTCAAGTTTATTTATAGTATTATTAGCCTTAATTCTTGGATTATTTTTGTTAAACAGAAGTTGGGTTTACTTTTTCCAATGATTTAGCAATTTATCAGAGTCGACAATATTGTTTGGCCTACAAGATATTACAAATTTTTCCTTTACAAGTTTGGGCACATTAAAATGCTCATGCTGGTCAGTTCTAAGTCAGCTAGTTATTTCTTGATGAACTTCAGTTTTTATCTCGGCTTTTTAAATGTGGTCTATGCCATTTTTCTGTTTTCAGGCTTCACACTACTGGGTTATGCTCTGACCCAATGTTGGTACCATATAATCCGTTTCCATTTCTCTGGTTAATCCGTAAAAAATCTATTGGGTTTTTAACGGTATGACCTGGAGTGTTGACCGAATAATTAATACCCGTAATCCCCTAACTACAGAAACTTAGCCAAATTCCCTGCAACTGACTACCTAACACAACATTTTACTTAAAAGCAATTGGCGACGGTCCCGTAATTTGCATATTTAAAAACTTGTTTTAAACTAGAGTGTTCAAATTTGCGTAAAACGTAAAGAGAATTTTGTAGCGCTTTTGTATTCTGTACCTATCATGGGCTGTTAAACAGGGACCACAGACAACATCACAATATTTGATTCGATTTGATTTGAATTTATATACCGTTTGTTTTTTGACGCAGACACGACAAAAGAACTTTTGAAAATTGGGATATATAAATTGAGAATGGCAGAGGCTCCAAAATAGAACCCTGAGGGACTCCAGAGGAGATTTCTAGAGAACTTGCATACCGCTACCAAAAACCAGTTGATAAGATAATTTTTAATGAAGTTTCGTGCAAATATACCCAAACCAATGAGTTAAAAATCGATAAAAGCAGCAGGTGATTAATTGTATCGAACGGTTTGGAATAATCTAACTAAACTAACAGTCAACTTGCAGTTGTCCCAGGGCCTGAATATCGAGAACTAGGATTTTCTAGGATTATATTAAATTTATTTATATAGGTAACCAACTGTCTTTCAATTATTTTCTTCTTTGAAAACGTTGCTAGAATACTTACAGGCCGAACTATAGCAAGATTAATTGAATTGACAAAACGTGTCTTTATTTATTTGGCCCTTTGCAAACTTCTAAAAAACTGAAGAAAATGGACGAAAAAAAAAACAGCTTAATTGTTTGTTTTTTAAGTGTTTTTCTCTCCAGCGCGTACGAAGTTAAGTCATAATCCGGATAAACTCTCGATCGACCGGGATAATCGGTACCCTACTGTAAAAATGTGGGTACGTATTTGGTCTGCGCTCGGAGCCGCTTCGTACTTAAAATGATAACGCGACCGGGAGGAAGAAAAAAAGACAAAAAAGCGTTTTCTCATGTAAATCGCAAAGATCGGACGTTATTTTTTCTATATATAGTTTTCGGGGTTACTGGGTTCAATGTTTCCTTTTGGGTCGCCGGAATGTGATTTTATAAACCGGGCCTATTGGGCCAGAAGGGCAGTACGAATCGAGTCGGGCCGCTGTCATGATCTTTTTTTTGGTTTGTTTCGGGATTACCGTCGCTCTTTTGTTTTTCTCGTGCACGCTGAAACCGAAAAATTACCCGCCAGGTAAAAAGACATTTTTTTATTTTATTCTATGTCTTCAATTTAAATACAATTTTTTTCGGTAAAGCACATACGTTTAAGGAACGTATTTTCTACGTACCGACTAAATCTGAACTTCCTAGACCTATTTGAGACCTCAAGGTAATAAATTAATCCATTATCTCAGAAACAAACGGAATCTTATCATTTGTCGAAAGATCAATTTAATTTGATATAGACCTATAAAATTTTTAAAAAAAATTAGACACATATATACGGTTCTTGTTTTATGTTATATATATATGTATATATATATATATATATATATATATATATATATATATATATATATATATATATATATATATATATATATATATATATATATATATATATATATATATATATATATATATATATATATATATATATATATATATATATACTGTGCATACAGTTTTTGAGCCTGAGGGTTTCAAACAACAATTTATTATAGTCGGAAATATGCCTAATTGTGACAAATAAGAGGTTGCTAATTGACAGTGGCATTTTCACTATATGGAGTTCACGTTACCTGGACGATATTAAGGCAACATTCCTTGCAAAAGTTTTAATTTCGTTTTTAAAGGTACCAATATATTTAAAATTGTATCATTTTGCTCGGCATCGTTTAACGCTTTTCGAAATAACCTTCGATCAGTTGAAAAACCAACATTTTTAACTAGCAGTGACGGATATTTCACATAACCTTCAATAACAATCCGAGATCTATTTTTTTCAAAACTCTGTTGTCGAATATATTGAACAAACAAGTATGCACCAATGATTGCCTGTTTAGCTCAAAATATATAATAAAATTGTTACTTTGAAACCATCCCTACTCTCAGTACTCTAACTTATTTAAGCGACGCTTTCGCTATTCTCAAACCATTACTACCAATACTATCACGTATTCGTGTTCTATTTTTTCTATAACCCACGCGCAGAAACTCCATATTTTATCCCGTCCTGTATATTGCAAGGATGTTTTGGCAACAGCGCGACCATTACGTAATTATTTATATCGAAAGATTAGTTCCTCTAATTGATGATAAACAAAGTCAATGAACTAAATCTAAAATCAAATGATAAAATGAAAAATTCTAATGCTAAACACTTTTCTACTACTGGCGAGCCAGGATACAGTTCATTCACGATCATAAATATTAATCAAAAATGGCCGGGGTACAATTTGCAGGTGTCTCACGTCTCAAGAACGTGTCGTTACCAATTATAAACACTAAGAATGTTATTTTAGTTGATCCAAGTATCTGCCATCTTAAGTTCTTAAGTTTACTGATCTTGCGTTTAAGAGTAATATTAATCTAGGTCCATCAAGACTACCGCTGATAGGAAACCTCCTGGACTACAAACAACAACACGATGCCGTGCGATATCATCATCTCGTGTGGACCGAACTGTCGAAAGCATACGGCCCTGTGATAGGCCTGAAGTTAGGTATTATTATCGATACCAATTAAGTAGCTTTCTATTTCTAGCTCCCGATAAAATGTATAGTGTATTTAGATTATCAAAAAAACAGAAATAATTTGACACGACCAGCTTGTAATGACCTAAACCAAAAAGCTGAATATACTAGAAGTATTTATTTCAAAAGAATGATGTATGGGCGTGTTTCGGTTTTTGCTGACGTTTCGCCAATCATCCTGTTGGCTTCTTCAGAGTTTGACTGAAACTGACTCGCATTTTACTCTATACCTGCTTATATATCGTTTGAGGTGGGCGGGTCTAAATGAGGGGCATAAACATCGTCTCGGATGACTGTGGCAAGTGTAGGATTGCTTTCGGCCTCGTTGCTATTGGAAGGTGGTGATGAAGTGTATTTTTTGATGGCACGCTTAATATCTTTAATGTGGAGATTATTAGAGAGAAGAGCAGACGTTAGGCGTTTTAATTATGGGTTCAGTGACTTAAGGTATCGGTCTATCTGCGTAGGTTTTCTGTAAACGCAATGACCCAATGTTAGGTCTGATTTTCTGCTGATAGAATATCTAAGAATGGAAGGTTATTGTTAGTTTCCAACTCAATGGTATTAGGGTTTCTTGACCATGAGGCCAAATAACAAAAGTATCATCGACGTACCGTTTCCATAATTTTGGTTTTAGATGAAAGGTGTCGAGAGCTCAATTAGCTTCGCCCTCCTCAAACAATATATAAGCAGGTACAGAGTAAAGTGCGAGTCATTTTCCATCAAGCTCTGAAGAACCCAACGTCAGAAAGTTCGACTCAGCAAAAACCGGTCTAGGAGGAATCCAGAAGTATCGTAAAAAGTATTACAGTAGCCTGTGGCCACTGCTCCTCACTAAAAAACTTGAAAAATCTTTCCTGCCACGCAAATCGAGCACTTATTGTATAACCAGAGTGGAGACATTTCTTCATACTCTAACAACGATTTTTTAAGAATTTTTCTATGAAGTTCATCAACTTCTCTTTGGTAAGCGCTATTCTAGATGAAATTGATGTTTTTCGAAAAAACTTACGCACATTCACGTGGATTTTCTAAGTCGCCTTTGACCAAAAAGAGTTTCGAACGTTGCACAAAGATGATAGCGTCATTCCCACAAAAATTTTTAAAATGTTAACGAAACATTCATAATTACCATTTTTGAGGCATCAAAAGTTATTTATTAGCAAAACATATTTTTAAATGATTTTAAGCGATTTGAGTACAGTGATAGGAAATTTCTACTGAGATTTTTTTTAGACAGTGTTTACTGTGACCTGTTCCTAACCCTGCACATCAGAATCTACAGTGATTTCACTAGGTTTCCATTGCAGGTGTTGCTTATTAAGTAATCTAAACTCCATATCGAACCACGAAAAAATAAATATTATTTATTGGTTCAACTCCTTTCACAGTTAAAATGACTTCCACTGCTTTTCACTGAATATCCTTAATTTGGGAAAATCATCATAATCACCACCAGAGTGCGACATTGCTTCACACTCTGACTCTGAACTGTTAAGATCTTATCAATAAAATTTATTAACTTTTCTGTGGTCTGCGCTATTGCGTACAAAATTGGTGCTTTTAGGCAAATACTAAATTTAGAATCCCTTTCAAAACAGTTTTGGTTAATTGCCACCACCAAGCTGTTGTTGGAATTTGTTATATCATTAAAAAGTATTTTAAATAATTTTAAACGGTTTGGGTACTCTGATAAGAAGTTTCTACTTAGAGATCTTCGTTTTGGACATTCCTGCAGCTCGCAGGAATATAAAACCGTCGTTTTCCAAGGATTCAAAAACTTAAATAGTATATTACGAACAAAAATATAGTGCATTTAGTGCTTTGGCGTTTTAAGAATTTTAAAGCACCTTAACGGCAGGACCGTGGTAAAACGCATCCCAACAGATGTTGTTGTTGCCAAAACTATCGCCAAATACTGTTATTGTGTTGGATAATGCCTCGTACCATTCGGCAAAATTTAGAAAAATTCAAAATACGTTTCTAAATAAAGAAGAAATTAAAGAGAGATTCGTGAAAAAACAACTTTTTGAATTATTATTAAAAACAAAAGATTTTAACAAAGACTACAAAATCTATTCGATAGCACAACATGAAATCTGGAGATTACCCGATTGAGATGATTTGGTCCGAGTTGAAAGCGCATATAAGAAGAAATAATAGTGCACCAATATTTAGTGATGGTACCCAAAAAGAAATTCGGCCATATGTAGCTAAAATATCAGTACAAAGATGGCCTAACTGCGAAAAACTAGTAATAAAAGAAGAAAATATTTATCGAGAACGATTAGTGGCCGAGACAGTAGCGATAGTGCTGATTATTATAGTTATATTTAATATTTTGTATAATAATGGGATTATGTAGAAATGTAACGAAATAGATCGTAACAAATTGTTACTTTGAAATATATTTTTTTTATGTTCCGGCTTGTTAGTAGTTGTTAGCAGTAGGCAAAGTTAATCATGGGGTCGGTTGTGAAAGCACTATATTTCTGGTCGAAGTATACCTATGGTATTGACAAACGAAATATAGCTGTCAATTTTCCGAAAAATAAAAAGTAAACTGAGAAAATCATTTCGCAAATTTTCGCCACAAATCCCGTCTCCTTTTCTGCCGTTCTGAGGTAAGTAACATAATCCGTAAATTAACTAACCTCGCTTGAGCCCGATGAAAGTTAAAGTTTAGGAAATCCTACAACACTAAGATACTCGAAATATACGTCACATTTTGTAGAATCATAAATATAGGATACATCATACCGACACCCGTTGTCTTTTTTTCTGATCTCGAAAGGGCGCCACCTAGTGGTAGGCGTGTGCGGCGCGGAGGCGGTTCGGGAGGTTATGACGCGTGAGGAATTCGAAGGAAGGCCCGACGGCTTTTTCTTCCGCCTGAGAACGTTCGGACAAAAATTCGGCAAGTCTCTCGTACCGTTCTGATCCGAGATTATTTCAATTTCGGTATATCAGGGGTCGTGTTCACGGACGGGCCGCTGTGGAGGAAACACCGGAAATTCTGTACGCAACACCTCCGCAACTTGGGCTACGGCCGCTGCGAAATGGAAGAAAAGATCTACAGGGAATCGAGGGAATTGGTGGACCTGTTGAAAGAGCGCGGATCCGAGTCCATGTTCATGCAAGACGTGTTTAATGTACCCGTGACGAACGTATTGTGGACTATGATCGCCGGTAAGTTTTCCCGATATTAAAAACCGACTTCGAGTTGTTTTTATATGGTCGTTGACTAATCCGGCACCTCCGCCAATAATAAGAAACATTATTTTTTGAAATTAAGCATATTTTTCACAAAACCTAAACACTAAAATTCAACACATTAAACTAATGATATCAAAAGAGCTCAGAAGATGTAAATTGGCCATATATAATAAACCTGTAGAGTAGATCATGAGTTTTAATTACAAAGGCAGCCTTGATAGCAGGTAATGCTATCAAGGCTGCGAGATGTAATATGGCGAAACAAAAATATGACGATAGAAGGTGAAACTTGCATACATAACACCTGTGTGAGACCCGTGATGACATACTCTGTAGAAACAAGGGCGAAAAACTCGACAACAAAAAGAAACAGCCAAGATGAGAACTCTAAGATCTATAACAAGCTTCACACTAAGGGACCGCAAAAGAAGCGAAAACATCAGAGAACTTCGAGTCCTTGATATTGTACGATATCGTACGATGGTCCCGAAACAGAAGGGGCGAATGGAGAGATCATGTTCAACGGATGACTGACCACATACTGCCGAAAGTTGCAAGAGATGGTCTTCCAAGATCGAGCAGACCTCTTGAACGTCCCGCCATAAGATGGCATGAGAGCTGAAGCTCGTCTTCCCAGCTACGTTTCCGACTACAGAGTACGACGCAACAGCCTTGTAAAAAGAAGAAGAAGAAGCAGAACAAAGAGAAACACATTTTTCGACTTTGTTCGTCCGAATCCAGGAATCACTAGACTTGTCGCCCACAAATTGTAATACTATATACTATTAACTGATAGCAAAGAGCAATTTTCTCATTCTAATTGGTGTTACATCATTTTCAAATCAAACACCAATAAGTAGTGGGAAAAAACGATATCGATATCGAATATCGAAAATGTGAATGAAGCAGTTTGGTTCTTTCATCAGTTAATTATGTTTTAGGCCAAAGGTTTAACCTGAAGGACGAAAAGTTGGGAGAGCTCTTACGACTGGTGAAAGATTGCTTCCGATTGGTCGACATGTCCGGGGGTCTCATCAACCAGCTGCCCTTCCTCCGATACATAATGCCGAATGGTTGCGGTTACACCGCGATAATGCACAACCTGAAGGAAATGTGGAGGTTCTTGGAGGTACACATTTTAAAATTTAGTTATCGGAAATAATCTAAACGTTTTTTTTTTTTAGGAAACCATAAAGGAGCACAAAGAAAGTAAGGACGAGACGCAATTGAAGAATTTTAT
Source organism: Cylas formicarius (assembly GCF_029955315.1). Taxonomy (NCBI): domain Eukaryota; kingdom Metazoa; phylum Arthropoda; class Insecta; order Coleoptera; family Brentidae; genus Cylas; species Cylas formicarius. The sequence goes on along the minus strand of NW_026844319.1, from coordinate 31,510,066 downwards.
AGACGTATTTTTACATTCAATGCAACTGAAAGTGGATCCTACATTTACGGGTAAGTTCGATTCGCTAGTTTTGGTTAGTTTACAACTATAAAAAAAAACTGGAAGAAAACTAAATATCAGTGTTCTAGATTTTAAAACTTATTTATATGTATTTGTTTTTATATTTGTCTAACATTTTTTTGTTCGATATTTCTTAGAATATGTAGACGTAGTAGAATGGGACTTTAATCAATCAAATTTTCAAAAGGTGTAATTAAAGGAAAATAAAATAAAGAAAAAATTATCTATTAAACATTTCAAAAATATAAATATAATGAACATGCATATGTAAAAATATAAAGATAATACATATTTAGGGTTCAATACTGACAACGGATATTATCAACTTTTTGGGCAACCTGTGCGCTTATAAGTATGTTTGTAATAATAAGAAATTGTTGTTAGTGCTGTTTTTTTTCAAAGAAACTTCCACAGGCTACCGTAATACTATTTACTAATCTACTGGATTCCTATGGGTTTCGTTTTGCCAATCACACTGGCTTCTTCAGAGCTCAGGTTTTTAGAGTCTACGTTCAAGCCCCTCCTTTAGCTCCGCCTCCCTCAAACATATGTAAGCAGGTACAGAGTAGAGCCAGTTTTACTTTAAGCTCTGAGGAAGCCAGCAGGATAATTGCGGGACGTCGGCACGTTTGATTTGCTAGTGCTATTTACCCATATGCTCTCTAGGTTCTCTAGTGTTGTGGCACAGTTTGTTGATTTTTGCAAATAGAATTATTTGATCATAAATTTGGAAAGAACAGTTGCGATCGAATTCACTGGTCAGTATGTTAAACCTCTGACTAACCTAGCGTTCAGCTTTGCGGGTTCACGCGTGGAATTAAACCACACAACAAAGTTTCTCGGATCTTACATCGATGCCTTCCTAAAGTGGGACTACGACATAGATAGTGTTTGTAATAAACTGAACAAAACGTTTTTTGCAATGTTAACAATCAGAGATTCTTTCTTTGAAAGATCCTTGTTGACTTTCTATTACGCCTCAGCATACTCGTCTATTTGATATAATATCGTAAACTGGGGAAAAGCGAGTGATGCGCAGAGGGTGATCATTCAGCAAAAAAGGATACTTAGGTTGATTTTCAGACTGCCCCCGCAAAGATACATTTATAAAGCATAAAATACTAACAGTGCCTTGCATATATTTATTTAAATTATTCATCACCGTTTATAAAAATAAAGGCTCTCACAAGAAACATACGGATGTCCACGGTTATAACACCCGAAACAGAGAACACCTTCTAAAGCCAAGACTGAACCACATGTTCTACAAAAAGTCGCTAAATTACGCAGGACCTTATTACAATAATTTGCTTCCTACAAGCACAAAAGCGTTATCTACAAGACAATTTAAAAAGTGCATCGGAAAGCTTTTGTCAACCAATGCTTTCTACGACCTGAAAGAATTTGAAACATATATTACAGGAGTGCCCTGATGAGTTTAGTGATATTTTCTCTACATTTTGTCAATATGTTTGTACTGTTTGTATATCCGTTTGTAACTCTTCTATACTGTACTGTTAAATGTGTGTTATCGTATTGTTTATATACATAATTCCATGTATCTTTATACTACTCTATAATGTACTCGTTTCCTGACGAAACATCTACTGGGCTTTGTGAATAAAACTATCTATCTATCTATCTATTAATCCACAGGTGTACTTGGTTTACATATCAAGTACGATTAATAATTATAATATAAAAATTATTAGTTGGTTTTAGCAGAGCTACAGTCGTAGCCCAGTTTACGTCAAATTCAGGATGAGTTGAAGAATAATAAGAGCCCTATAATGTTATTTTTGGTATTTAATGTCGATCAAATCACTGAATACTCCTAATAAGATCCACCTTCAGTTTTAGTTTTAAACCTTCGAAAAGATTTTTTTAAATAAAATATTTCTTATGTTTAAATAACCAAAATAAAAAACGGCTCTTTTATTAAGCAATAGGTATGAGGTCCGAGTGGTATCTCTTTTGTCCATTTGTATGCGTATATATATGACACAAGCAATACCGGTCGAACTATGAATAATTATTATGTGCTTATATGCCCAATTTTCAGAAAATCAGCTCATGGCCGTATGCCTGGACTTGTTTATGGCGGGTTCGGAAACTACAAGCAACAGTTTAGGTCAGTTATGATATCGTGTTTCTACGATGACTTAAGTTAAGGGAAATTGTTCTAGGATTTTCGGTACTTTACATGATACTGTACCCCGAGGTACAAAAAAAGGTGCAAGAAGAACTCGATCGAGTCGTAGGGAGAGACAGATGGCCTACGTTAAAAGACAAGGACGAGTAAAAACCGCCGACTTATTTCCATTTATGAAAACAAACGGGCACGTTTCAGGTTGAAGTACACCAAGGCGGTGTTGTTCGAGATTCAACGGATAACCTCCGTTGGTCCGATGGGCGTGGCGCATAGGGCGATCGAATCCACCACGTTGTTCGGTTACAACATCCCGAAGGATACGATAGTCCTTACGAATATTTACAGCGTTCACACGGAGGAAAGCTTTTGGAAAGACCCCTTGGCGTTCAAACCAGAACGATTTCTAGATAAGGACGGCAACGTTGTCGTCGACGAAGGACATTTTATGCCCTTCGGAGTAGGTAGGTATTAGGAAATGAAGATACGGCGACATCGGCGAACTTAACAGTTGTTTATGACAGTATCTTGTGTGGGCTTGACTTTTTTGAAATCGATCTGACCCTCAAATAAGTTATCGAAACTTAACTGTAACTCCCTATACCTTCTTTATGGTTCCGTTTATATACACTATAACTTTTAAAAGGCTTGAGATAGCGATTTAAAATTTGGAAGGGTTAATATTGGCTGAATGTCCAATTTTTTGACAATATGTAGTCAATGGTTGCACTTCCGGTTCGAGCGGAAACGACAATAACTTTCGAAGTTCTAGGTAAGGACTATTTTCTCTCTTTTTTTTTTAATTTTTATTTAATTTTTTAAAATTCTAAGAGGCTGTGACTATCATAAATACTATTTACCGGGTCACCTGATCATGTGAAAAATTGTAAATGAAAATGGCATTTAATGTCACATTAGTTTTTTCAAGCAGTGGGAACAAAGACTTTTAAAAACATTGCAACACCAAAATGTTTAAAATCCGTTAAAAAATAATCTCACAGGAAGGCAAAAACCAGATAAGCGAACACATTTTTATAAAAACAAAATGTTGCAAAAAAAGTAACGGTTTTAAAAAGTGTTTGTTCCCACTAGGGTGCTATTTAAAAAAACTCGGTTATCCTAAAAGAATAATAGTTCACTACATTAAATGCTATTTGCCATTAGACAAGTAAAGAAAACTTCCATTTACCATTTATGATGGTCACAGCCTCCTGGACACAATTTTCAAAAATTCAAAAAAAGATAAAAATCGTCCATTCTGAATCCAAATATGGAAAAACCCGAAAGTTACTGTGGTTTCCGCTCAAACAGGAAGTAACTACATATTGCCAAAAAATTGAGCATTCAGCCGATATTAACCCTTCCAAATTTCAAATCGTTATCTTAAGTCGTTTAAAAGTTATAGAGTGCTCCCCCTTTTTTGTGTCACCCGGTATATTGACCTTTCAACTGCCTTTTTCAAACCTAATGTAAAACCTCCTTCCTGAAAGACTCATTGATAAGAAAGCTAGCTAGCAAATGCAAACGTTTCTCAGCACAGAACATGGCATTCCTGCATAACCTGCTGAGTGTTTCCTTGTTACCCTTTTATTTATACCTGAATATACATGAATATTTGACATTGACGTTGACATCTGTTAAATACATCGAATTTGTGACTAGATTTTGTGTTTACATTTTTTTTATCATGTCAAACTATTAGAAGCGACTATTTAATACTCCCTTCAGTCAAACGATTGTTATTGTATTATTTTAGCATTGCCAATGGTTTGTTTGTGCTTTTTAAGACGCTGATTAGTTGGCATTACTACAAATCCCATTAGTTAAGCAAGGTTTTTCTGGGAGACATTTTTTAAAAATATTTTTTTAGCTCTAGAGGAAAACCTTCGTTTATATTACTATTGAATTCCTGCATAAAAATATCAAAATTTCCACTTGTATTTTCTCCATCATTCAAAATAATTAATACACAACTGCCTAAGGCATTTGATTATTTTTTAAAGTTTCTTTTTAAAAGAAAAATATTATCAATTAGTGTTTTAGATTTACGAACTGCACTAGATTCTTAGATATTTGACTCCATAGTTTCTTAGCAAGTTTATCAAATCTTTAGTATTGGGATCGTTGATTTGAAGATCAAAATTAAAATTAAAGTGCCCACATATTGCAGACAGGTTTTTGTCTGAAAATTGTCTAAAAATATGTTTAAATTGACTTTCATAATATTAACAGTTTCTGAGGGGCTACGATATAGCAAAGAAATCATGATGGATCTGCACTTATTTGTGAAACATAATTAAAATTAATAATAATAAAGGTTACTAATCAATCCGAGTTAGTTAGCATTTAGTTTTATATCGTTTGTTTACAAAAAAAAAGCAACAGTCAACAAACAGTAAACCACTTTTTGTCTGTATTAATGAAAGACAGAGACAAATGCACAAAATGCACATTAAAAGGGAAACAAGGAAGGAAGACTAAAGAAGAAAGTGATTAGGGTAAGTTTTATAAGTTAAGTTAAGTTTTATAAGCATGATTTTTTAAAGCAGCTATTTGAATTTGCATTTTTGATTTGGGCACACCTGCCACTATATGTTCTTTTTTCTTATATTGTCAAGTCGGTTAAAAAGTTTATACAAGTTTACTTTTATACCATTTTTTTTTTTAAATTAAACAGCTATAAATATTATTCCAAAAAAAATTTTTTTTCAGGTAAACGGAGGTGTCTGGGCGAAATCCTAGCGAAATCGAGCATGTTTATTTTTTTCACCACCTTTTTGCACAATTTCACGCTGGAGGCCGACAAGGAATTTTACCCCGTGGCGGAAGGGTTCGACGGGGTGACTTTGTCGCCCAAACCTTTCAAGGCCAGGCTGGTTTTCCGAAAAGGTCCCGTCAAATAGCGCAAAATCCCTTCGCGGGACTCCGGAAAATGTCCAATGGTCATCAATAAATCGTGTTTTACGCTACTAGATTTATAATTGAAACCACATCTCCTCGAATGAATAAAAAAAAATGCAAAACCGGGACTGAAAACGAATCAGGCCCTAATTATGTCGTTAACCTCTGATAAGCGATTGTAACTCAGCTTTATTGTGTCTATAACGACCCAACAGCGAGTCCCAGTCCCAGTTGAACGTGAACTGTGGACGATGGACAATGATTTTTTTATTAATTTTGACGGTCCTATCGGTTTCGGCGATATACTTCGCCGCGAGTGCGTCGAGAACACCCAAAAACTTTCCGCCAGGTACGCAATAATTTGCTGAGGCAGTCTAATATTATAAGTAAACGGCCATTTGCGATATTTTAATTAGAGAAGATTTTTACGGCACGAGATCTAATCCATGCCAGTAAGTAGTTTCAGCTAAATTTTCTCAGGCTTTCAACGAAGTGGGGCGTCGTCGGGATTTTTTTTTTTGGCAAAAAATTAAAGGGTAATGTTGTAAAAATTTTTTCAAAAAGTTCATATAGGTATAGTTACGGAACTACTTCTTATATGAAATATAATATGCATTTATACGGGGTGTTACAGAACAAACGCTGCAGGAAAAGTTCATACAATTGTTGGTACGAATATGAAAGTGACACAAAACTAGTTGCTAGTTACCTCCAAATCGTACCTACTTTCCGTGAGCTTTTAATATCAATTATAGTTTTGCATTTTCGATTTAGTTTCATATATAAATAATCGACTCGTATCACCAACAGATCGTTAAGTCAATTTTATTGATAAGTTTTATAGGAAATTGAAGTTTTCCGATAAATCGAACCACATCAAAGATTTTCAAGGTCAAAAATTGAAAAATTATAAGAAAAATAACTTTTTGTTCTGAATTTTGTTATTTACTGCTCTACAAAAAAAGGTTTATGGATTACTCTAACCATTTTGACGTATAGTAATGGGTACTTTACTAATACTATATTCGTAGTTTTGAATAAATATTTCTATCTATTTCAGAAAAAAAAGTACTTTATTAACAGAAAAAAATTCTGTTCCACCATATGAAATTTTATACCTTAATACAGCACCAATAGAAAAATTTACATTTTTTTAGATTTCGTTATACAAATCGCCTTTTGTTACAGTCAGGAAATAGTCCTCGATGTTCTTTGACAACTTACAGCAAGTTCTGCTCAAGTGTTCTTCGTTTTTCGTCAAACACTGACTCTATTCATAGACCAACTTGCTTGAATTACTCTTCATTTTCCTTATAACTGTCATCTGAAGCGCACCATGCACTGTCAACATCTGGAAATCATATGGTAGGCCGAAGATTTTGGACAAATTCAATGAATTTTGAGAAATGAAGTCACTCAAACCTTTTTGAATAATCGAATTGATGTTCTTTTGATCGATATCAAATTTTTTAACCCTAGAATTTATATCATCACGAATATCGTTGAAATGGTTCGATTTGTCAAAAAAGTATATGAGACCGTTGTTGTAAAGCGTTCAGTTTCCCATAAAAATTATCAATAAAATTGGCTTAATGATCTATTCGTGCAGTATATCTTATTTATTGCAAGTTATATTTGAAAAAAACATAATGGTGCCTTTGTTATGAGTTGGAGTCTTCTTTATGTACTTTTCAGAAGAAAACTCTCGGATTAATGTCAGTCAGAGATAGAGACAGCGGCAGAGACATATAAGAAAAAATTCGAGAGTTATTTAATCAAAGTAAAACCAATAATTCATCCATCCTAAAATTTTTAATGTATCTAATGGTGTAATTAAAATAATGCAAACAAACGGGGAAGTAATGTGTATATATGGTTGCATACTAGCCTTTTATAGCTTTTCACAAATTTTCCTCGGAAAAAATAAAAATATCGTACACTCAATGCGCGGGAGAACTTTATACAGGGCCTTTTCTGGGTTCATTTTAAAAAGAAAACTTCAAACTTTTGCGATATTGGGTGGAACATTTTTAAAAAATAAAAAATATTTTTTTAATATCTGTAAAACTAATTTGGCATGCGCGTGCTGTGTCTCAAGAGGCATTATTTAGTGTTAGTATTAAAATTTTTAATTATAATAATAATATTTTATGTGATTTAAAATGGGCCGAGTGAATTATGAAATTAAGTGATTAAAAAATTAGTTTTAATTATTATTTAAATATAATTTGAAAATGATATTGGCGTTGATGCTTATTGGACTTTTTTCGCTACATCTAATGGCAAAGAGCGTGCGATGGCTTAGCAGGGAGTGTAAAAAGATAAGCTTATCGTGCTGGTCACCAACGTGATAAAAACAACCACATAACAACCCCACTTTCCTTTGTTCAGTGAGCCCAAAATTCTTTAAAAAAAAATACCGACTACGATTCGAAAGCTTAATTACAATAAAAACCATTGTAAAATTTTTCACTAGAATGCAGGCTCGTTTCAGAGCATGAAAAGTATTTATTTAAAAAAAAAATAAGTTAATAAAAATAACTAAAAATAACTGACGACAAATTTACAATTTCATTATTTAAGCTTTTTTGTTTTTTTCATTAAGTTATGATTGTTAATATTGTTAAAAAAATAAAATGTTATTAATAATATTTATAAGAAAATAATATAAATAATATAATAATATTTTGTATTATTTTAAATTATTACTGATAAAACCTTCAAAGCAGTTTGAGACGCAGCGCGGCGCTTCCACACACATAAAAAAAACATGATTTTTTTACCAAGAAATCAGTTGAATTTTCATTTCTTAACTTGAAAGTTAGTTAACAATACGAAAATTAACAAATAACTTTAATAATATATTCTTAAAGTATAAACATTTGACCATGGATGTTGAAAATTTCCTGAATGTATCTTGACTTTTAATCCATTTTTTAATTAAATGTGCTTAAAATTTTTATTATAAAAAAAAATTGTTAAAATCAAAATTTTAAAATATCGTTTGAGGGATGAATTTTCCATCATAAGTAGTAATAAAAAATATAAATATTTTAATTTTTTATGATCAAGTGGTAAATGGGGGATCCACTTGACGGATAACTGCCATTCATTTATATTTAATCAAATAGGTCTGTAGATTTAATGGATCTAATTATAAAGAAATTGTTCTGGCTCTATTTAAAATAACATTATTGTTCATAATTTTTCATACCATAAAAATGCAAATTTACATTGAATTTCTCTTATCTGTACATATACAAAATACAATATGCTTAAAAAGATGGTCCTTAACATATAATGAAAAATATATAACCGAAAGATAGTACATTAGACCACTAAGCGGTTACTTTTGCGTTTTTTTAAACTATTGAATCACCCTGTATACACAGCATTCTTTTAGGTCCGAAACCGCGGCTAATGGTCGGATATCTACCGCAACTTAGGGCTCTGTCTAAGCGTCTTGGAGGGCAGCACCTAGCGCTGACCCAACTGAGCAGGAAATATAACACGAATGTGTTGGGCTTGAAACTGGGCAACGAATTGGTGGTATGCGTCTCTTCCCTCAGAACCATTAAGGCGGTACTGACAGGCGCCGAATATGAGGGCAGACCGGACAACTTTTTTTTTAGATTACGCTCCATGGGTACCAGAAAAGGTATGTTTGTAAATTAAAAAGAAAACTTACTTTAACCCATTTTGTCCCGGTGGTGCGTTAATGCACTTATAAATGACCAAAACAATGACGCGATTATTAGCCTATGCTTATAATGGGAGAACAGTGTACAGGCCCGAGAATAGAACCCTGGGGAACACAGCAAGCTATAGGTTATCTGTGATACAAAACTTTGTTATTGCAAGTCTAGACAAGTCAGCGCATGTAGAATTAGCATGTTCTTTAGTATTAGTTTGTGCCTTGTGCAGTGAACGTTACAGTTCGTAAAATATGGCATTTCCGAGGTATTTGACTCAAAAGGAATTAGAGGCGGCTCTGGAGGAGACCGTGATGGATGAGGACAATAACAATGAAATTTTTAAGTATTATTTAGATTTACGTATTCTTATGTATTTTAGCATTCCATTCCCTGTAAATTAATGCTAAAAATAACGTAAACAAATATTTACAGAACATATTGACACGGTCTATATTCCACCCGCCGTGGATACCTTAACTGACGAAGAAGATATGAACGCTAACATAAATCTACAAGAGTCCTTAAATTCATCAACTACTGAACTTGAATGGGACTTATCAGATGATGAAACCCCGGAATTCAAAAGAATACATATGCTTTCTGCAAACGACAGGCTTGCTTCTACTGTCAAATGGAAGAAAGTTCAGATTGAGTACACTCACACACCTATATCCGATGAATTTAGACCCTGTGAGGAATTAAAAAATAGGATTTCTGGAAAAACTCCGATTGAAATATTTTATATGTTATTTGATGACGAAGTGATTGACTTGATTTTAAATCTTACATTGCTTTGCGACTTTTAAAAACTGATAAAACAAATACTCAAAGAAATCTTGCACCTGCCATAGATGAAGTGCGTTATGATAATCAAGGTCACCTCATGATTGTTCATGCTAATAAAGCCCGAAGGAGATGTAGAATCTGCCACACATTTACCTCTTATGTGCCCCAAATTATTGAATCTTTTTTCCCAATGGTTCATTTACGCACCAGTATTTTTTTGTATGTTTCGATTTTTTTTTGACACATGTAATGTATTTTTAAGGGCAACAAAATAGATAATTTCAGAGCAAAAAATTATTTTTTTTATGCTTGGGATAATATGGGTTAAGTTAATCATGAACTTATAGGTTTAACGAAAACTTAAGAGTACGAAATCATATACTTTTTCAGGTATAACTGGTACAGACGGACCTCTGTGGAAACAGCAAAGGTGTTTCGTTGTAACTCATTTGCGAGCACTTGGGTACGGAAAAAGACCCATGGAGCTACTGATTAAAGACGAAGTTGTAGAAATTTTATCAAAGCTGTCTAATGGTGACGATGACGTTGACGTAGACGCCATACTAGCTCCGGCGATTTTGAACGTTTTATGGACTCTTACGACGGGTATTTAACTAATAGAACACTGCGCATGGGGTTTCTAACTACAAAAAGCAAAAAAACGTCTCTCACGAGCACTTGCCGATTAGCAAACATTTTTCTCGTTTTCTTATGACGTATTTTAGTTGGTTCTGCATCGAACCTTGGATGGAACACATAAAAACTGCAAAAACGATTTTCAATAGTCTTAATAAGTGACACTAGATGGGGTGGCGTTGCAACGTGCATTTATCCATTATCAAAACAAATTTGCGAATTACCAACGATGCATATAAAATCTAAATCAGAAATTGCAATTTGCCAATTGCTTGCAACTAATGCGAGTCGTGCAACTAAAGTTTTTGAGCGTTATGACGCAATCTTAACTTTAAACTGATTTTCTATAAATCGAATTATTAACATAACTTTCGACTTACCTGAAATTGTTTAACCGGGCACAACACACAATCACCAACTACAAAGAGCTTGGTAAACAACAGAAAACTACGAAGAGAAGCCAACGATTCATATGAAAAACATTGGTCGGTTCGCGGCCCCCTATCGCGAGTTTTCTAAAATACTTACAAAACGGAGTGAAAGATGGCGCTGCGCGAAAATGAAATTGTCAATTTGAAGTTTACAAAATATGAGTTCGCTCTTTTTGTTGCTGGACGTTGTTTGTAACTAAAACGTTACTTTAGCTTACACTTTTCAGGGTCAAGATTTACAGATGACGCGCAGCTAAACGAACTACTGGCTCTGTTAAAACTGAGAGCCCGCGCTTTTGACATGTCGGGAGGCCTAATAGCCTATTATCCCTGGTTGCGACACGTGATACCCGAACGAATCGGTTTCAATTTGTTGCGGAAGCTAAACACTAAGCTGAAAGAAGTCATAACGCAGACCATAAACGATCACAAAGCAAAATGGAGTGACGGAAACTACGACGACCTTATCTACGCGTTTCTCACCGAAATGAAAAAAAACCAAGCGGATGGAACTTATTTTACTGGTGACCACCAAGCGTTCTTATCTTAAGTGCAGTCTAAAAGGCGTCCTGCCTGATGGCGTCATTATTATTATATTATTTGCTTGCTTCGGAAAATTCTTGCCTTTAAAGCCAATTTATTATAAAAAAGGGCATGAGCTTTGAAAAAGTTTTAAAATCTTGTCGTTTTATGCGCGTTTGAATCTCCCTCGAGAACATAATTTTCACAAACAATAAAAAAGTTAATTCAATTTGAATAAAAAAAATTGCAGATGATCAATTGGTTATGGTGTGTTTGGACATGTTTATTGCCGGGTCGCAGACTACAAGCGGCACACTAAGTTTCGCTTTCCGAATGATGATACTTTACCCTGACGTTCAACGACGGGTCCACGAATGCATCGACGAGACGTGGGGCGCCTCTGGGGAAATATATTATGGTGATAAACACAGGTGCTCCGACGGTGTTGGTAGCGCCGACATTTTCATTTGTCTTGGGTTCTAGAGCAAGTTATGTGGAAGCAGTTTTGTTAGAAGTGCAGAGGTATTGCACGGTGGTGCCCATTTCCGGACCCAGAAGGGTATTAAGGAAAACATATTTGGAGGGCTATACAATTCCAAAGGTAAAGCGGGGTTATAAAATTGTTGTTTATTTTTTTAGGTTAAGTTTTTATTGTTTACCTAATATTAAAAATAATGCAATTGAAATTATTTTTAAACGAAATTGAGTAAATTTAAATAGCGCAAATCTTCATGCATTTTAGAACACCACTGTTTTAATAAATCTTCATTCACTCCACAACGACAAATCGCAGTGGCGACACCCGGAAAAATTTCTTCCCGACAGGTTTTTAGACGAAGAAGGCAATTTGCTGTCCCACGAGGGGTTGATTCCCTTTGGTTTAGGTACAAATTTATAGCGTCACTGTCTCAAATATACAAGTTATTGTTTCCAGGTCGACGAAAATGTCTGGGTGACTCTTTGGCCAAGACATGTATATTTATAATATTTGCGGAAGTGTTGAGGAGGTATAGCGTCGAGGCATGCGCTCCTTCTACCGGAAAAACCGTATTCGGGCTCACGGCGGCACCCGAAAAGTACAAAGCGAAATTCACGCCCAGATTTAAGTAGTATTTTTTTGTAAAATATTTAAAGCAAGCAAAAAATAAATACATACTCAACGAAATAAATGAATTTTTATTGTCTCGCTCGTGCCACATAAAAAATGCTCTTTCGCTTTTTCTCAGCGGCAGTTTCTGATGGTCCACTTATTGTCTGATCCAGTGGCGTGGCCGAAATATGAATCATATACCCTGTGACAAGGAAACTACTATCCATGGCGGCCTTTCAAAAAGGCTTGAGATAGAAATGTGCAATTTGGTACATTGATACGGTTGAAACATTGTAAACATTTTTACAATTGGATTGCAAAGTTTGTTATTTTAAATAGAACCCTGTATATTTTTAATTTTTTGAACTCTTAAACTGTTGTGCAAAAAATTACCAGTACGAGGTATGCGGAGTAAGTAAAATGATTTCTTCCTGCGTGTGACTGTCATCCGATGAGGTGGTAGACAAGTAAATAACAATTAAAGCGTGGCTTTTTAACGAAATGTTTCCGAGTTCGCGGCTAATGGCTTTTAGCCATATTTTTGAATATACTGAAAAGTTAAAAAATGTTATTCCAATAATAGTTAATCATTTAAAATTAACCTTTTGAAGTAATAGATTGTGTAATTCTTGTAAAAAAATATGCATTTTCGTAATATTTTATATATTTTTCGGAAACTCATTTGTCTGATTTAGAGACATCCTGCAACATCAACCCGACACTGGCGCCCCGCGGAAAAATAAAATCGCCGAAGAATCAATCGCAAAATATTATTTATTCGTGTAAGTTTTATAATTCGATAAAAGCGTGGTGTATATATCCGGTATAGCCTTATAAAAATATACATAAAATTCATCACTATCTAATCGCCAAAGCTGCATCCTCATCTCTCTACACATTCGATAAGGCACACGGTTGCCGTAAAATTACAAAAAATAGTCCGGGCTCCTCTATGGTAACGATACGATCGAAACCAAACTGATCCGGTTTCGGATATCACAACGTTCGATCCGGTACTAAAAGAAATACCCCGTCGCCGCTTCGCGTGCTTCAGGTGCCGTGATCGAACTCCCTGTAGCCCTCCGCCCCTGTGAAAATTACGTCCACCCATATCCTCATGGACTCCGGAGACGGGGCCATCAGATAATAGAACCTCTCGTGGGTCTTGACGACGAACGTCAACTGCGGATTCGGAGACTTGATGCTGTTCAAGTGGTCCAAGTAGACCTCTTCTATTGCCTGCACGGACATATAACACACCATGGATATATAATCCGAGGTAGATAGCATAGCCCTTCTATTAGTTGAAAATCTTTCAGCCATGTTTTTCGGACACTTTACAAATTTGCAAGCGGCTAGTTCTTTATAGCCACTGATTGCTGTTAGAAGTAAGTTAACTTTGGCAAAATTTTGAAACAAACCAGAATTAATGGCAAGGGACATTGCGAATTGGAGCATCATATATACAGGGTAAATCATAAATAATGGGGCAATCTCTAAACTGGTGGTACTACACACGAAAATATTATGACGGAGCTCAACGTGGCTCAGCGCCCGGCTCGATGTTTAATTTAGTTCTGATTTTTTCATTAAATGATAAAGGTTCCCCCATATTATTTACGTAAATCAAATCATATTTTTTTCTGGTTGAAACACGATGGAAATCTGAAACAATTTTCATATTTCATGAATTATTATAATTTAAAAATTATAATTTAAAAAGTTGAAATAATTTTTTCTCAACACGTAAAAGACGCAAAGGGAGCAATATTTAACAATAATAATTATAATAATATTAATTGAACAAAAATTTCAAATAAAATGTTAGGATTTCATAATACTTCCAGCATTGATGGTGAGATTCACAATGTCCCTTATGACTGAAATCCCGACTTATTCTTCAAAAAGTGACCTAATTAAACTAAAACATATATTTAAATTTCATGGTGGTCATGAACTGACTATCAGGAAAAATTCAAGATATCAACTTAATAAAGATCCTACGTCATCTGTTGAAATTTGTTATTAAGGCTATTTCTCTATCAGAATCCAAATCGCTCTTCACGACTCTAAAATTCCTCGTCTCTACGGAGTCCATAAGATTCACAAACCAGAATTACCGCTTCTATATTAAAAACCTTCACTTATAATAATTATTTTATTTTTATTTTGTGATTTGGCCTCATGGTCAAGAATCCCTCCAAGATTTTCTGAGCAATTATACTTTATCTTCTCTACACTCTAAGATTAGTTTCTATAAAAACTAATAATAATCTCCCATTCTTAGCAATGGGTCATTCTGTTTACAGAAACACAGACACAAAGACATCCATTGTCATATCCACCATTCGGTCCAAAAATCATGGGTTCGTTGTTGTTCTCTCTTTCTCTCTAATAGGGGTTAGGGGTATTAAAAAGGGGTTCAAAATACACTTCCAAAGACAATGAGTCCTAAAGCAACCTCACACTTGCCACCGTTGTCATTTACATTCAAAACATCACTAACCACATATCAAAAGTCCTAAAAAACATAACGTTTAAACCCGATCTGAAAATCTCTCAAGATCTTTGATCCCTCAAAGACAAAATTCCGTTTGAGATACCAGAGTTTACAGCATTCCTTTCATATGTGGCAAAGAATATATTGGAGAGCCAGGACGAAAAATATCAACTAGGCTCAAAGAACATGAAAGAGCTTTAACACAATCACCAAATCTGATTCGATAAAGTTCTTGCAAGTAATAAATTCTTCCACCAAAGACAATTCCAAGAATACAAAAAAATCTATAAGCAACCAAACAATGGACACAGGACGTGGTGATAAACTAACAACTAGGTCGCTTTATTTCCATCACAGTCCACCATCGTCGTAATTGAACCCTATTATGAGCTTGAGTTGATAAAAAGTGTGCGAAAGTTACATATTGCCGTTTTTTTAAACATGGTGGGTAGTGCGCTGAGCGTACTACTAAAAGGGCTATTGTTTTCATTTTAATGTGATATAAATATGATCATACAATATTCCTATTGCTTGACATTGCCGTTTGGGCAGTTGTTATTAAAATTATATCGTTCATTATACTTATTCAAAGGAATATTGTATGCATTTTGCGCTACTGTGGTGACGCAAAAAATAATTTACCTGAAAGTAGGCGCCGCCCCTGGTTTTCTTCTCGCTTTTGTCTGAGTAATACGTGAGCGTGTGCTTGCTGCGGTCGAAAACGAACCACCTGCGGGACCAGCCGTTCAGTTTCGAGCCCTTTTTGTGCAGGAACCCCCTGCAGCTGGTGGAGGTGATGGTGACGTGGGGACACAGCACCACCTGATGGCCTGAAAGCGAATTTAGAAACTTTACCTTAACGGTAACAGTTAATTTGATAGAAGATCATAGTTAATTTTTTACGCTATCCCAGAGAGAAACTATACAAGAATTAGGGTCAAAGTACGTCATTAAAAAATGAATCAACAGCATAATTTCAAAGCCCTAGTTAATTTGTACAACTTCTCTTGTGGTTTGTACATTTGTACATGACGGTAAATGTTCAATAGTTTGTAAACATACCGGGTTAGTGAGAAGTACCGGGATGCTTAAATATCTCCAAAAGTGTCAAAGTTGGAACAATTAAATTCAATATCTGGGGATTTTTGAATATGCAAAATTCAAAAACGCTTTTTTCACTATTTAATTAACTACATGTTTGTAAATAGTACTGAGATGATGTATTTTCAAAATGATTCACTAGACGTTCCATGAATCTCAAGGTAGATGGTTCAGAAGTCATATAAATTCAAAACCCAAAATTCGTTAAATTTCAAAGACCAAAAATTAAAAAGTGGTCACCTGTTTTTAGTGTGATCATAGAAAGAAGAATTTATTTTTATTTATTTATTTATTTATTTAAATTTAAAAAATGGACGTGACATTTAGTTAATTCATTGTAGATTCTCCTTGAATTACGAATTATATATATTATATAAAAAATATGATGAAATATGTCTATGGTCCTGTAATTAATACAAAAATTTCTTTATCAGATTATTAATGAATCACCAGCGAAGATAAACAATATAAGACAACAAAAAGTCCAAATAAAATAGAATCGCCAATTTTTAATTGTGGTCACTTCTCACTAATCGTTTGATATGTCCAAAATTTCTTAGAATTCCGAGATGTTAAATGTGATCACACTGCGACAGACATTTTAGAATTCCAAAAATTACCAGGAACTGAATTCTATCGCTCCTTGGTTTTGGCAATTTTGGAGATATTTAATGGTTCCGACACTTTTTCCTAACTCGGTATTAAAAAAAAAAGAAAACCCGTTTCCTTGACCGAAAATCCTAAATCGCACATCTACACTTCCAATTATGTTTCTCGCTAACCAAACGAAACCATGCCCCGTAATTTTGTTAAGGGTAGTAAATAAATCTTTTCACTAATTTTGTCCAAAAAAAAAAAAAACAAAGTATTCATAACCAAATTCCACGCAAGGCGTAGTATAATTGGGTTTTCCTAGATAGAGCGTGTCCAACATTGAAAAAGTATATTTTAAAACAAAATGTGCGCCACTCACCTTTTCTTACGATTAAACATGTAAACATGTAAGTTTTTTGGTTAGATTTTTGGACCTAAAATATGAAATAAAAAGAAACTAAACTTTTGGTGGCCAAGGAAGTTATATTATTATGATGAAAAGCATATTGCTGTATTATTATAATAATACCCAAAAATTTAGTCAAAATTAGATGGAATATTTATAAAAAAATATTACTTTAATTATATACTTTATATAACGCTTTCAAGGATGTTTTATTTATGTACGAAAAATTGTGGGAGAAGAACGCGACATATGGACACTAGGCGCTTAAAAAATGCACACACGACATGTTCAATGAGCACAGATCGACTTCTAAAACGGTCTTGGGAGAAGTCCAAAACATCCGAAATTTTCAATCTTTTTTTTTTACAGCAACCAATTTTTTCTGTGTCGCGCGTTAAAACATTTTGTGCAGAGGTATTGCACGGTGGTGCCCATTTCCGGACCCAGAAGGGTATTAAGGAAAACATATTTGGAGGGCTATACAATTCCAAAGGTAAAGCGGGGTTATAAAATTGTTGTTTATTTTTTTAGGTTAAGTTTTTATTGTTTACCTAATATTAAAAATAATGCAATTGAAATTATTTTTAAACGAAATTGAGTAAATTTAAATAGCGCAAATCTTCATGCATTTTAGAACACCACTGTTTTAATAAATCTTCATTCACTCCACAACGACAAATCGCAGTGGCGACACCCGGAAAAATTTCTTCCCGACAGGTTTTTAGACGAAGAAGGCAATTTGCTGTCCCACGAGGGGTTGATTCCCTTTGGTTTAGGTACAAATTTATAGCGTCACTGTCTCAAATATACAAGTTATTGTTTCCAGGTCGACGAAAATGTCTGGGTGACTCTTTGGCCAAGACATGTATATTTATAATATTTGCGGAAGTGTTGAGGAGGTATAGCGTCGAGGCATGCGCTCCTTCTACCGGAAAAACCGTATTCGGGCTCACGGCGGCACCCGAAAAGTACAAAGCGAAATTCACGCCCAGATTTAAGTAGTATTTTTTTGTAAAATATTTAAAGCAAGCAAAAAATAAATACATACTCAACGAAATAAATGAATTTTTATTGTCTCGCTCGTGCCACATAAAAAATGCTCTTTCGCTTTTTCTCAGCGGCAGTTTCTGATGGTCCACTTATTGTCTGATCCAGTGGCGTGGCCGAAATATGAATCATATACCCTGTGACAAGGAAACTACTATCCATGGCGGCCTTTCAAAAAGGCTTGAGATAGAAATGTGCAATTTGGTACATTGATACGGTTGAAACATTGTAAACATTTTTACAATTGGATTGCAAAGTTTGTTATTTTAAATAGAACCCTGTATATTTTTAATTTTTTGAACTCTTAAACTGTTGTGCAAAAAATTACCAGTACGAGGTATGCGGAGTAAGTAAAATGATTTCTTCCTGCGTGTGACTGTCATCCGATGAGGTGGTAGACAAGTAAATAACAATTAAAGCGTGGCTTTTTAACGAAATGTTTCCGAGTTCGCGGCTAATGGCTTTTAGCCATATTTTTGAATATACTGAAAAGTTAAAAAATGTTATTCCAATAATAGTTAATCATTTAAAATTAACCTTTTGAAGTAATAGATTGTGTAATTCTTGTAAAAAAATATGCATTTTCGTAATATTTTATATATTTTTCGGAAACTCATTTGTCTGATTTAGAGACATCCTGCAACATCAACCCGACACTGGCGCCCCGCGGAAAAATAAAATCGCCGAAGAATCAATCGCAAAATATTATTTATTCGTGTAAGTTTTATAATTCGATAAAAGCGTGGTGTATATATCCGGTATAGCCTTATAAAAATATACATAAAATTCATCACTATCTAATCGCCAAAGCTGCATCCTCATCTCTCTACACATTCGATAAGGCACACGGTTGCCGTAAAATTACAAAAAATAGTCCGGGCTCCTCTATGGTAACGATACGATCGAAACCAAACTGATCCGGTTTCGGATATCACAACGTTCGATCCGGTACTAAAAGAAATACCCCGTCGCCGCTTCGCGTGCTTCAGGTGCCGTGATCGAACTCCCTGTAGCCCTCCGCCCCTGTGAAAATTACGTCCACCCATATCCTCATGGACTCCGGAGACGGGGCCATCAGATAATAGAACCTCTCGTGGGTCTTGACGACGAACGTCAACTGCGGATTCGGAGACTTGATGCTGTTCAAGTGGTCCAAGTAGACCTCTTCTATTGCCTGCACGGACATATAACACACCATGGATATATAATCCGAGGTAGATAGCATAGCCCTTCTATTAGTTGAAAATCTTTCAGCCATGTTTTTCGGACACTTTACAAATTTGCAAGCGGCTAGTTCTTTATAGCCACTGATTGCTGTTAGAAGTAAGTTAACTTTGGCAAAATTTTGAAACAAACCAGAATTAATGGCAAGGGACATTGCGAATTGGAGCATCATATATACAGGGTAAATCATAAATAATGGGGCAATCTCTAAACTGGTGGTACTACACACGAAAATATTATGACGGAGCTCAACGTGGCTCAGCGCCCGGCTCGATGTTTAATTTAGTTCTGATTTTTTCATTAAATGATAAAGGTTCCCCCATATTATTTACGTAAATCAAATCATATTTTTTTCTGGTTGAAACACGATGGAAATCTGAAACAATTTTCATATTTCATGAATTATTATAATTTAAAAATTATAATTTAAAAAGTTGAAATAATTTTTTCTCAACACGTAAAAGACGCAAAGGGAGCAATATTTAACAATAATAATTATAATAATATTAATTGAACAAAAATTTCAAATAAAATGTTAGGATTTCATAATACTTCCAGCATTGATGGTGAGATTCACAATGTCCCTTATGACTGAAATCCCGACTTATTCTTCAAAAAGTGACCTAATTAAACTAAAACATATATTTAAATTTCATGGTGGTCATGAACTGACTATCAGGAAAAATTCAAGATATCAACTTAATAAAGATCCTACGTCATCTGTTGAAATTTGTTATTAAGGCTATTTCTCTATCAGAATCCAAATCGCTCTTCACGACTCTAAAATTCCTCGTCTCTACGGAGTCCATAAGATTCACAAACCAGAATTACCGCTTCTATATTAAAAACCTTCACTTATAATAATTATTTTATTTTTATTTTGTGATTTGGCCTCATGGTCAAGAATCCCTCCAAGATTTTCTGAGCAATTATACTTTATCTTCTCTACACTCTAAGATTAGTTTCTATAAAAACTAATAATAATCTCCCATTCTTAGCAATGGGTCATTCTGTTTACAGAAACACAGACACAAAGACATCCATTGTCATATCCACCATTCGGTCCAAAAATCATGGGTTCGTTGTTGTTCTCTCTTTCTCTCTAATAGGGGTTAGGGGTATTAAAAAGGGGTTCAAAATACACTTCCAAAGACAATGAGTCCTAAAGCAACCTCACACTTGCCACCGTTGTCATTTACATTCAAAACATCACTAACCACATATCAAAAGTCCTAAAAAACATAACGTTTAAACCCGATCTGAAAATCTCTCAAGATCTTTGATCCCTCAAAGACAAAATTCCGTTTGAGATACCAGAGTTTACAGCATTCCTTTCATATGTGGCAAAGAATATATTGGAGAGCCAGGACGAAAAATATCAACTAGGCTCAAAGAACATGAAAGAGCTTTAACACAATCACCAAATCTGATTCGATAAAGTTCTTGCAAGTAATAAATTCTTCCACCAAAGACAATTCCAAGAATACAAAAAAATCTATAAGCAACCAAACAATGGACACAGGACGTGGTGATAAACTAACAACTAGGTCGCTTTATTTCCATCACAGTCCACCATCGTCGTAATTGAACCCTATTATGAGCTTGAGTTGATAAAAAGTGTGCGAAAGTTACATATTGCCGTTTTTTTAAACATGGTGGGTAGTGCGCTGAGCGTACTACTAAAAGGGCTATTGTTTTCATTTTAATGTGATATAAATATGATCATACAATATTCCTATTGCTTGACATTGCCGTTTGGGCAGTTGTTATTAAAATTATATCGTTCATTATACTTATTCAAAGGAATATTGTATGCATTTTGCGCTACTGTGGTGACGCAAAAAATAATTTACCTGAAAGTAGGCGCCGCCCCTGGTTTTCTTCTCGCTTTTGTCTGAGTAATACGTGAGCGTGTGCTTGCTGCGGTCGAAAACGAACCACCTGCGGGACCAGCCGTTCAGTTTCGAGCCCTTTTTGTGCAGGAACCCCCTGCAGCTGGTGGAGGTGATGGTGACGTGGGGACACAGCACCACCTGATGGCCTGAAAGCGAATTTAGAAACTTTACCTTAACGGTAACAGTTAATTTGATAGAAGATCATAGTTAATTTTTTACGCTATCCCAGAGAGAAACTATACAAGAATTAGGGTCAAAGTACGTCATTAAAAAATGAATCAACAGCATAATTTCAAAGCCCTAGTTAATTTGTACAACTTCTCTTGTGGTTTGTACATTTGTACATGACGGTAAATGTTCAATAGTTTGTAAACATACCGGGTTAGTGAGAAGTACCGGGATGCTTAAATATCTCCAAAAGTGTCAAAGTTGGAACAATTAAATTCAATATCTGGGGATTTTTGAATATGCAAAATTCAAAAACGCTTTTTTCACTATTTAATTAACTACATGTTTGTAAATAGTACTGAGATGATGTATTTTCAAAATGATTCACTAGACGTTCCATGAATCTCAAGGTAGATGGTTCAGAAGTCATATAAATTCAAAACCCAAAATTCGTTAAATTTCAAAGACCAAAAATTAAAAAGTGGTCACCTGTTTTTAGTGTGATCATAGAAAGAAGAATTTATTTTTATTTATTTATTTATTTATTTAAATTTAAAAAATGGACGTGACATTTAGTTAATTCATTGTAGATTCTCCTTGAATTACGAATTATATATATTATATAAAAAATATGATGAAATATGTCTATGGTCCTGTAATTAATACAAAAATTTCTTTATCAGATTATTAATGAATCACCAGCGAAGATAAACAATATAAGACAACAAAAAGTCCAAATAAAATAGAATCGCCAATTTTTAATTGTGGTCACTTCTCACTAATCGTTTGATATGTCCAAAATTTCTTAGAATTCCGAGATGTTAAATGTGATCACACTGCGACAGACATTTTAGAATTCCAAAAATTACCAGGAACTGAATTCTATCGCTCCTTGGTTTTGGCAATTTTGGAGATATTTAATGGTTCCGACACTTTTTCCTAACTCGGTATTAAAAAAAAAAGAAAACCCGTTTCCTTGACCGAAAATCCTAAATCGCACATCTACACTTCCAATTATGTTTCTCGCTAACCAAACGAAACCATGCCCCGTAATTTTGTTAAGGGTAGTAAATAAATCTTTTCACTAATTTTGTCCAAAAAAAAAAAAAACAAAGTATTCATAACCAAATTCCACGCAAGGCGTAGTATAATTGGGTTTTCCTAGATAGAGCGTGTCCAACATTGAAAAAGTATATTTTAAAACAAAATGTGCGCCACTCACCTTTTCTTACGATTAAACATGTAAACATGTAAGTTTTTTGGTTAGATTTTTGGACCTAAAATATGAAATAAAAAGAAACTAAACTTTTGGTGGCCAAGGAAGTTATATTATTATGATGAAAAGCATATTGCTGTATTATTATAATAATACCCAAAAATTTAGTCAAAATTAGATGGAATATTTATAAAAAAATATTACTTTAATTATATACTTTATATAACGCTTTCAAGGATGTTTTATTTATGTACGAAAAATTGTGGGAGAAGAACGCGACATATGGACACTAGGCGCTTAAAAAATGCACACACGACATGTTCAATGAGCACAGATCGACTTCTAAAACGGTCTTGGGAGAAGTCCAAAACATCCGAAATTTTCAATCTTTTTTTTTTACAGCAACCAATTTTTTCTGTGTCGCGCGTTAAAACATTTTGTCCCAGTGGTGATTTTGTTTATCACATCGAGGAATAATTTTTGCACATCCATTTAGAAATTTTATTATTATCACCACTAAAGGATATAAAACCGTAGAAATCGCTAATTTATGTGTAAAGGAAAGATCTTATACATGACTTCAAAAGTAAACAAAAGCGTTAACAAAAAATTTGTATCACATTTTCAAGTAAATCCAAATTAGCAAAAAAAATTATTTTGGATGTGTATTGCCATTTTGGTTAAGTCTATAGCATGTAGATTACATCACAGAAAACATACATTGGAAATACTATATTGATTGTGCTTTATTTTTTTTTTAAATTACTGGTGCGTGAATGCACCACTGGTTATATCTGTGCAACAAGTTCAAGTTATCCATAGATGAACAAATGGTACCTTACATTGGCCGCCATTCCTGCAAAATGTTTATAAGGGGTAAGCCAGTTCGTTTTGGCTTCAAGCTTTGGTGCCTTTGTTCATCTGATGGGTACCTATTTTAGTCACTTCCATATGGTGGTGCTCAAAATCAACCTCATTATGACCTTGGTCTTGGCGGTAATGTAAATATACCCCAACCTTATGTAACTGCCCAATACAATAGATATATGGGTGGGGTACATTTACATGACAACGGAATTGCTAATTATAGGTATTTGGAAAAAAATGGTGGCGGCGTAACTCACTGGATAGTTTAGTAGTGAATGCATGGACATTGTATAATATTGTCAGGTAGATTTTAAATCTTACATTGCTTTGGCGACTTTTAACAACTGAAAAACAATTACTCAAAGAAATCTTGCCCCTGCCATAGATGAAGTGCGTTATGATAATCAAGGTTAGCTCACGATCGTTCATGCAAATAAATCCCAAATGTAGAATTTGCCACAGCGAAACAATTTACGTTTGTAATAAGTGTAATGTGCATTTACATACTTCATGCTTTGTAAAATATCACCAAAAATAAAACCGGGTCTTACCATAAAATATTATGCGTTTTTTTTGTATCAAATCACGTTCTATTTGGAAAAAAATCTACTTTTAGTTATTTTCTGTCGAATTATATGTTACATCTTATGTGCCCCAAAACATTTAATGATTTTTCAGTGGTTCGTTTACGCACCAGTATTTTTTTGGATGTTTCGAATTTTTATTTTTTTTTTTGACACACAAACTGTTTTCTTGAGTGTAACAAAATAAAAAATTTCAAAGCAAAAAAGTATTTTTTTTTTTACGAAACAACATTTCTGTTGAAGATTTTACGCAGGAACCGATGATTTTCATTTAACTCTAATGCAATAAATCCGGGACCCTGTCCGCGTCCAGTGTGTTTATTTTTAGGTTGAAAAAAGTCGGCTCAGTGAATCACGATAAACACACTAAACTCGCGCTGAGTCACTCGCTCACTTGCATACAAAAGATTCGTCTTTGGCGGACGCCGTTAGGAAGTAAATATTGTGGTTAGACCCAACACTGAATAAACTGAACGTTCTAAAAATAATTAGTTTCCAGTTTAGACCGTTTTGTGTATATTCGCATATGCATTTCTGTGCAAGGTTAACAGTGATAAACCCCTATAGAGAAACTCTGTATAATGAAAAACTCTGCAATACGAACAAAATTTGTTCCATACAAAGCTATGTATTAATCCACTCTGCATAACGAATTTCTCACTCTTTATGCCGAAAGAAAAAAGGGCACCTCAGGTAACAAAGTAAGGAATGTAGGCCGACTTGTAATTAATAGATAGTCTCTTACCTTCTCAGACTTCCTTACCCTAATAATCTAATTACCGAGAACTTGACCGTCCTGAGTGTTTTTCTCGTAATAATCGATTATGTTAATGTCTTTATTGGTATATATAAAAGCACAACATTGTTTCAATTAGTTATAATTTGACTTGGTGAATACGGCGAGCATGGCGAGTAAGCAAAAAATTTTATCTCTAGATGATAAAGTTGCTTTAATTCGGGGAGAAAAGAAAAGTGATCGACTGTATCCACGATTTGGAAGTGTAAATAAAAAATCATTCAGGCTGAAGCGGCAGACAGTTTTAGTAAAAAAGTAAGAAAGCCGAAATTTGAAGATTTGGATCGGGCAATGTTGCAGTGGTTCCAACAGCAACGTCTTAAAAATGTACCACTCTCTGGACATATCGTAAAACTAAAAGCAGAAAAGTTGGAATAGATAAATGGCGAAGCCCGTGATGTCGACAGAAATGTCACTAACGATTGGCTGGAGAAGACGTGGCCAAAACTAGCAGACAAGTACCCTGCTGACGACATTTTTAATGCTGTCGAAACTGGTATTTTTTACAAAATAACACCAGATAAAACTCTTAAATTTCGAAGAAAAAAGTGTGTCGGTGGAAAACTTTCTAAAGAACGTATAACAGTGTTAGTAGCTGCCAATCAATGAATGGGAGAGAAAAAAGAAAGCTAGTCGTGAAGTTTTAAGAACATCAAGCATTTGCCGGTCACTTAAAAGGCAAACAACGCAAATTTTTGACGAGGAGATGCGGAAGTGGGATGCAGAATTAGAGTGAAGGAAAATATTACTTCTCTTAGATAACTGTCCTGCACATCCCCATATTCCAAATCTACGGAATATTGAATTGGCGTTTCTTCCAGCCAAAACAACAAATGTATTACAGCCGATGAACAGAGCGCAATAAAAAGTCGATACAGGAAAAACATTTTAATGGAAATGATCGAGTCCGAAGACAAATTTTCCATTAATATACCAGATGCAGTCAACTTTATTAGTAAAGCTTCAACACTCCCATCGTCATACAGGACTTATTACCGATACCGAATGCCAACAGGATTTGGAAGATGATCAGGTACTCGGCGAGCGGATAAAACAGTTTCAAACAATAATTACGTTTACGAGTGTGGAGACGCAAGATTTTATGGTGATAGATCAGGATTTGCCTACAACAGCAGACTTGACAGATGAAGCCATATTACAACAAGCAAGAAAGGGCGAGGAAGAGCACCAAGAGGAAGAAGAAGATGAAGACAACAAGCCACAGTTAAGCTGCTAGAGAATTTTTTTATGAATCATGGGGAAGATGCCCCTCTCGAAGAAATGGTGAAAATACAAGCCAAAGTACGAGATGCGTATTGGCAGACTAAAAAATTCAAAAGAAAATGACCGATTATTTGAAACATTAAATGTAGTATATAAAATAATTAAATATTACAGAACACACATGCGTATTGTTATTTTTCAAGTATCTATAACTATTTATAACGAAAAAGAAAGCAGTCCCTTCAATTTCGCTATATAGACTGTATTTTCCTCTTTATGCTTTATGCGAAAACATAACCTTTCAGTACCAAAATAATGGAAGAGTTGTCTAATCCACGCTGTACCTTTGAAGTATTCCAAGGCCATTTTAATGACGCAGCTACCAAAAATAATGAACAAGAAGGAGTAATATTCCAATTATTTGAAGAAATTATTGTAAAAAAGAGAAAATAAATGTTTTGTACGGAATTTGTAGCTAGTTACAACAGAAGATTATATTGTTGCGATATTAATGATCGCCATTTTGTAACGTTAGTTAAAAAAATTAAAAGGATAGTATATAAAAAAGTGAAACTACAACAGAATATTTTCTTTAGGTAAAACTTTAATTAAAATGATTTAACAATAAAAATGGACGCAAAATAGCAACAAAATATTTTAAAACCCTGTCTTGTACATTACGTTTGTTAATTTGCTTTTTTATAGTCCAAAATAAAATAGACAACTTGAGAATATAAAATAAAAAAAATTAAAACAGCGAAATATAAAGCAACAAAAAGAAGAGTGAAGAAAAATCTACAACTGGGAATAAAAAATATGATTTCTATTTATACGAAATACATGTGAATGTGTATTAAAAATTATTTATTCGAAAGCAACTCGTTTTACTGTGATAAATGCGATGCATTTATTGGTAACATCTTCCCAAGTTTATTTAAAAGCGGATTACAAATCCAAACCCTATATGCAGAATCTTCGCAGGAAAATTGTGTGACCCATGCGCAGGGTGCCAATGGAATGTAGTAAAAAAGTTCATAATAAAATTGGCCATGAGTTTGTGTTGTTTAGCCCGGCCAGCCCTTCAAGAAGCTCATTTTGTTTCGTCCTTCACTCTAACTTATATTCGAACATTAAAGAGGTGGTATTTAATGATGTACCTCGTTCGGTATTTATTCGACAAAATTCCTCCTCCACTCTTGAAAATGATTTCCAGCATTTTCTTTTGGCCACTTTATGTTTTTTTTTTGTTTCAAACATCTACGTTGAATGGTTGTCCAGATACAGGCGCTTACCTCGTTTAATTGACCACCTTGTACAAAAAATAGAGCAATCATAATTAAATATAAGTTAGGATTAGATTTAGGTTTAAAACCTATTTTTTAATTTAATATTTATTTATATTATTATTTGACAGAATACCTACTTCACATGTGTACATAGTTATAATACGACCAAAAATATAGTGCATTTATTGCTTTAACGTTTTAATTATTTTACAGTACCTTAACCGTAGACCTTCGCAGGACCGTGGTAAAACCCATCCCAACTGATGTTTATTCTGCCTGAGATGGACCGTAACGAATATTTGTAGAAATTTGAAATTATTATTTGAAACGTAAATGGACCGTTTATGTTAACATCAGGCGATATGTATCGTTCTGAAGAGTTTAATCTAAATTGCAATATGTTCGTATATATTACGAAGGTATTTGACTGTGATCCTTCCAGTAAGCACGTATTTGTGTACCTCTCGAGCTTTGACCCTGTGAGGCTGTTTTCACTGGATAGTTCAAAGGGTAAGTACTCCATTTATTTTACAGGTAAGTTAGGCAAAATAATTATTTTTGTCTTGTGTGCCTGTCGATTAACAACATTTTTCTTCTTCCATTTTTGTGTCTGCTACATAGTTCTTCAATTTGTAAACAACAACAGTCTTTTTTAAGACTGTAGGATATATTTGCGGTAGATAAAGGTAGGATTTATTAGAATCTTAAAACATTTTGTGAAAGTTCCTGTTTTTTAGCACTTTAAAATGTGGAGACCGTGAAATGAAGCAGATGTTCCTATGTTAGAAGAAGACATGGAAAACAACGCAGAAACGAGGTGGATATGAGGACGAACTATCTCATCAAATGAAAAAACGTATCGATTTGTCTTCGGGTGCGAAACAAATTGTTTCGAATGTTTACAATGTTATAAGAAATTCAGAAGTAGGAGCAGCAATAAAAACAAGTGACATGACCAAAGTTCCTAAGTCAACTGTAAGAAAAATGGGGTAGTCAATAGGAAAGCGAGAAAGATGCGGGTTCTTAGCGAGTTTTTAAAGAGCAAGATGCAGATCTAAAAAGATTGAAAACATACTTATATCCCGCTTGTTAGTGTAGGTACATAAATTCCTAGGACGGTCCTGAAATGGTTACGTCTGCTAGGCAGGGTGTTCTATGAGGAGCTGCGGTTTTGGAGTAATAAACAATTTGCAAAAGTTAATCACGGGGTAGGTTGTAAAAGCACTATATTTCTGGTCGAAGTATACCTGGTACAATGATGATAAACTGTAATACACCTAAGATTGGATTTTCATGTAAAAATAAGACTTGTTTCCCATAAACGTATGTATTAATTTTATTTGTTTTCGAGATACAGGGTGTCAAAGTTTTTTTTCTGATTTTTAGATTAGAATAAAAACCGCACGTTTCCAGACCACTTAAAACAACAACTAAATTCTAATAGGAAATGGCTTATCTCAACATCAACGTTTAACATTGCAAAAGGCGTCTCGATTCATGACTTTTCTTCTCTTCCAACTATTTATTTTTCTTTTAAAAAACAAATAACAAAAAAAGAATGTTACCGTAAAGGAACATGTCAAATTTTATCAAAATCAAAAATTGTGATTTTGTATTGCAATTAACCAAAACTTGTTGTTTAGACAATTTTTCCCTTTTTTAAGTATCTAAGTAAATACTGGATGATGCTTAACCGCACCACAATTCATTCCATCTATCGCCAATGAATAATAACGAGTACGATAGCATATAGTAACGACTTACCGGCTGATTCTATGTGCTGCCTAAGGTCAAGATCGGAACCTCTGATAGGAAGGTACCGCGTCAGAGGGCGCTGTTTATCGCCCGCTGGTTTCGTTCGTTTCCTGTTCAACGTGCCGCCGCCCACCTCCAAGCTCATTTCGCTCACTTCCGACAGGGGTCGCGGTGAGCTGTTGTCTTCATTTTTCGACTGAAACGAGGAAGAAGATTTTGAGAGCGGAACCACCCGTTCGGCGTTTACCTTGGCGAAATTGGTCTGCTTCACGTTAAAATGTTTACAAGTTAATCGGGAGAGTTTTATAAACACATTAAACCTTCCGGTTTATTTATCGGGACGTAAATCATTGGACGGAATATACATATCCTCGGAGTAGGTTGCGATAAAACCGGCGTAAATCAACTAAAGCTGCCAACGTTGTAAAAACAATGGATGCCGATGCGAAATTTTGAGCTCGTTATAAATACTTCAACATACTTATGAAGTGGATCGCAAGATTGATTAAAAAAAAACACAATGAAAATAGGCAATGTAAAAAACTATTTTTCAATTTTTACTAATAAATAAAGAAACCATAAAGTTATCCTTAATTTCCGTAAAATATCCTATCATGTCAAAACCTCATCTGTTTATAAAATTCGTCAATCTAGTTTTACTGTAAATCGCATCCGACAAGAAATAGATCAAATAAATAAGACTTTTTTGCCTCTGCATCTTGAAATTGCTCCATATTGTCCCCTACCGTCAACACTAGTGAAACCATCACACTTTTCTCAACTACACTGTGGTAAATGTATCATCTGGGAAGCAAACTTAAATTCTTATTAAAGTTGCTTCTCTATCCAATCCGTGAACAAGTCTTTCACCACTCACCACTCTCTACGAACTCCCTAAGAATCACAAACCAGCATTATACCTTCAACCTATGGTCAACACCATTGGTTCTCCGACATATTCTATTGCCAATTATTTAGCTTCTATTTTAAAGCTCTTTATAAGGAAAGCTAATGGTTTCATACTTTCATTGCAATGAACAACTAAAAACCAATACATTAGATCCACAAACATATTCTGGTTCGTTGCAACTCTCCAATAGAAAATCAGACCCTAACTTTCTGTTCACAGAAATCTTAAGATACCTAATGTATCGTCACATCACCATCCGGCGCAAAAATCATCGGCTATCAAATCTCTCCTTTACAGAGCCGCTAAACTATCTCAATCTACTGAACCAAGAATTAAAACAGCTTACATCTGCTCTTCTCACAATGATTCCGAAAGCAACCCCACTATTGTCACGTCACTGTTGTCCTTCCTTGCATTCAAAATATCAATGACAACATATCAAAAGTTCTAAAGAAATACAACATCAAAACCAGATTTACAACTTACCAAGAATCTCTCAACATCTTCGATCCCTTAAGGACAAAATTCCGTTTGACATCATATCAATTTTATTCGATGAAACTAATCAATCAATTCTTGTAACAACGAAAATCCGAGAACCTATAGATATCTATAAGCAACCAAACTATCTTAGCCGTGACACAGGTCTTTACCTTTCAGGTACAGAGTAAAATGTGAACCAGTTTCAGTTAAGCTCTGAAGAAGCCAACAGGACGATTTACGAAACGTCAACAAGTTCGAATCATCAACAACCGATGCCGGAGGAATCCAGAAGATTTGTAAATAAGTGTTACAGTAGACTGCGGAAGTTTTTTTGAAAATAATAATTAATAAATAGGAAATAAAAATTGCTTTAAACGACAAAACATATAAAAATAAATATATATAAATATAAAAAAATGAATCGATAATTTTATAAACCCATAAAAAAAAAAAGAAATTTTATTAGGAAAACATTGCTTTTTAATCGAAAATACTTATAATATCGAAAAACAATTTTGTTGTTGTTGTATCAAGCACAATTCTTTTTTAAAAATGTTGTGTTCCACATCGTCAAATTAATATTAACAAAAGTTCTCTAACCAAATAATCAACTCAAGGAAAAAATTGATCAAGCACTGTTTTCACAACCGAAGATTTGTAAATAAGTATTACAGTAGACTGGGGAAGTTTCTTTGAAAAAAAGAATTAATAAATAGGAAATAAACACAAAATAAAAATTGCTTTAAACGATAAAACATAAAAAAAAAATGAATGAATGAAATTAAAAAAAAAATTATTGGGAAAACGGTAATGTTTAATTGAAAATACTTATAATATCGAAAAACAATTTAATTGTTGTTATACCAAGCACAATCATTTTTTTTTAAATTTTGTGTTGGACATCATCAAATTAATACTAACAAAAGTTTTTTAAGATCTTGGATTCCTACCGCTTTTTCTCTAGCTAAATGATCAATAACTTGACACAAGGAAAAAATCAATCAATCTCTGTTTTCAAACAGAAAAAAATTGCTATAAATAAAAAAAGCAGAAATTAAAATTTCTAATATATATTTTTTTCTCAAAATCACACTCACGTTTCTTAATCGTTGTTTTTTCTTCAGGTTTCTTCGATACCCGGCCCTAACGTACGTAATCCAAAGTGACATAATTATGCTGCCCACGAATTTAACCGCGCACAAAGAAAAAAAGGCAAGAGTGCAATCTACTTCGCGGCTCGACGCTAGACGGCAAATAAAAATATACGAGTGGAAATTTGTTTAGCCGGTCTCTGGCCGGCCGTCTAGATAAATTTGACTTGAAAGTACAAAATTTTCCCCCCACTTTGAAATAATAGCGGCAGGAGGCCCGGGTGTATACCAAACCCACTTTTTTATAACTGAGCTGAAGTATACAATGTAGCAGCGGCGTAATTAGTTGGTTAGGCAAGCCTATGGAAATGTGATTTGAGTCGCATAAGCGAGCGATTGCAATAACAGGGACCAAAGAACAAAAATTTATTACGTTCTCTAGTGTATTTTTGAACAAAAAAAGGAAATAAGTAAAAAAAAAGAAATCAGGCAGATAATCAATATTGTAATCCTACAATCAAAATGATCAATTTCCGTATATAATGCTGAAACATTCATAGAAATCATAGAATTCGACCTATGTAAGTATTTTTCAAAAAATTTCCTACCACTTTTAAATAATAGTGGTAGGAAGCCTTAATTTAGTTAATTAGGTTAATGATGCGTCATTTCATCGACAAGATTTTTTTTTCAAAAATATAGAAGTATAATGATTCGTTATGTTAAAAACCCGTATATAAGTAATACAAGAAACAAAAATACTTCACTCGTAATGTAAAAAACTTTTTATCATTGAATAATTGACATATCGAAATTTTCCACGTGTGCAACGGGATCGTTACCCAGTAATTTTTTGATTCATCTAAAATAAATACTATATTTTTATACTATTTTTTCAAAATTCTGCCTCATTTTTAAAAATTTCTGTATTATTACCACCCAAAATTTTTTAAACCATTTTTGCTCCATCGGAGCAATACTAAGAAACTCAAAACAAAAAATTACTCTGGAAAACCAAGGAGTATACAGTGTAGCATGCGGATCGTGCAGCCTGACGTATGTGGGACGGACCAACAGAAGGATTTCAACAAGGCTCGAGGAACATCGTTTAGTTATAAGAAACAAACAACATTTGCTTTGTTTCAACACCAACACCAGACAGGCCATAAAATTGATTTCGGTACTTGCAAAAAAAAAAGCTAATATTTCTGATTTTAGGACCAGGATTATACGAGAGGCCATCGAGATAGAAAAGTCCGGACACTTAAATACGAGAGACGACGCTCTGCATTTATTCAATACGTGAAGAACGATAATCAAACAGCAGAGCGATACGCAGCATCCAACGGGGACATCGCAACTACGATCGGACGAAATTAACAACGCGACAATTCGGGGGGCGGAGCCATCTCCCCTCCCGCACAAGCAGCACCGTTACCACCTCCGGCGCAGGGTATAAATACCGCACGCACCGCCGATAGCCTCCCAGTGTTCGCAGTGTTTTCAGAGCGCGAGCATTGAATATGCCAAGTGAGATCTTGACGAAACGTCTGCAACATGCCAAGTGAGATCTTGACGAAACGTCTGCAGGATTCCAGTCGGAGTTCAACAAACGAATGGATGATATCCCGGAATGTGTTAAAGGAAAAAGCGATATAAAAAAAATATAAACCAATATAAAATAATATATAATTTATAATTTTATAATACAGAAAAAAATAAAATTATTAAATTAGCATTTACATAGTATAGGTAAAACTATAAAATCCTGAATAACAAATGAATTCATTAAGCGTATATTCAAATTTTGTTCTCACTTCGTTCTAATTCAATATATACACTTAATCAATTCATTTGTTATTCAGGATTTCATAGTATTACCTATGTAAATGTTAATTTAATAATTTAATTTTTTTCTGTATTATAAAATATTTGTAATACAAATTGTGTATTATTTAAATATATTCCGCAAATATATTTTCCTTTAAATCGTTAAATACTTTTCTTTTGTAGCACATCAAGCGTAAGTCAAAGCAAAACCACAAAGACTTTCGATCTCGCCGTTAATTTTAAGTTCAGTTACGTATCTATATTCGGATATCCGGACGAACTTATTTTAAGAACTCGTCACCGATAGACAAGTCCATCATTATTGGGTTCCTATTTTCGGATCCCTAATTTGAATCCAAAGGGAACCGTTTGCTTTCGAACATTTAGTTTTTTTAAACTACTTGCTATTTTAAAATGTCTAATGATGCACGGATCAAACATGCGGAAAGTGTCGCTTAAAGAAGACAGGTTTCGATGCAGGTATTTTGACGACAGTCACGTTTCTATTTTCAAACGTTTTTGGGATTTTTTTTCTAAAAAATTACCCAAATTTTCAAAAAATCGTGTAGTCGGAAAAATTTTCGAAAACAAATGAAGCACAAATAAAACTCGTGACTAAAATCGCTTTTATCGAACGCCGTTGCAAAATACGCCGTTCTACATTCTTGTTATCGGAAGTAATTTCCACTGAATAAGTAAATCTTATCGCAGGGTGTTCGTTAATGATATGCCAATATTTAACGGTGAACATCCAATACCAGTACAGTTTTTAATCTGCTTATCCTAGCTACAAGATTAATAAGTAAAAATAAATAATAATAATTGAAGCACCAAGTGAAATTTTTCCCAAAATATTGTTAAATAAATTAATTACTATATTTTCCTAACTAATTCTGTCTTTTTAATTTTTTTTCATTTACTCATTACAGCTCGAGGGAAGAATTTCGTTTCTTCCAATTATAATTTTTAATGCAAAGTATTGTTCATGAGTTTACGTCTATATCGGCATTACTTTTTTTTGCAATTCCCGGATATTATCCGGGTCCCGATTTACAGAAAATCCCAGCGTTCGAACATAGTAGTCGTAAATTTTGAACGCTTGAATTCCGGGCTAAACGCGGCCGTTTGTGCCCACCGTTTTGCAGAAATCGCGTAAAGCTTGTTTTGAATTGAATGAAATTTTAACGCAACTAGTCATTTGCTTATTATTATACCGACGAAATGCGTATAGCGGATATTAAAAGATACACAATCGCGAAAAACAACTTTTATTGTGTTCCGAGACGCGAGAATTTATATTTTCGGTTAATTCGAGGTGAAAAAAAAAAAACAGCACCTCGGCCAACATGCTTTCCCGTTGGTCCAACAAAGTTGTCCACAAAAATAATAATAATAATAATAATAATAATAATAATAATAATAATAATAAAATGTCCAATAAAACACAGGGTGTTCCGAAACTAATGCTACGTTGAAAATAAACCGTATTTGCTTATATAAAGATATTGTCGGAAAAACTGCCTATCTGAGATACAGGGTGTTGAAATGTTAAAAAATATATATGTTTGCGTACTTTTCAAACCGCCGGAGATATTTCGTCGATATTTTGTGCATTGTGGTAGTAAGATACATTTTTCGATGGGAATTACTTTTTTTTTTTTAAATTTACCAGTGACATTCGAACCGAATTTTAATATATATATATATATATATATATATATATATATATATATATATATATATATATATATATATATATATATATATATATATATATATATATATATATATATATATATATATATATATATATATATATATATATATATATATATATATATATATATATATATATATATATATATATATATATATATATATATATATATATATATATATATATATATATATATATATATATATATATATATATATATATATATATATATATATATATATATATATGATGACACTATATTCCGTGATATCATCCGCCATAATGTCATCCTTGTCCATCCTAAGAGAACCTAAAATCTGAGTGAAATGTTCGATACGTTGATGACGTATTTGTTGTATGGCCTTTTGGCAAGGAGGAGCTTTTGAAATTCCTAGATCATCTGAATTCCATTCACCCAAGGATTCAATTTACAATAGAACTTGAAGAGGATAACAGTCTGCCCTTTTTAGATGTGCACATCACAAGGACCGAAGATGGACACTTGGAACACACTGTCTATAGAAAACCAACACACACTAATAGATATCTGAACGCTAAATCTCATCACCACCCATCACAGATACAGGCAGTGGCAAATACATTAATTGCTCGGTCCTTCAGGCTCACAAACGAGAGGAACAGAGATAAAGAACTGAAGAAAATTAGTACCTGTCTTCGACAAAACGGATACCAAAGGCGCACCATCAGCAAGGCAATCAGTAAACAACAACAGCCGCAGCAGAGAGTGCAGGACGAGACCCAACGAAGATCGATCGCTGTCCTGCCATACATCAAGGGGGTTACTGACAAAATCGGCCGAATATTACGGAAACACGACATATCAACGGCATACAAACCTGACCATACCATCGGAGCAATACTAAGAAACCCAAAACAAAAAATTACTCTGGAAAACCAAGGAGTATACAGTGTAGCATGCGGATCGTGCAGCCTGACGTATGTGGGACAGACCAACAGAAGGATTTCAGCCAGGCTCGAGGAACATCCTTTAGCCATAAGAAACAAACAAACAACATCTGCTTTGTTTCAGCACCAACATCAGACAGGCCATAAAATTGATTTCGGCACTTGCAAACAAATAGCTAATATTCCTGATTTTAGGACTAGGATTATACGAGAGGCCATCGAAATAGAAAAGTCCGGACACCTCAATACGAGAGACGACGCTCTGCATTTATCCAACACGTGGAGAACGATAATCAAACAGCAGAGCGATGCGCAGCAGCCAACGGGGACATCGCAACTACGATCGGGCGAAATTAACAACGCGACAATTCGGGGGGCGGAGCCACCTCCCCCCACGCACAAGCAGCACCGTTACCATCTCCGGCGCAGAGTATAAATACCGCACGCACCGCCGGTAACCTCCCAGTGTTCGAAGTGTTTTCGGAGCGCGAGCATTGAAGATGCCAAGTGAGATTTTGGCGAAACGTCTGCAGGATTCCAGTCGGATGCAAGATTTTCAGGATTCCAGTCGGATGCAGGATTCCAGCCGGAGTTCAACGAGCGAACGGATGATATCACGGAATATAGTGTCATCACATTTTTCCATCCGTGAATCAATACGTGAGAATATATATATATATATATATATATATATATATATATATATATATATATATATATATATATATATATATATATATATATATATATATATATATATATATATATATATATATATATATATATATATATATATATATATATATATATATTTTAACTTTAACCAAAAGTTTATAGAGATTAGCCATTAAATAATCTTGTGTTGATTGCCATGAAAAGCCGGAAATATTTAAGGACTGATTTGAAAATAAACTTTTGCGAAAACTATCGCCAAATACTGTTATTGGGTTGGATAATTCCTCGTATCATTCAGCCCAAATTAGAAAAATTCAAAATACTTCTTCAAATAAAGAAGAAATTAAATAATTTCTGTACGAAAATGTTTTACACGAAAAACCCACTTCCGTGACTATTTTTTCGGCTAATGATACTGATACTTTATTATTACTATATTTAATATTTTGTATATAAATAGCATTTAATGAAATAGAAGGTCGTAAATTGTTACTTTGTACTAATTTTTTTAATGTACATGTTTTAGTAATTGCTTGGCGAAGAAGATTGAAAACACTTATATCCCGCTATAGGTAGATCAATTCCTAGGACGGTCCTGGATTGGTTACGGGTAAGGGTCTGCTCGGCAGTAATAAACAGTAGGCAAAGTTAATCACGGGGTCGGTTGTGAAAA
Organism: Cylas formicarius; assembly: GCF_029955315.1. NCBI lineage: Eukaryota > Metazoa > Arthropoda > Insecta > Coleoptera > Brentidae > Cylas > Cylas formicarius. The sequence goes on along the minus strand of NW_026844319.1, from coordinate 31,472,827 downwards.
CACAATACGGTCATGGTATACAAACTTACTCTAACAAAACTAAAATGAATTTTGAATTAGAATATTTTCTAAAAATTTCTTATTTCATATTTGTGATGTTTTATTCTTTGTACTTATTTTTAAATAGGTTATAAAGACTCTAATAAAAATAAATAAAATTTAAAAGATGTTAAATATTTGTATCATATTTTTAATGGACTTTTTTTTTTTCCGAAAACAGCGCGTCGTTAGAAAAAAAATCATGGTGCCATGGGGTTTTAGGAAAAAGCAGCGGAGCGCCATTTTTTTTCCTAAAAAACAAAATTGCGCAATAATTTAGGAACCAAATGTCTTTGCATTTTTTTTTAAATTGAAACTGCAGTGAACTAAAGAGCAAACTTTTTTGTGTTCGACGAAAACAGCTGCTAAATCTCAGGAGAAAAAAAGGAAACAGGAATATTATCATTTTCTTTTTCTAAAACAAATATATTTAGCGAGTTAATGTTTAAAAATTTCACGTATAATTTACACCCCAATTAACCAAGAAAAGACGTTTTAAAGCAAGACCTTAGTATACGGTAACACACTTACCACATTTATTTCTTCGTCGTTTGATTGCTGCATGTCCGACTTGTCTTCCGATGAATCTGGCCTACTGGAAAATTACGTAAAAGTTCTAAACAGCAAACGAATGAACTTGCATAGTGGGACTTAATTTTATTATGTGCCAGAAATGTTTATTAGTAGATTTAAAACACAATATTTATGAAATACACTAACTAATAATTCGAATGCTAGTGTCATGTCAATAAGGTTAAACACGTAACCTAAAATATATAACGGACAGTAACTTTAAATATTTATTAAATGCCATAACACTACCATAGAATCCATAGTTGGAAGAGTTTTGGTTCGCTTAATTGGCTGACATTTCACGCATCGTGACGTCACAAGACGTCATATTTAAAGGGCTCCGGGTGAAGTGAGTCCCTATTTTTTTTTTCAAGACTTCGGCATGTCAGTCAAAAGGCAATTACGATCTTTAGCCACAAATTTTACGTAATAAATTTCCAATCCGATCCGTTAAAATGCAACGAAAATTATTTTCGGGCGGGAAACGAAAAAAAAAAAAACGAACAGGTGGATGAAATCGCGTGACTAAAAATACACAAACTATTAATTTATGCGCCAATACCGACGCAGACAAATCTTTCGAAATGCCGCAAAATCGTAAAAATATCCAAAAGACGCGAGCGGATTCGCATAAACACGCGATTACAATAACAGCGACAGAAAGAGAGAAATTATTACGTCCTTAATAAATTGAAGAACAATGAAATGAAGTTATAATATTTGTTATTTTACGAAGCGATGTTTACGGGACACACAAACGGTGGCTACTTTTCATTCCATTACGTATTTCTGAAAAGGAAAAAGATCAACGCGTACTCACGTTCAGTAATTTGTCCTAAGACAGTAAATTAACAATAACTTCTAAATTATATAGTACATAGTATAGTATATACTATGATGCACAGAAAAGCCCCAACTTCTCATAATTTCGATCTATTATCGTGTATAGATTTTTTATTACTAAAAAAACGTTTATTTCTTTTTTTACTTATTAGAAGAGTGACTTATAGAATCAATGTTTAAAATAACTGGTATTTCACCAAAGGTCAGCAGTGTTCACGTCTCTAAACACCCAGGAACATCGAGTACTGACATGTGACGTCATCATAGGCTTAGCACATCGGAATCGCTATCGATCAGACAAGGGCAACTAAGGAAAGGTTTTTTCTTTGTTGTTCCTTGATAAATAATTCACTAACAAATTACCAAGTTCCCGCTCAAGCCTATCCGACCAAACCGAGAAGGATGGTGCGTTAGTTTTACTGCGAAAATTTAAAGTGAAACCTAAATATTTCATTAGCCGAATTTCTAAAGAAAAAAAGACACTGCCGATAACATAACGACCTATTGAGTTCGTTTCAAGTCGCTGCCAAAGCAAATGTTTCGTTTTATAGCGTGGCTCGAAGTGTATATTTTTTAAGAAAGCAGAAAACTATAAATGGATGAGTATTGTTCAGTCAAATAAATTTGGTTAAAAAAATGTTTGTATTTTTATAAGTTAATATCTGAAAGGCGTTTATTTCAAACAAAAAACTCACCTTGTCTAAATCACCTTTGGATATCAAATGATTCGACTTAAATCCATAATTAAATTTTGCAATTTGGCGGAACGATAAGGCATAATCTATAAGTAATATCTTATCACAACGCAAATCCACTGGTTAATTTAAACAGGGTTCGTCTGTACAGCACAAGGATATGCGGCACATATGAAAATTATAAATAATTGTATTGGTCCTATAGAAGCGAAACATTTATTTATTTTTATTTTATTTGTTTTGTTGTGGTAAAGTAAATAATAAGGTTCAAATCGCAGTTTTATATGTAACGTATTTATTTTTTAACTTCCAATGGTGATTTTCACATGTACTTTAGTTTTTTGTATTCAGGAATCTAACACAATATGTTATTTATTAATATATTTGGGGCATGTCTCTTTATCAATGAATTATAAATATGTAATTACCATACTTTTATTTTTTTTATTTATTAAAATGCAATATTTTTATTTTGATTTTTTATTTAATTTTTTACTTTTGTTATATATATTTATTCTTACAAATGTTTACATAATAAAATAAATATTTTTACTACCAATGAAATGGTGAGTTTCAAAAGTATTTAAATTTTTTATATTCAGGGACACAAATAAAATACTGATAGTGCCTATCTCGTTTACCAACGAATGATACGTATTTATTTGCTGATTTATTGCATTGAAATTTTTTAATTGCATTTTCTGTAACTCGCACCTAACGCAGACGTTGTTTAATAAAAAAATTAACAAATTAAAAATCTTACGTTTTTTATTTGCCCCATTTGTGAAAACGTGAATTTCAAATAAATAAAGTATTTATTTATTACATTTTCATGGCTACTTTTTTCCAAATTTACATATTTTTAAGTAATAAAATATTTTTACTTTAATGTTTATTTTCTGCTCACACATATAATTTATTATTTATTTTATTTTTATATTTTTAATTTAATTTATCAAGGAATAATATTTATTTTATTTTTAATTTCATTCGTTGGAATTTGTAACTAACGCAGACGTTTAATAAAAATATAACAAATAAGCAGCATTTATAATATTTTATTAGCACTTTTTGTGAAAACGTATATTTCAAAAATGTAGCTCAATTTAGACAGAGTTTGTCCTTATAGTACATGCATGTTTAAGAGCGAAATATTTATTTCTTTTATTACTTTCTCATTTTTTTTTTTGGTTTTTGCAATTTCTCTGCGATATTAGTCGATGTTAAAAGCTGTAAAATAAATAATTGTTAAAAACGTTTTTTATTTATATTTTTTATGAGAAATAGAGTATCTGTTGTATTTTTTCTATATTTCCATATTTTTACGTAACAAAAGTATGTTTTTATTATATCATTTATTATTCTTTATATTTGTATGCATATCTCTTTAGCAAGAAATAATTAATATTTATTTACTACACTTAATGCAACGACCACTTGATAATTTATAATAATTTTCACCTAACGCAAAAGACGCAGTGTAATAAAAAAAAACAAATAAGCAGGATTTTTCAGGTTTCTAACATTTTTTATTTGCAATATCAATAAAAACGTATCTCATGTTTTATTTGCACTAAAACGTAGCTCAATTGTGCGAATCCTCTCGTTCATTTAAATAGAATTTGTCAGGCATCGCAAAATGTATACATGTTTATACGTTTTTGCAATTTATTTTGTCCTCGTCCTCTGCGACCTCACAATAAGGAGGGAATAATAAATATTTACTTCCCACTCTTAACATTACAACCACTTTTTTCCATTTAATGACTTTTTTCTATAACTTCCACCTAACGTAGAAGTTGTTTAATAACAAATAAGCAGAATTTCTTTTTACACTATCAGTGAAAACTTGAAGTTCAAAAATAAACCTTAATTTTTGTATCCGACAGTTATAACTTTTTTTGGAGTAGCTTTTTTATTCCGGCCCCTGTGCATTAAAAACCAATTTATATTTTTTATTTATGAAGTTTTTTTTATATACAGCGTCAACAACACATTAAATCATTTATTTCATCATATCACGTCAAACTTTTCCTGAAAGTTGATTACGCGAAATTCAAAATTTGTTTTTTTAAATTTTGCGATATGTATTAATGACTAAATAAAAAAAACGGCAAATCACAGAACCTACCTGTTCGGAGTCCTGTTGGATTCGGAAGAAATCGAAGAAGAACGATCCCGTTCCTGCTGTTCGGCCCATTTCGATTTCACCTCTTCCTGAACGCGCTGTTTCAGCGCCAAAACCCGCTGCCTTTCCTGCTCGATTACCTGCGATCCTGTGCGCGATAGCGTAAAAATTAACATACGAGGAGCGATCGCGGAGAAACCGAACAAACCCTACCTTGTTCGCACAAATGCAAATGTCGAATCCGTTCGATTTCTTTCAGCGACTCGATCGTTTTCTTCCCCAGAGATTGTCTACCCTCGATGATCGGCGCGTCTGACGTCACTTTGCTTATTCGGTCGATATCGTCCTGACTCGGGAATTTTTTAGCTAAAATTTGCAAATTAAAAAAAAATCATTTTCTTTGTGGATTCTGTGTGTTATAAGTAAGTTAACGCATGGTCTAAATTTAATAGTTCTAGAATTATTCGAATCTACGGTAAAAGCATTTTCTCAAAGTTGAAAAGTTTATATTTTTGTATATCTATATTTTCTACACATTTTTTTTTATTCAATAAGATTAAGGAGTAGGTGCTTGGCTTGGCTTTATTTTTTGTACAACGATACTGTTTTTTTTTTGCAATCCTTTTATTACCAAAAAATAAAGTAGGTATTAGGAAAACTAAAATTTCTCGGAAACTGACATATACGACAAACTATCTGAGAAAAGTTAAATAAAGCAATAATAAGAAACGCTTTAAAAAGTGGACAGCAACCCAATAGATTCTTTTTAACTTTTATCTATGTGGAAACTTCAAGTATTATGAAAAAGAAAAAGAAAAATTTAATTTATCCATTAACTAATAAGATTTTATTGTATTTTTTTAAGCATTTTTTTTGTAAGTAAAATGACGACTAAAAAAGCATTTACATTTTATCAGGTAACATAACGTAAAAGAAGACCGAAAATTATAATTAACAAAAACAACCAACAAATGACACGTAGAGATCAATATAAGAATGTAATCAAATTAATTCAAACAAATATTATTATTGAACTTGAAATACTTGCACTTGTTATGTGATGTGATGATTTTTTAATGATTTCTGTAGTAATTGGAAAATCATATGATCATATATGGCATATGTATATACAAGGTGTTTAAAGCACAACAATAAAATGTTACGGGAGAATTACTATTACAAAACCAAACTTTGGACAGACTCTTTTTATATCCATTTTTTTTTCTTTGAAGTCTTACGCAATGACATGAAAAAAAAATTGTTACACGGGTTTATTAGAACCTTTTTGCCTTATGCATACTTTTGGTACGCGCCCCGTATAATTCTAAATACTTTCAAAGTGTACGCTTTTAATAACCAAAGACACATTTTACGTTGATACTATTAATAGCGGAATGGCGAAAACTCACAAAAAAATTAGATGTACATGTATACAGCGTGTTTAAGAAAAGTTTCAAATATCACTTTGGAAGATACCAACAAAAAAAATTGCCGATTTCGTTTCTATTTTTTTCTGGAGTTACTGAAGTTCGCAAACAAATAGCAATTCTAATCTGCGTTTACATATTTTTTAACTTAACATTTTCTTTTTTTTATTGGTTACGGGAAAACATCATTTCATACAAAATTAAATTAAATCATAGAAAAAAACAAAAAAATAAAATTAAACAGTGCGTGAGCGGTCAATATAAAAAGAAAAATAGAGATTAAGATAAGCAAAGAAGATCTAAAGGTTGACGAGAGCATAAAAAGAATAAATGTCTATTACGAAAAATATTAATTTTCTCGAGAAGCTGTTATGACTGTAGCCTAAGTAGAGGGACAACTTGTTGCTTGGTCTTATTTGATCGATTAATTAGTCAACGAAGATTGAATTGCACAGCAACAAAAATAAGTTGGCATATGCTGAGCTTTGTGCAATAACAATTTCGCACTGTAACAATTTCACATTTCACATTTTTTCGAGCACAATAAATAACTTTTGCTGTACGACGCGTAATTGTATGAACACTGAACGCTTCCAAAAAAATTGTTGTTTGCAAACCAAATTTAAATTTGATTTCAGAAGAATCGAGAAGTTCAATTTGTTGATTAAAACAAATCTCAGGAAGTGGCGAGTTTTCCAATTAGTGAATTTTAATGAGAAAGTTTAGAAGCATTTTGAAGACAATAAGAGATAAATGAAAAAAATGTGTTGGAATTAATTGGTAGCGTTTTGATAACAGATGGCGCTAGTGGTATAGATTTTTTTTACTGCCACTTTCTGTACATAATTGTTTTTCAAAAAATTTTAATGAGAAAGTTTAGGACCATTTTGAAGACAATAAGAGATAAATGAAAAAAATGCGTTGGAATTAATTGGTAGCGTTTTGATAACAGATGGCGCTAGTGGTATAGATTTTTTTTACTGCCACTTTCTGTACATAATTGTTTTTCAAAAAATTTTAATGAGAAAGTTTAGGACCATTTTGAAGACAATAAGAGATAAATGAAAAAAATGCGTTGGAATTAATTGGTAGCGTTTTGATAACAGATGACGCTAGTGGTATAGATTTTTTTTACTGCCACTTTCTGTACATAATTGTTTTTCAAAAAATTTTAATGAGAAAGTTTAGGACCATTTTGAAGACAATAAGAGATAAATGAAAAAAATGCGTTGGAATTAATTGGTAGCGTTTTGATAACAGATGGCGCTAGTGGTATAGATTTTTTTTACTGCCACTTTCTGTACATAATTGTTTTTCAAAAAATTTTAATGAGAAAGTTTAGGACCATTTTGAAGACAATAAGAGATAAATGAAAAAAATGCGTTGGAATTAATTGGTAGCGTTTTGATAACAGATGGCGCTAGTGGTATAGATTTTTTTTACTGCCACTTTCTGTACATAATTGTTTTTCAAAAAATTTTAATGAGAAAGTTTAGGACCATTTTGAAGACAATAAGAGATAAATGAAAAAAATGCGTTGGAATTAATTGGTAGCGTTTTGATAACAGATGGCGCTAGTGGTATAGATTTTTTTTACTGCCACTTTCTGTACATAATTGTTTTTCAAAAAATTCTAATGAGAAAGTTTAGGAGCATTTTGAAGACAATAAGAGATAAATGAAAAAAATGCGTTGGAATTAATTGGTAGCGTTTTGATAACAGATGGCGCTAGTGGTATAGATTTTTTTTACTGCAACTTTCTGTACATAATTGTTTTTCAAAAAATTCTAATGAGAAAGTTTAGGACCATTTTGAAGACAATAAGAGATAAATGAAAAAAATGCGTTGGAATTAATTGGTAGCGTTTTGATAACAGATGACGCTAGTGGTATAGATTTTTTTTACTGCCACTTTCTGTACATAATTGTTTTTCAAAAAATTTTAATGAGAAAGTTTAGGACCATTTTGAAGACAATAAGAGATAAATGAAAAAAATGCGTTGGAATTAATTGGTAGCGTTTTGATAACAGATGACGCTAGTGGTATAGATTTTTTTTAATGCCACTTTCTGTACATAATTGTTTTTCAAAAAATTTTAATGAGAAAGTTTAGGACCATTTTGAAGACAATAAGAGATAAATGAAAAAAATGCGTTGGAATTAATTGGTAGCGTTTTGATAACAGATGGCGCTAGTGGTATAGATTTTTTTTACTGCTACTTTCTGTACATAATTGTTTTTCAAAAAATTTTAATGAGAAAGTTTAGGACCATTTTGAAGACAATAAGAGATAAATGAAAAAAATGCGTTGGAATTAATTGGTAGCGTTTTGATAACAGATGGCGCTAGTGGTATAGATTTTTTTTACTGCAACTTTCTGTACATAATTGTTTTTCAAAAAATTCTAATGAGAAAGTTTAGGACCATTTTGAAGACAATAAGAGATAAATGAAAAAAATGCGTTGGAATTAATTGGTAGCGTTTTGATAACAGATGACGCTAGTGGTATAGATTTTTTTTACTGCCACTTTCTGTACATAATTGTTTTTCAAAAAATTTTAATGAGAAAGTTTAGGACCATTTTGAAGACAATAAGAGATAAATGAAAAAAATGCGTTGGAATTAATTGGTAGCGTTTTGATAACAGATGACGCTAGTGGTATAGATTTTTTTTACTGCCACTTTCTGTACATAATTGTTTTTCAAAAAATTTTAATGAGAAAGTTTAGGACCATTTTGAAGACAATAAGAGATAAATGAAAAAAATGCGTTGGAATTAATTGGTAGCGTTTTGATAACAGATGGCGCTAGTGGTATAGATTTTTTTTACTGCCACTTTCTGTACATAATTGTTTTTCAAAAAATTCTAATGAGAAAGTTTAGGACCATTTTGAAGACAATAAGAGATAAATGAAAAAAATGCGTTGGAATTAATTGGTAGCGTTTTGATAACAGATGACGCTAGTGGTATAGATTTTTTTTACTGCCACTTTCTGTACATAATTGTTTTTCAAAAAATTTTAATGAGAAAGTTTAGGATCATTTTGAAGACAATAAGAGATAAATGAAAAAAATGCGTTGGAATTAATTGGTAGCGTTTTGATAACAGATGACGCTAGTGGTATAGATTTTTTTTACTGCCACTTTCTGTACATAATTGTTTTTCAAAAAATTTTAATGAGAAAGTTTAGGACCATTTTGAAGACAATAAGAGATAAATGAAAAAAATGCGTTGGAATTAATTGGTAGCGTTTTGATAACAGATGGCGCTAGTGGTATAGATTTTTTTTACTACAACTTTCTGTACATAATTGTTTTTCAAAAAATTCTAATGAGAAAGTTTAGGACCATTTTGAAGACAATAAGAGATAAATGAAAAAAATGCGTTGGAATTAATTGGTAGCGTTTTGATAACAGATGACGCTAGTGGTATAGATTTTTTTTACTGCCACTTTCTGTACATAATTGTTTTTCAAAAAATTTTAATGAGAAAGTTTAGGACCATTTTGAAGACAATAAGAGATAAATGAAAAAAATGCGTTGGAATTAATTGGTAGCGTTTTGATAACAGATGGCGCTAGTGGTATAGATTTTTTTTACTGCCACTTTCTGTACATAATTGTTTTTCAAAAAATTTTAATGAGAAAGTTTAGGACCATTTTGAAGACAATAAGAGATAAGTGAAAAAAATGTGTTGGAATTAATTGGTAGCGTTTTGATAACAGATGGCGCTAGTGGTATAGATTTTTTTTACTGCCACTTTCTGTACATAATTGATTTTCAAAAAATTTTAATGAGAAAGTTTAGGACCATTTTGAAGACAATAAGAGATAAATGAAAAAAATGCGTTGGAATTAATTGGTAGCGTTTTGATAACAGATGGCGCTAGTGGTATAGATTTTTTTTACTGCCACTTTCTGTACATAATTGTTTTTCAAAAAATTTTAATGAGAAAGTTTAGGACCATTTTGAAGACAATAAGAGATAAGTGAAAAAAATGTGTTGGAATTAATTGGTAGCGTTTTGATAACAGATGGCGCTAGTGGTATAGATTTTTTTTACTGCCACTTTCTGTACATAATTGTTTTTCAAAAAATTTTAATGAGAAAGTTTAGGACCATTTTGAAGACAATAAGAGATAAATGAAAAAAATGTGTTGGAATTAATTGGTAGCGTTTTGATAACAGATGGCGCTAGTGGTATAGATTTTTTTTACTGCCACTTTCTGTACATAATTGTTTTTCAAAAAATTCTAATGAGAAAGTTTAGGACCATTTTGAAGACAATAAGAGATAAGTGAAAAAAATGTGTTGGAATTAATTGGTAGCGTTTTGATAACAGATGGCGCTAGTGGTATAGATTTTTTTTACTGCCACTTTCTGTACATAATTGTTTTTCAAAAAATTTTAATGAGAAAGTTTAGGAGCATTTTGAAGACAATAAGAGATAAATGAAAAAAATGTGTTGGAATTAATTGGTAGCGTTTTGATAACAGACGACGCTAGTGGTATAGATTTTTTTTACTGCCACTTTCTGTACCATAATTGTTTTTCAAAAAATTTTAATGAGAAAGTTTAGGAGCATTTTGAAGACAATAAGAGATAAATGAAAAAAATGCGTTGGAATTAATTGGTAGCGTTTTGATAACAGATGGCGCTAGTGGTATAGATTTTTTTTACTGCCATTTTCTGTACATTATTTCAAAAAATTAAAGTTTTGCTCCATTGGCTTAAAATTGGTAGGGGTGCTGCAGAAAGTCATCGTATTTTGGTAGATGTTTGTGATGAACGTGCTCAGCAAAGTTGCAAAAAAAGGTTTGCGCATTTTAAAAGTAGTGATTTTGATTTAGAAGACGGCCCAAAAAATTCGAAGATTAGAACTTTTAAAACGTGCAAACCATTTTCTACTTTTGCTCGGCACGTTCATCATAAACATCTACCAAAATACGATGATTTTCTGCAGCACTTCTACCAATTTTAGGAACATCCACTACATAAGATTCTTTTGTAAACCCAGCCCGAAGTCTATTTACATCGAAAGTGAAAGTATCGCTCTACCTACCGGCGCACTCCAGAATCGTCTTCTCCTCGAACAGCTTCTCGTTGAACGACTGCGACATCATGTTGAAGTCGTTTTGCGTGCCGCCCCCCGCCTTGCCCTGATCGCCTACGATCAGAGAACAACTGAGGCCGCTCATTTTAGGAGACGAAATCCCGGAAAGGTCGCTGTCGCTGCCGCTCGACAAGTCCTTGTCGCTCTCGTGGTTGGAAAAGGCGAGCAGCTCGCCGTCGATAAACTTGAGCCGGTTCCTGATCTCCTCCAACCGCACCATGCACTCCATCTTCTGTTTTTCGATAGCCTTGTACTCCTTGTAGTTCGTATTCGACGTTTCGCGTCTCTGATCGTCCAAGTCTTGCAAATGGGAACGGACGTCATCCATCCGGTTGGATAGGTCGACGATTTCGCGTTGCAGCTCTTCGCGGGTCGCCAACCAATCGGCCTCCTCCTCCAAATGGTGAAATTCCAGGTCCTCGAACGTTTTCCTCTCGTTGTCGAGCTGCTCCTGCGCCTGGAGGTACTCCTCGAACGCGTCGTCGTACGCTTTGGTGCCTTTCCGGCACTCTTTCAGCTTGTCCTCGACCCTGTTCATGTTCTCCTGCGCGACCTGCAGCTTCTTCTTGCACTCCTTCTGATCTTCGTCCTGCTTCATCTGGCAATCTCGCATGCTCTCCTCGATCCTCTGCGCGCGTTTCGTGAGTTTTTGCTTTTTCGTGTCGATTTTCTGAAGCTCGAGCTGCTTGGACTTGTACTCGCCGTTTATGAGCGCCTTTTCCAATTCCAGCTGCGAGAAATCGAAAGTGAACAAAAAATAAGAAAAGATAATAACAAACATTTAAAATAGGACAAGAAAAAAGAGTAGAACCAAAAGAAATTTGAAAGAAACGAAAAAAAAAAAAAGAAAAAGTTTCATTTATTCAATATCGATTTTTGATGAAGAGTTTTTCTGTTCAGTAAAATGTTACCCACCAAAAAAACATTATAGTTTAGCAGTTAAATTGAGAAAAGAAATAAAACACGATTGAAACAAAATTGATTAAAATGACTGAAATACTATGAAAATACTAACACTTTCACAATATACACAAAAAAAAAGTAATTAAAACAGATGTTAAAAAAGGAACAAACACTTCATTTGAAAATAAGTAATTATTATGTTTTCATATTTTTAAAGCAAAATATTTCTTTGGAGTAAAATCGAAAAAAACTTTATATTTTAACGGCTAAGTTGAGGTAAAAATAATAAATCAAATATCATGAAAAAATAGTAATAACAGTAATAATAGTAATAATGAAGAAAAATAAAGTGAAGACAAACAAATTAAAAAAAAAATGTTATTATGCACTTCAAATTTATTCAACAAATTCATAAAGTCATATATAATAAAAAAAACAATTAATTGAATGATATGCTTGATAAACGAAAAAACAGAAAAATTTAATTTATCCATTAACCCTTAAAAATAAGATTTTATTCTGTTTATACATTTTTTAAGCAAAATTTTTCTTTTAAGTAAAATGTAGACAAAAAAAAACATTTATATTTTAACAGGTAAACAAAATGAAGGGCAAATAATTTACAAAAATAACCAACAAATGACACATCAATATAAGAATGTAATCAAAATAATTAAAAGAAATGTTATTATTGCATTTCAAATACTTTCTCAAATTATTTCTTCATTATTAACGTTTAAAAATAAGATATTGTTATGTAATGATGAATGATGAAAATTTTGTATTAATTAGATGATCATGAACATATTTCAACATATTTTTTATATAATATGGTTTTTCCTTCAGAGAGAATCTGCAATACGTCAGCTAAATGACAGTACTTTTATCTATAAATTTTTAACTTTTCGTGGCAATAAATGATTTAAAAATAAATAATTTCAATTTATATGACTCGAGCGCCATCTACCTTGAGATTTATGAAACGACTAGTGAATCATGTCGAAAATACGTCATCTGAGTACTGCCTGCAAACATGGAGTTGATGAAATAGTGCAAAGAGTTTATATGATTTTACAACTCAAATTAAGTTATGTAACTACCGTGGAACGGAAAATTGGACATTTGGTTCTCGTGGACGCTTTGAAGTTGTATGCGTAATTTTTTTTTAAAAAGTCTAGTTTAAAAATATTTCAAATTTTATAAAAGTAACGGTTCCAACTAAATAAAGATGAATGAAATGAAATAAAATGAATGAAAAATCATAAATTCAGCAATTAAATTTTTTCAGTTTCTCAGATTTTTATTAATAGTTTGCCATTTTCCGCCAACAAAAAAAAACATAAACACATTTTTAGTTTTCAACACAATTAAATAAGCTGACATTACCTCCCTGCGGAGTTCTTCCTCTTGAATCTCGATTTCCGCCATTTGTCTCTTAATTCTCGAGATGACGGCCAAAATTTCTTTCTTCTCCTTCTTGAGCTGACCAAACTTTTCCCTCTCCTCTACACTATTGCCAGCATCGAGCAAGTTGTACTCCTTAGCAGAATTGCTGTCGCGAGCGCCATCTTTCCGACCGTCGAAATACGGATCGATATCGTCCAGAGGGAATATAAATTTCGTGGGGGAAGTTTTGCGTGGTTCCAACTCGACCAGGTCCAGATTCTCTGGCATCACTTCCTTGAAATTGTGAAGATTCTGACGGAGCACAATCTCAGCTTCGCGCAGCAGTTTCTTCTCGGTTTCCAGCACGGCGAACTTACTTTCGACGATACTGTTGGACGCGTCCTTGAAGCCGCCGCCACTGCGACAAAAACCACGTCCACCGTTCGCCATTGAATTTTACGTTTTCGTTTAAAACCGGGTTTATCAACTCTACGCGGCAGGCTTAGCCTCGTCCCAAATGGGATAACTATGGAAAAATCCGTCAACCTTCGCCCACTATATTAATGACAGAAGAAATTTGGAGGGGATGAAAGTGGTTTCGGTCAATGTAGACGACCGTGGTGCCTGAGAACACTTCCTGTTTAAAGTTTAAACGCAACTTTATTTATTTATTTAATAAGTATTTTAAAATGGGGACCTTTAATGTTTTGAAAATTAATAAAGTTATCACGAAATTCAATTTCAATAACCACTAAATTCAAAAACACGACAACGCTGCGTTTAGAATGTAATTTTTAATGTTAGTCGATGAAACATTTAGATTTAAGCCTTACTTATTGGCAGCCACAAAAGTCTATATTAATAATCGTAAGTAATTGTCATACGTTAAGGTATTTATATTAAAAATTAATTATAAATTTAATTAGCTTTGAAATGAAAATATAAAGTACATTTCTACAAATCGAACTCTAGTTATGCTAGAACAATGCAAAAACAAACGAATAAAAAAAATATTAACGATGAATCTTAATACACGAAAAACAAAATACTTTTTTTCTTAATAAACAGAAGCGAGGTTTCACTCGTTTACAAAAAACCGTTTTTTTTTTTTGGCGAAATCTTCGGACGATTTAAATCTTTAAGGATCAAACTTTAACTATTTTTTTTAAGTCTTATATCACTAAATTAGCTGTCCAGGTAGTTTATGGGGCTTTCTTTTGAAATGACACCGACTCTTATATGATATTTATGTTTAGAAACCCAACTTAAGTCTCACTTATTTGCAGTGAGAAAAGTTTATTATTATAGTATTATATTATATTTTAAGAAACTTATATTTAAAATCAGTTATACATTCTCTTTGCTGGATAAATGAATGAATTTAGACAATTTTATTACCATATATATATATATATATATATATATATATATATATATATATATATATATATATATATATATATATATATATATATATATATATATATATATATATATATATATATAAGCGGCAAATTTTGTAAACTTCCAGTGTAAAATAATATAAATAATATAAAAAAAAATTATAGTAAAAAATATATTAATGCTGAATTGTAATACGGAAAAATGTTGTTTCAATTCTTGTTTCAATATTTTGCAGCTACTTTTGTTGCTAATATATCAAATAATAAACAATCAAATCAAATAATATAATAATAATCAACAATAAACATTTTCAAAGGATCAAACTTTAATTGACAAGTTGTCAAGAAATAAAACATATTTTGAAATAATTGGCTAGTTTTCAACCACTATTTTTATTAAAGTTATATATCATCTGAACGTTGCATTTAGAATGTAATTTGGAGTATTAGCTGCCGAAGTAGTTTACGGGGCTTTCTTTTGAAATGATCTCATGTTTATGTTTATAAACAGGGCTCGTTGTGAGAGAATTTTTAAGAAATTTATATAAATAATAAGTCATAAACTTCATTAACTTTGAAATGAAAATATAAAACATATTTTTACAAATAGAACTATAGTTATGCTGGATCAATGGAAAAAGAAACGAATTAATTGTAATAATTTTATTACCAAAATTACCTTTTTTATGTGGGAAATTTTATAAACTTTCAGTACATTAATAAAATATTAACGGAAAAAAATTATATTAAAAAAACATAATGAAAGCTGAATTTTTATTTCGATATTTGGTAAAAACTTTTGTTGCTAATAATTATATAAAAAAATAAACAGAAGTGAAGCCTGACCGATTAAGGAAACAAATTTTATTAGCTAAATTTTTGTGTGGATTCATCGAACTTTAATCGACAAGTTGTCAAGAAATAAAACATATTTTAATATAAACTGGTTAGTTTTCAACGACTATTCTCATACATCACTAATTTCTAAAAGATGGCAACGTTGTTGTGTTTATGGGGCTTTCTTTTGAAATAACATCGACTCTGTGTGATGTTTATGTTTATAAACCCGGCTTAAGCCTTACTTATTCATATATAAAATATACTTTTATAAGTTAAACTCCAATTATGCTGAATAAATGAAACAATTTTATTACCAATCACCTTTTTTTTTAAGTGAAAAATTTTGTAAGCTTCCAGTGGGATAATAAAATATTAATAAAAATTTATAATAAATAAATATTATATCAATCCTAAATTTTAATACGGAAAAAGGTTTTTTTCAATTCTTATTTTAATATTTCGCAGTTACTTTTGTTGCTAATAATTATATCAAATAATAAACAAAAGTGAGGCTTCACTCATTTACAAAAAATCTTTTTCTTTGCGAAATCTTTGTTTGGATTTAAATCCTTAAGGATCAAACTTTAACAAGTTGTCAAGAAGGAAATAAATTTTCAAAAAAAAAATTGAAGTTTGAAATCAAAGTCACATATAGAAAGTAATTTTGAGTGTTAGCTGCCGAAGTACTTTATGGGACTTTATTCTGATATGGCGTGGAAGATGATGTTGTCATGTTTATATTTATAAACCCGGCTTAAGACTTACTTATTCGCGGTGACGAAAGTTTTGATCCTCGTCCTCGGCGATGACGGAAACGAGCCAGAATTCCCCTGGGGTATGGAAATGTTCTCGTAAGGGCTAACGGAATTAGAGTGCTTAAACTGTCCGGTTTTGGGTTCAGTTTGTACTTGGACGCTCTCCTTGTGTATCGTTTTATGTGGGTTTTCATAATTGTGGTTACTGTGTTTCAACAATTCGCTATGCAGCAGTTCCAAGGGAGACGAAGGAGGTGTACTATACGACGGAGAAGGTGGCCCGAGGTGTCGCTTGTCTCTAGGCAACGAGCCGTTCGTTATGATCCTGCAAAGGATAATAGTGCCATAGAAATAAGTTGCTAGTAATGGGGAGGTGGAACAAACTTTTAAAAAACTGGGACTGTCTGGAAGAGGTGTTACTATACTTCCTTTTTACCATACTAAAAGTCTCCTGATGCACCTTTGACCAAAAGGCCTCAAAAATTTGTACCAAGCCTTTTAAACTTCTACAGATTATAACAAATTTGGTGATAGGTTACAGCCTCTATTTTTGAGTTTTCAAAACATTTTCAGAAAAAACGGAGGACTGGAAGGGTAGAGTAACAAAAATTAAGTTAGAAAACAATTTGTATCTCGCTGCGATTACTAAATTACCTGCGTGGTGACTGACGCCTTGGGCACCTAATAGTTTTAATAGTAATAGTAATTATTATTATTATTATTATTATTACTGTTAAAGAGAAATATTTGTGCCTTTGGAATAAAATTAGTTCTCTAGATTATGCGATAATTGATTTTTATTCTCGAACAAATGTAGCAACTAATTTTAAACTTTTGGAAATTCTTTGGCCTCAATTCTGCAACTAGTTTGCCATTTTTTAAATAGGTAAAAATTTAACTGGTATTAGAAATTGCAAAATAAAAATCGGATCTATTGCTAGATACATTTTTTAACTACGAATAGAATAACATATCCTTACGCCGGACAAGCATATTGTTTCAACCATAAATAAAATTCTCTACTATTTGACGCAATTGTTATATTTAGATATCAAAATAAACAAAGCAACAATCGGATAAATATTATTGTTTTCATTTTTACGTACCTGTTTGGGGTAACGGGTTTGGTCTTCTCGGATTGGGCGTGAGACTGTTTCTCATATTCGGCGCACATGTTCAAAATTTCTTCCAGCCTCTGCTGCTCCGCCTTTTCGATCCTCTGCTCGCTGATACGGTCTTTCTGGGCCTGGAAACAAAACAATCGTTCCAAATCCACGCCCGGCAAAACCGAGATTAATAACATTCGAATAAATATTGACTACGTGCCGGGAGGGGGGATAAAGATAAGATAAAAAAACGAGGAAATTACAAATATGGGTTACGACACGCTTTGCTTTTATTAGCGTTCTTTAATAAAAAGGAGCGACAAAGTCTGCGATAAACCTTAATTAACCCGCTAGCCATAGTGGCGTCCGCTTAAATAATGTTCATTTCGTTCAGGACAAATTAATTGTAATTTTATAATAAAAGTAAATCAATAACGTTGTACTATTTTTATTAATAACTTTTCAATATTAGCAACATTATTATTTGTCCAATAATGTCCATAACTGCTCAAACGATTTTTAAAGGATTTTAGGACGAGATTAACTAACTCCGTATTTATAATTCACACTTCTCGATTGTTTACCGAATTTATTAATTGTCAATTTCGACGTTTGACGATTTGGAGTTCAACATAACCTCATTTTCTGTTGTGTTTATTTTTTGAAGAAATTGTGTATTGTATTTTCAAACCAATTTGAAAGTTCTGTTAATTGAAAAACTGTAAACTTTCAAGGACACATTTTAAGCTTACAAATTAAGGAATTATATGCAATATCATCATGCATCCAAATCGTCCATATAAAAAACATCATTGCATAAATATCCTGAATTTGTTATTTGTGATATTTGTTACATGGTAACTTTAATAGCGTTTTGCAATCCTTTAATAAATTAGTTTTTTTCCCAACAATTATTGTTTTGTAGCAATTTTCTCCGAATAATTTCCAAAATTTTGAAAGATTTTATACAATTTTAAAAACATTGCACAGTTGCATGACATTTGGCAACCACAGTTAAGATTTCCCGATCTACCAAATAGGTAACGTAAACCTGAAAACATAACCTGAAAATTTACTGGGCTCACCTGGTTCCTTCTAAGTTCCGCTTCACGTTTCCTGTACTCCAAATCGGTAAATTCTTCCTGAGGGTAATCGGATAATTCGCCCACAGATCCGCTTCTCCGATGCTCGAAGTGAATGTTGTTCGACGCGGGGCTCGGCGTGACGCTCCGATTATACTGACTGGGGTTTCGATTGAAACTGGGCGACGGGACGTTGATTTTGTTGAAGACGTTCACGTTTTTGGCGGGCCTGCCGCTTAAGTCGTTGTGGTCGAAACTGACGTTCGGATTCTTCTTCGGTACGCACCCGTTTTCGTATATCATCACCCTGTTGTTTATCGTTTTCGTTTCACTCAGTTCCACGTTGACGTACTGAGGCTGACGCCTCGCAAAAATCGGCTGACCTTTGCTCAGAACAATCGCGACATATAGTTTATGCTTCCCGAAACCTGAAAGGTCTGTTTTACCTGGATTTTTGTTTTGTTCCTTGTCGTTATAGTTGAGATCCGCGTAATTTAAGGCACTCTGAGGCAAATTTTTCTTGAGACTGTTCAGGTCCTTTCCGAGAACGTCTTTGACGGGCATATTGACGGTTGGTACATTGGACGAGAAGACTTTCGGCGAATACGCCTTTTTCAAGTTTTGAGCGGCCAAATATTCGAATTTCGACACTTTGGTCATAATACTGGACGGGGCATCGTCGCCTGCAACATTGGGTTGATTAATAAGAAATTGAATGGTACACACAATGTTACTACTTACTATTTGACACAGGTTTCCAACTAACAGAATTTTACGAAAGTTCAAACTAAAAATATTCTTAAGATTCATCGCAAATTTTGAATTCTGTCAGTCGCGTACAAATTTCGTCGAACACTTGTTAAAAAAATATCAAGGTTAGGACTACTTTTCACTGCTCATACCACGGAATGAAACTTACAGTGCAGTAGGCTGCGAAATACATCGTCTGTCAAAAACAAAAACAGTTTCATCATTGAAGTTTTTCAATAATTTGTAGTAGTTTCAAGCAAAGTGCACCGCGATTTTAGCAAAAATTATGATTGATTGAATTGATTCTACATAGTAATGCAGGGTCGGGCTCAAAAGGTAAGTGCCAAAGTATTCCATGTATAATATCGAGTTTTGCGTGTGTATTTCTTTCCGAATAATAATTCTCAACATCAAAACGTATAGTAATCGCAACGGCAGATAAGTATGGATTTTATATTCGGATAAGCAGGGATAAGTATCCTTTTCCTTGCCCGAATGACGTTTGCAACGCAAAGTAGCGGGGGGGGTAAATACTCACTTCCGCTATCCGATAGGGATTCTCGGGGGCTCTTTCGGGGCGCCGTAGGCGGTTTTTTATTGAACTTGGGTTGATAAGGCACGTCGGCTGGTTCGAAAGTGATGGGAGCCATAGAAATTCGAGGGTTTGGAAGCACCGATTTCATTAGTTTCGCTTCTACCGGGTGGTTAAAGCGCATGTAATTCGAACGTCCGATGGTAAGCATGACACCTGAAAACGACACAAAGGCGTGCGTAGTTTTTTCTCCGGGAATTCGTGTAAATAAAAATCCTAAAAAAAGAAATAGCGAAAAATCAAAAACCCCTCTACACCCTTTTCCGGACACCCGTTTCCGGATGTCTTATATTCACATATTATTTGGATATTCACTTATTATTTGGAAGTTCATTCCACTCTACTAACATGTTAATACACGTGGAGGAGGAGACTCTTTCTCTATGAATGCATCCTTAAAGAATTTTAGTAAAGAAAATGTAAAACTAACCTCTCTACACAGAAAAAGGAGACGTACTTATTTTCAGCCAGACTAATGGATTAGAGGGATTTTATTCATTTTATTCTTTGCCGGACCCCGTGTTTGCAGTAATTTACAAATTTTCTGGATTCCTGGATGAACAGATAAGTAACTAGTAGCTACTAGTAAAGTTCTTAAATTATCACAGTTACATTTCCGATACTAAGAGAGTGAATATGACCCATCTAAATGGACCTCAGACAATTGAAATTTTAATTGTTACTGGATATGGAGACAAAACCAAGAAGTTGGTAATTTGTTTAACGCAAAATATCCCGGAAGACCGATTACAAGTTCCACAGGGAGTCGAATAGAGGAAAAATTTATAGAAGCGGGGAGTGTCACAGAAATCATGTTATTGGGTGTGGAAAATGGCCACCGTTCAATTCTTGGTAATATGTTAATCTGTTTAAAAACCCTTTCAAAATATTACTCAGGATAGTTTCATTATTTCTTACGTAATTCTAAATTTTAAATCATCTAAATTGGTTTTTCTTTATACAGTTTTGATTTTCAATATCCTTAGAGGAAAATCCAGTGGGGTAATATCTGGAGATCTCGCAGGTCATTCTATTAACCTCTTTCTACCAATTCACTGTCCGGGAAATACTTATCGTAGAGCAAACTAGGGCGGAGCATCATCCTGTTGAGACCAAATCGTCTATCTGGCATTTCAGGCTGATTTGGGTTTAGGAAAGCAACTGCGAAAGCAATTAAGTCATTTTAAAGAAATTGTAAATATCAGTCGAATAATTTTGTTGTTCAAAAATTCTTTGTGGATGTTGTGCAATACCTACAATTTTGTTTATTCACCGTACTATTTAAACAAAATGTGATTTCATCACTGAACAAAATCTGACAATGAAAACATTGATTCAAGCTGCACATCATAGTTTTACAAAATTGAAATGTGGTGTATCAGATCCGTGAAATCTTTGTGCAAATTGTTGTTATATGAAAAATTTTGAGTTTTTGAGCACTTTCCATTAGTGAAATTTCTTTAAATAATAAACAAATTGATCTAAAAAAAATTCCAATGTATGATGTGTGAACTATTCTCAACTTGATTGCACTTTAACCAAACCAAACCATCGGGGACTATTTGTACTCAATACCTTTACAATTCTGTTTATTTACCGTACCATTTAAGTTTTCAGCTTCCTCACTAAAGAATCTGAAGATAAAAACACGGATGTGAGTTAGTAAATACTTTACTTTTCTTTTTTTAATATACGTGAAGATGTTCATTGGCGAACATCATCATTAATTGAAATTATCCTCAACGTCTAATAAAATGTTTTTCTACTCCCGTCTGTAAAATACCTAATTACACACCGGATCCGAACCACTTCGGACATTTCCGGGATTTTACCGGCCGGATTTGGGAGCGATCGGATGTTTTCGGAGATATTTCCCACGCTTTGAATGTTGACGTTTGTCAATTCTGACGGTCATGTCAGAGAAATTTATTCGTGTCGTTTTGCGAAAATGTACCCAAAAACTAACGGTCGTAGAAAAAGTATAGTATGCAACACGTTCGGTAAACTTTTTAACTCACTCGTTTATTAAAAACTCGTGAGTCAAATGCCGTTTACCGCACTTGTTGCATAATATACTATTAATCTTGTGTTCTCATTAGTTTTTGGACATCCCGATCGTAGATGATCTTTTACAGACCCTGTTTCTGTACAGTAGATATTTTGCTTTATACAAATTACAAACTTTTTCCTCGGGTCTCGTTTTGTCTCCATTTTGCATAAAAATTCGAGTTTCAATTCTCAGAGTTTCATATATCACATTTCACTTTCTTTACTGAGAGAAATGTAACTGTGACAATTCAAGAACTTTTTGTGACAATTCAAGAACTTTACCCATACTAAGTACTTAACTACATAAAAAAAGGGTTACGCTACAAGAACAATAGATTTAACAAAAATGGTGTTCCATTTAAAAAAAAACTTAAGTATTTTAAATTAAAGATAAATGGACTTAAGTCACTTTTAAAATGAAGACCTCATATGTTGTATTTGATTGATGTTATGAGATAAATAGCTAAAGTAAAATTGGAAAAATGAATACCTTGCGATAATCTGGTAGGGCCGGTCACTTTAACCCCGTCGATGGACAGGTTTTCGGACAAGGGGTAGATGGTCACGACTCCCTCGCTATTTTCGATGTGACAGTGGAGAGGTAAGACTCCTGTACCCTGAACGGGAATGTCAACGCCCGATCCACAACCCAAGGTCACGCGACCTAAAAAGAAAATTCTACCGTTCTTATTTAATATAGGTAAAAAGATAATATTTTACGAACGAAATTTATTATATCAATTAACTAAGCGCATTACGTATAAATGTACCTGCAAACAATAAGCAATCAAGAGCGTTTAACTCTGACGTTAATCTTCTACGTGTGTTTCAAGCTAACTTTCATCGTAATAATTTCAAATTTAAACCTCTCCGCCATCGTGCCAATGATCGATTGAAATTCTAGACACATGATCGATTGAAATGCTCCGCTATGCTGATAATTTTAGCTAATTTAATAAGCAAATAAATAAATAAAAATAATATTTTAATACGTGAGTAGTACACACTTCACCTGCATTTGTTTACATGTTTAATTATCGAGATTTAGGGATTTTTTTGAAAAATGGTTTCGTCGACGACAGTGGTCGACATTTTCAAGAGGCACTATACTCAATTTATCAAGATAAAACTAATTCCTAAAAAAAACGGAAAGTGAAATTTTAAAATTCTTTTTACGTTCAAGCAGATATATATATATATATATATATATATATATATATATATATATATATATATATATATATATATATATATATATATATATATATATATATATATATATATATATATGATGACACTATATTCCGGGATATCATCCGTTCGCTCGTTGAACTCCGACTGGAATCCTGCAAATCCTGCATCCGACTGGAATCCTGCAGACGTTTCGCCAAAATCTCACTTGGCATCTTCAATGCTCGCGCTCCGAAAACACTTCGAACACTGAGCATTGAAGATGCCAAGTGAGATTTTGGCGAAACGTCTGCAGGATTCCAGTCGGATGCAGGATTTGCAGGATTCCAGTCGGAGTTCAACGAGCGAACGGATGATATCCCGGAGTATAGTGTCATCACATTTTTCCATCCGTGAATCAATACGTGAGAATATATATATATATATATATATATATATATATATATATATATATATATATATATATATATATATATATATATATATATATATATATATATATATATATATATATATATATATATATAAATCCAGAGTCGGCCCTTAGTCCGACTCTGGATTTCGTTTTAGTTAAATCTGTTTTATTAATTATAGCCCATGCAAAAATATTAAATACTGGTAATTTTCAACTGCCCGAATAACCTATACCTGGTGATCATTTATAATGCTCCTCACATTAACTTTTTTATTTAACGGGAAAAAAACGTCAAATACGAAAGTTGTTCAAAAAATAGTAAGCCATTTGCAAAATATATATTAGGGTGCTTGAAAAATTTTTTTAATTTCTTACCCTCTCAAATGTTTCTTTTTGATATAAAAAAAATACTCACCAAAGATGAGCCCTGTAGCTCAGCTCTAAGGGGTAGCTATTTTTATTTTAGTTTCCCATTTAATTAACATGGGAAAAATTATTATTTCATTAAAATTAAATTTACAAATAATGTTCGCGATTTTTCGCAAAAAAACAATTAATATTGTAAAAGTTGAGTCTTTAAGCTTTCCAGAACTGTATAACAAAGCATGATTATCATTAAATGAAGATTAATTGCAGCCATTTAAATATTACTAAATTTTGAACTTTTCAGAAATAGCTTCTAATAATTTTTTACCTATATAATTTCTCAAAACTTTTATCCTAATTAATAGTCAGTGTTTTATTTCTATGGATTTCAAATTTTAAAATGGTTTTCAGTACGTAGTGTAGGTGGCAGCACTAATTATATTAGATGATATGGTACAGTTGTCAAATTATCACTGTCTGCAACACATATATTAAGAAATTATTGTGTATTGTCATTCTTTAAAGCTCTCAGTAATTTCAATTATTATCAGTAAAATTTCTGAAAAGAAAATTTATTTGGTTAGTAAACGAAAATTACCAAGTACAAGAAAAGTTTTACGATTATTTTTCTACAAGCATACAGATTCTAACCTCACAATTCATTAGAGTCTCTGTCGAAACTTCTAAGTTTGCAGAAGTTAAAAAAATACTACGTCGATTTGACGTTTTCCATTCTTTATTTAAATATTTAGACTGAGCTTCTGTTAAAGAACGTGCCGAGTTATGATTAGATATATCAAACAAATGCTCATGGCTATTTTTAAATGTATGCTCCTTAATTTTTTGTTTCTGAGTTTTCTTTTTTTTATTTTATTTTTTTTTAAAGTTTTTTAAAGTTCCTCTCGATAAACTTTCATGATTTTAGTAATAGCGTTATATCGCTGGCAGACGGGGATACATAACATCACGAATCACTACATCAAATCACTGTCGAATTAATCTTCTTTTAATGATAATCATCATACTTTGTTATACGGTTTCGAAAAGTTTGAAAACTCAACTTTAACAATAGAAATTGTTTTTTTGAAAAAAAAAACGTGAACATTATACGTAAATTTAATTTTAGTGAAAAAAGAATTTTTCCCATGTTAATTAAATAGGAAACTAAAATAAAAATAGCGACTCCTTTGGTGAGGATTTTTTTTTTATAACAAAAAGAAACATTTGAGAGGGTAAGTAATGTCAAACTGTAAATACGCTATTTTAAACAAGACTTTTTCGACGTAATGCTTACCTAAATTTTCTTCAAAACGAATTAAAAAACTATATGCAAGAGCTCCCATTGAAACAACTAATGAACCTCGTCTTTCAACTAAACGGCGCTGACCCTCAGTGTCTAATATTTGTTAAAGACTATTTAAATCAAAGGATCAATGAATGGATTGGAAAAGAAATAATAAATTGGCCACCCAACAGTCCTGACTTGCCGCCGTTGCATTTTGATGGGGAACTTATCGTGTAAACAGAAATATAGAATATTCTCAATGTATCACTGCCGTTGTAAACAGATTACGGAGAACATACACTTAAAGGATATGTTAAGTACTCTTAAAATGAATATGTATATACAAAAAAACCTTGAATGATAACGTCACCCTGATTTGAGGTGGTCCGCTTTTTTTATTTTATAGAGGATTGAAGAAAAATATAGAAAGGTCAACTCTGTAGATTAATCATCATATCGTGAAGCAGTTATTCCAATCAATAGGTAATTGGATCTAATTATAAGAGATTTACACTGGCAATATAAAAATCAATGGAATAAATGCATATTTAACATTGTTCGCTCACCATTTCTACCTCTTGTGGAATGGTTTTTGAATCCACGCCTCGGCATCAAAACACAAACATAAAAAGAGACACTAACGGCTTCCGCTCGATGCCGAAAATATATGTATTGGTTTCCTCGCATCCAAAAATAAAAACCAATACGGGCATATTTTATCTTCCCTCCAAAAATAAAAATGCAAAACTTTGACAATTATCACATAAAAATAATTTTTAAAGATATTTTAATAGAGAAAATTACTACAATTAATAATTGATTCATTAAATAATAAAATATATTCTAAGATTTACATATGTTCAGGTCAATAACCGTTTTGTAATTCAAATAATGTTATTTTTCTATTTAAATAGTTAGGGTATTAAGATTTGGCCAAAAGTTCAAAATAACTGAGAAACAGGGTGTGCAAGTTACAAAGTCCTTTGCGATTCTTCTACCAATGTTTTTGCACGAAATATTTATATTGTTTTTTTTTTTTTACTTTTTTTTACTAACGAATTTCTGTTTTAATGGAAAATTTGCGGAAAACTATTTGCGTATAGAATTTTTAATGCATTTAGATTTGCCAGGGGAACATTTTTTCAAAATGTTTGTTCAAGATCAAAACTAATTTCCACTTGGACAGCCTGTACCTTGGTTAATATCAAATTTTTGGTTGTATTTGTTATTATTACTATAGCAAGGTGTACATTTAGTTAGTTGTTAGTTAAGGTATGAATAGATAAAACGGAAAATGGTACTGTCCCAGATAGTCCACAGTAATTAGTAATAGAATATTATAAAAAAAGGCTGGAAAGATCGGTTAAAACGTTTACCTGGCGGAATATGGTGCAGCGTCACCGAAGTGCTGAGCCTGTCGCCGCCCATACTGACCAAATGGGGCACGTCCGTCTGCAACTTGAGGGCCCGACCTGAACTGTCGCCCATATCGAAGGAGCCACCGGGTGGTCCACCGGCCAGAGTGATCCCCGACATACTTGGAAAGATAAAATTCCGGTTATTTATTTATTTATTGCTTTGGGATGGCTCCTAACCTAAATAGTGACCGTCAACTGTTGATTACTAAATATAACTAGTGTTGGTTGTTTTTTGGGAGTGAGGGTTTTATTTTACACATTTTTGCACGATTAACTCGTAACAGGTTTAATCTGGGCCTCGATAATTTCGTTCGAGCTTATAGCGTGGTGATGTAAGTCGCGAAATAAACAATAACATCCGGTTAGAACCCGCTTATTATTTAATATACGAAATAATGAAAACACACTTTTCTGCATATATTTTTTTATTCTTCATTCTTTTTACCTGAATTTAAAGAAAAACTTAACTAATGGCACGGAAGAAAATAAATTTCGATAGACGGGTTACACGTTGCAATTTTTTCATAAAACTTACAGTTTCCAGAAGAAAATGTAAAAAATGAAAAAAAAAGTGTAGAAAAATAATTCAGTCAGGTGCTAACCCACAGTTATCATTTAAACAATTACATTTTAAAAATAATGTATTAATAAACATTGTTGAGGCCTTAAGGAAAAAAATGTATAATTAAAAGCCGTCAGATTTTATTTATCTATTTTTTCCCTCTCATTATTCATTGCTTTAGATTTTACTTTTTTATTTGGAAACGGCAAGTATAATTAAAAAAAAAATGCAGGAAAAACATATTTTTTATGTCATTGCTTAAGTAAGTTAAAATTAAAATAGTAATTTTTCCGCCATATTTGTAGCGCAATCTCCTTAATGGTTGGCTTTTGTCTCAATTTTATATAAAAAAAACTACCTTTTATTTCAAACAACGAATCTCCCCCTTAAGTTTTGGAATTTGTTTTGAAACATCCTGTATATGAACTGCCATTTTCTTTCCTTGATTAAGGCGATTACTTAATTTGAAAGAACGTTTTAAGCGAGTTGCACATCATTTTTTATATATACCAAGCATATTCGTTAATTCACTACATACATTAGAACATTTTTTTTGACAATGTCAAATTTGAAATGATGTAATCTTGTTTTTATTTTTTTTATATATTGCCATTGTCGTATAGTTAGCTCGGCATTTTCGAAAAGCACTTAACCGAATAAATGGCATATCGTAGTCTCCGACAGCCAGGTGATTTCTATGAGTACAGTTTGCTCACACACCACACTCGATATAATAATCCAGATAAACCAAGAAAACACACCAAAAAGATTAAATGTGATAGTCGTAGTCCTCTTAAATATTTACACATTTTGCGTCACTCTTAAATTTGTTCCAAATCCCCAAAAAAGTGGGTTTTAAAAGTTAAATAATCGACCACGTATATGTAACAGTTGTCGCTATAATAAAAAAAAAATGTTTCTCTTTTCATTGCTTCTAAAAATGTTTTTCTTAAAATTACTCTTGATAAATCAATTTCTGTTGTTTTTTTGCACCGCAACTGGCACTGGGTATTTTAGTACAAAATTCACGGAAAAAACCTTTATTGGACGTAGTAACCTTGGCGGTTCCCAGTAAATATCGTCGTAAAATTCAAATATTTCGCAAAACGTGTAATAAATATTTTAGGAACTCTTAGTTTACATCCCAATAAAAAAAAAATAGGCACCATTACCGCCATCTTATTGATTGTCCGAACGGCGACGGTGTCCCACTTCAAACGCGTCCCGTCGTAAAATTTAAATAGTCAGCTCAAAAAGCACTTTTTTATGTTCTGTTGATGTCGCATTTGAATATTTATATCATATTAAAAAGACGAAGTCAAAAAGGCAAAATTTCGAAAACGGTATGGCATGGAACTCTTTCATCAACGGACATAATGACATGAAAATTGAACAGAGAATGGCCGCTAGGGGGCGCAACCTCTACTGTAAAATTAAAAAAAAAAACGAAAATATTCAAAATGAAGCTATATCAAAATTAGTTTTAGCGTAATCTACTCTAGATAAGGAAACTTTTTTGTTTGAACTATTTTTTTTTATTTCGTCAAATTAAGGGTGGGGGAAAGGGTTTAATATAATAACTTTTTTTTGGCTAATCAGATGGATGGATGGATGCTTGTATTTTTTTACGTTCTTTCATTCTAGCTTAAAATATTTATACCATTATATTTGAAACTTTCGAGAAAATAAAAAAAAAGCTGTTTCTAAACCAACATTTGACGCTTTCCCCACGAGATAGAAAAAAATAGTTCAAACAAAACAGTTTCCTTATTTAGAGTAGATTACGTTGAAACTAATTTTGATATAGGTTAATTTGGAATATTTTTGAGAAAAGTAGTTTTTTCTATTTTACAGTAGAGGTTACGCCCCCCAGCGGTCATTTTATGAACCTGAAAATAATTTACAGCTTTTTCTCTTAGCCAATTTACGTAAAAACATATGGCCGGCCTCCTTTTGTTAATGGTTGTTTTAGTCTATTTTGTATAGTATATTAAATATTTACAATATCCACAAAGAATCCTGTTCCGTTTTTTTCTTTTTGGTTACAATAACGGGCATGATACTGGTGAATTTTTATTTACTGACTGAAACTTAGCACAGGCGTACCAAGAATATTTGTATTGTAATTTTGTGTTATTTTAACGTCCAAGTGTTTGGACACACTGATAAAAATAGCCAGCCAACGTTATGCCTTATTTAACGTCGGCAACCGTATTTTATATTTAAACCATCGCCATAAAACGAAGGATTTCCTGTCTGCGGTGGTTCGTAGCGTTCTTCGTGAAAGGCGTGACATTTTTCATATCCGAGAGGACGATTTTCGAATTTCGAATTGTCACACTCGGTCGAATGTTACGCGTCCGTTATACGGGAGTTTCGAATTATGCAATAATGATATCACTGTCACTGTCGCGCGTGATGCATCGAAATTTCCAACGTTAACGGGGTCAACGCCATTGTGAATTCTAGGAATTAATTTACGAAGAATTATAACTATTGCCGAGTCGAATCTTTCCCATTTGCATTGCGGCGAGGCCGAATGATAAA
The DNA here is from genome assembly GCF_029955315.1 of Cylas formicarius. Lineage (NCBI taxonomy): Eukaryota > Metazoa > Arthropoda > Insecta > Coleoptera > Brentidae > Cylas > Cylas formicarius. The sequence goes on along the minus strand of NW_026844319.1, from coordinate 31,443,361 downwards.
ACACGTAGGGAATGATGCATTAGAGCGAAATAGGTCGGGCAATTTTTCCGTATGGTAAAATGCTGAAGGTCGTGTTCCACCGAATCTAGTGAAACCACGCAAATCCTAACGCTCTTGTCCAAAAATTGAAGACCAATAATTAAAAAAAAACGTTAAATTCAAAACGTTATTTTTTTTTTTCACTTTCTCATTTTTATTTCTAAATTATCAAAATCCTGTATTAATAATTTAAGCAAATTACGTCTCGCTGTTACACTTAAGTTATTTACAGTATAATCTCAAATTTTAAAATACAAGTTAATTACAGTTGCTATATCAATCGAAATCCTAGTGAGACGCCCTTTACGTGATGAGATAACTTTTGTGTGATGTTATCTTTTATTTATTTGTTTTTATTATTTATTTATTTAACTTCTAAAGTACAGTAGAATCTCGATTATCCGGGCCAGCCGGATAATAAATATTAATAATAAACAATAAATATTAAGAGGATTTTGAAAAAATAAAAATATTTTTTATGTCCGTTTTGAAAATGTATGGATTTAGTTATTAGTTGATTAGTTATTTAATAATAAATTATTAATTTTTTTTCATAATGACTATTTAAAATAACTATTTAATAATAAAAAATAAATAAATAAAGAGGTTTTAAAATAGCATATATTTTTAATTTAATTTAATTAGTAAAATTATTTGGAAATCTTATAGTTTTGGATCCCATAGATTTGTCTCTTAGTATATCCTGTAGGGGTCTGTGAAGTAAGTGAAGTAATAGTAAAAAAGTAAACAAAAATTCTACAAAGATTGTGAAAAATGGTTAGGAATCTAATTATTATTCATTTATTATTTTAATTTTATTAACTGTTTTTCAAAATCAGTCAAATTCGTAAAATTATTAGAGAATTCATAAAATTCAGACACTTTTATGAATTCTCTAATAATTTTACATCATCATCATTTAGTCTTGTAGTGGACTGTGAAGACCTGTCAGTAAGAGTAACAAAAAATTCTACAAATATTGTGAAAAATGGCTACCTATATCACAATAAATTTGCATAATCGTTAGCAATATAATTATTAGGTCTTCATCAACATTGCAAAAATATCAGAATATAAAAAAAACCTCAGCCTTATTACCAGCGTTTGTTGCCAAATCGCAAGTTTTGGTCTATCGACAAGCAAACTAAGATCTTTTAAGAGTAAATCCTATATTCTTTTTTTATTTCGCTAATTGTTATTAGTTTTCTGGAATTTTATTTCGTAGCCAATTTAAGTAAATTATATTTTCATAAGTATCACAACCTGATAACCATGTAAATAGGGTAAAAATTTGGTTAATAGTACCTTTACTTTGTGAAATTTTGAATTGCATGCACTCAAAAATATTATTTTAGTGTCCGACACCTAAACGTTTTATGGTTGCTGCATTAACAACATTGCTCAGGTATGCTACTATAGACTCCAAGTGCTTTAGTAGGGGCAATATAAGCGATTACTAATGATAATTGATAAAAACACAAATTTCCTTTCTTTTTAAGAAAGCTGAATAATGTAAGTTTTGCATCTTAACTAGAAGTCGCCGAAAAGTACCAATAGCTGATTTGTTTAAGTAGCGTTTAAGATAATACTCATAACGCCGATTGCCTCATTTGCCCGTTCACGCCGTCAACTCCTCTAATAAAATGGAACGAGATAAATGCTGTTAGCACATGATACGGAGTTAATTGGCCATCTGGTACATATGTATAAAACGCCTATGTTCGTTTTTATACGCACAAGATCCGACGCTACGGTGGGCGTGATTATTGTATTTTTATCCCGAGTCTTCTCCCAATTTACAATTATTGCTTTTTTATCGGTTGTTTGCGCGGTTGTATGAGAAAAATATTTTATATAATATTGCAGTGATGTAGTGAAACAAAAAAAAACATTTTTCTACTCCCGTCTGTAAAATACCTAATTACCCACCGGTCTAGCGTGCGGGAAGCGTCACTTTACCACGTCAGTTTCGTTTCCCACGGATCCGAGCCACTGCGGACATTTCCGGGATTTTGCGGCACGGGTTTGAGAGTAATCGGATATTAGATATTTCCCACGCCCTGAACTGTGACTTTTGTTTAGTAAAAAAAGTATTCAAATAAACTTGTATAATATATTATTGTCTTATGAATTATCCTAGCCCTTTTTAATGAATAACTGAGTCATTCACTTATTGATAGCTATGGTGCGAAGTATTGCAAGAAAGTTGAAGAAGATTGTTGCCTCAAAATGACGAACCGTGTCGTCCTTTGTCACCACAGTGATATAAGATAGTGATACAACAAATCGACACCGCTTGTAAATTCCACTTAATCGCATTTGGACAAAACAAAATTTATTTTGACATCCAATATGCGGGTGTCAGCACATAGTTTATGCGTTTTGAGTAATAAAAATTAATGCCCATATTTTTAAAAGTTGAGTATTTTTTTCCTTGTGCATATCGAATGGTTCAGTTCAGCTGTTTCGGCAACTGTTTTAGCCAAAGCCGTAAGAGCGCGTGCTTCTATTGCTATTGATGTTTATGCCCCTCATTTAGCTCCGCCCCCGTCAAACAATATATAAGCAGGTACAGAGTAAAATGCGAGCCAGTTTCACTTATGCTCTGAAGAAGGCAAAATGATGATTGGGGAAATGTTAACAAGTTCGATTTAACAAGAATCTCCATCTCCATCCGCACCAATTACAGCTTGAAGTCATGGTCATGAAAGGAGTTATGAAATTTCCTTCAAGCGACAATTCTTCCCATTCTTTCTGAATACCTTGCCATGGCTCCTCGTTATTTTGAGACATTTGTGCCACTTCACCATTATCTCCCATATATTTTCGATTAGGTTTATGTCAGGACAGTTACTTCAAATTGTTCCACACTGGGCACCATAACATTCTTCTCTCGATCCTCTATACCACATCCCTTTCTTTGGTTCAAATTCATCCCCATACATTTACACTGATATAGCCTGCAGCTCTATCGTTGTCGATAAATCAGGGGTTGACAGGCTGGTTGTTTGGTCCGTACACTTTGATTTTACACCCTTTGAAAGACTGGAAGATCTTTTCATCAGAAAATATGACTCCATCCTGTTCTTGCGCCTAATCATTTTGAAACATTTATTCTTGTCTTCACCTTTAACTAATGGAAATACCCGTTGTTCTGCTTACATCAAAATATTGAACTACAACTGATAAGGAAGTTAGCAAGACGACGACATGGTTCTATAAGGGTCGTATCAGTTTTTTTTTATGAAACCAGCCAACACAATGTCCGAGACAATTTCATTGCAGTGAATTTACATCCCAGCCCTAAGCTTATACGACCTCGAAACTTCGAACCCTGCCCTAGTCACCGTAATGTAAATCGTATTTTAGTGGACACTATGGTCTGACGCCTTCGCAGCAAGTTAAAGAAAGCTCCTAGAAAATGACGAACTTCTGGGGTCAATTTAAAACCGAGAAAGTCACGTGACAACAAACCGAAGGCAACTGCAAACTGTCGACGCCGCGCAATGATAATTCTAGGTACGTCCGAAATAGAAAGAAAGCCTGCGGCGCCATCCCACGCCACAATTACTGCAACTTTGAAATATAACAAATGGACCAATAATAACTTTAACAAGGGGCAATGGAGGCCGTTAACCCTATTATATCAATTTAATGGAGAGGGCGTGTGGATGTCCTCAAAAACGTGCCATATCGAAAGTAGCGTAGATTGTTTAAAAATCAAAGAGTTTTTTTTAGTAAATAAGTTTGTCTCTTTGTATGCAGCTTCATTTTAAGTATTGACACTTTTCCCAAAGTCGTTGGTAAAATGACAGGACTCAAAATGTGCTCTTCGTTTTTTTTTTTATATAAACTACCCCATTTTCTTCTATTTATAGAGTAGTGAGGCAGAAATTGACAAGTACAGTGACGTAACGAATTCCGATTGCCAAAAAAATGTTTTTTTTGCAATATTTTTTGCGAATTTAATAACAGAGACAAACGGACAAAGAGATAACAAACAGTAGACGCGCGCACCATCCGGCAACGGCGCCCGGTAACCATCATTTGAATGCCCGCGGGAGGATATGCATTTTCTGCGTGCCGCTGAGGACGTTATTTCTCTGCGGCAACGTTGCCAAAACTCGCTCGTTTGAGGGAAAGCACGCTCGCTCTGTTATACAGAGCATTTCGTATCATATTTACAGATAATCATATAAAAGGGGACGTCTTTTTGCCAATTAAAAGAGGCACACTATACATTATTGCAAAATTTAATATTCAATCTAATTTGCACATTTTAATTGGTAACAAGTCAGTGAACCAATACTCAATTATTTTCTAACATGGTCGAGCCTCAAATGTAGAATACAAAAGTGTAGGGGGTTAAATCGGGTGACCTAGGTGGCCATTCCGTCTTTAGAGCAGGATATGATTCGCTTAAATCAATAGCTTCTCTGAGAAGACTCGCCATTTAGATTTCTCTCAATAAAAAATGCCGCACCAGGCGTTCAATTTTTGCGGTTGTTTGCATTTAATGCAAATGAACATTCGTCGGACTAGCTTGGGTTTATGTATGTTGTGGTTGGTGTTTTTTTTTGTGGCAACTGTTGCTGTTGTGTGGCAGTTGTTGCATTTAAACTGTCTAGCTGTGGCTTGCAGATAGATTGTTTTAATGGAATATAATTTCAATTCTATATTTATGATTTATACTATATCATTTTTACGGTTGGTAGGTAAATGTTGATATTCGATTAAAAACTGGGCTTAATTTTGGTGCGTTTTTTCATAATATTACTTTGGTTTTATTGATTGTTTTGATCATTTCCGTGAGCTTCTTCCAGGTGGGATTATCAACCTTCTGACAACTCATCACTTTGAAAGGGTTTAAGTGGCTGAAAAGCTTTATTAGGTTATGCTACCACAATTCATCTGTATATGAAGATCAAGACAAAAACAAATCTCTATGGTACGTGTTTACAATCACTCGAAAAAGCTCGGTAGTGTGGCAACGCGGCTCCGCACGGCCCGGTGCACAATTTAAACGGAATCTGCCCTCTGGCTCCCGGACTGAGAGTTTCGTATTCCGACTCATTACCGGGTGTTTTACTCACTTTATAGATATCTAATTCGGTTAAATCTCGCGAGAATAACAGCTCACAAATTTTTAAAACCGTCCTCTATCACTAAATAAAAATAACCTTATTCGTAATAATAGATTATATATAGAAAAATGAAAAATCTAAACTTAAAAGGAAACATTTGTATCATACTGTTGTAGTTTATTAAACAGGTTTTGAAAGGCAAAGCAGACATCATAGCTACACAATATCATGACAGCATTTTCAAAAAAAAAATTATGGAAGACTTCGCACGTGACGTGTTTTGCGCCATTTACATAATTATTAATTATTGTTAATCGCTGTCGAAGCAATGGAATGGCGGTCCAAGTGCTAATAATAGGACTTAATTAAACAACAAACAACCGACGACGTCTAAGTTGTAATGCACAAGTTTCAGAGTGTCGAGTGTTTGCCGCACACTTTAACTCGTAACTAAGAAAATGTTAAATTTAAAAAACTAACCTAATTTATGTTTTGAGCATCTAATTGCAAATTCGAGGCAGCATAAATACGTTTCAAAGTCATGTTTTAATTAACTCACGCACGCACACGACTTCACAATTTCCGTCGGCGTCCGTCGTACACACCACACAGCAACAAACCCGAACTGCCTCTGCTACAAAACGAAACGCAACGTAAACACCAGAAAAGCGAATCTCCTCGCACTTTTGTCGTAAATTTTTATGAACCCATCGTGGCAGGTCTCTGCAACTCCAGAACATTAAATAGTTGCCGTAGCTGTTGTCAGATGGCGCAGAAAGCAATTTTCCAGATTTAAGATTCTAACCACGATCTTTGAATAGACAATTATTTGGTATTTTGCAAAAAATGGGCCGACGTTATTATTGCGATTATTGCGACAAAACTTTCATCGACGTTTTAGAAGCTAGAAAAAAGCACCTGCAGAGCGCTCATCATATTAAAATGAGAAACTTGTATTACGAAGAGAATAGAGGTGATTAGGAAATTGTGTTTCTCGTGCCAAAGTGCTGCAGTGAGTAACTTATTGCAGATCCCGCCACAATATTAAGAGAAGAGCTTCTTAAGACACCGTGTCGGAAGTTTGCACAATACGGCACGTGCCAATTCGAGGGCAACTGCAAATATACTCACTATTCTCCGGAGCAATTGTGTGAGCTGAGGCAACAGGGTAAGTAACAGCTCATAACAAATTATTATTAATACTGTTTTAGTATCAGTATTGTGTTTTAGTTGAATACATGGAATTAATGAAGAGAAAAAAAGAGGAAGCATTGCCTGATATACCATCATTGGATTCCTGGGTAGAGAAATATGACAAAATAAGTGAAAAAGATGATGTTGTTCACACGCCTTGGAGCTACCCTGACGCATTGGAGTTCAGGCAGGATCTGCCACCCTCATTGGTCAAGTTCAAAGCAGAACATTTTCACGATGAGAATTTCGAAGAATGGGGCATGTGATTTAAAATTAAAAATGCATTTTTTGTATCCATTGTTGTTTATTATCACTTAAGGATTCAATACAAACGAAACTTAAACTCTAAATAAATATCGTTAATAACGATTACTTTTTTTATGGTAAAGATGCAGGTATATGAAAGGATCACAAGTTCATTTGTGTTTAGAACACGGGTTAATTGCAAAAATTATTTTTTTGGTATATATAATTGAACTGAAATCACTCCTCTCTCTATCTGTCTATTTTGAAGCGGTTTTGACTTCATCTGGCAGCTCCTTGCGTGTCATGTGACCCCGGAATGAAGCCTGGATTTTCGCAGCCGCCTTATTGAGTTCGGGATCGGTCAGATCTATGTTGTCGACATTCTCTGCATCATCCTGAGCAGTAAAAAGATTTTTTCACTTCTCTGTTAGTCAGTTAGGTTAATGGACCTCTGATTTATTACAAAAAAAAAAGAAATTGGAATTGGAAGCGTACCCTTAAACCCAGTTAAACCACAAGAGGTAGACAGAAACTTTTTATTTTAGGTCACACCCCGTATATACTTTTAATACTTGTTTTCTCCTTTCAAAAATCAATAACTTTGTTATATAAAATTTTGTAAAAATGCACTCCACAGTAAAATTATTTTTGGTATAATTTTTAAATTTAATTTTACCTTTTTAACCCTTTTTAATTTAACCTTTAAACACCTTGTGAGTGCTTTTTTCAAAATTATTTTTCTTGTATCGAAAAGTAGCCACAACTTTTTTTTTAAGTGATGCTACCTGTATCACGAACCTTTTGGTAAGTAACTTTTTTGGAATATATTTCCCTACACCTATCTTTAGACACTGGACACTAGTTTTTTGCAGAGTAATAACATCTGCGATGTACAGGGTGTTTGCAAAATCATTATTAGACAAAATTAAGAATCAGTAAAATATAACGCTATTTTTAATAAAAATTAGGTTTCCTTTGAAAAAAAAAAAAGAAAAAGCAACGTTATTCGAAATTTTAAAAAATATACGGAGTGGTATCAGAGAAGAGAAATTTGCCCAAAATTGGTGATATAGGTGTTTAACTTACTTCTCTTTGTTGATTGGTTTGATAATTTCCTTGAATTTTTTATTTGTTTTTTTTTTGTTTACCTATGGGATTTTGTAATTTGCTGCAGTGTAAGTAGTAATTTTTGCGATGTACAGGGTGTTTACAAAATCATGTTTTTACTGTATTTACATCAAGTTGCCAAAAATATATTAAGGCAGAAATTTCAATAAATAAATAAGTTTTTCGAAATGTAAGTAGTGTGCACAACAACAAAATCTACTCATAGCTTTTTGGTAAGTGTAAAATAACATAATTAATAAAAATTGACAGAATGGCAACCAAAAGTTTTGTTAACCGGATTGAAAAAGAAAAGATGAAATTTCTTTAATGGACATTGTAAAGCAATTTTAAGAAAGCTACTGAAGAACTTAAAGAAACCTTTAATAAAACAGTGTTTAATGGAAAATTTATAGAATGTATTTTTAACCCTAATCCTTATGAACATCATTTAAAACTAAACGTTTCTGAGACGTGATCATAATTAGCTTGTCAAGAAAACGGACGGATGTAAAATCTCGGGGTATGATAATTATCCGACGTCACAACGGTGGAGATTAAAAACTTTAAATCGTCTCCCGACATTTACCTGGTTTAACTTGTCTTCTTTGCTAGAACAGCTCACGTCTCCCTTCTTATCGATCTGTTTCCTCGACATGTGGCCCCTGAAGGATGCCTGGATCTTTGTCGCGGCATTACAAAGTTCTGAAACACACGTCACAGCGTTTGGCGTTAAAGATTTATAATATTAAAATATTTAAGGTTTTAAAAGTTGCTTTTGACAAGGGTAAATTTTTGAATTGACAGCAGCTAGTCTTTTGATGTGGGGTCTGTTTTAGAAGCCTGGACGAGATCAAAGCGATTCTAGATTGTTATTATACAAGGTTGATATGGTTTGGAGAAAAAATCGGTTTAGCTAATTTATAACCAAATGATTTTGTGGAGTACATAAAAATGATAAAACTACTAAAAAAGTCAAAACTAGCTGCGAAAATGTTTCCATGTTTAATGTTGCATGTAAATTGAAATTGCCTTTGAGTCTCTACATTTTTCAAATACTAGAATTTATATTTTACTTTGTTTTTAATTATAAGAAACATAAAATGCACAAATTTTCACAATTTATTCTTTATTTTGGAAGATATTTTCTTCATTTCCATTAAAAATGTCATTAAAAAAATCTAATTACGGGTTTTTTAAATCTATTTTTTGCGTAGATTAATATTCACTGGTTTTTTATACAGGGTGTCCAAATAGTGCGTCAAAATAATATATCTCATTTGTTGTTTGCTTTAGAAACGCACGTTATATACAAAAATTATAGATAAGACTAATAGAAACAGTTTAAAATTATTTTCGAATATACAGGGTGATTCACAGAATGTTTGAAAGTGCATTAGTGCCTTTTAAACACAATATAGGATTGATTTTGGGACTTTTTTATTTTATTTATTATTATTCCATTGAATACTCCTTCAACTTTATTAAGCATTCCCTATATACAAATTTAGTATTTTTTGAGATACACACATTTGGACTAACAAAACTCCGAAAATTTGTCAGATTTTGAGGAAAATATCGCAATAACTTAAAAATATTCACTGTTTTTTTATACAGGGTGTCCAAATAGTGCGTCAAAATAATATATCTCATTTGTTGTTTGCTTTAAAAAAGCACGTTATATACAAAAATTATAGATAAGACTAATAGAAACAGTTTAAAATTATTTTCGAATATACAGAGTGATTCACAGAATGTTTGAAAGTGCATTAGTGCCTTTTAAACACAATATAGGATTGATTTTGGGACTTTTTTATTTTATTTATTATTATTCCATTGAATACTCCTTCAACTTTATTAAGCATTCCCTATATACAAATATAGTATTTTTTGAGATATACACATTTGGACTAACAAAACTCCGAAAATTTGTCAGATTTTGAGGAAAATATCGCAATAAGTCAAAAATATTCACTGGTTTTTTATACAGGGTGTCCAAATAGTGCGTCATAATAATATATCTCATTTGTTGTTTGCTTTAGAAACGCACGTTATATACAAAAATTATAGATAAGACTAATAGAAACGATTAAAAATTATTTTCGATTATACAGGGTGATTCACAGAATGTTTGAAAGCAAATGTATATATTTTTAAAGAGATCCCGCTATATATTGGTACATTAGTGCCTTTTACACCCAATGTAGGATTGATTTTAGGACCTTCATTCAATTAAATACTCCTTGAACTTTATTAAGCATTCCCTATATCTAAATTTAGTATTTTTTGAGATATACACATTTGGACTAACAAAACTCCGAAAATTTGTCAGATTTTGAGGAAAATATCGCAATAAGTTAAAAATATTCACTGTTTTTTTATACAGGGTGTCCAAATAGTGCGTCAAAATAATATATCTCATTTGTTGTTTGCTTTAAAAAAGCACGTTATATACAAAAATTATAGATAAGACTAATAGAAACAGTTTAAAATTATTTTCGAATATACAGGGTGATTCACAGAATGTTTGAAAGTAAATGTATATATTTTTAAAGAGTGCCTTTTACACCCAATGTAGGATTGATTTTAGGACCTTCATTCAATTAAATACTCCTTCAACTTTATTAAGCATTCCCTATATCTAAATTTAGTATTTTTTGAGATATATACATTTGGACTAACAAAACAAAAATTTGTTAGATTTTGAAGAAAATATCGCAATAAGTCAAGAAAAATAAAAATAAATAGGTAATTCTTTAGTTTTGTGAGAAAAATTTCAAGACAAGTATAGGAGAAATGACTGTACTACTTTATAAACTTGTTGGCATAATAAGCTGTCGGAAATGGCTTCAAAAGTGTAGGGTAAACACAGGACATTTTTGAAGAAAATCCAATCTATAAATCCGAAAACACTCAGTATATTGGGCGATTGAGTATTAATGCACAATATACAATATACGTTTTATTCCCGACATATTTATAAATCACCCTGTATAATTAAAAATAATTTTAAATTGTTTCTTTTAGTCTCATCATTTTTTTTGCTAAAACAAATACTAAACGAGATTTATTCTTTTGACACACTGTTTGGACAGCCTGTATAGATTACTTGAGAATTGAGATATGGGACTTTTTTTGATATGGGGCAATTTTTTTACGTTATATATAGTTATCAAGTTTTTTTTTAAGTTCTTGGAAAATTATATTAACATTAAAAAAATGAAGAACTAATTATATTTTGAGTTTTGACACAAGGTTGTGGACAAAGACCGCAGTAAAAAATAGAAATTTAAACACCACGTTTGCGTGGACCTAAGAAAAGATTATTTCTCGAAAACGGAAAAAATCGTGTACCAAAAGATCCGCAAGCCTCGACGCGATTAAAAATGAAACGAAATGTACCGTGCGATATTATAAAATATAATAGGTGCCCTAAATTTGCAGCTACCGACTTCAAATTTAGCAGAGAAGTAGAAGTCGAGAGCCACATTTAAACCATTAAAGTTGGGCACGATCAAATACTGCAAAGTAGTTTTTAAAAATTTTTGATTTTTTCCTTTTTTGGGTTATTTTGGTTTTTGGAAAACAATTTTGTCTCCAAAACTGTTAATCCGATCGGCAAAATTCCTTGACCAACAGACGCGAAAGATCCAGTACTATAACTTTTGTTTTAGGCATTTTTTCGATTATCAAAATTCGTAGAAAATGTGGCTAATTGGTTCAAACGGTGTCATAGGCCGCATCGAGAGCTACAACTTTTGTATTTGTGGTTTTCGTCTATCACATACGCTGCTCGGGATATTTGAAAAAGTCCATATTGAAATCGCTATTTCGGGGGCTGTCAAGACGCGATGACCTCATTGATTATTACGGCGCACTGCATGGTTTCAGAAAAAACTTGTTTTCTCGAAAACCATTTACTATTTTCAAAACATTCTTGAACCAGGACGCTTGGAAAATCCAGGGCTATAACCTCTACTTCGAACAATGATTGTATCATATACAGGGTGTGTCGTTTATGGGCAAAAAATCTAAAATATCCTAAAAATTTCCGTTTTTGTGGGTTAATTATTGGCCGTTAAAGATGGGATAATTTTATTTGAACAGTATCGTAAGCCGTGTCGTGAGAGAGTTTCAGGTTTCGTCAATTATACCTGCTTCGCGTTGCGCGCCACGAACATATTTAATCTCAGTATCCGACAAAATAAATGAACTTTTTAATATAGAGCTCCAAAAACTTCGCATCCTAACCCTACAACGGGATACGTTATCAAGTCTTAAAATTTGGCACAGAAATGCGCCTTTTGACAAACAAACAAATTATGAGTTATGAAAATGTGGATGCCCAGGTAATCCTCAATAATAAAAATTAACGACTCCGATCCAATTACCGAACCAATATCTGATAGGGGTAAGTGGGTCGATCATTCATCGCCCCCCTTCCCGCCCCTTTTTTTTATTACCTAACATTTCTGCGGCCGTTTATTCCAATTTGTTAACGACGAGGGAAAAAAAAGAGGGGCTACGGGGGGGAAACGTAAACGGTTATTCGGCACATTAATCTTCCTTTATTCCTTAAAGCAGTAACTTTCTTTTTCGGAAAAGATATTAATGGAGTTCAATTGTGCCCTTTCGGCCCGTTTCGTTCGGTAAGAGGGATTAACTTTTGCGGGGCGTCTTCGCGACATCAGAATAATTATTTAAAAAAGTGTCTCCTTTTTATATAAAGAAAGATTCCCTTGGGATTTTCGTCTTTTGATTTTTTCTTGATTCGTCTTATGAGGTATCGGGGAAATTGCGATTGACACGAAGACGACTAAAATATCGAACAAATTCATTAAAAAATCAGACAATCGCATTTTTTGCAGTAAACAGACAATATACAGGGTGTTCCTTTTTTTAAAAATGAAACGGTATTTTTTCGAAAAATGGCAAAAACTACTGTCAGTTTTAGTGTTAAATTAATAAATAATATGTTTTTAAAATTGCTTAAATTGTCAAAACGAATACGAAAATAAAATTTCCAAAATTTTATTTTCCAATTGTTAAGTAATTTTCTTCGTAGAAAAGACATCTTTATTCGTTTAGGGAATTTCGATTTGAAGAGGTAAAATTAAAGTGAAATACAAAAAAAGCAGAGAAAATAGTTTCTTATACCTTATATCTTATAATCTTAAAAAAGTCCGTTTGTTGATTTCAAAAAATAAAAATAGGTATTTATTCGTACATCGGAATTTGTTTCTTATTTAAAGAGATGCTCAAAACTTACAATTATAGAATGAATGAAATGAATTCACAACGATTTCACGGATTTCGCATAAAACAGAGTTCACAGATTTCATGGTTTTCACAATGCTGGTACACCCGATATCGGTTTTTGCTAGAGCATCTGAATCCTTTATTTTGAACATCGCACACTGTTTTAAATAAGTGATGATTTTGATAAGAGTATCGAAGAAGGTAAAGAAACTTGCCTTATACTCCTTGATTATGGCTAAACCCCAATACTTCGCACTTAACTAATCACCCATTCACTTAATTCAGAGTTAATTGAGTCGGCGGAGTCAGAGAGTGTCTTTTGGTGATAAATTTTCACAATTTTCTGCAATTACATCGGGGGTATAATCATATAATTTCCCTGTTAGTACCCTCCAGTCGTTCTCTATCGGATTTCGGTCTGGAATAAATGATGGCTATTCTAATAACTAGTCTTGAAACCATTGTTTTGTAGTTGCAGGTAATGAACATCGCTTGATAACTAACAGCAGGCACACGCCCATCGATAAATGCCGATTCTGTTTTTAAGGGGGAATCGGAACCATCAACATTGAATTTCCTCTCATCACTAAATATGACATGTTGGCAAGACTCACCTGTAGTTACATATTTTTCTGCTATTTATTTTTTATTTACCTCAAAAAAGCTACGGGAAACTTGGGACTTATTTGTCCAAGGATTTATTAACTACAGATATTAAATTACCCTTCCCTTCTATCCTATTGTAACTTAGCGTATTGACCTGCCCTTCTGAATAAAAATGAAACGCGATTACAAAGATTACAAAATAGCTGTTTAAGATTAACTTCGCCACCATATTACAACGAACTCGGTTGGCTTAATTTCGATCAAATATTCCTTCCCTATTTCGCTGTCTTTCTCTCTCATGTAATAATAATAATAATTGTTATTATTGTTGTTATTATTATTATTATCATTATTCTTATTATTATTATTATTATTATATTATCAATATTGTAGCTTTTTTTTTCTAATAGTACCCTATATTGCTGATAGACTAAAGTTTCTGGTAACGAGTGAATCTGGCAATTTGCCTTTATACGTCACCCCGTTGCGACAATGCCGCGTTCCCCTTTCACATCGCCGTCGGCAGTTCTCCGAATAGTTTAACGTAATGAAATTCGCATATATATTATCTTAGCTTCATAATACCATCCCACCTTTGTTCACAAATGATTAATGATGTTTAGCCGTTTCGCAATCTTTTGAATCGCAACATTTCCGTGCCGTTTCCATCCGAGAAGTTAGCTCGGTAAAAGTCGCGGAAGGATAAAAGCTAAGTAAATTTGCAGCTCGGCTAACGAAGACCGTTTTGATTGGTGTCGGGTGTGTGGTATATTTAAAAGTAATAATTTTGTATGAAAATTTGTGTCATTTATGATTATTTTTTAAATTTTTTTAATTTTTCGCACTAAGCTAATACTACGTCATTGAGATCCATTTCTTAGTCGTAGAATCACCTCTTAAAATGTCAGCGTCCATTTTCCAGGCACTGTGTATAAAAATACTTTGACAGTGATTTCGATACACGCTTGTTATTTTAGTTCTTTTCTTATTTTCATAAAATTTCAAGGATTTTGGGACACTAATTGGAAAATTATTTCAATTTTTGAAAATGCCGAAAAATCCGAAAAGTATACAGGGTGTTTAAAAAGACTCGCATTTTATAAAAATGCTTTCAAGCTTTTTTTTTAATATTTGCGACCAATCATTAAAAAGCATTAATTTATTGTTTATTTTTGGACTTTCCGACGCGAATGCATTAGATGCCAGCCCATTGTGCACTGAACGGTTTACCAATCGGATTGTCCCTGATTTTTCGAAAGCATTCATCGGCGCCTTCGAAGTGGAGGCCAAGCACAAGAAGATACCTGGTACTTGATTATTTACTCAAAAAAATGTCGAGGTTTTGGATGTAAGTAATGCAACTGTCTGTCTTTATAAAATTCTTCAATCCTACATCAGTCCTCGGACTCAGTTTGTAGAATTGAATTCTGCAAAATCTCAAACGACCCGCATCACATCTGGAATTCCTCAAGGGTCCCATTTGGGACCATTGTTATTTTCACTGTTTATCGCAGATGTGAGTAAATGTTTTCTTTTTGCTAAATCAGCATCATAACGACTGTTATAAGTTTCAAGAAAATCTTGATCGTTTTTTATTTTTAAATATTGATAAATGTTACTGTCTTAAGTTCAGCAGGCGGATAAATGATATAAACTTTGACTACACATTCAATGGTGTAAAAATAAAAAAAAGTAGAGCAGATTAGGGATCTTGGAATAACTATAGATGTAAAATTAAGTTTTGATATCCACATTGAGAATATAGTAAAAAAAGCTTATAAAAATTTAGGTTTTATATTAAGAGTTAGCAAAGAATTTCAGGATCACAAATCGCTTATTATTCTATACAATTCCTACGTTCGTTCTCACCTTGACTATGGCGGTGTGATATGGAGTCCTCGGTATCATAAATATATAGACAGAATCGAGAGAATACAAAAAAAGTTTGTTTTCCATTTAAATTTTAGATTTAACCGTAACTTACTAACTCATCCGTATGAAGCTAGTCTTAATTTCTACCATATACTGAAGTTATCTGTTAGAAGAATTATCTCCAGTGCTATATTTTTGCATAATATTATTAATAGTAGGATTGACTGTCCTTTACTGCTGGAAAAACTATCCTTCAATGCCAGAGTCGTTATAACAAGAACTCCTTCATTATTTTATGTGCCTAGATTTAATACAAACTTAGGTAACAATTCCCCAATATCTCTTTTACATAGACATTACAATAATTATTTTTCGCACATTGACATCTTTGCGTTATCACTTAATTCGTTTCGAAATCAAGCAATTAGGGTTTTTCTATAAATTTATTTTAATTTTTAATGTATTTTAATTTTTGATTTGTTTTCCTTATTTTTTCACATTTGTTTTTTGTAATTCACGCACTTAATATTCAGTGTTAGTTTTGGTTTAGTTTGGTAAGTTTTATTGTTATTATTATTATTATTATTATTTTTTATCTTCTGCTTATCGTAGATATAGGTAGGTACTTACTTATAAGTTTTACTTTGTTAATTAAATAATAGTATAATTGTTAGTGTGTCCTTGCAAATTGTGAAGTTAGTTCTTCATGTTAGGGCACCTTTGTAATAAATAAATAAATAAAAAAAAACTCTTTGCAAAATTGTTCAACGTTCAATTACTTCTTCCGTGGGATTTTCCTCCATGCATTGCGTTCTGTTAATTACTTTTGCGCGGAATGGTTGAAATCTTCCAAATACTGATGTTGATTCTGTTTACTGATGAAGTTTTTCAAGAAATACAATCTGAAATTTTAATCGAAACTATTTATAGTGTTTTGAAGATCCACATGCAATATTTGAAGATCAAATTCTAATTTGAATTTTTTTGAAAAACATTATTCAGTATCTTCGAAACAATGCATTTCCAGAACTACGTTTATTGGCAGTTTTTTCATAAAATTATCTGAAGAATTACCTCTCTTAAAAATGTCGCGTCTTTCTTAAACATCCTGTATATAAATACATATTAATTAATATATTAGTGTATTAAGGGTCTTTTTTTTTAATTTAAATTAGAGATATTTTTTGCTACTTTGACTATTTTTCTTCGTTTTTGGGAAAATACCGACTACTTAAGTAAATGTAAAGTGAATATTGAACTGAGGTGGCTTTTACTTGATGAAAATCCATTGAACAAAATAAATAAGAACCAAAAGTTCAGATTTTCACGAAATTATATATTTTCACACGATAATTATTTCGACAACACCGTGTCTTTATCAAATTTACATTTTGTCATGTGAAAATATATAATTTCGTGAAAATCTGAGGTTTTAGTTCTTATTTACTTTGTAAAGTAAATATAAAAAAACAAAATTCCGATTAACCAATAAAAGCGATATTCTATACAGGATCACAGTGGAAAAAGTTTTTACCATTTTCTTTTTCATTGAGTCTCAGGTTCCGACATTAATTTTCGTCTATCTCCTTTAAAACGTTCAGTTTTCCCTTTAAATGACAGAGGTCTAGAAAATGAAACATTTGGAGAGATGTTTATATTTTGAAATCTGATTTTATATAATTTTACTAGGCTGACAAGATTTCCTTGAAAATACAAAAGAAAAAAAAACGATATTTATAAAATAATGTATTTTTCCGCTTCATTAATGTCCCGGTGAAATCTCTCTCCCTGCTCTTCGCTAACTACTCCAAGATCTTCCGGAAAATAGTTCAAGTTCGAAAACAGTAAATTCACTTTCAAACTCATATTAGAACCTAGACAATGTGTTGTAACATAATTTGAATACTTTCGTAGTTTTCGTCCCAAGAAAATTATCAATTACTCCTTTAAATGAAACTCAGACATTATTCAAGATATTATCTTATCTCTGCATAATGTTCTTATCTGCGGCCCAACAAAAATACCTTCTTTTATCTTGGCATTCAGATATGGCTGGAAACTTCTCGCACAAATATTTGAAATATTGGTCATTTTTGTCTATAACACATTTTTGCTATCAATTGTAGGGCTTGTTCTCGAGGGTCATTCTATTTGAGTCCAATGTCTATCTCTTCCCGGCTATTGCACTCACAAATCAAGCAACAGAGGTCAGTTCCATACGAATCTGTGAACATTACATGAACAAAAATAACAATCATCACTGTGATTCCTAGGCTCTCCATAGGAACACCAAAGCTTCAACAGTTGTTTCTACTTTTTTCAGTTTCTTAATGCTAACGCTTCAACGCAGACGGAACAAACAGTATGATGAGCCCAGGACTTGTCTTGGTCGCCAATTTTTCCACCAAAATTTAACGTGTTTTATATTTTTCATAAAATAAGTTATAGTTTGCTTTTCCTTTACGGCGTAACTACCACAGATATAACAAAAGTTATTTGGATTGTTCATATAATGTATTCTACGTATAAGCGGGGTACAACGCCGTATTGACGCTTACGCGTCAACTCTTTTGCTTTGCAAAGAAATCTAACGCTATCCAGTGTTGGCAAATGTCATTTAATTTCTTACTTATTAATTTCATGGATGGATGGATGGAAAAATGACGTGATGGAGCAAAAGTAAGGCGTTTTATGGAAAAAGGGGCACCCAAAAAGATACTAATAAGCAACAATTAATAAGAAAAAAAATCGTATTATTGGCACGAATATTAAAAGTTTTGCTTGCATTTGGCGACGATGCCCGTTTCGTGCCACTCAAACATCTACACTCAATACTCACACGCCCAGTAATTTGGCGGGCCACCCATCTTTACTATTTCCAAAGGCCTGACCTTCACCGATGCATTTTCAATTTCCCTAAACAACCGGCATAGTTCTTCCTTCCTCACGTCCGGCCAATTTAAGTGGACGTGGCTAATTTAAAAGTCTTGCTAAACGCACGCAGAAACGTCCCGTCGTATTTTCGAATACGAGAGCGGAAACGGAAACGCCCTTATGCTGTTTTTGAGTTCGATCACGTCGGAGGCAGTCCCCTTTCTTTTTTAGCCGCCTCGTTCTATTTCTATATTGCGGTTGTGTGTTTTACGTTTATAATAAACTCGTGAGTCTAATTTTGGTCTGAATAGGCTCCATTTCGATACATTTCGGAGAAAGTCACTCCTTAGGCCCTTTACATAACCTAATGAGATGGTATTACTCCTACCGCTTTAAATGTTTTTTTTTATTTATGAATTTTTTGGTTTATGACCTTAATATTTAGTCACCAATTAATAAAACCTGTTTTTGGACACCGTTTGCGAAATAAAACGATCCACCATACGATATGGCAATCCATAGTAAATGCGAAAAAAAAGTTTCCTACAAAAGTTTCTTGGACTCTTCTGAAGATAAAATAAAGGTCACTTTCTTAAGAAATTGCTATTCGAATTTTGCATAGCTTAGGCAGAATTTGAGGTTATGTGTTTATTTTTTCATATATTTTGATTGCCCCATATAAAATTGTGTTGTGCCGCTACTAATCCAACTGATTGCAACGAAAATTTAACCACAGACTAAGGATGATCAGTTTGACAGATGCGCCTCAGCTTATACAGTTATGTATCCAAATTTCTGAGATTATAGATTATTGAGAATATCGTTATTTTAAATGAAGAAAAAAATTCGAGCATCCATCATTAGTATTATTATCGAGAACCAGTCAAGTTTATTTTTAAAACACTTTAAATATTAAAATTAATAAAATTTAAATATTAAAAATTAAAATATAAACTTTTCTTGTCATTAGGTTCATTGGCAAGACCCTTCGAAGGGCAATTAAACAATCGCCACCGTATATTTGAATATTAATGCGCATTTTAATTAATTTTAAATCAATGATGTTTCTTAATGTCAGAGGCGTAAAGCATTATTGAAGTGTAAAATTTAGTCGTCGTAGCCGAGCTATGATGATTGTCAAGGATCTCAGGACTGTCAGGTAGGTAGGTACAGGTTACCTTAGTTTTGGATCCTTTTTGAAAATGGTTAGTGTTGCTGAGAAACGGGTCAGGAAAACTGCTCTTTCCAAGAAGGACTAGAGACTATCATGAAGAAATATTTCCAGCAATATTATTAAGAAAATCTTCTTGCTACTTGACGTTGTAACTTATCAACGAAATATTAAACTGTGAATTCATGGACCCAAGTAAAATTAGGAACGTTGAAACCTTCTTGCATGTAGGAATAACTATACTTGAAGAGCGTACAAGTTCGATAAAAATTGAAACAGAAAATCGCGACAGAAACAATTTACAAGTAATATAAAGTAAAATTTAATTACACAATTAATGTTAACGACTCTAAATGGAACTCTTTGTCCCGATATTAATATCATCTGGGGAGGATCAGAAAATTCATAGGCTTAATTTTTTGTGTGACCCCAGAGGAAGAAATCCAAGGGTGGGTCAGGGGATCTATGAGGCCCAAATATCGGACCATTTAATAAAATATTGCTCGCTGATAAAGTTCCATACTCGGATAGTGTTACAGTTATGATTTTAATAAGAGAAAATGCACAGATTATTGAAATACAACGTTGATACTTCCAATTATATAACGTCAAAGTCAAAGGCGTCCGTGACGAAATGTGATAAAGTCTTTTGTGCACCTGCGAGACACAGCCGAACAGGAAATTTCGCGCTCTTCCCAAAAATCGAAAAATCCAATATGGCGATCATAACACTATTGAGACATGTCATATACTCTATGTTACTCGTGCATGAATAATGTGAAATTTTGACAGCTGTCACTTTAACCGTTTTGGATTTACTGGATAAACCCAAAGGCTAACCAACAGGTAGACGAGGCTGCCCAATTACAGTATAGCGCAGATTAAACAGACAAAAGATTTAACTAGATATTTCGTAAGTTAATAGACACTACGTCTAATAAGCGGTGAGTTTTAAGAAGTAGTCAGATCTGATTCTTTCTATAGAAAAAGTTAGCCTCGTGTCAATATTCAGATATTTTTTCCTTGTAAACTGTATTATCTGGCATTTATCGAGATTCAAAAAAAGGTGTGTCATTTTTTTAGCACATAGTAAACCCATCAAGATCAATATGAAGTTCTAAAATTTCCCAAAGCAATTGATCGATCTTAAATCTGAAGCCGCTTATCAAATTTCCTCGAAAACTCCTTATTTCCTCATTTAACCTTTGAAGTAGGTTTAATAGGAGCGGAGATCCTAGTATAGAGAAGCGAATATGAGACACATTATAGAAGTTTTTATTATTACTATTCCTATGTCAACCACTTGCCTGTAGAGGTGTGTTTAGTGCTTAAAGGCGTTTGTTTGAAACGATATAACCATTAAGTTGTGTACCCTGCTTAATGATCCACCGTTTCTCGCATTAAGTGTAAGCGACTGAGCCGAAACGGTTTAAATAAAAAAAAAATAAGCACCACGGATCATCCACCGACCTGCATCGTCGAGTCGAAATTCGTTTTCCAATTCTTCCCTGGTAGGTTCGCGTTCCTCGTTAGCTGCCGGTTGTTTCATGCTTTTCCGCGTCTTGTGACCCCGAAAAGCGGCTTGGATCTTGGTCGCCGCTTCCTCCTCGTCGGCGGTCTTCAAAGCGACGTCGGTCTCTTCGGTAGCCGACACCCGGTTGCTCGGGTCCTGCGGGTCCTCTATCGATTTCGCTGTACCGTTCGAACGCAACGTTATCGTCTTTGCCGAACTCGATTTGGTGTCGCTACGCGCCGAATCTGAAATAAGTAATGATAAGCAATGGGAAGCCCTCTTGCGTTGGGTGTCGCTGACATAGGGAGTGGAGTTGTTCGGGAGAAGGACTGAGGTGAGATGTCTTACTTCCTAAACTTCTTAAACTAAAAGAAACCAGAGATCAGTCAGACTTCGACAAATATCTAACATCATCACGGAAACAAGACACCATATTTTATTCCAGAAGCTGGAGACAGCAGGTGTTTACAATATACGCAGAAATACACCGGAGCAGGATGCAAAATCTCAACCAAATTAAAAGAACACCAGAGATCTGCCAGACTTCGACAAATAACGAACATCATCACGAAACAGGACACCAAACTCTATTCGACATGTATCAAGCTCTTTCCTTTATCCAAGAAAAATTCGAGTATCTATAGAAATCGTCAACTCATGTGAAGAGATTCTGGTTGAGATGGTGCATTACATCGGGCTGAAAACTAACTACAGGCCTATTTCTTGTAGCTATATCTTATATCGGTCTACTTTTTTTACATTTTACTTTACAATTTTTTAGTGTTAGTGAATAGTTGCCATTCAATACGAAAAAGGTGCGATCAATGTATTCAAGAGGGCCGCGCCAAATCTGAACATTTAGGTTAAAACATTTCATTATAAAGTTCCGGCGTTTATTATTTTAAAGGCTTCTATGTGACGTCTTTTTGAACATACATGCATACTGCTTACTAATACATAAACGGAAAATCACATCTTTTTCATCACGAATACTAACAAATCCATATGGCTGAAATAAAATGAGATAATTGTATTCATTTATGAGAAAACGGAGAACTGTAGAAAAGTACTGAGTACCCCACTGCATTTGTCTTTAAAAAAAATGCGCTGATAATGTCTTTATTCAAATCCAAAATTTTCATAAATAAAAAAGTTATTGGCACTTTTCAAAAGGGCCGAAAATTGAAAAACACTCTATATGTCGGTTGGTAGTGAAGACACCATCCGGTTTTAACCATTAAATATTTCTAAAAAATCGAGCCCCTGACATGTAAGTCGATTCTGCTCTATCTAGTTCAAACATATTTCTTTTCCTATTAAAACAATCTAATTACGATAATTATGATAACGTTTTAATTGGTTGTAACTTTTTCGTTTTTAGAGATATCAGGGTAAACAAAAAAACAAAAAGTACTAAAATGTAAAATGTGTTACATCATTGTACTTGGAATAAGATTTTCTATTAAATACTATACAGAAAATTGATAGTTTTTTATTTTATACGTTACTTGGAAAAAAAACCTGAGTACGAAACCTACATTTTGCTTTTTTGTTTACTTTGAAATCTCTAAAAACAAAAAAACTTACAGCCAATTAAAATGTCAATTTAAATTGAACACAATAAAAGATAATGCAGTTTGTATCAGAGTTTTATTGCAAAATTCTAAGTAAATCATCTTAAAATATGTTTTGTATAGCTGATATCGACGTACATGAAAATCGCGGGCATTAAATGGGTCAAAATATTTGTCGATATTCCGAAAATGTCCGCCGTAATAGGCCATATTTTTAGGACTGTCCGCACTGGAACGGTTCCAAATCCGTTCGACGCATAAAGTAAGAACAATATAGAGCTCTCGAATTGAGTATTCGGGATCGATTTGTAACTCGTCGTCGACTATAACGTTAGATGTAATGGGTTTTTCTTTAGCCAAACCTGTGAAAAACCGTATATTTTTTACTGCTGTTTTTCATATTTCAATGATCCGCGAGATAATCAAATTGAACTATTGCCTTTTTTTCACCTAGAAATCCCTATTTCTCATTCTACTTTGCCAAAATTTGTATCAATTTTTAAATGCTACTACTACGACTACCACCACCACCATACGAAGGACACCGAGTGCAATGTAATTTAATTTCCTGGAGAATTCTCATTCTACAGCGATATATACACACTGCAAATTTATTCACAAAGACCCCGGCCTTGTGTTCATTTTCGCTCGGGCTCCTTTTGCGATGCTAACGAGAAATTTAATATTTAAGTCGGTGATAATGGCGGAAAACAGTAGGGAGACTCGGGAATTTATCCGTAGGATTTGGGGCCGTTCCCGGTTAAATATCTATCGGTATTGCGCCATCGTTGTAGCCGGGCTTAAATCTTTTTGAGTTGGCTTCTGCATATTTGTTAAATAAGACCGTATTAATTTGAAACTTCATTTATTTCGACACCACTATTCCTTATACATACTACTTGTAATTTATATCTGCGCGGTCCGGATTCTCTTTTCGACTGACTGACTACCGTGCGCGGCGCTCCGCTTTTATAGCACCCAAAGTCAATCTGAGATGTTGGACCGCAGACAGAGCCGGTCTCAGTATTATAAACAAATAAGTAAAAGTGAAAAATTAAGTAAAAGTTTTGATCGAGAGACTAATAAAAATTTTAACGAGTTGGTTAGTTATAATTCGGTAAAAGTAAATATAAATACAGACAACAGCGCTCAAATACGTAGTGTCTGATGTTCTGTAAAATTTGAATTAGATCGATAAATCGACAATTATACTATATCAACGTTGGTTGATTTCGGTTTTAACAAAGTTAAGCTTTAGTTGTCAAATTTAATTTGAGTAAATTCATTTTATCCAACTTTTTTTCTGGCCGGATTCCAATTGCGTTCTGTACATTTTGTTTATTTTTTATCAAAACGGCGTATTCTATTACATAGCAACTTGGGGATTTATAAGACCTAGTAAATGTGCTTTTTGAAATAGACTTGATCTTAAAGTTCGATCGGTACATCGACATGTGAAATGATGACGACAGTAATAGAGTTTATTCTCATTTGCGACTTATAGGAATAGAAAGTTAAATGTACACAACAGTGTATGAACAAATTATCACAGAAGTTTTACGATTCTACTTGTTTGTGATTCGACTAGTTCTGGTATTGTAATCTATTTCAGTAATTGGTTACACTTTGAATGTCTGCATTCATGTTTTTAATGTATTTTTAAAAGATTTTTCCTTAATAATCTTTTTTAACTCTTCAGGAAGCATATTCATAATTTTGGAACTAAATATATAATACTTCTCTGACCCAGTTTTAATAAATTAAAATAAAAGTAACCAAATTTTCCGATGTGGTTAACGAAGATGACGTTTCCACCACTTTGTGTCACAATGTTTGCTTCTAGGGAAGGAAGTAGAAAACATATTTTTGATCATATTTTGTAGAGAGAAAAATGCAGATATTCCATAGCCACTGGAAATAGTCAATTTTCTTTCCCGACAAATAAAAATATATACTTCCCTATTTTGTCACGTGACGTCACACTTGCCTAACCTATAAACTAGAAGTTAACCATTGCATTTGAACTGTAAAAGCTATATATTGTAAATTTAAGTGCCACTGTTATATTTCCACGTTATTTCAGAGATTATTTTTTTAAAATATCAAAGAACAACGGCAAATCCCCACTGATTTCCTGGCGGATTTACAACGGCTCTCCCAGTAATTGTTCTGAAAAACACTCTGTTATATAAACTTCCAGCTTTTAAAGTAAATTGCTCTTCGTGCACAGGATAAATTTGTGACAGTAATTGGTTACACTTTGAATGTCTGCATTCATGTTTTTAATTTATTTTTAAAAGATTTTTCCTTAATAATCTTTTTTAACTCTTCAGGAAGCATATTCATAATTTTGGAACTAAATATATAATACTTCTCTGACCCAGTTTTAATAAATTAAAATAAAAGTAACCAAATTTTCCGATGTGGTTAACGAAGATGACGTTTCCACCACTTTGTGTCACAATGTTTGCTTCTAGGGAAGGAAGTAGAAAACATATTTTTGATCATATTTTGTAGAGAGAAAAATGCAGATATTCCATAGCCACTGGAAATAGGTAATTTTCTTTCCCGACAAATAAAAATATATACTTCCCTATTTTGTCACGTGACGTCACACTTGCCTAACCTATAAACTAGAAGTTAACCATTGCATTTGAACTGTAAAAGCTATATATTGTAAATTTAAGTGCCACTGTTATATTTCCACGTTATTTCAGAGATTATTTTTTTAAAATATCAAAGAACAACGGCAAATCCCCACTGATTTCCTGGCGGATTTACAACGGCTCTCCCAGTAATTGTTCTGAAAAACACTCTGTTATATAAACTTCCAGCTTTTAAAGTAAATTGCTCTTCGTGCACAGGATAAACCTGTCTATGACTCGTGTTTTTTCTTAGCTGGAGCCTTGTTTAATATTTTTAGAGCAAAATGATTAGTTACTTGGAGTAGATTTATAGTCCGTGACGACTACGCTCAATCAGCGCAAATAAATAAATAATTCCTGGCGACCCAAATATCGCTCAGGTAAATATTTGGTAACAGAAATGATATATTTCGAACACGTGTGAGGCCCCATTAAATAAATATATACGATCGTCCACACCGACCGACAATTGGGTAAAGACCCAAATTGCTACAGTTGTTCCTGTGAAAATCGACGAATGAGGTCCAATTCGGTAAAATGTGTTTCGGTATATTTTTCCGCTTGTGCATAATGGTAGCTGGCGTTGTTCATCACGACAAGTTTTCGGCGTTTTTAATTTAGGAAATCAACCTATTTAATGAGAAAATTCAACTTGAAATCAAGCTACTTCAAGTAGGGAGTGTTTAAAAAGTGTTATAAAAGCACACATATGAATTAGTATAACAGTTTAATTAAAGAAAAGTTCCCTACTGTTAAAATACAACAGTCAGCGCGGCACAGTTCTTGACGGCTAACATCTTAAATACGGTCCTGGCTTGTGGTACACGTGCTGAAAAGAATGGTCTCTTCCGTTTTACAACAGGCGGGTCCTAAACTAATTCCGAAGTCAAAACCAGAAAAGGTTGTAAAAACGGTATATCGTTTGGAGAACTCTATGATGTAAGATCTTGACGTCCGCGTGGCGCAGAACATCAATATCTACTCTACTTAAGAGAAACAGTTACAATAATGAACTCAATTTATTTTTGCAGAACTGTTTACTAAGTGTACAAGGGTACTTGACGGAATATATTAAAAATAAAAATTTAGAAGATGCGCATATTTATGATGAAACTTGGTTTTGTAGTAGAGGTTCGTTTAGATACAACTGGCAGGATAACACTATGTCTACAAGTTCTAAGGAGCTAGTGAAGGCCATCGATGTGTTATGGTTACTCTGGTTCAAACGAAGAATTTATTTAGAGTATATTCCAAGAAAGTCATGGACAAAGCAAGGGTGTTGATGGGATGGTTAAAAAAAGAACAGTTGCCAGAGAAGAGCATGAAGGATCAGGAAGGATTCTACCAGGACGAATATGTGAAACCTTTACGGCCACAAAATACAAAGAATTCCTGGATACGATTGTCAGTAATCTTCAGTCAGTGAAGGAGAATCTTTTTGTTGTTTATTTTTTATTCAGTAAGAAGTAAGAATTAAAAAAAAGGGTAATTGTCGTCAATTTATTCCATTGCAGACATGGGATAAAGCAAAGATTACAGAATTTATATTAGTAAGTTATGAAATCCGCCAACTCTGGTATCGCTTTCGAGTACCGTTAGAACTGGTTCGCTTTCGGAAAATTTTTAACGGAATGTGCCAACCGTTTTCGACAAATTACAGCGCTTTCTGTACGGAAAATTCCATTTTTAGGTTTACCTTTGCCAGTGTCGAACGCAATCAAACTTAAAAACGTGAGCGTCATTTTACACCGCACGTGTTTTTGCAAAAATTTTTGTTAAAATGTTATATATTTTATATAATATCATTATGTACTGTTTAGGGAGCACGAATTTGTATTTTTCGCTCGGTTATGGAAAAAACTATTTTTCAAGGCATATGTTCTTGTAACGTCTGAAGTTTTCGAACAGTTTTTATTTGTTATTTTGTTATTTTTGTTGTCCTCATTTTTCACTCTCTTACGCCCTGTATGTGTTTCTCGTTGCTAGATTTTTTCAGTTCAGTTCAATTCAGTTTTTCTCCGTATCTTTGCCAGTTGCACATTTATTGATTTACCGCGGGTAGTCATCGATTTTTGGTTAAAAGACCGGGGAAGCAGCTTTCGACCTAACGGCAGTAATTTTGCATTACAGTTCCGATCAAATACCGGCTTATCGAGTTATAGAGTTTCCCTTTGTTTAATATATAGGTCAGCCGGAGTAACATATATCCCTTGTATTCGTCTATTAATAGGCAAACTTTTCTAAGTGTATTGTTTTTTAGAACCTGATGTTGCAAGTATTTGCGAAAAATTAGAGCCCAGCCGTTTGATTTTTCATCCAATAAACGAATCATTTTTTTATTATTATCCCATTTCAAAAAGCTTTCTAGTTGCGACAGATTTTATAGAATAAAGTTGGAACCATCTCTCGAATGGCAGATCGGAATCGATCTTCCGTTTCAACGAGTTCTGTTATCGGTAGAATATTCGGTTTTCATAGGCGAAACAATGGATATTTTGAAAATCTTTGATTGAGTATTTGTTTTTGTTTAAAGAACCGTTTTTCGTATTTATATTTTATATACAATGTGTGCAAGATAATGATGTCGATTAGAAATTAAAAAAAATCGAAAAGAAAAACGAAATTTCGTTTTTATTTTTTTCTCGTGATATAGAAGAGATATAAAAAAATAACAAGATAGCTTTCAGAAAGTTTAAGTACAACCTTAGGTTTGGGCCAAATCATCATCAACATTTTTTTATCATTGTGAATACAATGATGTACATATGTTAAATAATATGTTTAAATCCCGAAAAAAAAAAGGTTTTTATTAAGTTTTTTCAATGTTGTGTAGTAGGAACTGACATGATAAATAAAAAAAATACAGATGAAATATGATAGCTAAATATTAAACACATTATTTAAAAAGAACATACTACAAAAAAAATAAAAATTATAAGGAATGTTCAAATAAGTGAACACAGACAACGCCTTGTAATTGTCAAAGAACGAAGAACTGGTGTTCTCAGTTAACCCTCATTCTCAAAAACTCGCATAATTTTTGCAATATCGCAATATAAAAAAAGCGAGCGAAGTCCGACTAAATAATTTTACGGGAAAAGTTTCCATCTTTCTGGCACTTCCTAGTATATCATTCCACCAGTTCTGGGCAAGGTTTATTGCAAGATAAACGCACCATAGTGCGTAAGATTTGTAGTTAATTTTTCAAAAAACTTTTGTACTCTGTTGTCTTCTCTCTGCATAATTATTTAAATACATACGCCACGCTTAACGAACTTTTCAACAGTTGAAAAAGCACTTTCCATTTCATAGAGCAAAAAAGAACCAACAGGAACATTTAAACAATGTAATATAGAATCATATTGTGTCGTCCATAGTTGTATTCGTAACCGGTTAAATCAGAATATTTTTTTTAACCTAAAATTCGAAGTGGTTTGTTTGGTGAATCCCTTGAAATTACTATAACTTGCAACTTAATACAATCAAGTGTAATGTCGTCTCTTTTACTACTATGAGTGCAGCTGTGAAATACGAGGGCTGCCTTTTATATTTTGGGATTTTCTTAAACTAGTCCTGCCATCTGGCGATTAACGTTTATATAGGGAAATTTGACATTTAGAGGTTAGGTTTTGGTGAAGGAGTGTTGTTTGTGTTTTTTGTGACGGTTAAAAATGGAACTTAATCGGGAGCATTTTTTATAACTTTAGAGATGGACTAACTCAACGACAAGGCATCGATGAACTTAATTCGACTTTTGGAGGACTACTGTTTATCGCTGGTGTTCGGACTTCACTCGTGCTCGTAGTTTTCTTAAGGACAAATTTCGTGAAGATCGTCTAAAATCGGTAGTTGTCCAAGAAAATATTGATGCAGTGCGGCAACTGATTTTTGCAGGATCGTCATATGACTTACCATGAAATTGAGGTATCTTTGGGCATTAGTGGGACCAGCAAACATATAATTTTGCATGAACATTTGGCCACTAAAAAAATTTGTGTCGCTTTGCATTCCACACAATTTGACATTAACTCAAAAAAAGGCTCGGGTTGATTGGTCGAAGGGAATGCTAAAAAAATACGATCGCAGTGCTTCCAAACATGTCTATAATATAGTGATCAATCATGAACTATGCATATGAACCTGAAAGTAAGCAGCAGTCGACTGTGTGGATCTTTGAGGATGAGACGAAGTCCACAAAAGTTGTTCGTGCGCGAAGCACCTCGAAACAAATGGTAGCCTGTTTTTTCAGGAAAACTGGAAGAGTTGCAACTGTCTTGGTGAAAGGTAAAACAGTCAATTCTGAATGGTACATAATCATTTGTTTACCGAAAGTCTTCGAAGAAATTAGAAAAACCCACCGCCGAAGACGAATCGGTCTCACCGATCATTGCAAACAAAGAGCATTAAAAACTTTGATTTGATGAGCCATCCACCATAAAGTTCGGATTTAGCACCTAATGACTTCTTTTTATTCCCAATCATTAAGAATAAATTAAATGAAACCTACAATAACTAATAGATTTTTCATCTTAATATCTAGAAGTGGTGTCGGTGAATGCTTCGTCTCTGTCATTATTC
Organism: Cylas formicarius; assembly: GCF_029955315.1. Taxonomy (NCBI): domain Eukaryota; kingdom Metazoa; phylum Arthropoda; class Insecta; order Coleoptera; family Brentidae; genus Cylas; species Cylas formicarius. The sequence continues at coordinate 31,413,602 of NW_026844319.1, read as the reverse complement.
ATATAGGACATATCATACTCTTCAAAGTCTTGGTTGTCAATAAGAAAAATAATAATGAAGCTTTTGAAATGCTACCAACTTGCTGGATACTCCTGAGTGCTTTGCAATAGAAACGACAAAATAAAAAATTTCGAAATAGCAACAGTTATTGAAACACCACGACTTTTGAACATTAGGGTTAGGGTTCCACTTTATTTTTTTTTTATTAAAGGTTTTTTGAGTGCCAACAAAAACAAAACTCCCTAAAGCCGCACCACCTTAAACTTGGAGGATTAAAGCGGCATGAAAGGCTACATTAAAAGCCGAATTTTTACTCAAAAGGCCCTTATTAATGTGGGAAATTCGGGTAAAGAGTTCGGGGGTCTATAAAGAGAGCGAATTTTCTCCCATAATAGAATTCGGAAGTGATCGTCTGAATGGGGCCCAGCTAACAAACTATCGATTTAGACGAGATTCAAAATGGTATCAGCGGAAGTTACAACGACCTGACATTAATCTTAATCGGGCAAATAAAGGAGCGACTAATTAATCAAAACGATTGTCTCTAGATGGCGGTATAGACAAATTTGTTCCATGTTCCTGCTGGTTGTTGCGCCTAGTGGCACGCTGTCGTCACAAACCTTACCAACGAATTTTATTTAGTTCACTATACTAGATGGCGCATTCATTGACTTTTTGTATTTTATTTATTTATTTATTATGAGAAATTATACGTGCTTTCAATAAAGCCTAGACTCGAAACTAATAACTGTGACAAAATATTATGTTATTTTTCCCAGTGTGCTGGAAATCCCGAAAAGGCGAGCCACTTAGAAGTCCCACTGGAAAATTCGGCAGCTTATAAATGAAAATCAGGGAATTAGCTAATTGACCTCCAATTTTTCATGATTTTTATTTTTTCTTTAACCCTGTTTTAGAACAGTTTAAGATTTGGTTTTGCTTTATGTAACCGCATCACATTAAAGAGAGGTAATATATAATATATATATATATATATATATATATATATATATATATATATATATATATATATATATATATATATATATAATAAATGTATTATTGTAATACCATGATTATAATTTTTTTGCTGTATCAAAATGCAAAGTATAGTATATTTCGTGAAACTCGTACCATACAACTAAGAATAAAAAGGTTTCTCTGTAGAAAAACTTCTGTATTGTCTAAACATTGAAATACAATCCGTAGATACGAAAGCTATATTCAAGGTTGGTCAAACATATGAATTTTATACAGGGATGGAGAATTACAAAACGAACATAAAAGGGCGTTTATAAACAATGGTCTAGATTCTAATTATGCTACAGATTTAAACATAGAAAAACACATTTTAAATTTATTGGAAGCCATAGACATTCAAACGGTCAATTAGATTTAAATCTCTTCATTAATAAACTTAAGTCTTCTGCATTGTCTAAACATTGAAATACAATCATTAGATACGAAAACTGTATTCAAGCTTGGTCAAAAATATAAATTTTATACAAGGATGGAGAATTGCAAAAGAAAAATTGTTGATAAATTTTTCTAAATTAGCATTGACAATCCAAAGGATAAACAAGAATTTATTAAGGAAATTTAATGAAGTAGTGGCAGTATTTGTCTTGAAGTTGTTGCAAATCGTTTATACAGAGCGAATCAAAATGAAAAATAATAATTTTCTTGAAAAAATCAAATTGAACACCCGTTGTGTTATACTTCCATTAAGTACTCCTTTCAATTTTATTAAGCATTCCCTATACCTAATGTTTGCGAAATGTTATAAAATTCTGAGAAAATATCGCAAAAAACCAAGAAAAATTAAAATGTATTTACATTCGACATTTTTAATTTTGTGAAAAAAGTCGAATCGATTTTTTCATGAAGAATTTTTTCCTCCTTTAAAATAAAGTTTCCCACCAATTTTTTTAGATATATACTAAATCTAAACACTGTTGGTGATTTTATCGAGTGTTATGTTAATCAAATACTATATTGAAAGTGTGCAGTAAGGTATTTTTTAAAATAATTTTTGGAGTACCGAACTCCTTCGTATCCGAATCCCGATTGAATTGACGAAGCATAAACGATGATAAGCTGCGACGGAAGCTTTTGTTTCGAAGTTTCCTTCGATGCGGAAACGCAAAATAAATCTTCGCAAAAATTCGCTTTTGATATTTTGTTTCGAAAGTTTCAATTCCGCGATCTAAGCTGACAACTTGTTCCTGAAGTTTCATTCTTTTCTCCTTCTTTATTTATTATTTTTAAATATTTTAAAAGATTTTCATTCTTTTTTTGCATTTTACATATCTTTCATATAACAAAGGCATACTATTACTACTACTACTAGTACTACCAAAATAATGAGTTATGAGTGTCCAATAATACAAAAACCAATGATATTAAAAAACGTGGGACTTTATTTAGCGCAAAAGTCTATTGATAAAATATATTCGAAACGGACTCAGCAAGTTTTGTTAGCTCTCCATTTATCAGATAACAACTTTTGATTTAATATTTTTTTGTTTTGTTGTGGAGTACCTGGGTACCTTTATTTATTAGAAAATAACCAGTAGAGTCGCCATTTTAAATGCAAATGTCGGGTTGTGATAAATCGTTTAAAAGGCAATTCCTCGTAAGACTGCAATTAATTGTTGTGTACATCGATTTCAGCAGGAATTTTAATAAGGTGTGCTACCATACACTAGTTTTGAAAATTAAGAACAATTAAATATTGTTTTTTAGTAGAATATTTTTTATGGAAGAAAACTACTGCTGGTTATTTATCAATCAATTCTGACTGACATCACGGCAGGAATTCCACGGAAGTGGCATTTCCGCACCTGCTCTGCTTAGTATTTTTTTTCGTATGTAGACTTTTCATTTTAAGAAATATCAAATCCAAGTTATGTCAATTTCATAGACTATCGTGAAACTTAGATAGGTGTAACTTTACTTTGTTCACCTGATGGCGGTAGATAACTGCTGTAAAAATATTACAAGTATCATTGACGTAGCCTATTCATAATTTTGGTTTTGGATGGAAGGTGTCGAGAACGTTCTTCTCAAAGGCTTCCATAAATATATTCGCGATGACTGGTGGTGACAATAGGTCGAAGGGGCAAGGGGAGTCTGTTAGAGAAGAAGCGTTAATAACAGATTTTTGATGACGTATGGTTTTTTTAAGTTGACGATATGCTCAGTCTGTAATGTCTATTTGTCTTCACGACCACCGTAGCATTCAGTATTACGATATCGGGATTATATTTTGGAGATTTTATGGCACTGCGTTCAGGTTTTGGTATATTAGATTTACGAAGTTTTGATTTTTTTCTAATAGAATTTAAATAACTGCTTGAGATGGCAGTTTGTTTAGGATGAACTCAATATTTGAAATGACTTCCTCTTTTGGGATGATACGTGGGGCAACGACGAACTTGGAACCTTTTGAAAGGACTGATAACTAGTGTTGACGTTAGTTTTTCAAACTTCTTAATGTGATTTTGGGTGGAAGATTAACGAAGATTTAAAGCTTTGTCATCCTTGAAAGGGTATCGAACTCGGACGGGGACAAGATGGAAGCCATTTCACGATGTAGAGACAGAAGAGTCTTTCTTATTAATGGTCCATATCCTCCGAATTGTATTTAAATATATTTAATATAAATAACGTTATAAACCACTGTTAAATTCTCGCACCTTTCACGATGTTAAAGCCAGAACAAACCAGTCAAAAAGTTCTCCTATTGATATGCCGTGTTCTAATTGTAATAATTTGTCAATTGTACGAGGTGTGTTCAAAAGTAAGGTGATTAACCAAACTTTTTTTTTTCGTTATTATAATTATAAATTCTGCTTACTTGTACATTTTTAGCCCTTTGCGTAATACCGTGGATAAAATAGACCGCTTAAAAATTCTAAAAAAAGCTATTCATGATAAATTGATCAGCTTCGATCCGTCAAAGACAAAATTCCATTTGAGATGCCAGGAGTTTACAGTATTCCATGCATATGCAGCAAAGCATACATTGGAGAGACCGGACGAAAAATATCAACTATGCTCAAAGAACATGAAAGAGCCTTAAGACTAAGACAAATGAACTCAACAACAGTTGCCGAACACAATCACGAAACCGGTCATACAATTTTATTCGATCAAACTGAAATTCTTTCATGTCATCAATTCTTCTACCAACAAAAAATCCGAGAGTCTATAGAAATCTATAGGCAACCAATATGGAAATCAGTAATCCGAGACGGTGTGTATGCCCATCATTTAGCTCCGCCCCCCTCAAACGATATAAAAGCAGGTACAGAGTAAAATGCTAGTCAGTTTCAGTCAAGACCTTGAAGAAGCCAACAGGATGATTGGCGAAACGTCAGCTAGTTCGACCGACGCAGAAGTTTTATGAAAAGTATTACAGTAGCCTGTGAAAGTGTGAAAAAAAAGAGAAATAGTTACTAAATTTTAATAAATAATTATAATCGATATATATAACATTATAAAATAAATCGACTTCATGGTTAAAAGCCACACAGAATAATAAAAAGCTTAAGTTGAACGTCTTGCCCCACCTTTCCCTACACTTTTAATTTTTGTTAAATCCGTCATTTCCACGACCGTTCCGCCCTAATAATATAGTTGGTTAATCGAGATTTAATAGCGCAAATTGATATTGCATACTGGACTAACCGTAAATAGAAAATTTAAATACCCCCGCCAGAGGCATCCATTAAGCGGACCGCCATGCGTTATGCAAGGCTCAGCAGCACATTGTGCTCGTAGGAATAGAGACCGTTTTAATGACGTTATTAAAATCGATTCGATAAATACGACAAAAGAGGAATTTGGGATTTAACAACAAAGGTTCATTTAAATTGGCAAAAACCCTCTCTCTATCCACCCCCCTTGCGCCACCAAAGATACTATTTATAGGCGGCGGCAGCATCATCCGAACGCGTCGACTCTCGCCTAGTTCGCACGATCAATGCTCCGATTGCCAAACTGACCTATACGTAAATATTACCTACAATCCGGATGGTAATCGACCACGAACAATGTTTCCGTCAGTTATTATTGTACTGATGAAAATCCATTAAAAAAATAAATAAGAACTAAAAGTTGACATTTTCACGAAATTATATATATGACAATTGTTTCGAGAACACCGTGTCTTTATCAAATGTAATATTTACAAACTACTTGCTACTGTATTCTGAAAATAACATAATTTACACGTGCAGATAAGGGCAACACAGCCAATGTTGCCTTTAGCTGCACGTGTAAATTATGTTATTGTCATATATATAATTTCGTGAAAATGTCAATTTTTAGTTCTATTAGTTTTATATATATATATATATATATATATATATATATATATATATATATATATATATATATATATATATATATATATATATATATATATACTCACGTATTGATTCACGGATGGAAAAATGTGATGACACTATATTCCGGCATCACTTGGCATCTTCAATGCTCGCGCTCGCTGAGTGTTCGAAGTGTTTTCGGAACGCGAGCACTGAAGATGCCAAGTGAGATTTTGGCGAAACGTCTGCAGCATTCCAGTCGGAGTTCAACAAGCGAACGGATGATATCTCGGAATATAGTGTCATCATATATATATATATATATATATATATATATATATATATATATATATATATATATATATATATATATATATATATATATATATATATATATATATATATATATATATATATATATATATATATATATATATATATATATATACAGGGTTTTTCACTTAAAACTCCGCACGCCAATAAGTCCAAAACGAAAAGAAATATTTAATTTATGTAAAAAGTAGTCAAAGTGTGGGGTCAAGTAGATATTTCCTAAAGTTTAAAAAATTCGACGCCTGCAAAGAGCTGGGCGTCGCGACGCGTCGAAAAATTATTCGATTGCAGAGACTTTGGAAATACGCGCATACAAAAGTACATATTATTTAAAAACTTTTTTGTTATTTACTCAAACTTATTTACTTTACCCGTTTCTAAATTATACCGATTTAAAGTAAACATTTCTTGATTAATAAAAAATGTGATTAACGCTTATTTTTACCCATGAATGTTAGTTACTATGGCAATCATTGTCATCGCAGTTGTTTTAAGTGCAATTACAAACGTAAGTTGTTATTGCTGTATCAAAAAATTGTTACATTTTGTCACAAGAAATATCCCAATTAGTTCGGTTTAAAAAAAACTAAGAATTATTATGTGAAAATGGTGCAATTTAGCAATGAGGAAAAAGTAGACATGTTACTGGTGTTTGGAGAATGCAGATGCAATTGTAGAGAAGCAAAAAGAGTTTACGCACGGCGTTATCCGCATAGAAGAGTCCCCGATGCAAAAACCTTTTCAAGTTTATGTAAAAACTTAAGAGAATATGGCAGCTTCATAAAACCTAAAAGAGATAGGAACAGGACGGCCCCAAGATATCCCTATCAGAGATAAAAGAAAATACCGGCGTTACCATAAGTTCTTTGTGGAGAATTCTACATACAAACTCTTTTCACCCGTACAAAAATAAACTAGTTCATAAACTAGAACCAGGCGATTATGCTAGAAGAATGTATTTCTTAGCGACATTGTCCGATTTGTATAGCCAAGATGCAAATTTTCTCTCGAAAATTTTATGGAGCGACGAAAGTCGATTTCAAAATAATGGAATCGTTAATAGACACAACTGTCGTTTTTGGTCTGAAAACCATCCTCGTTGGATTACAGAAATAGGTAACCAACGAATTTTTAGTATCAATGTTTGGTGCGGCATATTAAATGGATTCCTTATTGGACCTTACTTTTACGAAGGAACTTTAAATGCAGATCGCTATTTAAGATTTCTTCCAACTACACTTCCGGAACTATTAGAAGAAGTGAATCTTGACACCAGAATGAATATGTGGCTACAGCAGGATGGAGCACCTGCACATAATGCCCAAATAGTAACGAGGTATTTGAACCGAGAATATCCCAATAGATGGTTTGGTAATAATGGACCGGTAAGGTGGCCGGCGAGGTCCCCGGACATTACACCACCAGATTATTTTCTTTGGGGCTACCTAAAAAACGTTATCTATGAAGAACCTATCGAAGATATGGCTGATCTCATTAACAAAATTAGTGCAGCGTGTGCCGCTATCACAAGAAGGACTCTCCTACAAGTGACCCAAGCTCATCTGTTAAAAGTTTTTGATAGTTGTGTTTGAGCAGATGGACATAATTTTGAACAAAATTTTTGAAATGTCTTATTATGTAGTTAATTGCAATAATAATTTTGGTTATTAACTTGTAGGTATTTTACTGTTTTTTCATTTATTTATCATGTTATCAGAACTAAATCGATAAATAATAAATAAAATCATACTAAAATAGTTGAAATCTATTGTTTGTAATTGCACTTAAAACAACTGCGATAACAATGGTTGCCATAGTAACTAACATTCATGGCATACTTGTAAAAATAAGCGTTAATCACATTTTTCATTAATCAAGAAATGTTTGCTTTAAATCGGTATAACTTAGAAACGGGTAAAGTAAATAAGTTTGAGTAAATAACAAAAAAGTTTTTAAATAATATGTACTTTTGTATGCGTGTATTTCCACCCCACACTTTGACTACTTTTTACATAAATTAAATATTTCTTTTCGTTTTGGAGTTATTGGCGTGCGGAGTTTTAAGTGAAAAACTCTGTATATATATATATATATATATATATATATATATATATATATATATATATATATATATATATATATATATATATATATATATAATTTTAAAGTTCCACACGGATTTTAAACCAAAATTTGCAAAAAAAAATTCTTTTGAATTAACCAACAAAATTAAAGATATCAAAATCCCTTTTAACGCACCACGATTGTCTTTTGATGTACAAAACTAATTTTCCAGATTCCACCTATGGATGTAATAGATTTAGATAGAATTAAACAGGTTCACCTATTGGCGAAACAAGATTTATTAGATTGCTTAATAGTATCTTTAAACTGAAATTATTTTGAATTTAATGGACATATTTACATCTCTAAGGAAGGTTTGATTATGGGAAACCCACTTAGTCTTTTGTTAGACGAGATTTTTAAGTAAAAGTTTTCTATGGTGGTATAGATACGTGGATGATGCTTTGTTGAAACGGACAGACAATTGAATTCTTTTTAATTACATTAACTCATTACATAATCGAATAAAATTCACTGCCGAGATTGAACAGGACAACTCTATTAATTTTTTTGACTTAACTATTACGAAAACGTACACCAAGTTAGATTTTTCCATTTACCATAATCTTCCACACACGAACACAGTCATACATAACAGCTCAAATCACCCTTATACACACAAAATGGCTGCATTTTACTGTTTTATACACAGACCTCTTAATACAGAGAACAGTAAACCCTATTTATCCGAAACCTAATACAGAACACGAACAATTGAAAACAATTTCATAAACAGCAGTACCCAGTGAAAAGGTTTCAAAACATTCGTCAAAATGTGCTTTAAAAATAGCTTTCAGAACTAACAACACAATTGTAAAATTTTTAAATAACAATAAAACGAAGTGTCCAAAATCTCAAAAATCAGGTGTCTACAGGCTGAAATGCGGATCTTGTCCTAAAATTTATATTGGACAAACAGGTAGATACTTCAAGAAACGCATTAACGAACATAAATGAGCGTTTAAAGACGATAGTCTAGATCAGGGGTCTCCAAACTTTTCAGCCTTAGGGCCATATTGATCACGCCAAGAAATTCTAAGGGCCAAAACAATATTATCATTAATTGTCGCCGGTGATAAAAAGTTGAATCAGTCCGCTGATGATGTAAAAGGAAGTTAATTTTTTCTCGGATGCCTCTAGCGAAGGGGAAGTCTGATATATTATTATATTATTAATTTGCATAAATTTGCTCGTGGAATGTTTTCTGTTTTTGGTACTACTTATCTGTGTGAGAAGACCTTTTCCAAAATGAAGTACACAAAAAATGTCTACAGATATAAATTGACTGATGGGCATCTTAAATCTCTTTTAATAATTGGTACAAGTAAAATTAGCCCACAACTACAAACTATTGTCAGTGGAAAATCACAATTACATAAATCTCATTAGAATTTCATATGTCATTATGCTTGTTATAAGTTATTTTTTTATTTAAAATGTATAAAATGTTGGTTGAATTCTTTTCAATAATTTGTTGGTTAGTATATAATAACCTACAACAATGTTATGAGTAGTTAGCCCATGACCATATCAATGTAGATGTCATATTAATTAATATTCAACGTAAAAATAGATTACTTCAGTAAACTGAATTTATTTGCTATAAGCAACATCTAATCTCTAGTAGATTTTTCTTTCAAGTATACAAGCTCTCCGCGGGCCGGACAAAATCTGTTCGCGGGCCGGATGTGGCCCGCGGGCCGTAGTTTGGAGACCCCTGGTCTAGATTCTAATTATGCTACACACTTAAACACAGAAAAACATATTTTTGACGACAATTTTAATATTTTACATACAGCTACAAAAAGTAGAAAATTAAATTTATTGGAAGCTATGAGACATTCAAATCTATTTAACGATCAATTAGATTTAAATAATCATTGGCATTGAAAACGGCATGGATTTGTGACTTTCTTCAAGCCAACCTCTCAACGTTCTTGAGCAGCTATTGCAGCATACTTTTGGCAACCGACTTTTATCTCGCTCATCGATAAAAAATCGGATCGGTCATGACATGTCGCTGTGGTTTTAGTATGTATTCCCCACAAATGTATCAAAAACAATCTGAGGAATTTTTACAAGTCCGTGGCATTTTGTAACCTAAAATTTTAAAACAACTTTCAAACTTCTATTTTATATTTATTGACTCTACTAAAAAAAAAAAATACTCAAACTACACATCAAATACTTAAATCCAATGTAGAGAACATGAACTTTATGCAAAACTTACCAAAATATTTCATATAAAAAGGAAAACAATTAAACGACAAGTTTTCACTGAACTGTTGTAGTGTCACAATGAATGCGCGTATTTACTACCATAAAAATCACCTTCGGCACTTCCCTCCTTTCTCTTACAACTCTCTGCAACTCTTTTTGTATGTATATTTACTTTTAGTAACGTTGACAAATGAAAAAATTGAAAAAAAAAAAACAAAATCTAGACGTGATAGAAAAAATTGGACAACGGGGATAGATTCAAAACGTTTGAATCATTATATTTATCATAAAAATTTTTAAGCTTCCAGAAAATTTAAGAAATAATTAAATATGGGTACTCTACAATGTATAATAGTAATAAGATTAAGTAATGGGTTGTATACTTCCCATTTTTTTTTTAAATTTATTCTTTTTATAAATTTATTATTTGTATTCTTGGGACCGGTGTTTAAAGAAATCTCAATTAATTTTTGTAGTTACTTAATTAATTAAAATGTGATTTTTCAAAGAAAAAATATTTTTGAACGGATTTGTTCCGTATTAAAGATGTCCGCTTTGTATCTCGCGTTTTATTTAGCGGCGGAGCGTCGTAAAAAGTAATCGTTAAAGCGGAGATCCGACAACGTCGCCATACAAAGGACAGAGGCGGAGATTCAAGCATCTTCAATTATTCCGTCGAACTAATTAACCTTTGTTTTTATGACCCGGCGAGCTTTCCGCGATATCGACCCGAATTCCTTTGCGAAACGCGACTCGTCCGTCGAAAAACACGAAGCTTTTTCTAGTCTTTTTTTAAATTAGATTAGGAGATTTATTTTTAGGCTCGCGCGACGATACTGAATCGATATCGACGAGTTTCTTTTATCGAAGGTCGTCATCGAATCGATTTCGCCTAAAACTAGGCGTTTTAGGCGAAATATGATTAAGCCCGGGCCATCTCTGCCCCCACCGACCCTTTTTTTGATTAGTATAGTGACGGTCGGCTGCGGGAGGGGGACGGGGGGCAAAAGAAAAACGATCGCCGCCTGTGCGCGCGTGGATAAAGTCGACTACGTAGGTGAATCTTTTTAATGGAATTTTTTAGTGCTTGCGTTAACTCCGTATAATCCTCTTTGTTATTTTGTTTATTTTGTTATTGTCTTTTTGACATTTAAGCCGTTTTCGTTGACGTTTTATAATGTTGCTTTCTGGCGCGCTGATAATATTATAAACATTCGATATTTGGTAGGGCTCACTTAAGCTTAACTAATTTTACCCAAATTTTGGCTTCTGGCCGTCGTGGCCCACTCTCCCCTATTTATAATGTTATATATAATAATTATAATTATTTATTAAAAGGTTACTGATTAGTAACTATTTTTCTATCAATTTAAAAATTCGTTATTGGTATTTATAAGATTTTTGAAAGCTTATAAATACCTAAATCCACCCAAAAAATTCGGTTATAATAATAATATGGAAGAGCTTTTTTTAGAACTTTTATGCGGCACATTTTACCCCCGGTATTACGCAAAGGGCCGGAAATGCACAAATAACCAGAATTTATCGTTATTAGAAGAAAAAACGAAGAAAAAAAATTGGTTAATTTTTGAGGTGGACGTCCTTGCCCAGGGGGGCCGCACATTTTAAATTACATGAAATTGCTACTTGGTATGTGAGTCGGTGAATACCCATAATACCATCTAACTACCAAAATTAAATTATTAAAGATGAACTAGTAAATATTTTCGAAAAATCTTTTTTTATTATTTTAATGTTATTTCAAATTATACAAAAAAAGATACAAAAATTGTGATTTAAAATGGGTACTAAATTACTACTACTACTACTAACATTAAAATTTTCGTATAATCTTAATAAAAAAATAAACTACATTTATTTTTGTATTTTAGGTCTATTGTACAACACTCGTTTTCGTGGAAAAAGCAAATAAAAATCGGAATTTTCAGAAATTTGAGTTAAAATCTCTCGAAATGATTTGAGGCAACAGAAAATTATGTGTATAAGTGAATAAAACAATCTATTGATTATTCTGATAATTTTTTTAAAAGTACATTATACCATTTCATACCGTTCGTCAATATTTCACAATCCCACTGAAAAAGTGGCTTTAAAAGTAGTTTACGGAAAATGTTATCCGGTATATTGTTTCTAAGAAAATTTCATGTTTCAGGTTTCTTTATAATTATCTCAATAGTTTCTTAGATATCTTTATTATTTTAGAATTTTTTTTTTAGAAAAAGCAAGGGTCGTTTCAGTTAGTTTTACTTTTTTTAATAACCAATTACATTTTTTTTAAGGCTGCAACTTAGTTTCTTTTTTTTCAAATTCCCTGTACATTATTTCATGATATGATGTAAAATTTAATTTTGGCTCGACTTTTCCCTGTACTTCTTTTCAAGCGTTACCTTATTATATCGTATTTTCTATTAAAAGATCATTCATTGGGTTTGGAGATGAAAAGAAACGTTTAATAATTAACGCAATAAATTTGCAGAAAACCTTTTATTTTTTGAATTAATTGATTAACACAAAACGTAAAAGAAAAACAAATAGAGAAAACAGAAAAATAAAATAAAATTTGGCAGTTAATTTCTCTTATCGACCAAGACAATATATTCATAATTTTTGGATCTAAAAATAGAATGCTTTTTTGTCCAATAGATTTTTGAGTTTTTGGAGGAATTGCAACACCCATAGATCTTCTTTTATTTCCTTTCATTTTATTCAAAATTTTATCACGTCAAAAATTTTACTTAAATTCGATTTTGTTTCACATGCATAAAATTTTAAATTATTGTAACTATCAGAATTGAATTGTCTAAAGGTGGACTGAGAAATATTTTTGAAAAAAACAATTTTTTTGATTTTGGTGTCCACTTCCCGGCACATTTATTTCTAATTTTACAAGAAAAAGTTGCTAAAATTTGGGACATGCTGTATGAAATTTTCTTACATAAAAAAGCGCCGTTTTAAATAGTAATTTCCAAAAAAAATCTTTCTTTGATTTACTGAATTTATTCGTAGCTATTATGGTATATCACAATATCGTGTTGAAAAATTGCTATAGAGATGTAAAGATATTTTCAATCGAGATAAATTTTGTTGTTTGTCTCCATTCAAAATAATCGACTTTTTATTATTTTTTCTACATAATCAATTAAAGCTCCCAGTTTTTGCTTTCCCTTAGTTAAAACTTTTCCGAAAATATCGTGTAAATTAAATTGTAGATTCTTTTATTTCATGTCATTTTAATTAAAATCGATTTTGTTCCATATACTTCTACTTAGATATTCCAAATAGGAACTGATATTCTTTATAAAAAAGTAAACTACATTTATTATTGTCTTTTAGGTCTATTGTACACTCGTTTTCGTGGAAAAAGCAATTAAAAATCGGAATTTTCAAAAAGTATGCGTATTAGTCAATAAAACAATCTATTGATTATTTTGTCAATTTTTTTTTTAAAGTACATTATAATCAAATTTAAATTTAATTTTTGTTACCTCAGACCATTTTATCAACCATTCGTGGCGAAAAAGTGGCTTTAATAGTAAAGATTTCAACCTACTTTGTTGATTCCCTAAAATAAATGATTAAAAGTTCTCCACTTTCAGCGCAATTATTTTTTCTTTAAAAAAGGGGGGTGGGGGTTGTAGGGCGGCTGTAGAGACAAACTTACCCCGGCGTTAAAGCACAAACTAGGTCAACTGACTGGCCCACCTGTCCGCTATAAATTTGGTTCGGCTGTGAGCGAACCTGCCCCGTTTCACAACATTTTATACATGGGGAACGGTCCAAGTTCCGACTCGGGCCTCGCGTTCGTAGCGGCGGGGTAAGTTCCGCGATTTGCCCGGAAGTAAGTCGCTGATTAGTTCGCGGCGATCTATAGGTAAGGCCCCGGCTGCCTGACACAATTTGTCGGAAACAACGGTGCACGATAGAAATGCAAATGTCAAATTACTACGAATGATTTTGACGAATTAATGCTCAGGCTTCGTTCGGTATCGAACGAGATTTCGCCAAACTACGGCTCAAAAAGTCTCCGACGATATAGGCTAGTCCGAGGAAATTTACAGTAATTAAATTGAATAATGGGCGTAGGTAAAATTCGTACAATAAAATTATTTTTTCTAATCCCGTCTGTAAAGTAACCTAATTACACACCGATCTAGCGTGCGGGCAGCGTCACTTTACCACGTCAGTTTCGTTTCCCACGGATCCGAGCCACTTCGGACATTTCCGGGGTTTTACCGCACGGGTTTGGGAGCAATCGGATGCTTTGTGGCGTTTGTCATGTCAGTGAATGTATTCGTGTTGTTTTGCGAAAATGTACCCAAAAACGTCGTAGAAAATAGTATATTATGCAACAAGTGCGGTAAACGGCATTTGGCATTTGGCAATAATAACAATAAAGAGTTTTTATTTTGTCATCCAACTAAGTTCTAATACAGCCTCAACAGTGTTAAACATTATTAAGAAAAGAAAAAGTTTTACAAGTTATAAATGTTACCTAAATAACAATTAATAACTAAATAACTAATCTATAGCGACGAAAACAAATTTGATATCCGTGTGGGAGATTACAGAAAGCGCGGAAGAAACAGAAACATCCCATAAGGAAAATTCCCAACTGGTTTGAGAGAGTAAGTCGCCCATAGAGTTGATTACACTTTATTAAAGGCACAGTAGACACAGCCAAATGTCAAAGAATTCTTCTCAATCCTCAACGCACTTTGCTACAGTTATGGGCAAAATTTCAAGAATTTCGATTTGTTTAGTTGGTATTTTAGTGTGTTAAAAACCACTTTTATGCTGATAAAACTAAAAATAATTATTTAACTTTAACTTATATTTCTTTTCATATTAACTGTCCGCCATATTTCGTTTTGTTGATGAAAGAAGTAATATGTTTTTTTTTTTAACTAGTACTATTTAGCTCCCTAAAAGATACAAGCTAAGGTAAGACACTAAGTGGTGTTAACTGTGATATGTCAGTGGCGTTCAAATATTTTGGAAGTGGAATGACATGTGTCGCGTGATTTAACTTAAACTGACTTAAGTATATACTCAAGTAAACTTAACGTTTTTGAAGTATTCTATGTCATATTTTTTAATCTCATGGAACTTGATGATTTATATTTTGATGATATTAAATGTGCTGCTAAAAAAATTTGCTCCCGACTTCAGCGCCATCTTTTGGGGGCCATGTGTACATACGGCGGGCGGGTAATCAATAAGACGGGCTAGTTTCGCCGTTTTCCTCAAAGATGGCATCTTCGTGGGCCCCACATGGAAAGTAGATATCTGCCGTTCGTTTAACAAACGAATGTACTTTTTATTTATAATTATTCTTTAAATTCGTGCGTACAAATATTACCCATAAAGTATGACGGAAATATTTGCAAAATGTAGGCCAAGACAAAGTTATTTATCCTGCTGTTTTAGGCCTATGCGGAGGAAAGCGTGAGCCGGAGGGTAATAAAAATTTATTTGAAGGTTTTGGTCCCAGCGAGCCCCGGACTCGTTCCGTTTTCATTTCGTCGATATTATTCGGTCGGTCTTTGCGTTTTTGTGCCGTCTTCTTTTATTTCGTCCATTTTTTTTTTCGGATAAGAGAAATCTGCGCGGGACTTTCTCCAAACAAACCGAACCTGATCGCTGTGAATCGATGAAAGCGCTCGTGCACAAACATATAAAGGCGATATCCCTTAAAATATGACAACAATGTGCAGGAAGGTGTATATGTTCCATTTTTTCTCAGGCTGTTATCGATTTGTTCTACAGGTTGTCCGTTTACATCCCGTAGCTCTAAAGTCATTGAAAATGGTGCGGAATACCTTTAGAAAAAAACTTAACAAGGTGAATTAAAAATTTTTCGAAAAAAGCGATCAATGCAGGCTGCCATTTTCTCATTATATCAGCATATTCTTGGCAAGTTAGAAGAAAGATTCACAAAGACCATTTGATATTTTAATGGACAAGCTTTGTTGATATGGTATTAGAGGTAACGCCTTAAATTAGGATTTGAATATGCATCTGGCTCCAGGTCAGTGAGTTGCGGTGTGTCTCAGGGAAGTTTACTCGGTCCTTTATTGTTACGCCTCGCCTATTACAATATTAAGGATTTTCTTTCTTGCGGTTCCTTTTAGTACGTATTCGTTGTTTGTTACTGTTTATATATTTTTTATTCATCTAACATTAATATTAATTATAAATTTATTAAATATACTAAAATAAGTTTATAATTTTTATATTCATAGTCGTATATTCAACAGTTGTAACTCAAGTCTTATGGAAATAAAATTGTCTTTATCTTTATCTTTAAATGGTTGTAGACTTGTATTTTAAGCAGCGTTATAAACAAAAAAAAATATCCAAAGAGTTACAATTATTAAAAAATTAAGGATTTTCTCTCTTGTGATTCCTTTTAATATGTATTTGTTGTTTGTTGTTGTTTATATATTTATTATTTATCTAACATTATTACTTAATAATATTTTTTTAAATATACTAAGATAATTTTATATTTTTGTATTCGTATTATACGGACTATATCAAACACTTCTAACTCAATTCTTATAGAAATAAAGCTTTCTTTATTTTTAAAAATTGTATATTTTACCCGTTCCTCTAAGATATCTCATTCGAAAATACTGTTTGCGCATTAAATGTCGACCTTATTCGAACCAAATCTGAAACCTTGACCCTCCAAATCTTTCCGCTTGCGGCACTAAAACGTAAATAAATCCGAGACCATTATTTCGGTTTCAGTTTCTCCAGATTTTCGTATGTTTCTTTTTTCGCTATTCCTAAGGGCGCGGGAAGTTTTTATCTTCGTATGCCTTGCCGGGGATCAGCAAAAAGTTAAAATTGCCCGCAACAAATCGCTAGGATGGGAAATTTGTTTTTGCGATACTCGGTTTTGAAAAAGGTAGAAATGAGTTGCGTCAATTCTAATGTTTCCTTCATATTATATGCAGCAGGAAGAAACAATTCGAAGTAACTTTTAAAAACTCACTTCTCTTGTCTTTGTATAATATGTACTAAGTTGCTCTGTTTTTTGTAACACAATTTTATTATTTACTCTACTATAATCCTAGTTAATGAGTTTTAAATGTCGCTAATTGAACATTACGATTACTAAAGTAAAGTGAGTAGCTTTTTGCCTATAATTCGTAAACTAATAATTTTTTTGGCTTTTGAAAAAAAAATCCTTAAAGAGAAAAAAACTTACTAAAAAAAAGTTACCATAAAAAATTATGTAGGGCATAAAAAGTAGATTTATAAACCGAAGAAAATTCTGGTATAATCTGCAGTTAAAAAAAACTGATTCCCTTTGAAATTTTTAATTAAAATTAATTTTCCGATCAAGTACACCGTCGGTAATTATAAACTTTTGAGCGTATTGAGGAAAAAAATTAAGTAATTGCCATAAAATTTGTTGGCTTCGTGGAACCTTTCGTGTATACCCATAAAATAAGATAATGTGATAAAAGTTTAAACAAATGTACTTGGTTTATAATTATTTTTTAAAGCAAATTCAACGTAATGTTGTATTTTTTTCATTTGTCATTAACTTTTCCATTTGTTTATAAACAATTTTTATTTAGGATTAAAAATAAAATAAAATTAATTCTTAATTGTTTATAAACATTTTTTAAATAATTAATAATAAATAATAAATTAAGAAACAAAATTTTTGTTTCATTATCAATTTCATTATTCTTTAAACAATTATATAAATAAATTGTTAACTTTTCGTTATTTTTTTTTTTAAGTTTTAAAATACAATTTGTTGACTTAAAAACTAATATAACTTTTAAATAAATATTCAGGTCATTTTTGTTGGTAATGAAACTGTCTTTCAGATAAGTCATTTAGGAGTTTTGTATCTATCGTTTATCTGATGTGTTCTGCATTTGTTTATAAAAATTAGAGGTTTTTTTGGTATTTTTCGAACCTTCTCGCCTTCTAGCTGTAATGCAAATTCGGTTATTTCATTTCAAGGCAATTTTGTTCATATATAAATTATGAAATAGTTGCAGTTATTTATTTATCTTTTATATAACTGTCAATTATAATTTTTTTTTAAAATTTAACTTATTATTTAAAAAATAGCTACATAATTTTTTTTTATAAACAATTACAAATTATTATTAAGAAAAAAAAATAAAAACATCATAAATCACAGTTCTTCATGAAGTTATAAAAATGTTTTTTTATATTGAAATAGACCATTTGTTTAGTTATTTTTTAGTTAATAAATGCTAAAAAATATAAGAGGTAAGTTAAACAAAATATTAAATGTAGTTAAACTTTTATCGCACTAAATAATTTTATAGCAATTATTTAAATATATATTTTTTATTTGCAATGGTCCGAAAAAAGTTGTTAATTAACAATTTTCTAGTTTATTAGAAAATTAACTTTAATGAAAAATTCCAACTGAAATCGGTTTTTACCGTAATTTTTTTAGATTTTTAAATATTTTTATATAAGCTAAACAATTTTTTATTGTAGCTTATTAACTTGCGATGCCAGCCCATTTCAACGTTAAATTAAGCTTATTAATAATAGAGGTCCAGGAGGAACCCAAACTTTTTTTTCTTATCGTGTTAAATTGTATTTTTCGTGAAAACAAATTGGAACATCAAAAGCGATCAAAAATAATTTTTTATTTTATTAAAAAACTTGCCCCATGTGGCCAAAGATGTAAAAAAGTATTCATTTTATCATCAATCGCGAGACTTCATTCACCTTTTAAGCATATCTGCTTGATAAAAAGTATTATTATATTTTATACTGTCATTATAAGGCTAAAATTTCAATACCCTTTCAATACTTAAAATATGTACTATTTTGAGACAACAACGTTCGGATAAAATATGTTCCGTCTGTGCTATTTTTAGTCCTAACGTTCATGAAACACCCTGTAGACTTAAATGGTGCATAGCGAGTAACTGACCCACTAAAAGAAATCTGCAACGTTGCAGGAAAATCGTTAACGCCGCAAAAAATCTTCTTTTCTTTTTAAAGACACGATAAACCGCCCGGCGTTTATTGTCCGACCAAAAATATAGTGCATTTATTGCTTTGATTTTTTAAAGTGTTTTGCAGTGCCCATCCCAACAGATGTTTATTCTGTATTAAGTGGATGTTGCCTGAGTTGAACCGTAACGAATATTTCTAGAAACTTGAAATTTTTATTTGAAACGTAAATGGACCGTTTTAAATTTGATTAAGCATTGATGCTGCGGGGCATTTTCGAATAAGTAGAAGCATTTATTTTAACATAAGGTGATATGCATCATTCTTAAGAGTTTCATCTAAATTGCAATATTTGAATGTGATCCTCCAGCTTTGACCCAGCGAGGCTGTTTTCACTTGACAGTTCAAAGGGTATTTTTCTGTCTTCTATAAGCTATGGGTGAACGACAGGAGGGTATTACCATAAACGGACAGATTACTTACGTTATGCGGACGACACCATTATAGTTATAGACAAGCTTGAAGATCTGCAACCCTACTGCAGAGGCTAAATGATACATGTGATATGGACTAAACGTGAACCTTACGAAAACTAAATACCTGATTATTGCAAAAAAAAGTTAATGTTAACGGAATTCCTAAGTAAGTAAGAAAATACAAATACTTAGGAACATGGCTAGAAGGAAACAATGGATCAGTCTCATGGAATGTATATGTTTGCATATATTGCACAGGTATTTCAATATGATCCTTCCAATAAGTACGTATATATGTATCTGATTCTCGAGCTTTAACCCTGCGAGGCTGTTTTCACTGGATAGTTCAAAGGGTAAGCGTATCTGTACTCTGTTTATCTTACAGGTAAGTTTTTGTCTTGTGTGCCTGTCGATTTACATTTTTCTTCTTCTTCTTCTTGTCTTCTACATAGTTCTTTGATTTGCAAACAACAGTCTTTTCTAAACCTATAGATTATATTCCCGGTTCGATAGCACAACAAAGCTGAGTTGCATATAAGAAGAAATAACACTGCACCAAAATTTAAAGTAATTCGGCAAGAGGTAGCTAAAATATCAGTACAAAGCTGATCTAACCGAGTAATAAAAGAAGAAAGTGACAGTAGCGACAGCGACGATTTTTAAGTGACTGATACTTATTATTATTGTATTTAATATTTTATATATTAATAATGATGCTATATGGAAATGTAATGAAATAGAACGTAATAAATTGTTATTTGTACTAATTTTTTCTGTACATGTTTCAAGAATTGCTCGGCGAAAAAGATTGAAAACATACTTATATCCCGCTTGTTAGGGTAAGTAGATAAATTCCTAAGACGGTCCTGGACTTACGTCTTTCACTTTTCGATAGAAATCATTTTTCTTTATTTTTTGGAAAAAATTGAACGAAAATTTTTTTTTGAATTTTTTCAAATATCGCGTGAAAGTCTCCACCCACGAAAACCCCCCGAACCATACACAAAAATTCAAAAATCCGAAATGGAAACGAAAACCTATCAAATTTGAATGATATTACCATAATTCCACGCCCCCGCTCAAACCCTGACCCTCAAAATCAAAAAACGGAAAATCTGATGATGACCTACCGAAACACGAAACGTCGTACGAACTTTTTATGCATCGTATCGTAATCCTCGACCCCGACCCACCTCAAAACCCAAAAATTCCGAAATGGATCTCTGATGATGGATATCTGGCCAACAAAACGTCGGAAAAAGTTTCGCTCGATTTTATTGTAATTTAAGGAATCATCTCCAATACTCCCCGCCCCGAAAACCCCCGGAATCCTTCTCAATAACCGGAAATTCCTTAATCGATGTTCTGATGATGGATTGCCCGGAAACGAAACATCGGAAGTCAAAAATAACGCCATTTTCGAAAATAACTCGACCTTGTTTACCTTATAACAGCATCACTTTTTACCTGAATCCTTTTTTTCGAAAAAACAAAATCTAGCTCGCGTACGCTGGATAATAAACAGTAGACAAAGTTAATCACGGGGTAGGTTGTAAAAACACACTATTTCTGACCGTGGTATACCAACGTTTCGACCTTTAGAACGGACTGGCGTAAATACGGAAAGCTTCGGTAAAGCAGTAAACCTTGAGCGTTATGTCGTGCTTGGTACCGAGTCGAAACCAGCAAGCAGTTTGCCCTGGGATTAAGTTGAAATTTTCATTTTACCTTCGGTAATTAGGTTTAACTTTGTATCCCCGTTTCGTATTTTAAAATTACATTTTCGTAATGTAATATACGATCGGGTTAGCTAGGAAACATTTCGGCGGAAAATTTCAGATGTTAGTGAATCGATCGATATAATAATATGCAAGGTGACCAATTTCGAGATAGATGAATCCAGGACTCTTAATAAATAAAAACAATATTTATATATATATTAAAAGAATATTTATTTTGAGCACCTAATGCTTTCAGAGTAACACCCTTTTTTAAAAGGAATTTGTAAAACTCCGAACAATTTTTTTCCGCTACCCCAAAAGTCGTTTAAAATTTTTAAAATTGAAAACACTCTTTCTTCCTCTGCATTAATTAGTACCGGGTGTGTAGAGTGCAAACACAACTATCAAAGATATATTTTTAAATCCCAGTTGCCTTTTGTACAATTATTAAAAACTTTAAGCCTTCGGACACACGGCGTTTGGGAGTTTCTGGATCTTGTGGATTTTACACTAAATGTAATTTAAATTTTCCCCATAAATAGCTTGGCAGAAGCAGTTCGTTTTCTTGAAAGTCCCCATTTTAATCCAATGGATTTTTGTTTTTTCTTTTTTACAAAGACCCAATAAAGAGAATAAAGAGATTTGGCATAAAAATTAATGAGTTCCGAAGGAAACACTCATTCTCTAAAATAAAACAATCTTTCATTAAACGTATCATATTACGTGGTGGACATGTAAAACATCTATTTTTAAGTTTTTGTTTTTTTTAATTAATTATTAACTTAATTAATTAAAAAAAAGTGTGATTTGGTTACTATTATGTTTTTAGAAATTTTCCTTAATTGATTTTTCATCAGTAAAAGTTTTACAAAATCCAAGTTCATTTGAAAGTAATATTTTTAATGATAAATTAAAAATCAGCGATTACTTGATCTACATATACATACACACAGCGAGTTAAAAATGTAAATATCTTGAAGAGGACTTAAAATACAAATATTGAACAATAATACCTTTTTTATTTAAAAAATATTCTGTCAGAAATTAAATTTAACCGGTGGCGCCTTCTATAAGTTATTTTTAAAATTGAAAAGGTAAGTAATAAAAATCGAAAATATTAAATTACCTTTATTTGGAAAATATTTTGATACAAAAATATTCCGTTATTCTATGGTATAAAAGCATGTATAAAAAATATAACAAGTTAACGAAGAAACTTTCTAAACATTTAACGTAGATTGTTTCCAAAAATGTTTTTGTTTGAAAGTCGTTTAAGAGCATGAACTGATCTAAGCTGGAAAGTCTATTGTAAGCTTTAATATCTCTCTCCCCTTTTTATAATATTATATATAATAATTGTAATTATTTATTAAAAAGTATTTAATAAAAAAAAGGTTACTGATATTTTTCTATCGATTAAAAAATGTGTTATTATTTATAAGATTTTCGAAAGCTATAGCTTTAGGCCAAATTCATAGAATAATAAATAAATTAATTATTGTTATATATTTTTTGGAATTGTTAAGTAGTCCATTTTACCCCTGGTATTACGTAAAGTTAAAAATGTACAAATAACCAGAATTTTTGATTATAATAACGAAAAAAAAATTGGTTAATTTTTGCCTCCTTGCCGCAGGGGTCCGCCTTTCCCCACCCTCCCCTATAGCTAAAGCAGCGTTTAAATTAGAAATCTTCTAGTAAAGAACTGAATCGCGGTTAAGATTGTTTCGTTGTTTGGATCTATTTTAATGGTTTTTAATTATTCAGTAAGTGAAAAGAATTAAGGACGAAACTTCAGCTTTCAATCGTAGAGAGTTTTACCATGGAAGCTAGATATTTTGCTGGAGAACATGCCACCGTTGTCCTTTCACTGACCACAAGAAGCAAACAACAATTTTTAAAAAATATAATTTAAAAATCAGATTTGCCGTTTGTCTAAAAACCTCTCAAAATGCTCGCACGCCAGGAGTTTACAGCAATCTATGCATATGTGCCACATTAGAGAAAGAGAACTAAAAATATCAACAATAGGAACGGAGTTTTAAGACGACGACAAATAAACTAATCAGTATTTATCGAACATAGTCATGACAACGTATATCAAATCTTAGTCTACAAAAGTAAAATTCTTGAAAGAAAAATCCGAGAATCCATAGAAATCGCACAACAACCCAACAATCTTGAGCACGACTCGGGGTTTTATTTCTCACTAATATGGAAATCAGTCAGCTTCGTCTCCCTCAGACAGGATAGAAGCTGGTACAGAGTAGAATACGAGCAAGTTTCAGTAAGCGGAGAGACGTTCAACCCTTTGAAAGTGTCTTTGAAAAATCAGGCTTTAAACTGGGCTGAGTTATGCTTGGGAATAGCGTATCCATGGCATGCGATTTTTTCAAGAAACGATCCTCATAAACGTTAATTGTTTTATCTTTCTCCTGAACAGTTTACTGTTTAGCAGCGTATATCCGAAACTTAGCAATTCACGATTTTAGTTTAGCGTTCACCAAAAAAAAAGGGAATCGCAAAATCGATGAAATCGGGGCATCGCAATAAAAGCTCCTATAAATTCTTTAATAAAGCTTTAACGCAGACGGTTCGCTCGAAAGCTTGCTCTATTTAATTAATGGAAGTTTATTGCCGCCGTATCCGTTTTTCCATTCGAATCTGGCACGCGGAAACTTCGTGACGAAGGCGTTATTATATTTTCATAAATAAGTCGAGTTCAATTGTTTTTTCCATTTACATTTTATATTAACGTTCCTTCTTCGCGTTTTAGAGCTACATACGAGAGGCAATTACCGGCAACACACTAAGATGGAAGTGCTCTGATTGCTTAAGTAATTATAGAGGGTATTCCAAACAGGATGGCCTAATAAGAATTTAGGTTATGGAATACGTTTTGACACGTTTACAACGTTGCATATCTACTTATGCAATAAAAACCTGGGAATTTCAGTAACAATGGATGTCTAAAGATATTTGAATGGGTCAACGAGTTTGGAATACGAGATTAGTCTCGGTATTTAATAAAATTATTGTAATAAAATGCCTTAAGACATATTACCGCAGATATTTTTTGTATCGTTCGATCCAGTCATTTGAAAATAAGAAACCTTTCAACATCACTATCCTAGACTCATACACAAATTTAGTTGCAGTTACCTCTGGTTCAGTGGTTCGAGAAGTACAAAAATAATGATAAAGATGACTGGGAGGTTCCCCTAAGTAATTGGTTGCGCAATAGCGGCCAAGATCCAGCCAACATTAAAATGTATCTTCCTGGTAACGAAAGCTAAGATGATTATCAAGAGGAAGTTATTTGCTGATAATTGTTCAACTTTTATTGGTTTTTACCTGAGATTTGATCATGTCCAATGTAGACCCGCTAAATTTAAATCTGACGAGCATTTTCCTCGATCACGGAAGATTTTTTATAAACAATTATCATACTTTAATTAGTACAAGAACAAAAAACGAATTAAAAATTACAAGTCCATTTTTTTTTGGAGTCGTAGTCGAAAAACTTCGTATAGTGGATTTTATTTGTATATTCATGGTATTCAGATTGATATTTAAAAAACATTCTCCGTATTTATTTAAAATTTTAACCGTACTGCTTCATCGTTTTTATATGCAACGATGGTAAGAGAATTTTCATTTGTTTTTCCTGATATTTCGATAATACAAGAACTTGTGAAGAAACTAAGACAAAGTCATCATTTTTATTGTAGTAAAATATGGCTAGATCTGATTAAAAGTCACCGTATAGAAAAAAAATGGCTCACAGTTGGTGGGTGAAAATATCAATGGCTCCAGATATGACTGGAGGTTAGTTAGGCTGATCATCTCACCAAAACATCCAATTGGCTCTATTGAGAAAGTGAGCGCTAAGCGGCTAGCAGGTCTATCGCGTTTCCAGATCGGCGAGAGGCCAATTTTACATCGCGCGCTCTCGCAAAAAAAAAGAAGACGAAGAAATTTAATTAAAAGGGCGCACTGATTGTAGTATGCGTAATTGATGATTGGAAGGTTGAGAAGCACATCGAGGATATCAAATTAGTATTGAGGAAAACTAAAAAATAACGAATTTTTTTACTCAAGAAAACTAAAGTACATATGTATTTTTACTTGTGAATTGTGAAGTTTATATAGATAGATAAGTTTTTAGTTTCGGTTTTTTAGTACCTATATTATTGTTTATTAGTTTTCTATTTTTATATAAAATAAAAATATGTAGATACGTACCTATAGATTTTTTTTTGTGTTTTTTTTTATAGCGTACTTCCTCTCATCTTCTGGTTCCTATAGGGTACTTTATAACCGGTGTTCACTATATCAAGAATTGGTTGGTTAATTTTATTGATCTGTCTTTCGTGCCGCAAAGAAATTAAGAGAGAAAGTACATTGGAAAATTCGTCGAATGTCTGGACCACGCAGTTTTCTGGAAAAAATACGAAGATTTCCTTCAAAAAAGTCTTAATTTTTTTTTTTTCACTTTAATTTTGTAAACCTGTATATATAATTTGGGGTTTTGGCAGAAGTTTTTTAAAAATGCCACCCTGTTTTGGTGGAAACTACAGTAATTGGTGCTATCTCTGTCGAGTTGCGACACATGGGCGTAATAGACATTGGCAGTATAGGAGTGGAAGCAGGTAAAATATTAACGCGACTTCTCTACTTGATTTTATCACCGACTATGCCATCGGTAATCGCACCGACTGTATAATTCTAATTCTATAATTCTAAGTACCTCACTACCTACCACTCCGGGGATCCCAGACAATCATCATAGATACAATACTAGTTTTACAATGATTCGTAACTCTTTCGCCTTAAGAAAAATTGGAGAGTATAAATGTTAAATATCTGATGTAGCTTGTTTCCTACGTTTTATTTGTGAATCGATTTTTTTGCCAAAAAAGAATGCAACCCTAATTGCACCTTGTTCGTGTTGGGTAAGTCTAGCAAATTACCTGGAAAATCTATCCAAGTAAAACGAGATGTACAATTTTCGTAACGACTTACGAACGACATGACCGTACCCCTTCAGAAAGCCACGCTTTCCTTTGTGCTTGGTCGGACTATTTTTCTTGCCCGCGAGCGGATTTATTACGATTTGGATGTGGGCGTGGCCCCATCTATTATTAAGGTCTTGCGGTTGTAGTCGAAAAAACCCGGCTTCTTTTAATTAAGCAAATGCGATAAAATTAAGCGTGTTTCGGTGGCCACATAATTGAAAGAAAAATTGATACTTTACATGCATAAGGCATTGATTATTTACACGATTTGTTGATTAATTATGCATCACTGTTTGCATCGACATTAAAGCAGCGAAATTTTTAAAATTATTCCTATTTGTTTTATATTTAAATTATTTTATATAGATTTATTCAAAGAATTAACCATTCCTAGAATCCGCATTTTTAACACAATGAACAACAAAAATAGCTCCAAAAATATATGAAGGAAAAGAAATAACTTACAAATTTAAGCATTCCTATTTAAAAATATTTTAAATGCACGTTGAACGTTTCTTAGAACAAGTGTTTAAGTTAATTAATAACGAAATAGGGTCAGTTAGGAAGATTCAAAATTATAAGGAACTGTTGTGTATTAAAGACGTTCAAATTGTTTTAAGTCAAAATAGGTTTGTGTACTGAAATTTCTTACATCTAATTTAATTAAATTAAAATTTTTATTTTTTTAATTTTTTTATTAAATTAATTAAAAATTTTAAATTAAATTAATTTAAAAACATGTATTTCGTAGTAACAAATTATGTTTTTGCCTCAAAGTGCTTCTCCAAAAACAAGTGAATATTGACTTCTTTTCTCCACTTATCACTTGGGAATATAATAAAAAGTAATACATGGATGTTTTTTTTCTCACTCGTGGTGATTAATTCCACTTCCAAAGTGTAAAACAAAGCAAATATGTATTTATTAGAAACTATAGCAAAAACAAATCAAAATGAATTATCGATATAAGCGTTTTATATTTAATTATACAACCTGAAAAAATATCAAAATTTAAGGAAAACTTAAAATAAAATATTGATGACGAAACCCCGCTGGGCGTGACAAATCTGGTTCTCAAGATTTTTATATTTCTACATAACACTGTTAAATTTTCAACAATATCGGCAAATGAATTACTGAAATATTAATCAAAATTTTGTTCAAATGAGAACGAAATTATGTCATATGAAGGAAATTTGCCTTCAAACGTTTTGCTTAGGAGTCATTCTCATCAAAACGGACGTTTAAATTCATCATAACATGTAGTGAATAGAGAGGTTTTATTTTCGTCAACAATCGTTTCATGGACGAAGGCATACGGGACGAGGAAAAACGGTTTTGTGCGAGACGTATCGTAATGGATGTAATTTGCATTAGGGGATGGTTACCCCTAAAATTTCTTGCGACCGGTCTTTTATATGAGATCGAGACCTTTAACGATGCCATCAGCAGAGCGCCGCCAGCAATATAAAAACTTTTATTTGCTGACTTCTCAATACTTATTTGCCCTCTCTGAGTGGTTTTCTTTTATTTTCAGTTCCATCATTGAAATTAATTGTACTAGGATTTATGTTTTGTATGTAAGAGTCAGCAATTTTTATAATGTGCTATACTGATTTTTTCCAGTCCTCAATTGATATGTTATTATTAATTACATTTTTTATCAAATTTGTAATACTGGGACAGGGCAACATTTTCTACTCTGACCATGCAATGATACGGAGGAAGACGTAAAACAGGGTGCCTAGTCTGTTTATCCAAATTATAGCACAAATACTGTCCTTTAATGGCGCATGAGTTTTGGACTTCCAAAAGTTGCGCTTTTTTGTAACTGAATTCAAAATAAATATCGTTCTCGATCAAATACTCCTGGATTTCAGTCTTTGCTGAAGCTGGTGCGTAAAAAGTAAAATATATTTTTTTTTCTAAAACTTCAAAGCTTAAAAATTTACGATACATGTTGATATTATTTTTTCTTCTTAACTCACCCAAGGATTCACACCCAAGTATCGGCATTCAATTAATTAACATCCCGTATATTTTTAAATGTATTTATGCTTTGAAGACGAACTGAATAATCAAAATAAAAATAATTAAAAGGGAAAACCACTCTCGTTGATAAAAAACAATCAGATTTTCTGCGCGTCCGCCATCTTGTCAAGAATATCGATTTCGAGAAGAACTGTTAACTTATCGTTTGCAACGTCATTAAAGTGATACTTAAACCCGCAGTAGTGGAAAGTCGTAAAAAAACAAAGACTTGAAATAACAATTCCTTTTACGATTGCGCGTGGCTTTGAAAAATAGATCCAATGGCCGACCAAATGGTTTTCCGTAATCTAGGTATGTACCTCCATTTTCTAAAAGAACAACGGCACAATTGCAATTCCAATTCTTTTGTTGCGGCTCTTTCTTTTCATTTCGTATATAGCAACCAACAATTTGTGTCCACCATTGAAATAGATTCCTTTAGATGAACAAGAATTAATAATATGTATTTTGTGACAAGATCCACATTTCAACTTGTAGACTAAGAACTTTTCAGTTTTTCGTGTTTTTTAAAAATTTTACAATGGTGTTTTCAATTATAAGATGAATCTTAAGACCAAATTTATTTGAAACTATTTTTTCGTTATAATCTTATCTTTGAAAGATGGTTCGTAGCTTTTTTTTAATGCTATACTGTGGAAGGTGGTATATTAAGTAGTCTGTGGATCAAAGGATAAAAGGCAGCCATTTTGTGTGTAAGGGTTAAAAATCTAATTTGTTCTGTAATTTAGTTATAGTTAAGGCCAGAAAGTCTACAGAGTGATTTAATTCCATCTCTATGGTAAATTTTATACCATGAATTTATGGGGTCAATATGATTCTGCAGTTGTCTTTCCGTTTCAGTGAAACAAGCAAAAACATCATCTACGTTTCTATACCAACAAAGAAATCTTTTCAATTTTCAAAAATAGGAAACCTTTTGAGTGACCAAAGCTTTGTCAAGATGGGTATATCGCACGGAACGTATGTATAATTGAATTAGTAAACTTAGGCGTGGGAGGCAGGGTTGTTTGTTCTTGGACACTTAAGCTATCTTTTAATATAAATAAGACTAAATATATAGCCTTTTTATAAATAACATGGAAAATCGTCCCAACTTTTCAAAAAAAAAAATTGAATTTTATTGCAGTAATTTTGTGTTTCTGAAAAACTACGCTGCGGGATTATAATATAGCGGAACGTATAGTATTCATCTTCAGCATCTAAAAGTAATACGAAATGCTATAGTTTTGGTTGTATAATTATGTGTGAAAGGCCCGAAATGTTACTGCTTTAAGTGAAAGTAAAGTGCTTTTTGAAACACCCCGTATATCCTAAGTGTTTCGTATTTTCATCAGTAACTGTCTAAGGAAAATAAAGGTATTGTTATTATTATTTGAGAAATGAATTGAAATATGTAAAGTGCGTTAGAGACGACATTCACCGGAAATGCCTATTATTTTTGAACCGTTTCAGATTTTTATCAATAATGGTGTGTTTGCTCGCATGTTTCTGAACCGTCACGTATAGGTAAGTATTGCGTGGACTAACTAGAGGCTCATCGATTGGCAGTGTATATATTCTGTGATGTTTCGTGACTATATTGGGCGTGTTATATTTCAATATGACCTCGCTTATTCCGGAAACCTTTACACCATTTGAAACACTTGGAATTTAAGGAGGAGCAATCCAGAGGCCTCCGCAGTAATGCATAAAATCTAGCCGAGTTTAAAGACGTCTAAAGGTTACATTTAGATTGAGCTATACCTTTTTTTTTCGGTATAATACAACTGAGTCATCAAAGTCTCCTATTCGAATTTAATGAGCGATTAAGGAGCGTAAGATTTCAATTTGCAATGCGTTATTAGACAGAGTATTAATCAATTATTTATTACCTTCGACCCTTTTTTTTTCACTATTTACCTTCACATAAAATGTCAATAGCGTGAATTGCCATACCATATTTGACAACTTATCTTTATCCGTCTCTACGTCATCACAAACTAAATTTATGACGTCACATGTGACTAAGGTTTGTTGATGATTCATTTGCTCCATGTTCCACAATTCCAATTTTTAAACTATCTGCTGCTTTGAAAAACAGAAATTAAAAAAAAAACGGGTAAATGCTACCCCACCTTGTGTCTGCGCTTGTCGCCTCATATTTATTTAGTGTTTGCTGACGTCGTGAAAGAAAAGTAGCTTTTTTGGTAATCCCAATTTTAATTTACTGTTGTTTCGACAGACAGCTGCGTCAGAGAAACAAAAGCACGTCATAGTTTTGAGATGAGTTTCGGCAGACTGACGAATATCATACTCGAATGTTACTTGAAACCTATAGATAGTTGCTAATTGACAATAATTGGTGGTTAACCTTGTAAGTATTTTAAGCAAAGAACGTGACGTTACGTACAACAAACTTACCGATCAGGTGATTTTCCACTGTGTTTTCCTCGGCAGGCGCTTTGCCGTCGTCGGTTGATTTTTCTTCGTTTTCTTTGTTGTTATCGTCGGCTTCATTTTGGGGAGCCGATTCTTTGCTCGAATTGCAGCCCATCGCGTTATCACTTCAAAAGCACCTTCAAATATTAATAGATTCTCATCTGATTAAAGATTCAACTGTTATTACACGCGTATAGTATAATAAATATAAAAAATAAATTATAAAACAATTAATATGTTTATTTTAACTATTATTTTTAATTATTAGCAAATACGTATTAATATTTTGGAAGCAGATACGGTTTAAACGTTGAAACCCTCGAAAATTCGGTTCGTTTTAAGGATTTTACGTACCTTGTCGGGAAAGACGACCGGAAAACCTCAGCTTTGCGGATAGAATTCGGGACCGCGCAACCCTTGTTGCATGAACACGACAAAACAAGGGAGTTTCTCCCGTTTATTTCATTCAAAAATTGTCCGTCGTCCTGACTTGCGCGCAAAATTCACGGCCATCCCCCATATCACGTTTTCCCGATGACTCACTGAAAAATTAATTCGAAATTCTTTTAAAGCCTGCGTATATGTATTCATTTGAACAGGAATAATTCATGCGTCGAATATCGACATTAATTGCTTAATAGATCGGGCATTATTAATGTGGCCGATTGTGAACTTTTCTAGGCAACCAAATATACTCTGGAGCACGATTTTTCCTTTCGTGTCTCGTTCACTTTCTCTTTTTTTTTTGAAGTGTTGATTTTAAACAATAGCAATAGAATTTCTATTTTAAAATTTGCTTCGTTTTTATTTGTTT
Organism: Cylas formicarius; assembly: GCF_029955315.1. Taxonomy (NCBI): domain Eukaryota; kingdom Metazoa; phylum Arthropoda; class Insecta; order Coleoptera; family Brentidae; genus Cylas; species Cylas formicarius. The sequence continues at coordinate 31,382,102 of NW_026844319.1, read as the reverse complement.
TTGTACACATTGTCCATTACATATAATTGTGTTATGTGGATTGGAATCAAACGAGAACGAAAACTACTTCAGGTTTCGACAAGAAGACACAGTTAATCAGATGGACAAGATAAGCACTGAATTTCTTTCTATTTAATTGTAATCCCATGTGTGTTTATGATGTGTCCTAAAAGGATGTATTTTAACTCTCTCCTGTTCGCTTTCTAGGTTAATCCCCAAGTTTTTTTAGCATTTTCGAGAAATTTCTGTACCTCTCGGCTAAAAAGCATATTTGTTACTTTCCATGATGTTGTTTTGATTTTGTTACGCTCCATTTTTACTTTGTCGCAGTAAACTCCATTGTGAAAAAGGTGGTTTGCATAGTGTTTATTTAGTTTCAGCTGATGATTAGCCCTTCACACAAAGAAGAAGATATTCGTTGTTCTGTGAATGTAACCTGACGTTTCCCAGATTTGGCGAAGATTTTGAATTTGCTCCGTCAATGTCACGTAAACAAAAAGGGAATCATCGAACGAGACGACCAGATTATATTTGGCGAGTTTTCCTAGTCCAAAAATGTTAAGACTGACTACCTCATTATTGGTGAGTACTGTCAAGCCCAGTGACATGTTGCCATTAACCTAAAGTTTCATTTTAGTTCAGGTAAAGAAACTTCCGCATAGAACTGCAGGCTCCAACGGCTTATATTGAAAATTGAGGCGGCTGGATCATAAAGTGTTGCTGGCTTATTTTGATGGAGGGGCGACCAATTTCGCGGTATTAGGCAAAGCTCCCCATATATCGCGAAGCTTAGGCGAATAGAACGATCATTTTGCAATCGACGGAGAAGAATTTTGCCAAAATCATTTTGGCCATGTTGTTTACTATGAACTTGAGGGAAAAGTTGAGGTTAATAGTGTAAGTGTTGTGATTTAAGGAAGGATTTAAGATCAACACTGTCGGTGCTCACTATGGGATGAAAAAGAGTCAAGTCAGATCCCTGGGCTGGTGATATGAAGAATTTAGATTATTTTCATACCTGCCAGTGAGTAACATGCTTTATGTCCATTTAAATTTAATAATAAATTTAAATAAAGTAGTAGCAGAAAAAGATGGATGGCGACAGGCAAGGCACATGTTCATGCAAACACAGATGGATTTCCACAGGACATTCTCTGTGGCATCCAGCGTTTGGGTTTGGCCTCATTGTTGTGTTTGTGACTGGACCCTCTGTTGAAGTTTACTTATACATATATAATAAAACCTTTTTAAATCTTCTGGTTGTTGAAGCTCTCACTAAACCAGCTAGATTTTTACATTCGCTCAAGCGATTGTAGCGCCATCTTTCGTTAAATTGCCAAACTACTTAATTGAGGCGAGCGTCGTAGATGTCGCGCTTGCGCGATAGTACTGCCAATTGTGGACCTGATTAGTCGGACGGGGCGCCATCTCTTGTTAAGTTTCGGAACTAATTTGTTAAGGGGAATACCGGGCGATGGCACTTGACATAATGATGCCGCAATCTCTCGTTTAGCGGCGGAACTAATTAGTTGATACAAGCACCCATAGATGGTGCGCGGAACGAATTACTTGGGAACAGCACCGATAGATGGCGCGCGCGACCTCTCGTTAAGGTTCGGAACCAAGTTGTTGGAGGTAATACCGGCAGATAAGGCTTCCACCAGACTGTGGCGACACCTCTCGTTAATCAACGGAACTAATTAGTTGAATCGCATCCGAAAGTAGGACTATCTCTCATTGGGTATCAGAACAAGTTAATTCTTAAATTATCGGATCTTTAAATTCATTAAATTAGTTATTGAAAAAAAATACGCATCTTGATAAGATTTTATTTTATATAATATATAATATAATATCCAACTTTTTCGGTCTTACGGAAGGAGTAACTAAATCAAGAGCAGGAACCTTTGCACCCCATGTTGATGTCCTGTGTTCTGAGTTTCAGGCCTAAACATAAAGTCGCCTAGAGAAAAGACATTTTTCATAAATGTATTAAGATTTTTTATTTTCCAGAAAATTTGCACTCGTATGTCGCGTAGGAGCGGTAAGAAACGTTATACCTTTGCGCTCGTATGCCGCCGTATAGGCGGCACACCATGTGCCAGCAGGTTGGCCGGTCTATCATTCCCTAAACTCACTTCTAATATTTATAAATTGCTTTCTTGAACCCTCGTTAAATAAAAGATAACATGATATTTTTCAAAGCAACTTCCACTCGCGAAAGGACATATACACGAGTGCCAAGGGTTTAATTTTAATTACATCTAAATGATGCGATAATTGTGAACTTTTCAATGTCGCCATTCTTTGTGGTACAACACTGCCAGCTTTTAATGTATATTCCGTTCCTGTAAGGTGTGGTTTCTGCATATTACTGTCTATTACACAATTTTTCAAAAAAACCTTCACATGCTACTATACTATTTACAAATCTTCTGGATTCCTTCTGCATCGGTTGTTGATGAATCCAAATTGCTGATATGCTGGCTTCTTAGCTCAACTTGAGAGTTTCAGTTAAGCTCTGAAGAAGCCAGCAGGATGAGCAAGCAAATAGTAATTGATCCCCTATATGTGATTTTTACTTTCGGCGATGTATGTATGTAACTCGAAAATAAACAAAATGTGTTTAAAAATACTTGGAGAGTTGCAGTTTAAAATATTAAAATTTAACATTTAAATTTGTATAACAACTTCTGGTTCTGTGATCATAAAGCTATTAGAAAATATAGTGGCCCTAGTGAAGTAAAAATTGATGCACGGCAGGAGGCTATGTCATTTTTATACAGATGGAAATGAACTGCGGCACATGCCTCTAAATGTCACCCACCAACCTGCGCTTTGCGCCACTTTATTTTGAAACAGTCTACACTTTTTTGCCAGAAGACTTAATCTGAATATATTTTGAGAAAATACTGCCGAAAAAATGGTGCATTTTGGATATTGAATCCTGTAAGGTTATTTTTTAAAAACGAGATAGACCCTCTAAAATTTTGTCGTATTGTTGCTTCATAACTTCCAGTATTATTAGCATTGGGCAGGGCCTACATCTCTAGTATTTGGATGGTTTCACCCACTAACCTGCAGTTTCGGCCATTTTCCTTCTAAGCAGCCATCTTATTTTCTCAGAACATTTAACGATATTTGGGCTTATTTTGACAAAATACTACCGTAAAAATACTACATTAAAACTGAAAACTGTCGAATTGAAAAACTGTCAGCGACCATGTTGACTGTTGAAGTGAACAAAAAGCCGCGTGTTTAGTTGGAGTGAACGCAGCCAAGGAAAATACTGTAAAAACGTCACAGTCGTACAATTCAAATGCCTTATTGGAACAAGTGAAAAACGAAAAAGTTTAGAGCAAACAACAAGTTCATCACAATCGCATATGGTCACGCCAGCTTCCAAAATTGGCAGCAGATTATACCAACTTCTAATTGAACTTAAACATTATGCTTTTTATATTTACCGAAGAGATATTATTATTTAAAAAATAAAGCAATGTGAAGTCGCAGCGGGAACCGGCTATATCGCCCGCAAATAATAAATGCTAATAACTCCCAGGTGATTTTACAATTAGGCTGATGATATTGTTCGACCCTAGGCAACATAATCCTTAAACTTGTAAAATAATTTCCACTCACCGGAGAAGTGAGATTGCATAACATTCTTGCATGTTCCACACAGTCACCGGCGCGTAATTTTAATTAAACATCTTGCTACAGCTTTGCGATGTCCCGACTATCTTGGCGGCGAACAACATTTCAACACTTTCATTCATTTTCGTCGCCAAAGCCAACTGTTGCAGATTGCGATATTTACTTGGTATCGAGACAAAAGTACTTGGTATCAAATCGAATCAGCCTCACCAAAAAAAATAAAACCGAACGCATCAGACAAACATAATCTCTATCTGATCTATGGTGACGCGTTGTCTCGCGCCAGCCAAGTCGAACTCGTCCGACTTCACTCGGCCGAGCCCGTGCCAAACGCGAGAAGGACGTCCGCCCTTCATTTTTTTTTCCATTGTCAACAAACATAAATTGTCAAACATACAAGAAATTGCTTACGAATAATTGTATTTATTGTAATCATCAGCTTATTATTCCAATGTTATCATGGAGTTTTTTGATTAAAGTACGTGCATAACGTGACGCAAACCTTTATTCTTTTCTTTCTTAATTTTGTTTTAGTTATTGTCCTTCAAAGTTCATTGTTAGTTTCCTTAAAAAAAATAAAAAAATAATAAAGTGCTAAAAGTATCGATATGAGTAGGTATCGATACTTTAAGAGTATTTATTTGAGTAGCATTGAAAAAAGATTTGAGTACTATCGAAATGAGTAGGTATCGATACTTTAATTGTATCGGAACATCCCTATTCCAGATCTACAAAATACCACGATTTACGTGCCGATTTCTTCTTCTTCATTTATTTCATGGGCAATTTTACCAACGACTCACCTTCAACACACTCCGCAACTGTGATGTCGCAACCTATCTGAAGGTTCTAAAATCTAAAACGGGAACAGTAGAATTATATGTGCGACAAAAAGGTTTCATACAAAAGTTGAACTACTTGTTGAACTTGCAAAATTATTATTAAAACAAAATACCACCTCATTGGTTTTCACTGATAAATGGGTTCATAGACGTAAAAGAAGAAGAGTAACCCCAAAATGATCAAACATTTGTGTAACTTTATGCGGTTTTAAAAGTTTACGTCGTCTGTTTAAACATGACTGAAACTAATATTATTTTACCGCCTAACAAGCAAATGGATGTCGAATTCGAATTTTCCCAGAGTCCCAATTTGTACGATCATTTAATGTTTTTGAATTTTAGTCGGGAAGGTGAGAAGCATTGCATTTCTACATAATACTTTCCTATCTTCATTTTATCTTCTAGGACGTGCGATATTGGGTAGTTCAGATTTAACTGGCACATTTTGGGAGGGAACTCTCTTTTATTATGAAAATGTGAATGACCTGATAGATTTTAAACATTCCAAATATTATATTCACATGACAGCGTCTGACGCAAAGTTTATAGATGAAGAAACGGTACAGTGGGTTTTATTTGCAATTATCAAAGATCCGTCGACATATTGTTGCAGATAGCAATTGCAGAGGACGCAGCAATTTTAAATATTGTTACACTTGACGATTCAAGCACAATGAAACCAATGAACTACTTCCGTCATTTCAAAAGGATCCCTGAAATCGCAGTCTGGGAAAAATCTACAAAAATCTTGTCCTGCTCAGGTCGTTGCGTAACTGTTTGGGATGTAAATAGCAGCGATAAAAAGCCCCACTTCATTTCACAGTAAGTCTTGACATTATTAAATTTAACAAAATTTTGTGTACCTTGGTTTGTTGTTTAAAACTAGGAATTTACATTTGGATGATGTAACCACAGTGGACACATTTAAAATGGATGCTAGCCTATTTGTTACTGCATCAGCGGACAGAAAAGCATGTCTCTGGGATATTAGGTGTGAAGTGCCTCCCTTAGGTAAGGATTAGAGGTCCTCAAGGTTTTGGCAGAGAGAATGTAGTCAAAATACAAGGGTTTCGAAATATGTTTTTGAAAATTTGAAACCCTTAAACTGTTACGTTTCGTAGTCAAAGTGAAAATGACCAATATTTTATGACCTGTTGAATATTTGGCTATACCTATGAATTTTGACATTGCTGATAACATTTCTTTTTAGTACTCTATAGCAACGAATTCAGTAGTCTGGTTCAAATATGTGTTAATCAAAGGGATACAAACTACCTCGCTGTAGGAACACAAGCTGGTGATCTATACCTAATCGACAAAAGAGAGCCTGAGGATTTCGTGGCCACATTGCCTTGCTTTGAAAGTACCATAAATTCTTTATCATTTTCGGATAGAGGCCATTTAGGTGTTTGTGGTGATACTAGTGAAGTGATTGTCGTAGATTGTTTGGATTCTAAATTAGAAAAAGTGTATTCGAATAAAGAACATAAGGGACACGTGAAAGGGGTGCAGTGGTACCGGGATACGTTGTACTCTTGCGGATTTGGAAAGAAGCAACTTATGAACCACACCGTAAATCAAGTACTTTGATCTGTTGACTAATTAATAACAATTTGGGAAACAATACAAACTAATTTTATATTGAATATGGTTTTATTTCTATAAATCCAAAAACAGTTTTCTCTTTTACATATCATGGTGCAGCGTTTAGGGAACTAAAGCCCTACTGAAAAAATTAGTAATGAAGTTTACACCCTATGAAAGTTTAATGAAAATAAAAGGGGAACAGACAGTTTACATATTTCGTGTTTTATTACTAATGATGAAGCTAACCGTTTTTAGTGTTCTAGAGCAACGGTACTACTTATATATATCCTACATTGGTGGGGTGAACTTTCCAAAAAAAATTCCTACATTTTTTGATATGACAATTGCCTAAAATCTAAGTTTTCAACAATCTAAAGCTTGAACTGAGTGGTGGGTGGAAATAAATTGGCTTTGTTTTAAGTCTTCCTGACGCGCATTGCTCCGCGAGTCACATGATCATAAACAACCTATCAAACGTCAGGGGACAAAAATTAAAGTGTATTTATTTTATTGGTTGTTCAGAGTCATGTGACCGGCATGAACCCGTGTTGCTGGAAAGTTTACCTCATTATATATTTATTTGCTATTTCTTATAGTCGTTTTTATGAGCCGCGGGTATAGTTCTTATAATTTGGCAAATTTAAAGCACTGAAGTATCAAACCCGACAAATTTTTCGTCTTTAAGCCTTCAAGTCGGGAATTTCTGTCGCTGGTGTGGTGTGCGCTTAACAATCTTACATTTTCTGAAAATTGTGTACAAAGAAAGTTTGGCAAACACTTTATATACATATAAAGAACACGGATGCTGTCAGTAACATTGCACCAAACTAACAGTTTACTGATTCGACAGGTACCAAAAATTATTGTCAATGTTTTTACATTTAACTTTTTAGATATCCAATTGAAGTGTGTATTTTTTAAAATTTCAACGGTTTTAACGATAAAAAACGTAGCGAACAATTTGAATTTCGTCCAGCACTTGTTATCCGGACGTAGGTACCTGGTCAACGAGTACGTGCTGCTTTCCAGACTTTCCAACGCAATGTCGCTGATTAATCCGATACAATTTTTTTTTTCGGCATAAATCGGCCTACGTATATTCGTAATATGTACATTAAATAAAGCAGTAATACCAAAGCACCTTGGTCTTAAAATGTATAATCTCTCGTTTTGGTCTAATCTAGAAAAATATATGTATATTATATTCACTTAGGGATAGATATGTTCAAGGTTTGTTTAGCTATATAGATTGTTATTGGACCACACTGCAGTCTTAAACCTAAGAGACCACGATAACCAATTATAAATATATGTACACCGAGGAAAAGTAAAATGGACGGTATTTGCTATGATGATGCTATATACCATGAATATAGTTAGATAAGTAATTATTATTTTAATCTCGTCGAAATTAAATTGGCCAATATTTAACTATATTCAGTAATAGGTCAAGAGAAAGCGACGTTTAATGAAAATGAATGTAATTTTTTTTTTCAAAATGATAATATCGCTTGCTCTTGGTCTACCTATATTTACAACCATACTAATTAAGCGTTAAGTAGATTTAAAGAAACGTGTTTTAGAACAGGTTCAGTCTATAATTCACGCAAAATAAAAAGAATTTGGATCTACTGACGAACAACTAACAAATAACTTACTAAACCTCAATCTCGTATTTACAAGGAGTTTTCACGCAGACTCTTGCAAGTATATACAGGACTCATTACGTTTTGCATTAGCAGAAAAACTGGCAAATTATTTATATTAAACAAATGTGAAGTTGATGTTTTTTTGTAATGTGCCCGAATTTTATAATGGCATGAGAATTATAAGAGGGTAATAAAATATTAACCGGCAGTTAAGAGCCATTTGATTTTATTGTTCTCTTATAATTTTAGCCATAACGGTAATTAGGGTAATTTTTTACATTGTATTTTAAGTTTTCTTAATCGGCATCCCAATCAATAACAATAGAGAGAAGAAAAGTGTGTTAAGGCCTAATGTGGTACCAAGAAAAGTGAGTTACTTATAAAAAAAAATGTATACAGGTTTGTATAGTGAGGTCGGGGAGAGTTTACAGCCATTTTTTTCTAAGACTGCCGCCTCTCTTACCCCACATAAGGTTATATCATACTATGGTCCCTTGAAGGTTCTGAGGATCGCTTGCTGAAAGAAAATTAATAAATATATATTCTTGAATATCCAAAATATTAATATTTTTTCGCACTATTAGATTTTCTAACGCGATAGATAATGTTCTATTTAAGGTTATGTTGTATTCCTTTTATGCTTGTGATTATTGATTACATAGACAAACTTAAAATAACGATAAACTTTTTAAAAATATTGTTAAATGTGTGATGAAGAATCTAATGTACAAATATTTATAAAAGAGACTTTAAAAGTATGAAAAAATCTAGAATAGATCTCAACATCGTACGATTTTTCTTGGAATCAAACTCAGATGGGAACTCAGAGACAATGTATAGTGTGTCTTAAAGTATATCGTCTCGCCTTCTGTTACTAAATGTAATTATGACGTTCATACCGATTATTAGTGGTTAAATAGAACAGGCAATAGTTTATGCCCTTGTCATTAAATGCAAAACGAATCGTAAAAAATATGTGTGAATGTTTAATAAGTAGTGAACAAGATGTACTTTGGATATACTGAATAGTAACCTAAAAATTACTAATTGTATTCTGTTATAAAATGCTTTTTTTAACTTTACAGAATATTCTAAGTATAAATTTTAATACTTAACGTAGTTCAATGAGTTAGCACCTGTTAAGTGTAAACATCGCGATTTGTGTATAAAGAATATAAGTTCATACATCTAAATATTTTAAATTACAAGAAGAATCTATATGTGCATTAACATGAACAAATCTATCTTATGGTAAGGCAATTATTTTTTAAAACAACGGGTTTAAATATTTTCAAAAACAAAACCGAACTACAAAATATAACTCATTTTTACAATACAAGAAATAGAGATAAGGGAAATGTGATAACAAATAAGTGTTGTAAAAAACAAATAGGCCAAAGATCTTGCACATTTTTCCAATTTCCTAGATGAGGATTTAAGGCAGAGATTCATAATTTTAACATCATCAAGTACTTGCAAAAAATATCTCGAAACATCTGTAAGCCTCGAAACAATAAACAACTTAATAGATATAAATGCACAAAGAACAAAATATCAGACAAAAATTATATAATGAATGTCGAAAATAAAAAGACCAAGAATTACATGTAAGATTTGCTTGTTTTCAAATTCAAATTTAAATTAAACTTGTGTTTAAAAATTTTATATTATGTATTTTACATAAATTATGTAGCAATTCCTTGAAACATTTATTAACGTCAGCAAAAACCGACGCAGGTGGAAGTCAGAAGTTTTGTAAAAAGTGTTTTACATCTTTCTCCATATCATAGTATAGCCTACTCCATTGAAGAAATTCCCAATTCAACTCGTCGAGACAAGGAAAATAAAGTACCGCACATTTGAAAAATTGAAGATTCTTAGATTTGCATACAAATGACACAGAAGCCGCTGTAACTAATGTTAATGACGACTCCACGAGTGAAAAAGAATGACAATGAACATAGCACCTTAAAATTTCGTCATTGATGCTCTTTCCGGGTATTTTATTGTCTTCGCCAGGTTATTTCGATAGCTGCTGTGAAAAACCAAGACGATATACTTCGAGACAAAGTATACTAACCTGCAGGCGTAGGTAATGCCACTTGGGGCGTCGGCATCGGCTCGCCGTAAGGCGAAATGTTGAATCCGAAATTTGCCGGTTGTCCCAACGATTGCAGGCTCAGAGTACTGCCGGTACGTATCGACGGACCCAGAGTCGGATTCACCAGTAGCGCCGTATTGCTCGATATGATCGGCGGACTGTTTTCTTCCGGTGGCGTCACCTCGAGTCCGATGCTGTCGTTCAGGGCGATTTTTATCGGATTTTGGAAATTGGTGGAGAAATGGGACAAGCCGATGTCCTCCAAGCTGCTTTTTCTTTGGCCCGTACCGACCGCAGGTAAACCTTGCCTCAGCGAATTCGATCTCCTCAGCAATATGTCGTCGACCACTCGTAACGAGTTCGATCTTCCTCGTTGGTAAGTGTTGACGGTCGGACTGTCCGGCAACGACAACGAGTTCGATTTGGTAGTGGCCAGTGGCGGCGGTCTCGGCGATTGATATCCGGTTAAGCCGAGACCCGAACCTCGTCGCCCGCTTAATTGAGCGCTGTTGCTCAGCTGCTGGAGAAGGTTTTGCGAGCAGAAACTAATGTTTGATTTTCGTCGGCTGTTGTGTCGTTCGAACGTTTTCTGAGCGGAAAACGGACTGGGCCGCACCAGGTATCTAAAAGTGACTCATTGTTTTAGTTGGTGGTCCTCTCTGACAAAATTATTATTACTTGAAAGCAAACGATATTGCACACAATAAGGGGTTTTAGTACTTTACTTTGTGTCCATTTTCATCTTTCCAATTAGTTCAGAGGTGGTGATCCAAGTATCATAATTTCGCAAGAATATATAAAACAGACCTGTTGTTCAGCACCGAATATTTTTATTAGTGTCTAGTAGCAGTAGGTTGACATGTGGCAGGGCACGCAAGATTCTGGGCGTTACCTTGGATGACACTCAGACCACATTGGCCAGCTAAGTAAAAATCTTTCACGTCAACTTCGCAGAATGGTGAGTTTTGATGTATTTTGATACTTTGGCTTATTTAACTCGCGTATAAACTATACCACCATACTGTGGGATAACTCCTCTTATGTCATTAAAATATTTAGGATGCCAAAAAAGGCAGTCCGGACAATTACAAATTCAAATTTTAACGAACACTGAAAGCCATTGTTTATTAAACATAAAATAATGACGGTTCCATGTATATATTTCAAAGTGTTCTTGAGATACACTCCAAGACCGACCAAAACTCTCCTTATATAAAATTTTATAACGCATTGCCACAATCTTTTAAACGAAAAACATTTTAAATACAAAATTAAAAGTTTTCTTCTAAGTAAGGGCTATATAGCGTTGGTGAATTTTTTGAAGAAAACATCGGTAATGACGTGTGGCGGGGTGTTGTGCATTGATTGTATGATTGTTCTGTGCTATATACATATAAATTTATTTTTTATTTGTTGTCCTGTTAGATTTTATTGTATATCTAGATTTAGTATATTGTTATATACAATTGTATGTTAGCATATACTTACATATATTAAAATTTTTTTTTCTTTTGTATGACTTGCTACAAACAGTGATATATAAAATAGTCAATAAACCATCTATCTATCTATCTATTTTTAAGATCTTTGGCTTCAAAGAGGCATATCAATCAGTAGGTATCAGATCAGTATTTTAACTAGGGCCTTCAGTATTGATACTCTTCAAACCAGAAGATTTCACAGTGATTTAATTTTTCTCTTGAAGATTCTGAATGACGATATTTCGTTCTGGTTTCTAGCTGTTATACTGCTGTCTTTCTCTCTCTTTGCCTTTCATGAATGTAAAGTTTTGTAAATTGGTTAAACCGTAAATAAATAAATTAGTACAAAGTTTTTTGAAGCTGGAAAACATGGTCTAACTGCCCCCCCCCCCCCCCGCCCCCGATACGATATCCATTCCATAAAAAGAAATAATTTTGTAATGAAATCAATGGGGAACAATGAAATGAAAATTGATTGGATCATTCTGTATGTGTCCTTTGCCTACCTAACAAAGTTTTATTACTCCGTCCTTTTCTGAAATAGACTTTAAAAACACCGTTTTGGATAAAGCACCCAAAAATGTACTTTTGACCCATTGGTCATTGACTGGGATTCGAACGGAAATTTTTATTTTATTAATCATTCTAGCAATGACTTGTTTCCTCTAATTCAGTTAATACTTACATGATGTCGCCTTCCTCTAGTTTAAGATCACAGCTGGGGTTTATGATGACGTAGGACAGGCTGTTGCGTTTTTCGCTGACGTCGTTGTAGTCGATGGTCGGCAGATTGAGGCTTTCCATGCGCGACCTCACCAGATTCGCGATCTCGGCCCTCTCTATCTGCTGATTGTGGTTATCTTTGGCTTCGTCGCCCATATTTACGGAATACTAAAAAAACCGGTATCGTTTGTACCTTGGTTACATTTTTGGCAAGACTCGTTCGGGTTGGTTTATTAAGATCTTAAAGTTAAAGGCAACTTTGAGAAAGGGGAAGGCACTATTAAAGCGATGCAACTTGATTCTTTGGGTTATGCTAATAATTAATTCGTTAGCAATATTTTGTAATTTTAGAGAGTAAACAAAACTCACCATAGAGCTACGCCTGTTAGAACAACCGAGACAATTGGTCCCTTCCTTGGGCCGATAAGTAACACCTACTCTATCCGGACCCAAATCCTCGTCAAGCTAGCATAAAGAGGCCAACTAGTTTATATAACGTGCACTACAACGTATTAACTACGTATAGGCAATGCTCAAGAATGGTTTGATAGTTGAAAAAGTATCGCTTTCATTTTTGAACATTTGACATACAGGGCGTCCCTATAAAAGTTTTCCCAACAAACCTTAGTCTCCGAATAATAAAGAGTGATGTATAAGAAAAATAAGTAATGTATAATATAAATATAATGAGTAATGTATAAGAATAATAAAAAAAAGAAAATTTTTTACTATTTCTCCCACATATCTGAGGTCCAATTCTTGAAATTTGAGAACGAAGATCTCCTAAAAACATATACTCTGGCTTTGTCACTGTTATTTACCTTGCAACTAAAATTACAGTCGTAGTTTTACACAGCTTGGCGGTTGCTAAGTTACCAACCGAGAAAACACTACAGGGACGCCCTCTATAGACGATTAAGCAAAAAATGTTGGAGTATAGTAAATCGGGGTGGCAACGAAAATCTTACCTGTGTCGAATGTCATTAATAAACGAAGTTAATAGTTTAAACGAGAATGTTATTAAAGACAAATCGCGTTCCACTAGGAGTATAAAAGTTACGTGCAGTAAAGTCATGCCTGTAAATATAAGGGTCAGATTACTTGTTAATATCGACGTACATCGAAAAATCGAAAACGGTGTAAATTGTGGTGAATGCGGTGCACGAAAGTGAACACCAAAAACGTGAAAAGTACGGAACCTGACCCTGATAATTGCGGTATTATGGAAAAGCGAATTTCACTTTTGTACGTGTGTGCATCGGTGACATTTTTCCGAAATATATACATTGATAAACGTATACCGTTGCCTTTATTTATTGTTGAAAATTTAAATTTAAAATAATAATAATTAATAATAAGCAGTTCACTCATTCGAATCCTGCAGTATTGGTATTGATATTTCAACATAACCAGCCGGAACCGTCAAAAATCACGATCTAAGATGCATACCATTGCCAAATTTAAATTCTTCATGAACACGCAAGCAAATATTTATGTTAATTATTAATTTATTTAATAAGAGTAAGGAACGTTTCACTATTTTATTTATGCACTAAAACAGTTTTACGGAACGCCTAATGCTTCAAATACAAATCCCAAAACCCTTTTTTGGACAAGATAAAATGTATGACCATGAACACGATTTTGTGAGGTTATTTTTCTTTCGTCTTCTTTTATGGGATCGACTTTGAGGTTATAGAAATAGACCGTTTTTATAAGTTCGATAAAAAACTCAAAGATCACTTCATCAGTACAGAAACGGTTCTCAAATAACTCAAACATAGAATTTCGGTATCTAGTAAATTGGGTTATAGAAACCAGAATTTCTAGTTGACGTAACCACAGTTCTTTAAAGAATTTTCGTTTGTTGCCAAATTTGTGTGTGTTACTTATTTCCATTCATTTTGCTCGCATTCTGTGCACTTGTGCACATTTTTGGTCTTTAATATTTAAAGAATTTAAAATGACTGATACCTATAATTAATACAATAATATTGATGATGGTCAAGAACTGAGAAACTTTATGGCAAACTAGGTTAGGTCCTAATAGCATTCATATGATCGTGAGTTGGTAATCCTTTTACTACTGTCATAAGTGACACTGTTTCATGATCATTTTGAAGCACCTACAATTGATATACCCGACCACATCGTTTTGGCAAATAATATTGCTATTGCTGTTACATTCTATGGAGGCCCTGCCTATAAATATGCGCATGCGCATTTGAAAATTTGTTTTTAACCAATGGCAGTTATAAGCGTTCGACACATAAGGCTTCGCGGCTCCCAACAACCAACATGGCCGCCCCCAGGTCGTCAATGTTTGGATGCTGCATTTTTACGTCAGTATTTTCTCAAAATATGTCGAAATCCCATTAAATTTTCAGGCAAAAAAGGAATTAAGGTGTAGAAAGTGTTGTTGTTGCAGACGGATCGGCGACCTTAGTATAATTCTGTAAGCATTTTAGAGTTTTGGTTCTTTAAGCGCTATTTGCACAATTTGTTATTATTAAACATTATTAAATTTCATATTAAATTCACTGGAAACATCTAAGTGGAAAAAATGTTCAACAAGCACCTCATATAGACGGAGCGTTCGTTGTTAGTATAATTCTGTAAGCATTTTAGAGTTTTGGTTCTTTAAGCGCTATTTGCACAATTTGTTATTATTAAACATTATTAAATTTCATATTAAATTCACTGGAAACATCTAAGTGGAAAAAATGTTCAACAAGCACCTCATATAGACGGAGCGTTCGTTGTTTCATCGCAAGTCTAGTAATTGCAAAGTACCAATGCAATTTCGTTAAAAAACTGTAGGTGTTGGAAAATGTAACCAATAAATTTAAAAACTAGTATAAAACAAAACGCTAAACGGTGTCGTTTATATAACTTTAAATTTAAAATATTTAACAGCAATTGTCAAATGCTAAAAGTACATGTAGAAATTGCATTGTGTTTACCGGGTTTTAAATATTAGTATCAATTCACACGATATGTTACCTATATTTTATTGCCATCTGGATTCGAATGTAAATAATCAAAAATTGCTTTTCCAGAAATGCTCTGAATTTTTTAAAAGTGTAAGCTCACATGAAACATTCCAAAAGGAGAATTGTCTTATTAAGAAATATTTAGTTTTGTAGACAAGATTGTTGTTTCTTATTAACTCGTAGCTCGGCGTTGCCAAATATATTCGGATTTCAGGGACTGATTTTGCCTTCTTATGAAAATTAGTAATTTTTTTCAGAAAAATCACGGTAGTGTGGCCACTCAATTATTTGGAGGTGCGCATTCTCTACGAGAATATCACAGCCACCTGCGGCGCATCACTTTTTACCGTAGTAGGCCACTATATTCACAGTTCATCCGGGTGCCGAACGAAACTGAAATAACAACGTAGCCCAATCAAGTTTCTTATTTTCAGGAAATTTTGCAACTTCTAGGGAATTGAAGGGAACTAGGTGAGTTCTAGGAAAACTTGTAGAGAAACCCTTTTTTTTCTTATCTTAAAACATAAAATCAAACCAGAATAAAATTTATTAAACTGTTACCTCCCTACCAATCGTGTTTCGTAGGTGGAGGCACATATTTATGCTTAATAAGAAAAGGTTTATGTTATGAAATTGTTGTTTTCTTTTTCAATTCAGTTAATTTGCGGAAATTTTAAGGACCGCATAGGGAATTTGTTGGGACGTTTAGTGGCAACGCTGTGAAAACTATTCCAGTCATTCTAACCTCATTTTTCGAAGTATGATATCAAAACACGTAAAGTGAAAATGGGATAGAATAAATTTCAGAACGATGATAACGCGTGAAATCTTAACGGCGTCCTCTCTGTGCCACTGCAATTCTCAGATTCAAGAATTTGAATTCTCGGTCTTGTTTCTCGATATAAGGAACTGTATCGTACTTAATATTTGTATTAAAGAGAAAAAAAGGAAATTGTTTTTAAAGTTTTGTGCATTTGGTGATGCTTTTTCCGTTTACACGACACCGACCATCCATAGTTTACCTGACCGAATTTTATTTACTCACCGATGGCACACGTACGCAGCTCGACCATGTCGATGACGGAATACTCACGTGTGACGAATCGGACAACGAGGTGTCTTGCGTCCGATAGATACCGATCGGTATTTCGCAAGTGGTCGAGCAAAGTTTCTGGTACAACCTGCCGTACGTTCGGATCCACATGTCGTCTTTTCCTATGCGCATCTATACAGATCAACAATCGTCTTAAATCGAATGAAAATAAATCAGAATTTGTCTTTTATTTTTCAGGCGCACCTCACGGTAGCTCTAAACTGGGTGTGTACATAAATAGTAGACTTTAAACCACTTTATAGAATTTTTGACACGATAAAATTACAGCAGTTGAAAACGGCGTCTAAAATATTGCAGGGCATTTTTTAAAAACATAAGTTTGATTTTCCATATATTTATGAACCGCCCCATTTTATTTGAAAAAAAAATTGATTCTTTTAGTTGCACCTATAATTTTTGTATTTAACATTTTTCTGTAAAACAAATAATAAACGAGAGATATTATTTTGGCATACTATTTGGACATCCTGTATACCGTTGAAATTGTGCCTGCTACAAAATCCTGTTTTCATGATAAAATTAAAAATACAAGTTTGATTTTCCACATATTTAGAAACCGCCCTATTTACTTGAAAAAAAAAAAGATTGTTTTAGTTGCATATATAATTTTTGTATTTAACAGTTTTGTCTAAAATAAATAATAAACGAGACATATTACTTTGACATAGTATTTGGACACCCAGTATACCGTTGAAATTGTGCCTGTTACAAAATCCTGTTTTCATGATAAAAATTAAAAATATAAGTTTTTTTTTCAATATATTTATTGAACCGCACGGTATATTTGAAAAAAAAAAGTTACTTTGACATACTATTTGGACACCCTGTATACGGGTATCGGTCAGTATTACTTATTGAGGCTAATCTAGTATTTGACGTTACTAGAAAGCATATGTCTATGAAGCACAGGAATTGTCTCTTTTACATTACTCCGACTCTATAATTGTTATTTATTGTTAGCGGGTAAAAATACAAAAACCGAAATTAATAAATTGATAGATCGACAACCATGGCAAAGCGAGAAGCTTAGTTGAGGGTTCTTTCAACATTACTTACTTTTTTTGCTTAAAAATAGTATTTGTTTACGTAATGGTATTGATATTAGTATAAACCTTACTTTTTGTATATTTTTTTACTTGTATATTACATTAAGTAAGTGTCCTAATTTTAACTAATGGATCGTTGATTGACGTAAAGAAAAAAAATCTTCATATAAAGGGGTTCTATACGTAAAGATCTCCGTTTGTTTTTGAAATAGGTTTATTTTAATTTATTAATTTTTTTGACAAGACAAAATCGAATATGACGACTTTTGCATGTACTGCATAATATAGGAAATTCTCTCATAAACATCAATTTCAAATAAATGGTGATGATGTTGTTTACGAGCCACGTGACATAAAGAATGAAAAGTCTTCAATATGCATAAAACGTAATAAAACATGACCCAGTCACTCATAAAAAATTAAAAATATTAGAGGATGAACGTAATTTAAATTTATGCTACTTACTTGCAACTTGGTCATAAGATAACATTGTTTTCAAATATAAATAAATATCTTAAAGCATTCAAACGTGAAAAAATTCAAACTTTTTGTAAACATTTTATAAATATATCGACTTTGTTAAAAAAAAGGCATAATGTTACTTTTGTTCAACTGATTAAGCAAAACTTGTCTTGATCTTTTAAAAAAACTTTATAGTGATAAAATATATATTGTACATTTATATATTTTATACACTTATGCAATTGTTTTCAACAATATCTTCTTAGGTATGACACATTTATCTTCTTATGTATGACATATTTTCTTTTTATACTTCTTCCATACATTTTAATAATAATTAAAGACTAATATTATTTAGAAAAATAGTGGTGCTACCATTCTGTTTTACGACTTATAATTGTTTTTCTTTAATATGTTGTTCTGTATGACAAATTTTTTTTGGCTAAAAATGGCATGGTTCCTCTGCCCCATGCACCTTACTCGCCTGATCTCGCTCCGAGTGACTTCTTCTTATTTCCACGTATGAAAAGCGACATGAAAGGACAACTAATAGATAACATTGAAGAGGTCAAGAAAAAAACGAGGGATGAGCTGTCCGCTATGGCCAAAGATGAATATAAAAAATGTTTCGAACAGTGGAAGCACCGCTGGGACCAATGTATTAGTTGTAATGGAGAGTATTTTGAAGGGGATAAGGTCGTTCTGTGATTTTCAAAACAATATATAGTTTATAAGAAATGATTCCGGTTTTTTTTGGGTACCCCCTCGTATTCTTCTGCATAACAAACATTTTCTCTTAATATCTTTTGATACATTTTTAATAAATACTGAAGGCTAACATTATTTATAAAAATAATGCTCTTTTGCTATTGTTTTTTTTTTCAATATCTTCTTCTGTATGATAAATATTTTCTCTTTGCATTTTATATTTATAAAGAAAAACGTTTTAATATTCTGTTTTACGACTTATAATTGTTTTATTTTTTATATATCTTCTTATGTGTGGCAAATAATTTCTCTTTATATTTTTTAAATACGTTTTTAACGAGGACTACAAGGTATACCGCATAACGAGGTCGTGGTACTTACGGAAGTTAAAAATCCGGACCCCGGAGCCTGATCGACACCAAGCAGCAATCTGACAAACGTAATAACATAGTCCTTGACGAATGCTTGATACAACAGGGTGTCTAGCATACTAGCACTAAATACGCTTCCGGCGGCGAACGGTAAACGAAACATGTACGATATGTGCGAGCCTCTTTCTTTTTCCTTCTGCATGTAAAACAAAGCAACGATTATTGGGATCCGTTATTAATACGAATTACGCATGTTTACGTATTTTAAAACGGATGAGGACGTTTTACAAGGTGTCTGGTTACTATTTATTTATTTATAATCAAATGTATACCTATATAATGGATAATAGAATAATACCAGAAAGTCAGTGCGGTTTTAAACGAAAGTCAAGTATTGCGAATGCTCTTGTAAGTGTAAAAACTAATGAGTGATTTAATACATTTGGATTTTTCGAAAGCATTCGATA